>NC_133422.1:69160000-69813750 GCF_049350105.2 Macaca mulatta
AGAAATATTGCTTCCTTTTAATCTCCACTACTCTAATCCTATTTTCCCCTTCTTTTAGTCATTTCCTACCCACTCTCTGTTGGAATGAATCTTTTAAGTTTATGATTTATCTCTCTTGTATTTATTTTGCATAAACAATGTATATTTTCTATCTTCTTCTTTCCTTCTTGTTTTAACATAATAGCTCTATTGAGATGTAATTCACATACTGTAACATTCACCCATTTCAAGTGTACATACTTTTAGGGTATTCACAGGGTTGTGTGATCATCACCATGATCAATTTTGAAATATTTTCATCATCCCTAAAAGAAACTCTGTAGACATAATTTGTTATTCTCCATACCCCTCTTCCCAGCCCTAGATAACAACTAATTTATATTGTCTTTAGTGACTGGTTTCCTGTAACATGTTTTCAAGATTCATCCATATTGTAGCATCAATCAGTACTTTATTCCTTTTTATTGCTGAATAATTTTTCACTGTATGTATATACCACGTTATTTATCCATTCATCAGTTGATGGGCATTTTGGTTGTTTCCATTTTGAGGCTACTATAAATAAGGCTGCTACGAACATATGTGTACAACTTTTATGTGAACATGTTTTCATTTCTATTCATACATGAGTAGGAATAGAATTGCTGGGTCATTGATAACTCTATGTTTAACTTTTGATGAACTGCCAGACTGTTTTTCCAAAGCAGCTGCACCATTTTACATTCCTACTATTAATAGGAATATATGGGGGTTCCAATTTCTCCATATTCTCACCAACTTGCTATTATCTGTCTTTTTGATTATAGTCATTCTAGTATTCCTTTCTTTCTCACATGACATATAGAATCTTACGTCATAAGATTATGACATAATGCTTCATTTGCTTTTTTCCACTGACCGATATATCCTGCAAAAAACAAGTCATCTTAGAGGAATTTTCCTCATTCTTTTTATAGCTGCATAGTATTCCATTGTGTAAATGTATCATAATTTATTCAATCCCTCTCCAACACATGGATATTTGGTTTATTACCACTGCTTTGCAAATATGAACAATGCAGCAATAAATAACCCTATGCATATTATTTAAGTCGATGCATAATATTCACATTATTGGAAGAGTATTTTCAGGATATATATGTGGTTGTGCTAAATATTGCCAAATTTTCATCCAGAAGGCATAGACCAATTTTCATTCACATAAGCAGGGTATGAGAAAATTTGTTTGCTATGGCTTTGTCAACAGAATTTGCTGTCTTGCTTTTAGACGTTTCCCAGTCTGATAGGTGAGAAACGGTGTCTTATTGTTGTTTAATTTCTCTAATTTTAGTGAGATTGAAGGCTTTTTATGCTTTTTATGTCATTTTTCAATATTTTTAGTGAATTTTCTGTTCTCTTAATTATTTTTTAAAGAGGTTAATAAATAACAAAGCAATCTTTTATATTTATTCACACTTATTATTTCTAGCATTCTGTTTTCTATGGATTCTAATTTCCATCTGGTGTCATTTGCTTTTAGCTTGAAGAACTTCCTTTAACATTTCTCTTTGTGTAGGTGTGTTAGGAGCACATTTCCTCAGCTATAGTTTTTCTAAAAATGTGTTTACTGTGCCTTCATTTTTTTGATGGTATTTTGCTAGCTAGAGAATCTAGTCTGCTGGTTATTTTCTTCCAGTACTCTATGTTGTTCCATTGTCTTTTGGCTTATGCCCTTTCTGAGGAGTTTTCAGGCTTTCTTATTTGTTTTCCTGCTGATGTCAGCCTTTGATATACACTCCTGAGCCCTCAGTAAGGACCTCTGGCTAAGAGTTTTCAGGTGGGCACAGTCCTGTATTCTCTCTGTACCTCCTTCAAGTTTTTAATGTCACAGTTACCCACACTTTGCAATTAAATGCTTATAAATGCTTTGGCTGGCACCTCATCATCCTACTATTTTTCTAGAGATAAGAGCAGCCCTAGATCTTTTCTCCCGTATGAAAACTTTGTTACTTTCTAGAATTTTGTTCACTCAGGTTTCTTTGTGTACTCAACTTTGCAATGAGTTAAAAGTAAAAGACTATGGTTTTGTAGCTGCTTCAGCTTGGTTCAGTTGTTAAGATGATAACAATAGTTTCTAATGATATGGATCGAATGGAACCTAAGTGCGTGGCTTCAATGAGAATGTAGTAACTGTATTTAGATCACTTGTACACACAGCCAATGTGTACTTATTCCACAACACTCACTAATTGAGCTCCCCTTTTAAGATATGATCAACCTTTGTTTTACTGTAAGAAATGTGAGTTTTTGCAAGGAGAGGTAAAGTTTAATTGTCACACCTGAAAATAATTGAATCTATAGTCCCCTATGATAACAAGAGTGATTGACTTGAGTTTTAAAAGCTTAGCACTGTTAAAGAAATTCCAACAATATCATGTGTAAAACAACGACGTTAAATTGTAATGAAACACTCTACTTTAGTCATAAAATAAAGCAGATTTTAATGCTTTATCACCTCTGATAAATTGCAGTTTTTTCTTTTGATTTTCTGTTGAGCTGATACTTCATGCACAGACATGTAGCAGTGATCAAATGCAAGACCATGAAAAAATAAAATTTGGCATAATGAATGCCGATTTCTAGTTTGTATTACTTTCTCTTCTCTTATGGTATATGTCAAAGAAGAGATTTAATCAGTTTCACCAGTAAGATCATGTCACTGCCAGAAAAGATTTTAATGGTCAAGAAAAGTTTAGGCCATAGTTTTCTTTTGTATTAGAAGGTATATTGATTTACATTATTTTATCGTACTGAATTTAAGATGAAATCATTTGCATAAATGAGCAAAATATTTCATTTTAAAAGTAACATTTCTAACATTTCTTTTGTTTTCTAAAGAGTAGGAATTCAAGATAGATTATGTTACTTTTCATTTGAATAAGTGTGAGATATCAGGAAGAGAAATAAATTGCCTTTGCATTTAATTGCATCACAGCTGATTTTGGAATAATGAGATATTTTAGTTTTTCAAAGAATATTAGTGTGCTGCAAAATCAATGTTCTTTCTATTATTTTTTCCAAGGCGAATAATCTAAATGTATTAGTTTTTATTTAGCAATTGATGATTTAATAATATAAGGCTATTCATAGCTCATTTCGAAAGTCTCTGAATGTTTCACTCTCTTGGTGTTTAAAAACCCTTTCGATTATTTTTATGTTTGGGCAGAATTTGTATAAGCTGAGTACTCTTTGCCCCAGGCATACTTTCTCCATGTTTATTTTTCTGTCTTTGGCTTCAAATGAAATGGGATGAAGTATATGCGGAGATAGTTGCTTTTTCTTTTCCACATTCTTACCTTACCCATAGAAAAATTGAGAGTAGCCATCAGCCAAAAATATGTTGGCCTTTAGGGAAAGTCCTACGTGTGTGTAGCAGGGTTAAGAGGAGATATGCCGGGTGAGAAACTGTATTTCCTCTCTCCCTTTCCACTAAATACCCTCCTCACATGGAAGGTTGTATCTGAGTTCTTTATCATCACTTCTGCTACAACATGGCAGGCCAAGAGGAGCAGGGCAGCACAGGGAGAAGACGGACCGTGAAAGACAGGAAAAAATACTTCATGCCTTAAGTTTGTTGAAGCTTTATCCTACCCAGGCCAGGTGGGAGGAGAAATGTAGTCTGTGTGATTTCATCTTATATCACCTGCCAGGCACTCTAGAATTGAACTAAACTTTCCCCACTGACAATGTGGTGGAGTGGAAGATAAAAAGACTATCAGTTTGTTGAGGGCTTTATAACTTATCTTATTATCTTAATCTCTGCAATTTGCTCTTCATAAAATTCTAGGGTAAGCATAACCCAGACTGTTATTTGACTTTACCTGTGAGGTGACTGAACTGAGAGGATAATTAATCACGTTTCTACAGTCTGCAAATGGCAGAGCCAGACTCAAACCCAGGATGCAGACTTCAATTTCTTCTATGACTCAATAGTGCTACCCTGTCCCCTCTTTGCTACCTGAAATTCACCTATCTGGGTGATTGCAGGTTTGAACTTCTAGGAGTGCTCAGTACTTGAATGTATACTAAATACATTTATGTATATTGTTCTATTGTTTTTTTTTTTTTTTACTAAATCCATTAGCAAATTTGCTTTAAGTAAAGGAGAAAACTTGTACCAGATAGATAGAATGAAATGAAAAAGAGAATAGCAAGAAATATGAATTCTCAAGTACCCTGAATTTTCCTACTAGGGCTTTGTTCTCTGATCTCTTTAGATCACCACCCTGTTTTGCAGTTTAATAATAAATTCCCTTGTTTCCTATCCTGAAGTCAAATAATATTTAATAACTACAGGCATTTTAGCTTGTTGTTTGTCCAGTCATTTTTATTTGTTTATTTAGACAGAGTCTCACTCTGTTACCTACGCTGCTGCAGCCTCAATCTCTTGGGCAAAAGCAATCCTCCTGCCTCAGCCTCTAGAGTAGCTGGGACTACAAGCATGCACCATCACATCTAACTAAATTTTTTCTTTTCTTTTTACTTTTTTTTTTTAAGAAACAGTCTCACTATGTTGCCTAGGCTGGTCTTTAACACCTGATCTCAAGCAATCCTCCCACCTTGGCCTCCCAAATCCCTGCTGGGATTATAGGTGTGAGCCACTGCACCCAGCCTGTCTATTTATTTGTTCAGCACTTATTGAATCCTGTCTAGATACTAATCATTGTATTTGGCCTAGGGATTAAAAAATAAAAAGCAATTCCTGTTTTCAGGGAGCATGTCACATTGTGAACAACACAGAGCGTTTAGCAGAGATCATGGTCCTTCTATTGGTTAAAAGTAAAGATTATATACATTAGTTTGTCTTTCCCTGTGCCACTCTCCTTTCCTATCGCTGCAAGACTCAAGAAAATGGAACTCTACTTTTCCATATGCCTACTGATTCTGAATGGCTCTGCAAAAGCCCAGGGTTCTATCTGTTACGTAAACTCAGAACGGATGTGTCTTTTCACTCACAGAGTCAAAATGGTTTCTCTTCTCTAGAAAACATTCCACATCTATCTCCGTGCAACTATTGCCCAGTATTATTTTGCAGAACAATACATTTTGCTATTGTGATGAGATTTTGTTTTCTGTTAGAGTGGAAGCTCTCAAAATGTGGTTTGTGGAATCTTGGGGGAGTCCCTTGGAGTCTGTGAAGCCAAAACTATTCGTAACAGTAAGAATATATTTGCCCTTTGCACTGTTTTGACATTTGCCCTAGTGGTGCAAAGCCATAGTGGATTAAACTGTGGTGCCTCTGCACAGATAGAGGCAGTGGGCCCAACTGTTGGCAGAAGTCATTGTGGTCCTTATCACTACGGAACAAAGAAATGAAGCCAGTTTGCCCTGAGCATGCCCTTGAAAAGGCAGTACAAATAATCACTTTTATTACATTTTGGCTTCAAGTACACATGTTTTCAAATACATTCTGCAGAAACCACTCTGCTGCACAATGCAGCATGACAGTTGCCTCAAAGAAAGCACTTGCGCAGTTGTTTGGGTTGTGAGCTGAACTAGCTGGGGTTTACACAGAACACTATTTTTACTTGAAAGAATAACTGACTATGGTTTTTCAGTCTTGTTATTTGGTAGGTATTTCCTCAAAAATGAATGAAGTGAGCTTGTTGGGAAGACACTGACTGTATATGTTGTCCACAATGAAACTCAACCACTCACGTAAAAAATTAGAATTTCGTAAGACTTGTATTTGCTACCATAAACTTGAAAGATTATCAACACTTAAAGATGTTTCTGATGAGATTAGCAATGATATTAGGAATTGTGGGCTTTTACCTCTATCTTCTAATTAGATATTTAACATTTAGAAAATCTGCATAAGAAATATTTTTCAAATGATTGAGATGTGATAGTACAAAATCACATGTAGATAAAAGTTTGAAGTGCAAAATAGTCCAATAGATTTTAATGGAACAGCGTGAAAAAGAAGTTTTATTATGGTTTCAGATTCCATGTCGCAGCTAACCTTAAAGAAATCATCACTTGGTAAGTTTTGGTTTAGTATCAAAGGAGAATATCCACATTATCAGAAAGATTCTAAAAGATATTCTTCTTCCCTTTTCAACTATATACCTCTGTGAGGCTGTATTTTATTTTTTATTTACTTCAACCAAAAAAACCCAGCACCACTCTATATTATATATTATAATAAACTGAATGTTGAAACAAATACAAGAGACCAAGTGTTTTCTTTTAAGCCAGACATTAAGAGATTTGTAAAAATGTAAAATAATGCTACTCTTCTAATTAAATATTTTTATTTTAAAATATATAATTATTTTTCATAAAATTGCTATTTATGTTAACATTTAACTGGATAATTACTTTCAAAATGAATTAATAAATACATACCTTAACATTTCTCAGTTTAAAGTTTTGAATATTGATTTGTTGATATTGATACCTCTATAAACAAAAGCTTTTTGCTGTTCTTAATAATTTACAAAATCTTTTTATTGTGAGCTTCTTTAGATGTATGAAAAATTTGTAAAAATAGTACAGAGAGTTTTCAAATACCCTTCTTGCAGCCTCTCACAATGGAGAACATCTTACGTAACCATGATATACTTATCTGATCAGTAAATTAACATTAGTACAATGCCATTAACAAAATAAAAACCCCATTTAAGTTTTACTAGCTTTTCCATTAATGTCTGTTTTTTGTTTGTTTGTTTCAGGAACTGATTCAGAATCCCATATCAAATTTTGTTATTACTTTTGCCTGGTCTCCAGCTATCTGGAACAGTTTTTCAGTCTTCCTTCATTTTCAAGAGTGTGAAAGGATCCCAAGACTAAAAGTCTGGGAACTGCTGGTTTAGAGTCACAATACTGACTGCTCAAAATGACTTTTGTAAATAAAAGTGCTTTTAGTCTGTAGATATACATGTAATTGTACACATCATTTAAAGTATTTTTATTTAAGCAAATTTAAAAATTCTTCCTGTGCTGATAACTTGGCTAATTATTATTAGATGTAGTTCAAAACAAGCTAATGGCTAACCTGGATAATTCTTGTCTATTTTAAGAATAGACACTTTGGCTGGACGCGGTGGCTCACGCCTGCAATCCCAGCACTTTGGGAGGCCGAGGCGGGCGGATCACAAGGTCAGGAGATCAAGACCACGGTGAAACCTCGTCTCTACTAAAAATATTAAAAAAAATTATTCGGGCGCGGTGGCCGGCGCCTGTAGTCCCAGCTACTCAGGAGGCTGAGGCAGGAGAATGGCGTGAACCCGGGAGGCAGAGCTTGCAGTGAGCCGAGATCGCGCCACTGCACTCCAGCCTGGGGAACAGAGCCAGACTCCGTCTCAAAAAAAAAAAAAAAAAAAAAAAAAAAAAGACATGTTTA
Source organism: Macaca mulatta (assembly GCF_049350105.2). Classification (NCBI taxonomy): domain Eukaryota; kingdom Metazoa; phylum Chordata; class Mammalia; order Primates; family Cercopithecidae; genus Macaca; species Macaca mulatta. The sequence goes on from NC_133422.1 coordinate 69,167,388, forward strand.
ACAATTGTGTTTAAAACAATTCCCACCAAAAGACTCATAGCAACTTATTTTGGTAATCTAAAGTATGATCTGACCAGCTCTAAAAAGATTACTGACATATTTCTACATGGAATTAACTTATCAGTGAGATTATCATATTTTGTGTTTGATCTATTAATACTGAAGTTTGGATTTGTCTAAATAAATCTTATTATTTTAATAAATAAAAAATAAATAATAAAAATTTAATAAAAGATTTAATTAATACATATTATTTTTATGCTTCAACATATACTGAATCAGCAAGTCAGAGAAAAACTGAGCATTGACTGGAAACAATTACCCATTCGTTTTCCTGGAGACTTTCTCAATGACTTACATTGAAGTGCATTCTATTTCCAGGGCTGTTTGGCACAGCAGCAAAGATGACCTTAGTTTGTACAAACTCATTCCTTATGAAAACCTGACAGTTCAGAATTAAAAGAAGGCATATTGTATTTTAAAAATTATTCAATAAATTACTTACTTTCAATTATAATGGAACTTTGGTAATGCTAAGATTTGACAACTGGCCTAAGAAACTGACAGATTTTCTATATAAGTTCTTCCTACCTTTAATTCTACAAAACACTATGTCAGCCCAGGGAATTGGACTTCGGTGACATATCTAAATCCTTATAAGGACAAGGCTTTGGTATATTATTCCTTTCTTATTAATGCATATACTTTGCTTGTCTTAATGGGTTTTAGCAATGGTTTATTTAATCATTAGAGAAACACAACTAGAAATTAATATATTTAGTAAAGAAAATATTCTTTTTTAATTATTTTATTGCAGGTTTGATAGTTGGTGTTTAGTATTGTAAAGTTTTGTCTCAGAAAAGATTTATGGTCTTTTCTCAAAATTTATGAGAGATTTAAGTTAAATAAGTACTATGTTGAATATTTTACAACTTCAAAAAATTATTTATGTAAAAATGAATTTGGGATTGTAATGAGAAAAGAAGAAGAAAGCTACTTCAGAGTCGATATTACCTTGACAGCAGCTGAATTCCTTAGCAAAAACCTGCAATTAGCAAAGGGTACCAATCACATATACCTAGAAATTCAACTTCTGGGATTTTCCTTTTTCTTTTGTTTGCCTGATGTGTTAATCCGTTTTTATGCTGCTGATAAAGACATACCTGAGATTGGGAAGAAAAAGAGGTTTAATTGGTCTTACAGTTCCACATGGCTGGGGAGGCCTCAGAATCATGGTGGGAGGCTAAAGGCACTTCTTACATGACAGTGGCGAGAGAAAATGAGAAGGATGCAAAAGCGGAAACCCCTGATAAAACCATCAAATCTCGTGAGACTTACTCACTACCACAAGAACAGTATGGGGGAAACTGCTCCCATGATTCAAATTATCTCCCACTGGCTCCCTCCCACAACACATGGGAATTGTGGAAGTACAATTTAAGATGAGATTTGGGTGGGGACACAGAGCCAAACCACATTGTTCTGTCCCTGGCCCCTCCAAATCTCATGTCCTCACATTTCAAAACCAATCAAGCCTTCCCAACAGTCCCCTAAAGTCTTAACTCATTTCAGCATTAACCCAAAAGTCCACAGTCCAAAGTCTCATCTGAGACAAGGCAAGTCCCTTCAACATATGAGCCTGAAAAATCAAAAGCAAGCTAGTTACTTCCTAGATACAATGCAGATACAGGTATTGGGTAAACACAGCCATTCCAAAGGGGAGAAACTTGCCAAAACAAAGGGGTTACGGGGCCCGTGCAAGTCCAAAGTCCAGCAGGACAGTCAAATTTTAAAGCTCCAAAATGATCTCCTTTGACTCCGGGTCTCACATTCGGGTCATGCTGATGCAAGAGATGGGTTCCCATAGTCTTGGGCAGCTCTGCCCCTGTGGCTTTGCAGGGTATAGCCCCCTCCCAGCTGCTTTCACGGGCTGGTATTGAGTGTCTGTGGCTTTTCCAGGCACACGGAGCAAACTGTTGGTGGATCTACCATTCTGGGGTCTGGAGGATGATGGCCCTCTTCTCACGACTCCAATAGGCAGTGCCCCAGTAGGGACTATGTGTGGGGCTCTGACCCACATTTCCCTTCTGCACTTCCCTAGCAGATGTTCTCCATGAGTGCCCCGCCCCTGCAGCAAACTTTTGCCTGGGCATTCATGCATTTCCATACATCCTCTGAAATCTACGCGGAGGTTCCCAAACCTCAGTTCTTAACTTCTGTGCACCTACAGGCTCAAGGCCATATGGAAACTGCCAAGACTTGGGGCTTTTACCCTTTGAAGCAACAGCCTGAGCTCTACCTTGGCCCCTTTTAGTCATGACTGGAGGGGCTGGGACACAGGGCAACAAGTCCCCAAACTTCACACAGCAAGGAGACCCTAGGCCCAGCCCACAAAACCAGAAACCATTTTCTCCTAGGCCTCCAGGCCTGTGAAGGCTTCAGAGAAGACCTCTGACATGCCCTGGAGATGTTTTCCCCATTGTCTTGGGGATTAACATTTGGCTACTCGTTACTTATGCAAATTTCTATAGGCGGCTTGAATCTCTCCTCAGAAAATGGGATTTTCTTTTCTATCACATTGTCAGGCTGCAAATTTTCCAAACTTTTATGCTTTGCTTCTCTTATAAAATTGAATGCCCTTAACAACACCCAAGTAACCTCTTGAATGCTTTGGGGCTTAGGAATTTCTTCCACCAGGTACCCTAAACCATCTTTCTCAAGTTCGAAGTTCCACAAATCTCCAGAGCGGGGCAAAAGGCTGCCAGTCTCTTTGCTAAAACATAACAAGAGTCACCTTTGTTTCAGTTCCCAACGAGTTCCTCATCTCTGTCTGATACCACCTCAGCCTGGACCTTATTGTCCATATCGCTATCGGCATTTTGGGCAAAGCTATTCAACAAGTCTCTAGGAAGTTCCAAACATTCCCACACTTTCCTTCTTCTGAGCCCTCCAAACTGTTCCAACCTCTGCCTGTTACCCGGTTCCAAAGGCACTTCCACATTTTCAGGTAACTTTTCTGCACCGCCCCACTCTGCTGGTACCAATTTACTGTATTAGTCTGTTTTCATGCTGCTAATAAAGACATACCTGAGACTGGGAAGAAAAAGAGGTTTAATTGGACTTACAGTTCCACATGGCTGGGGAGGCCTCAGAATCATAGTGGGAGGGTAAATGCACTTCTTACATGACAGCGGCAGAGAAAATGGGAAGGATGCAAAAGCAGAAACCCCTGATAAACCCATCAGATCTCATGAGACTTATTCACTGCCATGAGAACAGTATGGGGGAAACTGCCCCAGTGATTCAAATTATCTCCCACCGGGTTCCTCCTACAACACACGGGAATTATGGGAGTACAATTCAAGGTGAGAACTGGGTGGGGACACAGAGCCAAACCATATCACCTGATGATTGATAAAGAAGGAAAATAGTAAGGAAAGTCGAGAGTGAATTATTCTTAATATTTATATATGCAAATTTCAGGAAAACCTTTACTAAACTCACATTCAGCTGGTTTGAAACAAAGAAGAAAATGCCTCAGGTTACATCAAGTGATCACCTATTCCTTTGACCCAATGGTGCCAAGCACTCTTCTAGTTTCTGAATGATATATATTCTGTCTATTCATACAAGAAAGCATTTCTTCAGTGACTGTTATGTGTTAGACAACACGCAGGGCAATATGGTTACAAAGATGAAAGAAACTCAACCTCTGCCTACAAGGAACTCACAGATTAATTACAGACACAATCATACAAACATAACGTGGAACTAGCAGTAAAAGACTGAGTTTATATTTAAAGAACTAAGTGCCACAGTCCATTGTAAACGGAGTGATCAAGGAAGTCACCAAGGAAGTGACTCTGCAGCAAGGGATGGTTTTGCATAGGTGGAGGTGGGAAGGCAGAGGTCATTCTAGGTGAGAAGATTAAAGACATGGAAGAAAATATGCAAGAAGTGACACAAAGCTAGCTTAACGAGGGGAGGGTGCTGCACTGTATTTTCTCTTTCACTGGCTTAACTACAATTCAAAGATAGTAGTCTTGGTATTGCTAAGATAATTTTGATGGCGCTCTGCAAAATTATTGTTTCATGCAACTTACAACTTTTACATATTTCTCCCTGTTATTTCCCTTCCTTTGAATCTCACTTTCATCTTTTTTTTTTTTCTCTCTCACTTTTTAGCTTTCATCTATAGTTCCAATAGACATTGTTCAGGTGTATTAATGGCTTTGCTTTTGTAGAAGTTCTTAAGCTCGTTATATCTTCAGGATAGGTGAGAATTGGGAGGGAGGGTGCTGGTAGGTGACTATGATTAAAAAGTTTCTTGCAAATAAAATTCTTAACCTTTAGCACATGACATATTCCTCAAAAGAAAAATGTAATCTTTTCTTAAGGCTTATATTGTGAAAAATATACTCTTGGTCTTTGTAGTATATGAAAAAATTGGTATCTCTTTTTAAGAGAACACTTAAGCCAAAGAACATGGTGAATAGTCAAAGAAAAAAGATTTGATTGTGATATCAATTTTAGAAAATGAAACTGTATATTATGCAATGTATTATAATTCCATCTATATGTTAACTCAACATGACTCAGAATGAATCAAAGATTAATTTTGATTGATGTAAATTTTCAGACAAATTAATATATTAAGATATTATCATTTTCATTTCATCTTTGACTGTGTAGTGTAATTATAAAGTCATTTGTCCTAAAGATCAATCTCTAATCCTTTGTTAGTCATCATTCTTGTTTCCTTATCATTCTGTCCATTTTCTCTAGACTATTCACTAGTCTAACTTTCCTAAGCATTAATTTGTCAAAGTTTTTGTGTATGTGTCATGCAATCTTTCAATTTTAATTTCTCTATGCAAGTGATTTGCATGGCATTATCAGATGTCCCAAATCAATAAGAGACAGATGCCCAAAGGTATCACTAAACACTGGAATCATCTGGGAAGTAGTGTGAATTTATTAGTGAATGTTTTCAGATTAGGATTTCTTTTGCTTATGTGTGCACCATCAGAACAGAAGGCACACATAGGATGAATAGTTGGATAACAAGGCGACCTTTCTGCCTATGTATGGAAGCTCCCAAGTAAATGTACTTAGTTCCATTTTGGGGATTTATTTTAGGCATCTCCAGAGCTCTGTTTGCTTGAGCAGATAGACACACTGTTGATGCAGGGATAGATTTGAACTGATGGATCCTCTTCTAACCTGTCAGAACATCATGCTTCTCTGCTTAGTTGTGCTGAGGGATGATACTTAAAAAAAACAGAATGCATCTTTTTATTTATTTATTTGACAAAAAAAATAGTACATGTTTATTGTGTACAACATGATGTTTTGAAATATGCATACATTTAGGAATGACTAAGTCAAGTTAATAAGATATGCATTACATGTTAACATATGTATTACATATGCATTACAAAATAACATTGCATGACAATATGCAATTTATACATACCCAAAATTGTATATCTATGTTTTTTAAAATCAGAAACTTTTTTCATGAAGAGTGAAGTGATTTTATGATATTGTTTTAGATTAAGATTTTTAAAAAATGTAATCTTCCTCTTCTTAATTGTTGTTTGTATAAGTTCCAATTTGTATTTTAATGGAAATACTGACAAAAGCTGTTTGTCATACAATACTGTCATATTTTGTAGTCATCTGCTTGGTTTTACTATTTAAAAACATCACTTGTATCAACCTCCCCCAAATATATAATTTAAAAAAATTTTTTATTTTAAGATAATGATACTATTTTGTTATGAAAACAGGACAGACTGATTAACAGAAAATGTAAAAAATACAGGAAAGTGGGGAAAACGTTGCCAGAACAATTACTGACATTTCTAATATTTTCTTTGAGTTTCTCCCTATGCTAAATAGATTTTATATATTTCAAATCAAACTGTAGATTATATTATACTTTCCTTTTTCTCCTTATAGTAAAGAATGTAAGCCCTGGATTTTCACTCCTTTTATATAAATTAAATGAAAACAAAAAAATTTATTATTCTCCTCCTTAAACCTCTACTTTTTTAATGCACTGGTAATCAGTCCAAAATATGTTCAATTATTTTTTGCCTACTCAATAATTTTTGTATTAAGACTCATGTTTGCCATGGATTAAGTTATTTGCCAAAAGACTGCAAATAATTGTAATAATTGCAAATGACTGTAAAGACTTGAAAACCCTTGAGTGAATGGTTGATATTTACAGACAAGCAAATGTATGGAAGAGAAACAAGAGACCCAGCCTGAATCTGTTGAATGAACAAAAGGGGAAATGCCTTAAGGAGTCAGATGGAAGAAGGTTTTCTGGGACGAGCAGAGCAGAGGAGTTGGGGTGCAGATCTCCTGAATCACCAGCAGAAAGAAAAAAGCAGCGAGACTTTAAAGTGATTGAGACAAAAATGGAAGTAAAACAGCTTAAGACTTTCTGAGATCGGGTTCCTGGCTGTGTCATTAGCAGATGGTTTCTTCTGAAGTTCAGGGGAAGAGAAGATGCTCGAAGGACTCTCCAGGGACTGAGTGGGTGGTACAGCGCCAGTGCTGTAGATGCCAAGTATACAGGCAAATTCCCCAATGAGTGTTTTCCAATATGAAGTTTAATTGGCATTTAAGATATATGCCAAAGGTAGGTAAATTATTTTGGCCTCCGGTTATAGGTTTATTTCACTGGATGAAGCTATTCGTCTCTGTCGTAGTGCACTGTAATAGATGCAGGTCTTCCCATACAATACATTAAAAGCATCTCATTTTAAATATGTTATAGAAACTCTGATCATACAATACATATAAGATTTTTAAGATCAGCGTTCGGTCAATTTTTTTTGCTTTATTTTTTTTCTGGAGGTCAAAATGAATGGTTAGCTGTCTAAGTTGGTTGCAGAGAAAGTTACTACTCATTCTAAATGTAGGTTTTTAGAAAAGTGTTCTTGGCAATTGTTTCCGTTGGCTTTTTCAAACTTATATGCGAATCAAGATTCAGAATTGGTACACCAGTGGGAAAAGCCTGGAAAATAGACTATTGATCAAGATGAATCTGATCCAGATATTTTAAGACCTTTTCAGTGTATTTGAAAGATTATAACTTTGAACTAACAGAAACTTCAATGCTGTTTTTTCACAAGTCAATATGTAGTGTACTTTGTTATTCTTTTTTTTTTCCTGTAATAGCTTAATAATATTCCTGACTGTAAGGAAAAGTTAACACTATACCTATGTTTTGACTTATTTTATAGAAGACACAAACAATAACAAAAGGATTTTTCTCAAATACTATTTTGAAATCACTATATTAGACACTATCTTAAATTTATTTCTCAATATGCTTCTTTTTGAAACTTCCACATTTTGGTGTTCTTTTCAGCATCACTCATTTTCTCTCATAGTAAAGATACCCAATAATGATATCATAATAAAGATCTGATAACAAATCTCCAGTTTTGAAGTGTTACATTTCATATCTACGTGCTCACAGAGAACTTAGTATGAATATTGCATATACCAATGAATATTCCCTGGCCTTAGTTCCTCTAAGCCTAGGATACTTGCAGTCATTTGGCAAATAATTTAATCCATGGCAAACATGAGTCTTAATACAAAAGTTATTGAGTAGGCAAAAAATAATTGAACATATTTTGGACTGATTACCAGTGCATTAAAAAAGTAGAGGTTTGAGGATGAGAATAATAACTTTTTATGTTTTTACTTAAATTTATGTAAAAGGAGTGAAAATATGGTAGCCTATAGTACTTACTAGTGTGGGTATATTTTCAGCACTTCATTAGTAGTTGAATTGCATAATATGGGACTATATCTGATATGATTTGGCTCTGTGTCCCCACCCAAATCTCATGTTGAGTTATAATTTCCAATATTGGAGGAGATACCTACTGGGAGGTGACTAGATCATTGGGGGAAATTTCCCCCTTGCTGTCCTCATGATAGTGAATGAGTTCTCACAAGATCTGATGGTTTAACAGTGTGTGGCATTTCCCCCTTTACTCTTTCTCTCTCCTGCTGGCCATGAGAATAAGTGCTTGCTTCCCCTTCACCTTCTGTCATGCTTGTGTTTCCCGAGGCCTCCCGGCCATGCTTCCTATTCAGCCTGCAGAACTGCGAGTCAATTAAACCTCATTTCTTCGTAAATTACCCAGTCTCAGATGGCTCTTCATAGGAGTGTGAGAATGGACTAATAAAATATCTCTAGAGTTATGTTTTTGGAGATAATTTAAAGATAAACAAATATTGGAAGCCTCATTTGATCACATAGAGAATATTAAATGGAAGTTCTACTTTTTGTCCAGGGCCTTTCTCATGCTTATGCAGGGATTATTCACCCAGATATCCTGAAATAAGACATCCAATTAAGGTACCTGCTGTCTCATGTAACTGGCAGAAGCAAGTTGAGCATAGAGGTTAAACATTACCTAATATTGTTGGAAAAGCTTCTAAGCATTCATTTTCAAAGCAGCTAGTATAAACCATGATAATCACTAATAGCACTATGCCATTTTAAATACTTCAATATTTTGTAGTTATTAGATTCTAAGTAAGTATAAAATGTGGTGAATAAAAATTTTATTTGCCTAAACAGTGTTAGACAATATAAATGGACGAGTTATTTTTTATTCTGTTTAACATTTTCAAGCCAATAGACACTTTACTGAAGTATAGAGTAGCTATTCATTATTACTCTGTGTCTTATGTTTATGATGTTAGAAATGAGTAGAGATGGTTAGCTGCCTGGGTATCTGTTGAAAATTCTGCTTAAACTATGTATTATAAAGTTCTATACATTTCAATGATTTCTTGGAGATTTACTTTCTAGTTCAGTTATAAATAATTTGTAATTCTAACATGAGTCAAAACATTTGTGGGAAATGCTCCCTGACAGTTATAGCTTGACCATGAGAACTGCTTTTAAGGCCTTAATTAGAAAGGTCAGCCTGCATTATTTAAACCCTTCCTATGTATTCTTTGTATGCAATTCTATTTTTAAACAACTCCAGGGAATGAAAAGAAAATTCTCACAAAAGTAAGCAATAATTTTGGAAAATATTTATAACTGAACACTAATCTGTAGAACTTTCCTTGCTTTGAATCTCATTTGTAATAAGTTTCTAGCTCAGCATTTGATGGCTAACTCAGGAGGTGTTGGTATTGGGCAGGGTGACCTGTTGAGTCTGATGGTTGTGATTTCTATTGTTACGGTCTCCTTTTAATTTAATTTGGTGTTAAAGTCTGTCATGAGACTGGCCATAAGCCAAGATAGCCACTCTCCGGGAGAGCCCTGACCAGTGAAAAGTTAAATGTGGGTGTGTGTGTCAGGTGAGACACAAGGAGGAAGTAAAACCAAAATGTGTGAAACAGAAGAAAGTTATTACTCACAGGACCAGAGAGGCAAGGGATGCTGATGGGAGGACTGCAAGAAGCCCAGAGGCAGCAGGGAGCTCAACATGTGGGTGCTGGTGAAGAGAGACAGAGAAAGAGAGCAACTGGTGGGACTATGCGTTTATTAAGGTCCGTGGGCATTATTCCTTAGGCTTTCCTGTGGCGGTTGTGGATTGGCTAGTTTAAAGAAAACACAGCAAAGGGAGAACTTATTTACATAACTCTGGTGTTAACCATGTGTTTTATTGTAGTTAGCAGATGTGGGGTGTGTTGGATTTTGGGCCTGTGAGAGGAGGAACAAGCAGTCTATATTGTAAACAACCACTATGGGGAGGGGAAGTTTTAATTTAACTAAAGCGATGGGGTTGGACTAGGTTTCAAACAACTTATGTCAGGTCTACAACTGAATGCTGATGCAGCAACTATATTAAACAAATTTATGACAGTGATGCTGGCATCACTTACTGAGTTTAGTTCAGCCCTGCAACAGGCTTTCAAACATGACCATTTTGGTTTCTTATACTTGCAAATCCGGAACATTAAATAGTCTACATAAAAAATAAGATTTTTAAGAAACATTTTCTAAGCAGAATGGCCAATGTCACGATAAATATAGAATAATGACCATGCTTATTCTCTTTCATTATTTGATCAGCTTATTCAGATATATTATTCAACACACTTAGTCGTAAAGGTCTTGAAGCATCTTTTTTTGTTCCTCATAGTTCATATTTTTTTGCACTTTTAAATCTATGGTTAATGAACAAAAGCATTCACACACAATTATTTTAAAATAAATGTAATCTGTGGGAAGTTTTAGATAATCCAGGGATTTTTAAGTAATTGAGAGCTTTGAAAAGAATACTTTTGAAGTCAAACCTTGGCCTCAGTTTGTAGCAAGGGAACAAACAACAAAATGTAAGCTCTATATGAAAGAGACACAAATAGAAAACAAGGGAATCCTTAATATAAAGAGGACTCAAGTCAGTTTAAAAAAGCCATATTTCTTTCTTAAGTTCAATAATTCAGTATTCATAAGAGGTATATCTCTCTCCACCTCCATGACCCTTACACATACATGCTGCTTTTTAGCATTAGCAATGAACTTTACCATAATTAATTTTTTTTACGTATGTGTAAAATTAGCACCAGGTCTGAAATGAACTCCAAGCCTCTGCATCCTTGCCTGTCTTCTCTGGAATTACTGAGGGACTATGAGCTATTGCACCATGAGGGGAAAATATAAAGGCCAGTTTATTAACGTGTGTCTGCATATATCTTATTGTTATTTGCAAGTCTTAATGCTAAGCAGTCACTTCAAGTTTTATAGGATGTAATCTGGTACATGTAAATAAAACTCAGAGTTCTTGAAAGAAAATCATAAAAGTAGCATATTGCAATCAAAGAGCAGATGCCTTTTGATGTCAAGCTGAATATTTATGGTCTTGCACCAAGCCAATCTCTGAAACTGACAACAAATTCCAAATTATTTGAATATCTGAAAGAGAATAATTTCATTAGAAAGGTGTTAAAAACTTTGCTTTGCAAACAAACAAATAAAAAACAAATATATTTTTAGTTCTAAGAAAAAGGAAAAAAAACACACACAATACTGAAGGAGAAAAATTCAACAATGTATTCAAGAATTTCTGAAGACTACTGATGAGTGACCCAGAACAACTAGGTTAGACTTCTTTTAATTAGATTGTGCTAAGTACTCTAACATACCTGAAAGATGAAAAAATTATTCTTAATTTGATTCTTGCTAATTTAAATTATCAACCAAATTAACTTCAGTGATTAAATTTGACACATAAAAATGTTTAACATCTTATTTCTTAGTTGGCCTTGGAAGTGTTTCTAGTTTATTCTGGCTCTTCTGCAGAAGGTCTCAAAAAGAAATGTGGTAATTTATCTTCTGTACTCAAACATGTCACTTTTGCTTTTTATAATGAGGCAGAAGGGATACTGTTATTTACCATGTTTCTCCTATGTTAAGATTTGGAAGTTAATTGGGTAGAACCATAATAAGGTCTTCAAAATCCAAACGCTTCAGTGAAACTTGAGCCCCCTTTACAACATCCTTAAAGTGTTATTTTGTCTTTGCTGGATATTCCAGTGACATGTTAATCTGATCCATCTTCAGAGGGTTGTATCGTTCAAAGTTTACTCATTGATATGGTTTGGCTTTGCCCCACTCAAATCTCGTCCTGAATTGTAGCCACCACAATCCCCATGTGTTGTGGGAGGGACTCAGTGGGAGGTAACTGAATCATGGGGCTGGGTTTTTCCCATGCTGTTCTCGTGATAGTGAATAAGTCTCATAAGATCTCATGTTTTATGAAGGACAGTTCCCCTACACATGATCCCTTGCCTGCTGCCATGTAAGATGTGTCATTGCTCTTCCTTCACCTTCCACCATGATTGTGAGGCCTCCCCACCCATGTGGAACTGAGTCTATTAAAGCTCTTTTTCTTAATAAATTACCCAGTCTTGGGTACATCCTTACAGCATTGTGAGAACAAACTAATCCACTCATTTAAAAGAATTTTGATTGAGGTCTCACTGTATGACACAGTCCTAAGAAACAGAGATACCACACTGAACCAAATCCCTGGCAATGTGGAATTTATAGGCTGTTTTTTCATACTATGCCAAATTCTAACTCTCCCTAACTTCTATCTTTTGTTATCAGTTGTTCACATATCAGCCTTATACTACTATTATCTGCCAGCCTAATGAGGCCTTCTTTTGTTAACTGATCTCTAAACTGATGATGTTTTCATCAAATCTGAAAAGAAATATTTTAAAGGTGAAAATTTTGAGCTAGCAGTGGTATAGGTTACGTGTAAAACATCTCAGCGTAAATATGCATGATTCTGAGGCAGAAACAGATGCACTGAAAGTTTACGATTTTTCTTCCTCTGGTCCATGTTCTTGGACTTGCTTCATTAAAGCTTGGTGAGTAAAACTGATTGACAAGTAGGGCAATGTAAATGCAAATGCCTGAATCCACAATAGGACAGCCCCTTTAGAAAGGAATTGATGGCTCTCTAAATACAGTACTAACTGAACACTCATGTATTGCGGACAGTCTACAAAAAATAGTATTTTGTCCAAAGAGATGTTTTGTTGTTACCTTGTAGATAGGCCCCAAATTATTTTGTAATGATATATAATAGACATGAATTATCTGCAGGTTATATATGAAAAAAATATTCAGCATATAGTCTCACGCACGAGCAGACCAATTATTCTTTGAATCAAACCTCCCAACACCAATAATGGAATGCCAACCATATTTTCTTAATTGGCTCATGAATATGTTAAGGGGACTGAAGTTATTCTTTGCATATTTATTAATTCTATGTTTTCCTATTTATCTTGAAATATTAACCTTGACAAAGAAAGAACTTATGTTGATTTGACTTATATTTTTAAGTCACAAAAAATATTTTATGTCTCAATTTCCTGTCTTCACAGTATATACAAAATAGTAATGGATTTTTTCATTCAGTAAAATGGTAGATGGGCTATTTCCAGCCCCATTCTTTACTTTATATTAATTCAAAACATCCTTTTCAATAGTTTGAAATGTTACATCCACCTTGTCAAGTAGATCCAGTTGTTATAGCCACCATTATTCAGACTATTCGCTGTAATAATTATTTTCATCATAAATGAAAGCATCCATCTTATTGGCATATTTCTTTATCAACATTGTGGTGTGAAATATGTTCTAGTTGATGAATATTGGCAAAATAGGTCATCTTGTTGGCAGTGGCAGCCCGTCTGGAGTGGCTGCTGCAAAGACATGGGCTGAAGTTGAGGAGCTGCAGCTAGGACTGGGAACAGGGGGAGCCCTGCCCCCTTCTGAACTGGCACGGTGGGAGCGCTGTCCTCCCAGGCACTGCTGCAGCCACCCAGCCACAGCTGCAGACCTGGGCACCGTGTACTCTTGGGGACCTGTGAGCCCCCTCAGCCTCACAGGCTCAGAAGCGCTTGCCCCCGCTGCCTGACTTCTCCCTGTGCCTGGTGCCCACTCTGATTTCAGAGCAAAGTTGAGGCCAAGCCGGAGTGCTCTTCTGAGCTGGCCATGTGTGCGCATGCTTGGGGTGACGCTGACATGCCAAACACTGGCCCTTGGCCCCATCGGACTTTGAGCGCCGACCAGCATGGGAGGGAGGCTGAGGCAGAATTGATGGCAGCTTAGAAGGAGCCTGCAGGCACTCCTCGGCATGAGCAGCGTGGGCACTATGAACAATATGATTGATAGCAGCAGGAGGAAGACAGACGTCCGCACAGAAAACGGTGAGTCCACAGTGAAGCCCCCACTTCAAGCCAGGGATTGCTTGAAGTATGGGGTCTGGGCTGTTAGTTCTGGGTGGAGTCCATGGCTTGGAGTAAGAACTTACGGTGCTTTTTCCAGGCCTGCCTATGGCTGCCCATGGATCAATCAGCACACACAACGCATTTTCTCCCTTCTAAAGCTCATAAACGACCCTCTCCCACTTCCGCCCCTTGCTCAGCTACACTCACAGAGATGTTGGGACAACCTGCCTGCAGATGGGAGCTACCCACGCCTGGTCTCTCCGCTGAGGGTGGCAACCTGCCAGCGGAAAGGAGCTACCCATTTTGGGTCTATTGACAGTTCTTCTGTAACTCAATGAAGCTTCTCTCCGCCTTGTTTACCCTCCAGTTGTCCATGTACCTCATTATTCGTGGATGTGGGACAAGAACTCAGGACGTGCTGAATGGCAGGACTGAAAGGGCTGTAACACAAACAGGGCTGAAACATACCCTGCCACTCACCATGTTGTGAGCGAGAAGAAGGAGAAAAGACCTGCGGCCCTTAGGGGAGCCCAGACCTAGGGGCTCCCCACGTTAGGGCTATGATGATACCCAATTTGGGGCTCTGTGGTTCCTGGCATCTCCAAGTTTCCAGGCACCACTGCATTCCCCTTGTCCAGGCATGGGTGCCCACAACAGAAGCTGCATGTAGTACATCTGGCTCAGCTGCAGTGCCTGGAGCTGCCCGCCCTGTCGCAGCAGCCAGTGTGCCTGGCTGTGCGCAACGACTGAACCCCATATTCACTTGCCCACACACCCCTCACCGATCGGAGCCTGGCTTGCCCTTGGCAAGTATGGGATCCAGGCTGATAGCATGAGCCGCGTGCGGCCTTCCAGGATGGGTGGGCAAAAGGAGCCCATCAGGCATGAGCGATACTCAGGCAGAAGGTACCACCAGCCACAGAGGTTTCCAGCTGGTGAAGCAACACCCCAGGAATCCCGTGACAATCTAAGTAGCAGGAAGGGAATACCTGAAAGCTCTGTATTTCTGTTGCAATGACTGTCTTCTTGGTTTCTGACCGGGAAGACTCAGAATAAGTATGGTAGCATTTATTGTCATGGAATAGAAAGACAGGAACAAATCGGCCGGGCGTGGTGGCTCATGCCTGTAATCCCAGCACTTTGGGAGGCTGAGGCGGGAGGATCATGAGGTCAGGAGATCGAGACTATCCTGGCTAACATGGTGAAACCCCGTCTCTACTAAAAATGCAAAAAATTACCTGGACGTGGTGGCGGGCGCCTGCAGTCCCAGCTACTCCGGAGGCTGAGGCAGGAGAATGGCTGAACCCGGGAGGTGGAGCTTGCAGTGAGCCGAGATTGCGCCACTGCAATACAGCCTGGGTGACAGAGACTCCGTCTAAAAAAAAAAAAAAAAAAGGCAGGCACAAATCATGAGGACAATTTAGTTAATAATAGCAGGAAAGCAAAAGGGAGAGGAAAGTTTCAATGCATGTCCAGATCTAAGCAGGGAATTGAGTCAACCAAAAAATTCTTTGCTCTGTGATTACTCTTCAATCCCAGCACCACTGTCATGTCCAGCTGTCAGAATTAAAAGACTGTTTCCTGAAATATAGTTCTGCCCAGTCTGAATCAATAGGAAACTGGCCTGTTCACATAGTAGGATCACATTTTCCCTGACTAGTAAGTGAGATTTGGAAATCATCTCTTGCCATTATGTACCAGGACAATGCTTCTCCACCTTTATTCCAATCATGAGCATTCTTGAAAATTGGATAGAAGACATAAACCTTCTTAGAAAGCTACATATGCACTTACATGTACATACGCATTTTTGTAAACAACTGAAAGGGGTTTGCACGTGTCTTCCCACCCAATTGTGATTCTCCTTGGGTCCATGGACTCCAAGATGAGAACCTCCTAAGCTAGAGGAGAAGAAAGTAGCTTGAATCATGTGTTAGATATTATACTAAGCACTTTATACATGCTATCTCATTTACTCCTTACAATAACCCTGTGAAGTCGTTTTATTGACCCCATTTTTCAAATGAACTGTTCAGCATCAGGACTTGCGCATGGTTAAGCAACCCACAGGTGAAGACCTCAGAATACTAAATAGTCTGTTCATAGGCATGTAGTGCCATATTCTCCCAGTTTCCTTTTCTGGTTTTCCACCCTGTGTTGCTACTAATCCAAACTGTTCAACAGAGATTATTTAGTTTCCCCTCATCCTCACCTAGACAATTACTTCTCCTCATCTTCCCATTGGGAGCTACTGTTCTGCTTCATAGCTGCCCTTCTGTGCTATAGTATCGCTACCTTCGCCAGCTGCACAGAAGCTGAATCTTCTGATGTGCATACAACCTCCGTACCCTCATCTAGCCTCCCGCCACCAATTACCCCTACATCTGTTCCTAAGCCAATACTAATTGAGGCAGGAAATAGACCTTGGTGTAGTCAGTCTGGGAATTAAATTACTTTAACAAGATCCACTGATCTGGCATCCAATAGCTGGGCTTTCAAATCTCCATTTCCATCAACCAGATGAGGAATCCAATGTGTCTATGTGGATACCTTTGTGTGCTTCTGTAATTTCTGTTTTATACATTTCCTGTTGACAGCATGTAAGTACTTTTACTATCTTGGAAATTAAACAGAATATTCCTCGAGAGTTAAACTTTGGGTAAAAACCAGAGCAGAGATAAGCAAAGTATTGGGAAAGGTAAAGAATGGTTCCCATGCTAACAGGATTTGATTGCAATTCAATTGTCCATATTAATTCACTTAAATAAAGACTGTTATCTATGAAAATAAGGGTTAGCCAGTAATGGAAATATAGAAAATGGAGAGTTTCAGGGAAATAAATGTTGGCAATGCCAACTCAGGGATAGCCAAGGGAGTGAATACTGCTAAATATTCCTTTGAAACTCAAATGCTTCCCTTACCAAGAAAGTTGTCCCTTTTGTGATGAGAAATGCAATTAGTTGTAGGCAATGAAAACAGCATGTTCTGGATCCATTCACAATAATAATATTTATATGGGCAAGTGGATATGTTTCATGTTTTCTTAGCATAATGCTCTTAAACAGTTTATACATCAAATCATCTTTCTACTAATTCCAAGCTTACCTGGTTACCAGCTAATTATGATTTGATTTTCCATTTAGTTATTTCTACAGGCAAACATTTACTACTCCTGTAGATGATAAATATCATTGGTCATTAGTGCTATGATAGTCATTTTTCAAGATGACTTAATAAAGTGGTATGGAATATTATTTGATTTCTTTTAAAGTCCAACTACAGTTTAATATTTGCTGATGCAACTGTTCTGCTCAGCATGACACTTATACTCATTGAATTTTTCAAGTTAGGAGTTACAAGTGTACTCTAGTCTTGGGCACATTTTAGGTCATTCAGGCTCTCATCACGTGTTGCTCTGAGCACTATCAAGAAGGGGGCATTGCATATTGATTATAGAAAACAGAGCCTCTGAAATGACTTACCTAATTGAGGCATTTTCTCGGGAGACTATTCTGAGCAGGAGGCAACCTTCCCTTTATGGCATAATGACCAATTTCATTCTTTTGAATAGATTTTTACATTGTCTGCTCTAAGATGGAACTGGGCTTCTCTTTGCTCCCAGCTCCCCAGTTGGTATGGTTCCTTGGCTTATTATGCACATATCCAGTCCTTTATTCTGTCATCCCTCTAGCTGCTTGGATGATATCCGGATGTCCAGAAACAAAGCTTTGACTTGACTAAACTAATGATAGTCCTGCCAAGTGTCTGGCTCATGGACTGTGCAATGGCCTGTCCCATCCCCTTATACTCTTGGCTGAGGGCCTTTAATGGAAACAAGCTGTGAATGATGTCGCCTGGCCAGCTAGTGTTTCCCAGTCCTCTGGATCTGCCCCTCTGGTGTCTGGTATTGATAGAAACGTGAGTGGGCACTGACACTGCTCCATTTTATGCACAAAGTGTCTGTATCTTTTGAAAATGTTCCTCAGACTGTTTGCTTGTCCTCACCAGAGCCAGAATGCATGGTTACATTAGATTTCTCAACGCTTCCTTCTGTTTGGTCCCAGCTTCCTTTCCCTCTCTAATAGTCACATGGTAGAGAATCGTCAATGCCAGATTGAGAAATAGGTGTATAAATTGTGTCATGTCAGCAGGGGAGGTTGTGCCCCCTAAAGATTATTAAGCAGAGAATATGGAATGAATTGAACAGGGAGGATATTTTAAGATGGGGACCAGATAGTCTAAAACAATTCACAGAAAACTGTGAATTGTAAGCTAAATTTGGCCCACTATTTTTGTAAATAAAGTTTAATTGGGACATAGTCACATTCATTCATTTATGTATTTTCTATGGCAACTTTTGTGATACCAAGAAGAGTTGACTAGTTGTGACAGAGATCATATAGTATGCAAAGTCCAAAAAAATTATCTGGCTCTGCACAGGAAAAGTTTGCAGACTCCAGTGGGCATGATGATCATTGAGAAAGAGGTTAGCAATAAGATTGAAAAAAGTATTAATGAGGGGCACTGAAGAATTTTATTGTAATTTCTTGACAAATGCCTAAGAGGTTTTATGTCCAAATCCACTTCAGATAGTACATTTGACTTTTGGAGTAATTTTGTCAGCGTGAGCTACAAGCACTCCCAAACTAGTGGCAAGAACAAAGCACCTATTCTGATGTTCAAATCTGTTAGAAAACAACAAATTTCTGCCTTTGAAACATTGTACACCTTCCATATGGTTTGGAGACTCTATGATTTTGGAAATAAACAAGGGACCCAGTCAACTGGTAAATGGAATAATTCTAGAGAGTGAGGGTAGAAGATATGTTCCAAATGTTTACTGAAGTAGAGATTCCAAACAAGTGGGGAAAGTTGTAGAATTCTAAGAAATAAAAGAAACGGGTATACTTGAACTTTCTAGAGAAAAAAAAAGCTATCTGGAAAGATAGATAAGTAGGTCGGTAGATAGGTAGCTAGCTAGCTAGATTAGATAGATAGATACATAGATAGATAAGATAGATGGATAGATAGGTTACCTAGATAGAAATCTATAATTTAACTGTAATTCTTCTCTCACAATCCAATCTATTTCTTTCTTTGCTGTGACCTTTCCACTATTAATTAATTAATATGCACTGTCTCAGGGGAGAGATTATATCAAACGTAGAGGATAAAATATCAATACCTTGGCTTCTGAGTTACAAAATAGACTCTTGAGACTCACAGCAGACACAGATTCTTGAAAGTCAGGGCTTTTGACCTGCAAGGGTCAGAATACTCCATTTTTAAAAGGCTAATCCAAGAAGACATCTAGTTTCAGCTATAATTAATAGTTTGGAAATAAGACAAGAGTCTATCCCTGGAGATTAGGTAGGTATTGTCGAAGTTGGGGGAGGAAAACTCAAGAGAATATGACTTTATTTTAGAAAATTACTGTCTCCTAAGAGAGTAATGGCATATCAACACAATATCGCAAGAGAGTAACACTATATCAATACGATTTTCTGAAACGAAGAAAGTTCAAATCTCAGTTCTGTAACCTGGAACTGAGATATAAGTGAATAGAGTTCTAGAATCTCCAACTACACTTGGGGGAGGAAAGTGCAGGATACTGAAGGGACCTGTGTCTTGTGTTTCAGATGGTGAGTGGAGATTTGGGAAGCCTTATAGAGAAGTCCTGTATTCTGTTTCCTTTCCTTTCCTTCCCTCCCTCCCTCCCTCCCTCCCTCCCTCCCTCCCTCCCTCCCTCCCTCCCTCCCTTCCTTCCTTCCTTCCTTCCTTCCTTCCTTCCTTCCTTCCTTCCTTCCTTCCTTCCCGTGGTTTCCCAGGCTGTCACCCAGGCTGGAGTACAGTGGCATGATCTCAGCTCACTGAAGCCTCTACCTACTGGGCTCAGGCAATCCTCTCACATCAGCCTTCCACATAACTGGGACTACAGGCACGTGCCACTACATCCGGCTGTTTTTGTACTTTTTGTAGAGATGGGGTTTCATCATGTTGCTCAGGCTGGTCTCAAACTCCTGGGCCAGCAATCTGCCTGCCTTGGCCTCCCTACAGGCATGAGCCATGGCAGCCAGCCTGTGTTCTGTATAATTTCTATGATATCGAGTAGTAATGACCACAGAACTGCCCTGGGCAGGTGGATTTCAAGGCAGCTCTACGATTTCAGGAGAGTAGCCATTTATCTTTCCTGTTCTTCAATTACAGGGTATGCATGTAGCTAAAGGAGAGCTAGAGAATCAAAAATCTTGTTGTTGGAAAGAGGTGGGTGTAGAAGCCATGATCTAAGGGATACCAGATGGCATATAGAATATCTCATTAAAGGCTAACAAGAATAAATGCAAACAAAGTGCAGTGTGAACAGATGATCCGGGAGAGGACCCACATCCTCCCCAATGTGGTGCCACTTGAGCTGAACTAAAACCTGGGTACAGTTCTAGACGGGGAGAACCTAATTCACTGCAAAATTTTAATTTATCTGAGAAAATACTGCAGGGCCTCTATAAATTGTGATTAGAATGAGTTTACATTGAATTGAATAAGATTAAGTTCTTGTGTATAGACAAAATGATTATTTTGACATAAGAATATTTTTAAAATATATAGTAGATATTTTGTACTCTGAATATTTGTACTCACCATTTATAGATCAAGAAAATTTTCAAAGTTGTTTTCCTTTAGGTTGTAAGATTATGCCATTTACTTTTTTTGTATATATTGTGTTATACATGATGCATTTTTACAATGGATATGTCTTATTTTAATTAATATGAGCACTGATAGGTTCTGGAAGTATTGAATTGGTTTTACAGCCAAAAAAATGTGTACTGATCATACTAGGAGAATTTTAGTCATGTCTTTATACTTAGAACATGACTCTCAATTGTGACTGTATTCTGGAAAAGGGATGGCGTCTCTCTTCCTTTCACTGCACACACATGAAGGTGTCTCTTTCAATCAAGCAGGATAGTGGGAAAAGCCTGAGAGTGGACTTACAGTCCAGCAATCTGGGAAGAAAAGGTGGTATATAACAAAGAGGTGTTTGTTATTACTGTCGTTAGGTCATCCAAGCTGATTAATGAGAGAAGAAAGAGAGAGAGAGAGAGAGAGAGAGTGTGTGTGCGTGAGAGAGAGAGACAGAGAGAGAGAGAACACAATGGTTTTGATAGGTAAATCCACAAGTTTCCCCCTGGCCCCCAGCCCCATTGCTGTCATAGAGGACATTCTGATGCACTAAGTAAATTGCCCTGATGAATCATCTTACTGCTTGGCTTCTTAGCGTCAGAAACAACTATGAACAAAACTGAAATCTCATTTTAACATTTTGCAGAAGATTTATACCTTTAATACTCTTATTAAAGAATGAACAAAACCTTGAAACTGACCTAGAATTTCATTTTATGGCCCAATGGAGAACTGTTTTCCCAATAAGCATAAATGCCTTTATCAATATTAATTTTCTAGGTTGTTGATGATGATGTGAAAAATTTCTTATTACAATGAGTAAAAATATTGTGAGGACATAGGACATTTTTTGACATAGGTGCTGAAGTGAAATTGCTTTTATAGAATACTTGGCAGCACATTTAGAGTGCTGTGTACTAAAATTTAATCTGGCTATTGTAAGTTGATTAATAATCCATTTATTATGGTAATATAGTGACAAATAATGATATGTAACATGTACTTTATACTAATTTATTAAAAATAAAAATTATGGGTGTGTGGAGTGGGAACTAGATAATTCATAGGCATATATTTGCAAATATCCTGGGAGGTAGAGAGGTTTATTCCTGTTGAATAGAAGACCCAAGAAATACATAAATCAGTTATCATAAAACTAAATGAAAAGAAGCTACAATTGAGATGTTTTCCTTTCTTTTACTCAGGTACATATTTCAGGTATAATTATTACCCAAAGGGGCTACATTATATGGTTGATTTAGATTAGCTGAGCAAAAAGAATGTTATACTTCAAAGTCAATAGAAATAGGCAATGACAATTTATGTCTTTACTGCCAAAGAAACAAGGAGTTTTAGGAAGAAGATTAAATGTAATGATAGTTTAAAATATTTCAGTATTACTTATTGCTTGTCAAAATAAAATTGTCAAAATTGAAAACTAAGGCTATATATAAGGGAACTTGTGTAAACTTTAGAAATAATATACATAAAATTGGAGTTGGTAATTTATTTCTACCTTAACAAATTCATTGTTTCTATTTTATTAATCTAACTTAGTTTGTGGGGTTGTTTTGCTCTTTTCTTTCTTCTTTTCTTCCTAGGATTCCTATCTTATTGGCCACAGGTTGACATTTACTGACAGGTGTATGTATGCAAATACAAACACTAGTGACAATTACATAAACTTGGGAAATACACCATTTGGCTACGCATATTAGTAGTTGAAAATGTTTATTGAACAGTTCTGTACTTAACATTTTGCTGTATTATAAGAGTTTTTTTTTTTAACATAGTTTCAATAGCTGATAACTTGATTCTCAAAACAGCTCTATCAGTTAAGGAGCTGGGTATTATCCCCATTTGACAGATGAGGAAACTGGAGGCCAGAGTCATAACACCTAGTTGGCATCAGAGCCAGGCCAAGGGGATTATGCTTTCTTTCAGGGAAGAAAGAAATGGAAAAGAGAGACTGGTGCTTATTTAAAGCTGAAGAATGAATTATCAAATCATGCCCAAGCAAGGTCTAGAAGTGGAAGGAAAAATTATTCTGGACATCTTTAAGTCAAGTGTATCATTATCATAGATTCCAAGGCATTCTGATCAAAATTGTGGCTGTGTTAAGAAGCTTTCCTGAGTTAGCTTCTGAGAAGGTGAAAAATTTTAGGCTGAAAAATCTGCTCTATTCGTCATCTTTAACCAGGTAGACAGATTATATTCCTGTTTTTTTTTTTAATATTTGCATTGAAAAAATTATCTTTGAATGTTTTCTTTAAGACACAATTCAAGCACTATTTTAAGGGCATCTACCTTCTCATTCATCAAGTATGTATTGAGCACCTACAATATATCTACAAGATACTAGAAATTCTGTTAGGTCTAGGGATGGAACATAGCCTAATAGAAAACAATCTAAACCCTATTATTCTTAAAAATGGGGGATCAGCATTATACAAATAAATGATCACATTAATATATAATTAGAAAGTATAGATGTAATTGAAGAAATTAAAGAGCGTGATGATTAAGGCAACTGATTTAGATTCAGGATCAGTGAAAAAGTGACATGAAATTTCAGACCTGAAGGAAAATTAGGAATTAGGCCAGGTGGGGAAAGAATTCCCCTGACCAGAGTGACAAGTGAAGCTGAAGACAGAGGCTGCACCAAGTTGTTGAGTCTTACAGGCCAGGCTGACAAATTCGATTCTTTTTCCTGGGGAAAATATTGAAGAATTTTAAGTGGGCGATTACAAGGTTAAATTAGCATTTTCAGTTAATTTACTGCTAGATGGAAAATGGATTGAAGGAGAATAAAGGAAGATTCATAGAGTCTGTATCAGAGATTAGGGTGACTTTTACTAGAGCTGTGGCTGGGGAGATAGAGACACTAACCTATTTAAGTCATAGCTATGTCACCAAAGAAATGAGCACTGCATAGACGAATACTAATTATCATTTTGGCCAACCTTATATTTTTTGTTAATAAGAAACAGTATTTTAGAATAAACCCATAATCCAAAATATTAGCGAAATCCTATTGTTTCTGTAACTTTGCAGGTCTGATACCAAATCTATGGAAAGAAGTTGAAGTGCTGAAACCAAGAGCTCTTCAAAAATCCAGGCGTTTGGCACAGTGTTCAAAAGAAGAGAGTCCTAGACTTGCTCAGTTTTGAGGCTGCACGTCAAGTACCTAAAAAGCAATGTGTAAGTCCCATCCTGCCAGAGGTCAGAAAGGCCAGTTTTGTTTTGTTGTTGTTTTGTTTTTAAACAA
Source organism: Macaca mulatta (assembly GCF_049350105.2). NCBI lineage: Eukaryota > Metazoa > Chordata > Mammalia > Primates > Cercopithecidae > Macaca > Macaca mulatta. The sequence continues at coordinate 69,191,089 of NC_133422.1, forward strand.
TTTTATTTCCAGTAGTTTTCTGAGTAGCCCCAGAGAAAGTTGATGTGCTTCCCACATCTGTCCTGGTTGCCACCTGCCACTTTAGTCAACCAAGGGTCTCTAGACCACAGCATGACTTTTGTGCATGTTACCCTGTGCTGTGTTGAGATTGGGATCTCTCAACAGTCTGGAACTTCTTTCTCATTTCCCCAGTGCATATTACATTGTCTGGTCTCAGATTCCCCATGGTGATAAGTGAATCTATAATCTTTAAGAATATTTTTCTGAAGACTTTGGGATAACAGAAGAGATTTGCAATTCAGAGAGAATAAAACTGGAAACTATAAATAGTCATTCTCAGTTCATAACGCAAGCCCCAGCAACAAGTATCACCTTCTCTCGTCAGCCTGTGATCTGCAGCCTGGGTGCCTGAATATACAGAAGACTTCTTGTTCCCAAAGTTACTCTCCTCTAATTATTTCTCTCCTATCAGGAGCGCACTCCAGCCACCAAAGGAAAAAATGCACGTCTCTTGGTGAAAAATATCCACAAGTGTGCAACTTCATCCCCAGTGAAGACCATCTTACTGTCATTTTGCAGAGCTTTAGCCTCTTTATCCTGGGTCTCTCCATCATAGGATGGGATTTGTGCTTTACATTTGTAAGGCAAAAAGGACTTAAAGTCATTACCCTTGAACAAAACAAGAACTGCCCTCCCATGTGGTTTCAACCTTTAGAGAAACAGATTCTTGATCAAACTGTCAAAAATTATTGGGTTTGTATTCGTTTCCTAGGGCTGTTATAGCAAAGTACCTCAAAACGGGTAACTTCAACAACAGAAATGTATTGTCTCACAGTTCTGGAGACTATACACACAATTCTAGAAGTCTGAGATCAAAGTGTCAGCAGCATTCGTTCCTTCTGAGGGCTGCAAGGTTAATTAATTTGACTGCTAGAAGGAAAATGGCTCCATGCCTCTTCCCTGGGTTCTGTTGGCTGGTGGCAATCTTGGGCATTCCTTGGCTTCTAGAGGCATCATCTTTTTTTTTTTCATATTTACTGTATTTATTATTTTCTGAGACATTTGAGACTCAGTTGGAGGCGTTGCCCCTCTTTACATCTAAATACTTCATTTTTTAATTTAATTTTTTATTAAGGGCAAACAGCAGTATTCATCTAAATACTTCAATGTATATATCCTAAAAGGAAGGAAATTCTCTTATATAACCATAGTACAATGATCAAAATAGGAAATTTCACACCGATACAGTGCTAACGTCATAGCCACTGTTCCTATGCAAACATCATCTTTGTTAAGGACCCAGTCCAGGGTCCCTTGCTGCACTGAGCTGTCCTATCTCTTTGGTTTCCATTAATCTGGAACAGTTCCCGAGTCTGTCTTTGAATTTTGTAACACTTAAATATTGGAAGAGTACTGGCCACATTTTTTTTGCAGAGTGTCTCCCTGTTTGGCTTTGCCTGATGTTTCCTTGTGATTGAATTCAGACTCTGTCTTTCTGGCAGGAGTATCACAGGAGTGATGTATTCCCAGTGTGTCATGTCAGGAGGCACAAGACTTCAGCTTGTCCTAATATTGGTGATGTTAACTTTGATGACCTAATAGATAGACGTGGTATCTGCCAGGTTTCTCCAGTGTGCTCTTTTTTCTCTCGGGAAGTAATGAGGAGAGTTACCTTGAGACGATTTAAGTATGCTTTTCTCCATCAGACCTTCACCCCCTAGCATTGCTGTCTATTGATGATTCTGGTTGGCATTCTGCTATGCTCCCTTCTCCATAATTTGCCATCATTTTGTTGAGGATTTTCATATCAATATTCAAGAGAACAATTTTCTTTTCCTATTATGTCTTTGTTGGATTTTAGAATCAGAATTATTCTGGCTTCAAAAAATGAGTTGGGAAGTATTCCCTCCTTTTCTATTTTCTGAAAGGTTTTGTTTAAGATTGGAGTTACTTTTTTCCTTAAACATTTGTTAGAATTCTCCAGTAGAACCTCTGGTCCTAGAGTTTTCTTTGTGAGATGGTTTTTCATAACAGATTTAATTCAGATACGATGATGTTCAGATTTCTTCATCTGTGTCACTGGGAAAGTTGTACATTTCAGGAAATTTATTAATTTCATGTAAGTTGTCAGATTTATTGGATTAGACTTGTTCACGACATTCTTTTATTATCTTTTTAATGTCTGTAAGATCTGTAGTGTTATCCCCTTTCAGTTATGATCTTGGTAAATTGTGCTTTTTTCTCTCTTGATCAGTTTTGCTAGGGGCTTACCAAATTTATGTTTTCAAGCCAATTTTCGGCTTCGTTGGTTTTATCACTTATTTCTTTTTCATTGATTTCTACAGTTCATTATTTCCACCCTTCTCCTTTCTTTTTTTTTTTTTAATTATACTTTAAGTTCTAGGGTACATGTGCACAATGTGCAGGTTTGTTACATATGTATACTTGTGCCATGTTGGTGTGCTGCACTCATCAACTCATCAGCACCCATCAACTCATCATTTACATCAGGTATAACCCCCAGTGCCATCCCTTCCCCCTCCCCCCCAATAATAGGCCCCAGTGTGTGATGTTCCCCTTCCAGAGTCCAAGTGATCTCATTGTTCAATTCCCACCTATGAGTGAGAACGTGCGGTGTGTGGTTTTCTGTTCTTGCGATAGTTTGCTGAGAATGATGGTTTCCAGCTCCATCCATGTCCCTACAAAGGACATGAACTCATCCTTTTTTATGGCTGCATAGTATTCTATGGTGTATATGTGCCACATTTTCTTAATCCAGAGTGTCACTGATGGACATTTGGGTTGATTCCAAGTCTTTGCTATTGTGAATAGTGCCGCAATAAACATACATGTGCATGTGTCTTTATAGCAGCAAGCTTTACAATCCTTTGTGTATATACCCAGTAATGGGATGGCTGGGTCATATGGTATTTCTAATTCTAGATCCTTGAGGAATCACCATACTGTTTTCCACAATGGTTGAACCAGTTTACAATCCCACCAACAGTGTAAAAGTGTTCCTATTTTTCCACATCCTCTCCAGCACCTGTTGTTTCCTGACTTTTTAATGATTGCCATTCTAACTGGTGTGAGATGGTATCTCATTGTGGTTTTGATTTGCATTTCTCTGATGGCCAGTGATGACGAGCATTTTTTCATGTGTCTGTTGGCTGTATGCATGTCTTCTTTTGAGAAGTGTCTGTTCATATCCTTTGCCCATGTTATGATGGGGTTGTTTGTTTTTTTCTCGTAAATTTGTTTGAGTTCTTTGTAGGTTCTGGATATTAGCCTTTTGTCAGATGAGTCGATTGCAAAAATTTTCTCCCATTCTGTAGGTTACCTGTTCACTCCGATGGTAGTTTCTTTTGCTGTGCAGAAGCTTTTTAGTTTAATTAGATCCCATTTGTCAATTTTGGCTTTTGTTGCCATCGCTTTTGGTGTTTTAGACATGAAGTCCTTGCCCATGCCTATGTCCTGAATGGTATTCCCTAGGTTTTCTTCTAGGGTTTTTATGGTATTAGGTCTAACATTTAAGTCTCTAATCCATCTTGAATTAATTTTCATATAAGGAGTAAGGAAAGGATCCAGTTTCAGCTTTCTACTTATGGCTAGCCAATTTTCCCAGCACCATTTATTAAATAGGGAATCCTTTCCCCATTTCTTGTTTTTCTCAGGTTTGTCAATGATCAGATGGCTGTAGATGTGTGGTATTATTTCTGAGGACTCTGTTCTGTTCCACTGGTCTATATCTCTGTTTTGGTACCAGTACCATGCTGTTTTGGTTACTGTAGCCTTGTAGTATAGTTTGAAGTCAGGTAGCGTGATGCCTCCAGCTTTGTTCTTTTGGCTTAGGATTGTCTTGGCAATGTGAGGTCTCTTTTGGTTCCATATGAACTTTAAAGCAGTTTTTTCCAATTCTGTGAAGAAAGTCCTTGGTAGCTTGATGGGAATGGCATTGAATCTATAAATTACCTTGGGCAGTATGGCCATTTTCATGATATTGATTCTTCCTCTCCATGAGCATGGTGTGTTCTTCCATTTGTTTGTGTTTTCTTTTATTTCACTGAGCAGTAGTTTGTAGTTCTCCTTGAAGAGGTCCTTTACATCCCTTGTAAGTTGGATTCCTAGGTATTTTATTCTCTTTGAAGCAATTGTGAATGGAAGTTCATTCATGATTTGGCTCTCTGTTTGTCTATTACTGGTGTATAAGAATGCTTGTGATTTTTGCACATTAATTTTGTATCCTGAGACTTTGCTGAAGTTGCTTATCAGCTTAAGGAGATTTTGGGCTGAGATGATGGGGTTTTCTAAATATACAATCATGTCATCTGCAAACAGGGACAATTTGACTTCTTCTTTTCCTAACTGAATATGCTTTATTTCTTTTCCTTCCTGATTGCCCTAGCCAGAACTTCCAACACTATGTTGAATAGGAGTGGTGAGAGAGGGCATCCCTGTCTTGTGCCAGTTTTCAAAGGGAATGCTTCCAGTTGTACAAGGAGGAGCTGTTACCATTCCTTCTGAAACTATTCCAATCAATAGAAAAAGAGGGAATCCTCCCTAACTCATTTTATGAGGCCAACATCATCCTGATACCAAAGCCTGGCAGAGACACAACAAAAAAAGAGAATTTTAGACCAATATCCCTGATGAACATCGATGCAAAAATCCTCAATAAAATACTGGCAAACCGAATCCAGCAACACATCAAAAAGTTTATCCACCATGATCAAGTGGGCTTCATCCCTGGGATGCAAGGCTGGTTCAACATATGCAAATCAATAAATGTAATCCATCACATAAACAGAACCAAAGACAAAAACCACATGATTATCTCAATAGATGCAGAAAAGGCCTTTGACAAAATTCAATAGCCCTTCATGCTAAAGCTTCTCAATAAATTCAGTACTGATGGAATGCATCTCAAAATAATAAGAACTATTTATGACAAAGCCACAGCCAATATCATACTGTAGAGGCATAATCTTAATCTCTGCCTTCATCTTCACGTGGTGTTTTCCCTTTAGGGCTTCACATGGCTTTCACTCTGTGCATGTCTCTGTGTCCAAATTTTCCCTTTTATAACGAAATCAGTCAAAATGGGTTATGGGCCTACCCTACCCCAGAATGACCTCATCTTAACTAATTACATCTGGAATTATCCTGTTTCCAAATAAGGTCGCATTCTTAGGTATTGGGGATTAGGACTTCAACACATGAATTTTTCAGGGACACGCTTATCCCGTAACAGGGTCTTATCTCATTGGAGCACATAGTTGATGAGATAGTATAAATCATGTCATCTTGCGTCATGACTTGACTAACAAATCACCAGGAACAAAACCTTGAGTGCATTTGGCCTGGGAGGGAAGTAGACCATAGGGAAAACTGCCTCCTGTCCCCTCTGTAAAGATTTCAGTAAAGAAGTACTTGCCCATAAGAAGGAGGGAGAAGTGGTGGCCATAGGCAACTTAATTATCCCAAGTTTCTTTTTATTTTATTTTTTAAGACAGGGTCTTGCTCTGTTGCTCAGGCTGGAGTACAGTGGCACCCGTCATTGCTCACTGACCCCTTGATCTCCCAGGCTCAAGCAATCCTCTCACATCAGCCTCCTGAGTAGCTGGGACTATAGGTGTGTGTTATAATGCCTAACTAATATTTTTTCCTTCTAATAACCTGGTTGTTTTATTTTGGTGTATGAAAATACTACACAATCATTGTAGAACATGAACAAAATATAAGTAATTGCAGAGGAGGGAAAAAAAGCATAATCCTAATACCTGAAATGACCAGTGTTTATAAAGGAATCATGTAGTTTATTAAAAATTGTAATAATCTTGTATAAAGTTTTGTATACTGCCTTATCCACTTACTGCTGTTACAAACATTTTAAAATATAATAATATGCTCCAATACTGTGTTTTTGTTTTGTATTTCCTAATGACTGTATGGTATTTTATTACCAAACACAGTGTAATCTATTTAATCATTCTTCTCTCAAGATTTCTTTCTTGAGATTATTATTTCTATGTTTATTTTAGTATTATTTTTATATTTATATTAAAAATGACAGAGCAATGAAGATTTTTGTTGATGAATCTTCATTATCTAATTATTTTGATATGTACATTCCTAGAAGTGAAGTCACAAGTCTTATATCCAAAGCTTTTAATTTGTACTGCAATTATAACTTCCCAAAAGAGTGATTTATATGTTGCACTCTGTCAAATAATACTTATTTTCTCAATCTCTTGTCAACATTAGATAGATAGAATGTAAATTCCAAATTGAGGGGTAAAACATTTCATTGTTGTTTTATTTTTTTTTTTTCCTTTTTATAATAATGTTGAACTTTTTTTTGAAAATTTACATTTCTGTTTTTACGAATCACTGTTCATGTTCTTTGTTTTTCATTCAGCATTTTTATTATTTTATTTTTCTTACTGACTTTCGAAAGCTCTTTATCACTCATATATAACCCAATGTATGTTTTTTTCATTTACAGGATGTCATTTACTTCTTAATTCCATATATGATTTGTTTTAAAGTATAGAAACTTAATATTAATGCTCTTGGTTTTGTCAGCCCTTTCTTTTATAGTTTCTGTCTTTGATTTTATGCCTTGAAATTGTTATCTCAACCTAAAAGCTAATAAAAATTTATCTATTTTTTTTCTATTTTGTGTGTGTGTGTTTTAATTCTTGCACATTTAACTTTTTAGACTGTCTAGAATTTATTTTTGTGTGTAGAATAAAAATGTGATCACGTTTATTTCTTTCACATTAAGATTTTAGACAGAATATATCTAAAGTGCATATTGTATAACCCTTAAACACCATTTTTGTCATATACCAAATTCTCAATCTACTAGAGTTGGATTTTGGGTTCTGCATTCTCTTTCATTAAGTGATCTTCAAGGACTCTCATCTTTGTGGTCATCATTTTTACATCTTAATGTAGCTGTAGTATCCTTTTAAAATTTTGTTGGAAGCAAAATCTTTGGAAAAAAATCATTTCCTCTTTCCTACAACAACCTTGATTAAAAAGATTTACTTCTTACACTAAGTTCTCCAGCATTTTCCTTCCTTGTCTTGGAGAGCTGGTGTTTGCTTCTCCCTAGAGAATCCCTGATGCTGGACTGCCTTTGAGCTTGTGGGAGTAGCTACAAAGGTGGAAACCGTGTGTGACTTCCAGATCACACACGACCTGGTGGTCATTCTGGTTGGCCTGGGTGCAAGCAGGAAGGGTGTGCATTGACTGTAGAAAATTTACAAACAGCAACAGAAAAACCTGCTAAACATTGATTTGTTTTTCATTATCATTATGTACCAAGAAGTTTAAACAATGTTAATGATACAATGCTCTCTTAAAAAATCTTTTATTGGTCTAATTCTAAACAATTGCCATAGCTATTGAGTTCTAATAACAGATGCATGGCTTTAAATTCGTACATTTTATAATTGCTTATCACTGGATAAATGTTATGTTCTCTCTGAAAGATAATTCAGAGAACTCCAAATTATATAGTCAGTTTCTAACACACGAAGATTAACTATATTTGAGCTTGCTTGGGGAGTGGTTTTCCAACTCCAGAGGAACTAGGTATTCCTGCATTCAATGGTATATATAAAATGAACAAGAGAGCACAGTGCTTGGAAATTGGAAGAAACAGAACGTGATGAATTTTCTGGTGAAGCTATTTTCGAGGAAATGTTTTGGCTGCAAGAGAGATTTGAGATTTACTAGAATTGATCCTGAGGAAACAAAGACATGGGTGGCATTGCAAGCTCTGGAATGTATTGTAAAATGAGATTTTTATAAACATCTGCAACACTTACCTGTATGTTTAAGAGTTGTGTGTCTGTTGCCTCATTTGAAATACCTTTTTGAACTTAAAATGAATATAAGGTTTAATATTGGCCAACTATGAACAATGACAGATTAACAAGGCTGCACTGCCTACGAACGTAAATATGTGAAGAAAAATAGTTTTGAAGATGTTATTTACTAATTTGCGGGAGTTAAGGCCTAAAAACAAAAACTTTGTTTTCATTCATTACTGTAATAGACTAATATGTAGGTCTGTGTTTTATTTCCACTTATATGTAGTACTTCATTACTTAGTTTTTCTTTCGGCATTGCGGTATTTATTTGTTGTTAATTAAAATATTTATTTTTTTACTGGCACAATTATATGACAAAGTTTAATAAAAGGGAATTTTCAATAGCTGCAATCATTTCTGGACATTATTATAATTTATTTTATTTCATGATTATTACTGCAAATAATTGTGTTGCATAGAAAAGAGGGTGTTAAAAAGTGCCCTGCTCCAAGTTTGAAATATGCTAGGTGTGCTTCTACCTCTGGGTAGCGCTCCTTTCTGGAGGGAACTTTCCATACTGTCAGCATGTCTGGCCATCATCTCAAAAAGAAGCCTCTACTGCTTCTACATCCTCTGTACCTGCCCATGTCCTAACCTCACCCTACTGATTTAGAGGGTGTGGGGACACATCTCTGCTAACTTCCCAGGCATGTTAGACAGCTAACAATGTTTCCTTTAAGTCAGTCCCATACATATCAAGGTTTCTGGTATGCAGATGGCATTCTTTCTAGTATCCAATGCTGTTTTATTTTTCTACCACTTTCCTCCCAATTTTACACTTTGTATGTTATTCCCATGGCGTTCCCTTTCCAATGTCTTATCTGGAAGTCACACACTGACCACTAACAACAGGAGAAAGGACAAAGAAAGGCAACAAGAGACTATTTCCAATGCAAAATATGATCAGGTAGCTCAACACACTTTTCTTGGGCATGTGGGGTGGACAAAGGTAGGATGTCCTTCTGAAGGGTACAAAGAAGTTAGCTCATCCTTTGGAATGCCACTTAAGCCTCCCAAGTTATTTCTATCTTGGATAATAAGAATTCTGGTTTTGAAATGAATGATTGGAATGCATTTTCTTTGATAAAATATGCACAGAATTTTAGAGCTAGAGCTTAACAAACCAAGCCCTTTATTTAATAGATGAAAAAAAAATAAATCCCAGAGGAGTCAAGTCACTTGAGTTAATTCCTCAAGGTAGTTAGTGGCAGAACTGGAACCAGAGCTCAGATCTACCTATTCCTAATCAAGCATATTTTCTTTTTTTTTTAAATTTATTTATTATTATTATACTTTAAGTTGTAGGGTACATGTGCATAACGTGCAGGTTTGTTACATATGTATACTTGTGCCATGTTGGTGTGCTGCACCCATCAACTCGTCATTTACATCAGGTATAACTCCCAATGCAATCCCTCCCCCCTCCCCCCTCCCCATGATAGGCCCCGGTGTGTGATGTTCCCCTTCCTGAGTCCAAGGATCTCATTGTTCAGTTCTCACCTATGAGTGAGAACATGCGGTGTTTGGTTTTCTGTTCTTGTGATAGTTTGCTAAGAATGATGGTTTCCAGCTGCATCCATGTCCCTACAAAGGACACAAACTCATCCTTTTTGATGGCTGCATAGTATTCCATGGTATATATGTGCCACATTTTCTTAATCCAATCTGTCTCTGATGGACATTTGGGTTGATTCCAAGTCTTTGCTATTGTGAATAGTGCCGCAATAAACATACGTGTGCATGTGTCTTTATAGCAGCATAATTTATAATCCTTTGGGTATATACCCAGTAATGGGATGGCTGGGTCATATGGTACATCTAGTTCTAGATCCTTGAGGAATCACCATACTGTTTTCCATAATGGTTGAACTAGTTTACAATCCCACCAACAGTGTAAAAGTGTTCCTATTTCTCCACATCCTCTCCAGCACCTGTTGTTTCCTGACTTTTTAATGATCGCCATTCTAACTGGTGTGAGATGGTATCTCATTGTGGTTTTGATTTGCATTTCTCTGATGGCGGATATTGCTGTGCTTGCTTTGACATCATACTTAACCTTTCTCCCCAATTCCTGCTTCCTGGTTGTTGCAAGGATTAAATCTAATAATATATAGGAATGTTCCTGAACCTCTGAAAGCCTTAAAAAATCTTGACAGCTTTACTGTTATTCTAATAAATGTTCCAAATAACGGAAGTTTCCAAAGGATGTAAATTGTGCCTTTTTGTGGAGTCCTGTATGAAATGCAGCCTTTTCTCTTTTATGGTGATATTGACATAATTCTGCTCCAATGAACTAATGTTCCTATCTCAAATGACTTCTTTGGCAGGAACAAAAATTAACATGTTAATGCAAAAAAAGATACAGAAAGATTTCAAAACGGGGAATGGCACAATGTCTTAAAAGTTACCAAGAGACAAATGCTAACGCTTAGAATAAAGTATTTGGCATCTATAGAGTAACCTTAAATGCACAAGTGTTGTTTGTGATCATAACCCCTCCCCTTCTTCTATCTAGGAGAAAATTTGCTAGTCTTTTATGTTTCTGTTTTATTCATTTATTTCTTTTCTTAAGCAAGTATTTATTGGAACATTATTTTGTGCCAATTCTGTGGTTACAACAAGGAATGCAAGAAGATTCTATAGAGAGAAACAGAGGCAATTATAATAAGTCATGGAAAGAACTAGGGTAGCAGAAGTAGTGTTAGAGAAGCAAGGAAAATAGAGTTTAGTAAAACTTGAAACATTCAGATCTTCCATTAATAAGAAATTCTGTTTAGAGTATTATTGAGGGATTTGAGTGAAACCAAAAGTTTAAAAATCATTTGAATTTTTAAAACTCAAAGGTTTTAGTCTATCTTGACCAAAGATATTGAAAGATGGCTACTATTCAAATTCATTTACAATTTCTCCTCTGATTAATTTTTACTTTGTGAATGCAATTCTAGTTTCTTTCATTTGAGAAATAATGAATAAAGAGCTAGATTCTAAATTTCCTAGGTTTTGAGGACTGATAAAACATTTCCCATTACTAAAATGTTATCTATTAAAACTGAAAAACTTGGTTTAAATCTTTGGCTGCATCAGCAATATGATCAATAGTTATGATTAAGATAAACAGTGACATGATGAGGGAAAAAGTATTGATAGATATGGTTTGGAAATAAGAAAACTGTGAATGCATTGCAGATAGGCAGATTAAACAGATAATGTAGAAAGCGTTTTTATAACAAGTCACTTAATTAAAACATATGATTCTGACTGATACACTAAATGGCTCTTTCTTTGAGGGTACACAAAATGTATTTCCAGCTTGTTAAGAAATAAGGAAAAGTAAATAATTAATGCTATGTTCCTTAATTGTAAGAATGAGAACCACAGGGGAATTATTGTGCAATACTCAATTATGAACTAATATAAAAAGAGCATCATGAGAAAAGATCATGAGATCATTCTTTTCTGTGGATAATTCCAGTAATAAATTCAAAGGACATACCATCTCTACATAGATGAATAAGAAATACCAAAAAGTAATCAAGAATCAAAATTAATGGAAAAGAATTAGAAATGTGACATAATAAACATGGGAGAGGGAGGGATGGGTGAAGCTAAGGGAAGAAAAAGCTCTCAAAAGCTGTTACATGTTCCTATTGTGTATGATCTATGTGAACAAGGTCAGCAACAAAGGTAACACGAACACTGAGAGATACTGGAGAATTTTTTATTATTCAAAAATATAATGAATATATGAATCATTTTCTGAATATACAAGTGATAGGACTACCGACTACGGGAAATGAATAAGGCTTTCTCTAAAAGAAAATGAAAATGTTGAAACAAATCGAATAATGTGAATATATCTTTAAGAATTTAGATGACAGATTTAAATCTCGAGTGTGTCATAAACCAAAGCAAAATAGCAGAAGATAAGTGAGATTATACTTGCTGTAGGACCTCAAATTCTATTGTTTTGAGATCTGTAGGCAAAAAAAAAAAAGAGAGACAGAGAGAGATAAAATTTAGGAGCATCTTAAGGAGGCCTTCTTCTTACGATACTTGAACAGCTTTATCATACTTTGTGGCACTGTTGGTGATAGATGAGGGAGATGTTTGGAGAGAAAGTGAGAAAAGTGTTTCTCTATGCTCTTGACAGTCTGATTACCTCGGAATTTCACACTCCCACTTTCAATGTACAAAACACCTTATTTTTCTCTTTTTACTAAAGTATAGAGTCACATTGTTAGATACAAAACAAAGATCATCACTCCACTAAATTTTATAGAAACACTTAAAAGTATAGAAGACACATGAAGAGCAATAATTCTAGGTAACAATATATGCCAGTCACTGTCTATGGCCATGTGTCTGTATTAAATCATGTCAACTTCACGACAGCCTGGGAAGAAGGCTGTTTTCATAGGAAGAAATGGAAACACTCAGAGGGGAAGGAAATTGTCCCATACACACAGCTGAGAAAAGGTGGGACAGGATTCAAACCCATGCCATCTGACTTCAGTTCAAGTCACTTTAGTACCTCTTTCATGTGAGTAAAAGTGAAAGGAAGCATTGAAAAGACAATCTTTTCATACGTATTTAGCCATTGCTTTCCAATCGTACAGAGCAATGCAGAATCCCTTTTAATGTTGTTGTTTGAAAACAACCTAATCCTGTTTGCTAATTCAGTGCCTAGATTTTTCTCTTCTATCTCTCACACCGTTTCTTTTTCTTTTTCAAAACCTGAACATTTCCAATTCACTTGACACATTTGTCGAAAAGAGTTTGTGAAAAATATCGAATTGCAGGGCAGCCTGTCTGTATCAGTGAGAATCAGGGTACTCATCTAGGAACTACTGAAGTAACTTGGACACTCAGGGTTTATTTCTTCATGTAAACAGCAACAGCAAAGTTCAGAGGAGAGAGCCTGGAGAAAGCATACAATTATTAGAGACCCAGGGGCTTTCTCTTTCTGCTCACATTAGTTGTCTTCCATCTGCAAGGTAATTGCACTCTGTAAGGCTGTGGCAGGGGTTCCATCTGCATCACTGGGGTTAAAGAAAGGAAAGAAAGAGAGAGGAGGGGGCATGAAGCACTTACGTTTCCAAGGAATATCCCAGAGAATCCACAGAGCACTTCCTTTTCCCATTGACCAGAAATTAGTCAGATGGCCACATCTAATAGCAAAGAATAACTGGGAAATCTAGTCTTTTAACTGGACACAGTGCTATCTTGAATAAAACTGGAGATTTGTTACTAAGGTGGATGGTGGAAATGGATGTTGGTGCAAAGAACGAATAGCTTTTGCCACTGTGTCATCAAGAAAATTATGGGCATCCAGAGCGACATGAGAAAGAAGACTGGGGTGAAAGCCCAGTTTGGAAAGCCAGTATAAAATTACAAGAGTCAATGGGAGGCAACTGTGTGCTATAGAACTGGATTAGGTTTGCTTGTGATTAACTATAATGGATTAACTTTTCAAATTGGTTGATGTTAACTTCTACCTAAAGGGGCTTCTTATAGGCGGGATTTACATAGGAATCATTACCTTAAAATTCTTTGAGAAAGGAAAGAGAGTCCCAGCTTGATTATTCTAAGCCTGAAATCCTTAAAATCAATCAGACATGGACCCAGCCCTCCCCTTTCTGCTCCTCAGAATATAACACACTGGCTTAGGAGTAAGGGAAGAACCTCTCTTCCTTTCCTTTTTTTTTTTTTTTTTTTTTTTTTTTTTTGTCTTAAGCCACCATCTCTGAGTACCAAGGTACAGTAGAGATACACACCAAAGAAATCTTTAGAGAATTGCACTCCATTCTTTTTATCTCACTTCAAATTATAGAAATGGAACTGCCACCAGATAAGGACATTTTCATAAACACTTTACTTCTATGTTCCAATGGATGCTGACGAGAGAACATATGTACACGCAGCCATATTCACAAACATTTATAACCTCCAGCAACTATAAAGTCTCATCTGTTGTAGAAAGAAAGCTTCTATTTCCAGTGCAATTTGCCAGCGGACGCTGATCACTTGACAGTTATATTTAAAGGCAGCAGGCTCCTGACTCGAAATCCTATGCACTAAACACCTGTTCCCTGTCAGAAAATGCAGCTGACATTTTTCTAAAAGATCTAGTTATTTTGTTGGAATAGTTCTTTGCCCCATGGACTTCATAAAGACAAGTCGGTGGATTGTGTGAGATTTCAACAGGCTCTGTGTTGAAAGTAAAGCCCTACAAGGCTCTTGACATGTGAAGCAAACACAGGAAGACCTGTTTGCCAACAGACAAAATGCCATTAGCTGCCTCATTCTCAGCCATTCTGCCATGAGAAACTAGCATCCTCTGATACTATTGTTGGCATAGTATTGTGACATTGCATCTGACTTTCAGATTCTTTAAAAAAATCATTAAGCATCTGGTTATAAAGATTCTGTATGTTTACTCTAGTTAATTATAAATGTATAAAAATCACAAATAAAAGAATACATATTGTCAAGATTTGCAAGCTGAAAAGTTAACCTGCTGCAGTTTTATAGACACTGGTAGAAGACATGAGACTCCTAGAGCAGAGATAAAAGTTTATTACAGCAGTAGAGTATCAGCAGGTTTTGAACCATTTCCTGAGCCCTGGTTCCCAGGGGATGATACAAAAGGGGCATGATGGCCCCTATACACGCAGTGGGTTACGTTACAGGAAAGGAATACTGAGCTTAGGGAACCTGAATCTCTTTCTATGGGCAATAGCCTGGATGAACTTTGTCTTGAAGGGAGACATTCTCTTTATTAAACTGGGCATTGAACAAACGTACCCCTTGTTCTAGAGAGAAACACTATTTTCCAAACCCTTTTCACAATACAAATATTCTCGGAAAGGTAACCTGTAAAATGAACAGTCAGTACCTCTACTTGCAAAATTAGCAGAAATTTAAGAGATCCATGGAAAATTGTCTGCCAATACACATAAACCAAATCCCCAGGGTGTGGGGTGGTGGTGATATTGGTATTTTGGTGTATATGTTTGGATAAACATATATTTATTTAAAAAAATTAAACCTTTAATAATACTACCTTAAGTACATATTGTGCATTTTACTCCATAATTTTATAGAATATAGTGTTCCAAAATACAGATTTACTATTTTAAAAAAAATAAACTTTTTTTATTGTTGAGCATTGCAAATGTTTCTAAATTGCTACTATTATAATCAATACTCACTAAAAAATTTTTGTACATGAATTTTTATGTATAGACGTGATGACTGACTTAGGGTAAATTCTGAAAGCGGTGTTTCTGGGAAAAAAAGTTAAAGGTTATTGTTGAAGCTTTTGATAAATCTTGCCAAATTATTCCGAGAAAAGATTGTACCAATTTGCACTCCCATCAACAATTTATAGAGGAATTTCCATGTTTATGACAATAATTTAATTTGAAAACAAGATTAATATTAAAATACTGAAGTAATAGCTGTGATTTTAATCATCAAATAATAATGATGTTCATAAACAAACATAATTGAATACTGGTTTTCTTCTTTTCCTAAGTGCTATGTCATGATTGCCTTTCGATTAGTAGTTAGAGTTCAGAATAATCAGTGTTCTGCGTCTAGCAAGCACTCAACCAGGAGAGGGCTGGGAAGCTGTTCCACACCATCTGTTTGTTTATTTTAGCAAATAAAAGTAAATGCTAAGCCACATCTTAGACATAAGCAAACCAAAAGAAACAGGTTTCCTACTTTATTGGAGTTTGCAATCTAGGATTGACCATGCATAAAAGAAACTCCAAATAAATGTTGATGTCCTCTTATACACTGTAATCTGAAAGTTTGCTTTGTGTATGGAATTTACTTAGATAAAATACATTTACACACACATGTGCATGCAAAACAATAAAACAGTAAATGTTAGATTGCTTCATTTGTTTTTTTAAAAAGTTTTAAAAATTAATTGTACTGTGTATAAGGCATACAACATCATGTTATGATATGAGATACATATAGATAGTAAAAAGGTTACAATGGTGACTCAGATTAGCATGTCCATCATCTCACATGGTTATCCTTTTTTTGTTTTTGTGGTAAGAACAGCTAGAATCTACCCATTGAGCAGGGATTCTATATACAATATAATTTTATTGTATCTATAGTCCTCATGTTGTATATTAGATCTCTAGACCTGTTCATCCTACATATCTGCTACTTTATATCCTCTGACCTACATGACTTCATTCACTCCCCCTACCCTGCTCCTTGTAATCCCTTTATTATTTTCTATCTCTATATATTCAATTTATTTTAGATTTCACATGTAAGTGAGATCACGCAATATTTTCTTTTTTTTTTTGGCTTATTTCACTTGGCACAGTGTCCTCCAGGCTCATCCATATTGTGGCAAATGGCAAGATCTCATTCTTCCTTTAGGGTGGAATCATATTCTATTATATATACACCACAGATTTTTATCCATTTGTCCAATGATGGACACAGGATTTTTCCTTATCTTGGCTATTGTTAACAATGCTAAAATGAACATGAGTGCAGATATCTTTATGAAGTAGTGACTTCATTCCCTTTGGGTATAGATGCAGAAGATGGAATTACTGGGTCACATGTTAATTCTGCTTTTATTTTATTTTTTTTTTTAGAAATCTCCATACTATTTTCTATAATGGTGGCACCAATATATATTCCCACCAACAGTGCACAAGCATTCCCTTTCTCCACGTCCTTGTCAATAGTTGTTATCTTTTAACTTTTCGATAATAGTCATCCTAACAGTTGTGAGGTGGCATCATGAGTGGTTTTGATGTGTATTTCCCTAATGACTAGTGATGTTGAGCACCATTTTATGTATCTGTCGGCCATTTTTATGTCTTCTTTGGAAGAATGTTTATTCAGGTCTTTTGCCTATTTTTTATTTTAACTATTTTCCAACTATTTTAAATATTTTTCACTATTAAGTTGTATGAGTTTTTTTAATTGGATATTAATCCCTTATCTCCCTTGGTTTCCAAATATTTTTCCCAATTTATAGGCTGATGTTTCAATTTGTGAATTGTTTCCTTTGTTGTGTAGAAGCTTTTGTTGTTTGACATGGGGCCGTTTGTTTATTTTTGCATTTGTGGCCTGAGTGTAATACCAAAAAAATGTATTGCCAAGGCCAACGTTCAGAAGCTATTCCTCTATGTTCCCTTCTAGGAGTTTTATAGTTTCTGGTCTACTACACAGGTCTTTAATCAATTTTGAATTGATTTTTGAGTATGCTGTAAGGGTCCAATCTCATTGTTTGCATGTAGAAATCTAGTTTTCCCAGCACCATTTGTTAAAGAGACTCTCCTTTCTCCATTGTGTCTCTTTGGTGACCTTGTTAAAAATCCATTGACTGTGTATGTTTGGATTCATTTCTTGGCTTTCTATCTTCTATGCATCTGTTTTCCTGCCAGCACTGTACTGTTTTGCTTATTATAGCTTTATAATATAATTTTAAATGAAGTGTGATGCCTCCTGCTTTGTTTTTCTTACATTGCTTCATTTAAATCAGTGCTATGTAAAATTGTTCTGCTATGAAATAACACACATAATTTGTTTGTTCATCAGTTTATTCAGTCATTCAACAAATATACATAAATTTTTCTCCAATCCTCCCTTCCTTCCTTCCTTTTTTCCTTCCTTCCTTCCTTCCTCCCTTCCTTCCTTCCTTTTTTCCTTCCTTCCTTCCTTCCTTTCCCAATTCTAGTTGTTCTCATCAAATCCTTGCTCCTCTAATTAGGATATTTTAGTGGGCTTAATATATAATAGCTATTTCCTATCCCTTCAAGTTTAGAACCAATGGAGAGATAATCACAGGAGTTGGGCAAATGAGCATCAAATTATCCACTTTATAAAGTTCTCTGAAGAATATAACTTGAGATATGCTCATGTTTTGCTCCAGAATTAAATTTACTTACCCAGTCATAGTCTGAACTAGAAAACCATCAGTTTTTCCAGCAGAAAACGTAAGGCATAGAGGAATAGAGTAAGTGTGCTTCTGGGGACCAAACTGATGTCCAAACAGGAATGAGCTTGTAGAACAAGCTTATTCAACCCTCGACTTGTGGGCTGCATGTGGCTCAGGTTTTGAATGCAGCCCAACTCAAATTTGTAAACTTTCTTAAAACATTACGGGATATTTTTCAATTTTTTTTTTTTTTGCTCAAGAGTTATTACTAGTGTTAGTGTATTTTATGTGTGGCCCAAGACAATTCTTCTTCTAATGTGCCCCAAGGAAGCCAAAAGATTGGACAACCC
Organism: Macaca mulatta; assembly: GCF_049350105.2. Classification (NCBI taxonomy): domain Eukaryota; kingdom Metazoa; phylum Chordata; class Mammalia; order Primates; family Cercopithecidae; genus Macaca; species Macaca mulatta. Next base: position 69,209,250 of record NC_133422.1, read on the forward strand.
TGTAGACTCATCAGTCAGAGGAGATGTGAGGGAGAAGCCTGAAGTGACCCTTTCTGGAAGTTCTTCCATATGAAAACATGGGAGGAGGGAGTTGAGTGTTCTATCCTGATGCCTATGAGTTATAAAAAAAGAGAAGGATTTTAATAATCTCTTTAACTAATCTTCTGATTTAATGGTGTACCAAAAGAGGGGAAATAAATTGCCCAAACTCTCTCAATGAGATAGGGGTAAAACCAGGACTAGATACCAATTTTTATGGATGTCAGCACAATGATATTCCATAAAGTATCTGGCAATCTGGCAAAACTCAATCTGCATTTTAAAAATATAGCCAAAACTGGGGATTAGCAAACATTTGGTGTGTTTTTTTTGGGTCAGGACTCTGTTTTTCAAAATTAACAATGATTATTTTTCATACTCATGGTTTACATTTAAAGTATTTACATTTAAAGGGTGAATAATTTTTTGTTCTGTTTTGCAGAGAAGAAATGTATTTTATAAGGAACTTCCATTTGTATTATTTCAAGTTACAGTGCATTAGGATTAATATAGTTGAAACTTGGCCTGAGAAGAAAGAGGGGAGGCTAATTGCCAAGAGCTAAATTCCACAGCTATGACCATTTTCGTGAGCTGATTCACTCCTGTTTATACTTTGGAGGAAGAAGCTTGCAATACAGAGAAGCATGCAGGCAGCAACCCAGGTTAACTGCTTGGAAGAACTCACAGTATAATGAAGAAATTGGCTAAACTACCCTATAATTTTTATTTAATGATTTTGCGTTACGCTAGGAAGAGAAAAGCAGTTTCTCAAAATTTCTTTGTTTAGAGAGGAGGAGGGTGTAGTGCAGTAAAAAGAAGGACAGAGGCAATGTCTATTGTTTATGGTTGCTTGTCATTTCATAGGTTTCCTACGTAGGCACCACATGTGCAAAAATGGCAAAAGAAAGAGAGGAGCAAGAGATCCGCTTATGATAATCCAACAAAACAGTAACTGGGACAGAAAAGAAAATGACTGTCAATCAAACCCCTGAGTGACTCCACATTGTCTTTAATTCTCCTCTAATCAAAGAGCAGTACACGGTTGTGAGAGATGCTCCGAGCCGGGGAGATTATGCAGAGTGACTCCATTTAGAGAAATTTTGGTGTGATTCCTAACCTCTTAGCCTGAGGGAGAATTTCTTAAATTTTATTTGCGGTCCTCACCTGAGAGAATTGATGCCTTCAAGAGAGCACCAGCAGAGGCTAAACAGACATGCAATAAAGTTGTCCTCCTTGGATGGGTCAGGAGCTGGCTGATAACTTAGTCTGTACCTACATCAATCAGGGAGCAGCAGGGGCGTCCACAGTCAAGGAGAGCTGAAGGTGGCAGGGCTTACAGCCGCAGATCATCTTAAGTAAAGATACAGAAAGCAGGCCCTCATAAAAGAAACCATAAACAAAACAATGAATAATGACCCCTGTTTATCATTCTGTATTGTTTGCGACTTCCACAATAAGCATGTATTGTTTTCTTAAATTAATAGCAAACAAGAAATTCATATTGATATGGCATCAATTTTGACTGAATACCCTAAGAGGAAGCCATCTTTTTCCTGCACTTTTGTAAAGCTTACAGGTGGATTTCTTTTTTCTTTTTATAAAATGAGTACATTCGGGCTGATCAGTGAGTTCATGCATCTGGGTAAATGGATAAGCAAATATTAAATTTGATGTCACTGTTTTCATTATTACTCATTTCAGAAATTCAGGTTTATAAAACGCATTTTAGCCGAGTTTTTAAAAGATCAGACTATCTTGTGGTCATCGAAATTTATGGAACTCTGTCTAATACCCTCAACTGGATTAGATTTTAGCTCTACAAACAGCCTTATCTCTTAAGAGCTGGGACCCGAAATTAAATTATAAATTGATACTATCAATAGCAGAAATGTTATCTTGAGCCTGGAAAGCCAGAAGGCTGATTGAATCTCATTCATCACAGATGCACTTTGCTAGGGATGGCTGTGTTTGGGCATGAGGGGGTGTTTATGTGTTATAACCAGTGGGTTGGTTAGCTGAGCTGGTTAGCGCACAGTGCAAATGGGTGCAGCAGGAAAAGCTCTATGGTGCCTTAAGCCAGTTTCCTTTGATGTGTTTAGTGATGATTAATGGTGATCCAGATCCTAGATGGTGGTCTCATATCCCACTGATGAGCCCAATAGTAGAACCAACTTTACGCACGAAAAACTTAAAGCTATTTTTTAATAGATTCAAGGAGGTACAAAATCTAATAAAAGTCAAATAGACCAACCATTCACTGTGCTTACAGGCCTGTTTTAAGTTCCCACAGAGAACTTTCCATGCTCACTGTCTCGTTTTTACAAAATTCTATGCCTTGCTCCATTTGAATCACAAATAGTGACATCCTTGAACTAACCTAAAAATGACTGTCAACTAAAACCCAACCATTTACAGAATAGTCCATGGCCCTAATGAGGGAGCCTACCAGGAGAGCTGGGCTCAAAAATTAAGTAGCAAATCTCATAAGATCTTCTTTTTTAGGGGATTTTAAGTATAAAATACACAGAGAGGGACACAATCACATGGGTGATGCATAAGAGAAGGTAGCAAGAAGAAGGGATAATCCAGTAGCAATTATGAGGTGGCAGGTATTATGAACAAGGAAGAATTGTGTGGCAGATTGCAGAGTAGAGAATATTTCATCAGGAGCAGCCAGAACAACAGCAGGAAGGTGCAACAGGGAGTAGCTGGATAACCGTGCTGAGTAATGCATAAAGGAAGCCTGCTGCTGCGGGCGGTGAAATGACAGCAAGGTCTTTACAGCCATGTTATAAAGTGAATGGCATTTCTCTTCTCCACTATGCCCAACTTTGTTAATGTGGAAGGATCCTGAAAGTTATTCTAGACTCTTGGAAGCCTGGCTATGTAGCTGTTTCCAATCTCTTACTTATTTGTGCATCCTTTATAATAAAACTCGGTAAGTTGAGGTTTTCTGAGGGCAGCTTTGTACTTGCTACCTGAAGGGTCTTAATATGCAAACATAACTGTATTTGCAGGAAAGAAAGTATTTTATTGCCCTAGAAGTTAGTTTTTTATTTTTATAGATTTAGGATTACAAATGCTGTTGTGTTACACGGTATATTGCGTAGTCCTGAAGTCTGAACTTTTAGTGTACCCACCACCTGAATAGTGTGCATTGTACCCATAAGAAGTATTTCATCCCTTACCCCTGTACTCCTGCAACGCTACTACATTTTTGGAGTCTCCAATGTCTCTCTCTCTCACTCTCTCTGGTTGTTTTTGTTTGTTTGTTTGTTTGTTTGTTTTGAGACAGAGTCTTGCTCTGTTTCCCAGGCTGGAGGGCAGCAACGCAATCTCACCTCACTGCAACTTCTGCCTCCCGGGTTCAAGCGATTCTCCTGCCTGAGTCTCCCACGTAGCTGAGACTACAGGCATGCACCACCATGCTGGGCTAATTTTGTATTTTCAGTAGAGACAGGGTTTCACCATGTTGGTCAGGCTGGTCTCGAACTCCTGACCTCAGGATATCTGCCTGCCTTGGCCTCCCCTGCTGGGATTACAGGTGCTGGCCCCTCCAATATCTTTTATTCTACTCTGTATGTCTATGTGTACACATTGTTTAGCTCCCACTTATAAGTGGGAACATGTGGCTTTTGACTTTCCCTTTCTGGGTCATTTCACTTAGGATAATGGCTGGAATTAATTATCCTAAGTGGATAGTTGGAATATTACATAACTGATAATATTTGCTAGTGGCTCTATAGGTGGTATTTAGGAGAGATTTAATAAAGAAACATGTACACATTCAAATAGTGCTGGGACTAGAAGTGTAGAAGTGCTTGAGATATGGATACTACCTAGTTTACTGATTATATTTCTATATTTTCTTATTGGAAAGATACTAGAAATCAAAGCAGGTTATTATGTCAATCCAAGGTCTGGAGGTTGATAAAAGCCTTCCATGTATTTATCACTTGAAGGCTACATTTAGATGTAATGGAACTCAATTAAAACAAACTTGGTTTTATACTCAAAAATCCATTTTGCTTATCATGTTTTGTATATTTGATTCTGTGTCTATAGGAAGTTTAAAATTTGACATTAATTCATAAAATAGAAGGACACATAAAAGAATAATGTGGTGAAGAGCCCTTACCACTCATAACTATAAGATGAAAGGAGGATAAAAGATAACATCCTAACTTAAAAAATTAAACAAATTTCTTTTTACAGGATAAATGAAACATTAATAAATGCTACGATTGTATTGATTTGAAAATAACATTTCTGTGACAGGGTTTTGTTCTGTTGCCCAGGCTGGAGTGTAGCAATCATAGCTCACTTGAACTCCTGGCCTCAAGCAATTCTTTTGCCTCAGTCTCCCAAAACACTGGAATCACAGAGGTGAGCTACTGTGCCTGGCCTGAACATAACATTTATTTGGTTAATTGCTGTTTCAATTACAAACTGAGACATAGGATGAATGGTTCTTTGTCTTAGCAGGGTTGGCTGTGGGTGGAGTTTTGCAGGGTCAGTTAAAGTACCCAGACAGGGACAGCAATGGCATTGGCAGAATCAGTTAGAGCAGCAGCAGTGGAGGACAGAGGCATATGTGGTGGCCATTGCCGTTTGCATTGGGAATAGACCCTGATGCAAGATTAGCAGCAGCATCAATAACCTCAGAAAAAAAGCCAACAACTATAGAAGGGGCATCAGGATCTACTCCAAAGGCAGAGAGGGATTACTTTACCTGACAGTACATCTGTACTTAAAAAGTCGAAAAAGACCATACTCTCTGTTGTTGAGAATAGTAGTGGTTCTAGGGGGAATGAAGTCTCAGTAACTCACACTGTGGGGTGTGTGCAGGTGGATGGAGGTGGCCTGAGGGAGGATGGGGAGAGAGGAAGGGAGAAAGGAGGAACAGTGCAAATATCTGTGCTGATAACCCAAGACCTTGATTTATCCTCATGCAATTTAACTGGAGGACGGGAAGAGGTTATAGAAGCAAACATAACATGGAAAGGAAATGTAACTAGATTTTCTTTCTCTTCTCACTTTTTCCCTCCCTCCTTCCTTTACTCCATCTCTTTCTTTGTCTTTTTATTCTAAATATTTTTAAACTTTTTATTCTAAAGTAATTTTACATTTACAAAAATGTAAAAATAATACTTGTAGTGTTCCTATACCTCTCCCTTAATGTTAACATCTTATATAATTAAAGTATAGTTATCCAAACCAGGAAGTTAATGTCGATGCAGTATCACTAAGTAGTCTACAGGCTGTATTTGAATTATGACAATTGCCTCACTAGTGTATTTATCATGGTTCTAGGTTCAACCTCGTATCTTACATTGCATTTAGGTCGCATGTCTCCTTAGCCTCCAATCTGGTGACTTTTGTGACTCTTCTTATTTGTGTCTCATGAACCTTGCACTTCTGAAGACTACTGGCTAGTTATTTCATTTGATATAATTAGAATTGAAGTTACGCATTTTTGACAAGAATGTAACAGTAGTGATGTTGGGCCCTTCCCAGTGTGTCATATGCAAAGGTAAAAGGTTTTGGTGTGTTTTATTACTGGTGATATTAACTTTAACAATTTGGTTTAGGTGGCATCTGCCAGTTTTCTCCACTGTGAAGTTACAATTTTCTCCTTCAAATTAATAAGCACCTTGTGTGAAGATAATTTGAGACTCTACAAATATTCTGTTCATCATCATACATTTGCCATCTAATTTTAGTGTTCAAGGATGATTCTTACCTATAACAATGATTACTGTGGCATTTGACAAATGATAATTTTTTCTATTTTCATTTTCCTGTTTTTGATTAATTGAAATACTCCTGTAAGAAAGACTTATCCTTTCTCTCCCATTTATTTATTTATATGGATTTGCTTTATCTCCAACCAAACTCTCCCCTCAATTCAAATTATTACCTCCCTTAGGCCATGTCACCTTTTCTTTCCTGGGGGCCTGTATTAGTCCCTTCTCACACTGTTATGAAGAAATACCCAAGACTGGGTAATTTATAAAGAAAAGAGATTTAATTGACTCACAGTTCTGCATAGCTGGGGAGGCCTCAGGAGACTTACAATCATGGTGGAAGGCACCTCTTCACAGGGCGGCAGGAGAGAGAATGAGTGAGTGCCAGCAGGGGAAATGCCAGATGCTTACGAAACAGTCAGATCTCATGAGAACTTATATCATGAGAACAGAATGGGGGAAACTGCCCCCATGATTAAATTACCTCCCACCAGGTCCCTGCCACAACACATGTGGATTATTGGAATTACAATTCAAGAAGAGATTTGGGTGGGGGAACAACCAAATCATATCAGGGCCCCAGAGTTAATCATGAACATGAAGTTATTGGCCTCCCACACGTTTGTTTATTCTCCCATCTTCTTTTGTTTTGGGTAGTGTATTCACTGATTGACCTGACCCATTACTTTGGGTTTCCAAGCTAATTCATTTAACCTGATGTTTAATGTTTATCTTTCATTAACTCTACTCATTCTGGCTTTCAGTACTTCATTCATGACTGTCCATAGCCCTTACATAAGGCTGACTACCAGTAAATTCCTCCTACTTTTAAATTCTATTTAAGTCAACAAAGTCAAGAGAGTGGTGCTACTACTCTCAATGGTGGGCATTTTGTCTACTAGCTTCTATTTCTTCTTCTTTTAGGAATGATTTCCATTGGGGGTGACCTCTTGCTATTATGTGTGGTCTTGGTTGGGTTATATGTAAAGGTCATGTGCCTTTCCCAGGCAGGAATGAGCATCACCATTCAACTGAGGCTGCCCACACTCTCTGTCCTGGTACTCTGAACTCTGAGTGGGTTGAGGCAAAGAGAGATAAACTACATAGAACAAAAGCAGTGGGGGCATGGGAAACATTGTCATGGCCTTGATGGAACCCTAAAGATGCCGTTGCTTAATTCATGCTAACAAGCCATCTGACGCTTTTTTGGCTTCTTAATTTCAGAGCCTAATTCTCCATCCTCCCTTCCGAACTGGTGACTTTTCTGAATTTTCCCAATCAATATATTTCGTGTACTTTAGCCAGAGTTATTTTTCTGCAGCTTGGGGAAAAATAACAACAACACACTGATATACTCTTGTAAGAGAAGTAAAGGAGATATTACTATTTTCTTTAAGCTAAAGAATTCAAGAAAGAATTGCCACACCTTCTGTTGATGAGAACTGGATTAGCAGCAAGTCAGAGGGAGGCTGACCTTCCTCACAGGCATTAGCTGGTTGCTGGGGGCCATGGGCATTTAGACTGTTATATATAGCTGACTTAGAAAGACAATCAGTGTATATGCCTTAATTTATACAAATATCCATGTGTCCCTCTCCTGGATTTGCTTCTATACTTTTGCTTTCTAGTTTCTCTCATTCTGCTGCCCCATGCCTGGTGAGTGTGGCTTGTGTTTGCCCTTCCTATCCTTCAGAGTCTGGGCAAAGGCAGGTTTCAGCTGCCTTTCTCTCCCCAGTTACTCACCTGGGAATGCCACAGCACTTTCAACGTACCTCTACACCTCAAGTTGTAACCCTAAACTCTCCACTGAGAGTGGAATAGAAAATACAAGCTGCTATCCTCATATTCTCTCGTGTCTTTACCTGGGAGAATGAATGAGAAAATTCTTAACAAATTTTGCAGTGACAGAAGAAAACTGTGGTCCCTTTGCTAAACTTGCCTCTGCCCCCTGAGAAGGAGTCCCTAGGTTGCAAATTAGGCCTCCCTTCTCTCTTTGTATACCATGTCCCTTACTCTCAGGGCAAATGTACACTTCCTTATAACAAACTACTTCTTCTTCTTGCTTGACGAGGGAGTGGTAGCATCAGCTTGTGATAAAGACAGTGTGTAAAACATTTTAATATCTCAAGATTATGAGATTCAAGAGTAAAAGACAGACTTTACACAAGCCTATGTGGTTGGCACTATGCAAATCCCTGCAGTTTGCATAAACCACAAGCAAGGATGTTAAAATGCATGAAATAGTTTTGTGACTTAATATTGAAAAATATGTTATGCTCACATTATTTCCAAAATATTTTCTGAAGGCCAAGAGAGCAAATCATGTCAAGACTGGGTCAAAGTAAAGAAATAATTACAGTAATATTCGTGTTCTCAAATGCCATAATGTTTTATTTTGGAAAACTCTGATAGCTGACCTCGAGGAAGGGACACAAAGGGGCCATGCTCCTTTGTATACATTTCCTTTTAGAAGTGAGATGCTTCCTCTCCCTCTCCAAAGGATGCATCTGGTCAGTCATCCAGGCATTTCTGGAGTGGACATGGCCAGGACCGTTCAGAAGTAGGGCAGAGAAGATGGTGAGTATCTTACTAAATATCTTACTCAATGAATGTCTGACTTTGATATGAAGACTTGTATCACCAATTTTCTCCTTAAACAGGAAGTGCTCTGGAGCCCCAAGGAGTCTTCTTAAAGTGATGAGGTTCAAAAAGACTCTCAAAAGTGACTGAAGTCCTGCTCTGTGTGCCATGGCAGATTGATGTGGAGAGAATTGCTCTCCAAATGGGATGGGAACTTTGTCCTTTGAGATGTTTTCCTCTCTACATCCCTGGGCTGAGTGCCTCCTCCTCCCCTGTGTTGTCCTGGAGGCTTGCTTCTCTGCTATTAGGCCCCTTCTTACTGTGTTATAATTGGTTGCTTATGCATTTTTCTTCCCTGCTAGACTTAAACAGAGTCTGTGGCATTTTCAAGGTTCATCCTAAGTACCTAGCAAAGATTGGCCCCATACAAGATGAGTAAGCAATATTTTAATAACTCTTTCTGATCTCTCACCTTATGATTTCTTTGCTTTTTTGTACTATCTCTTATTGCTATTTTTCTTTTCCTGTGTACAGATTCTTAGAAAATCTGTGTCCGTTGTAAAAATGTAAACTTTTAAGTTTCAGTTAGAATAGATAACTTTAAAAGAAATTAAAAACAGAACTCCTCCCATAATGTTTTTGTTTTAGATTATGTAAAAAAAATGAAAAATGACTGCTGTTGAATTGAAGTTCATATCCACTGTGAGAAGTAAAATTCAATGCTTATTTCTAGAAATGTTACAGATTATTCATCTCATATGAATATGAAGGACAAATCAGCACAGAAAAAAACTAACAACATGGGAAGAAACTTGCCCTGTCTGTGCTCTTTGGGTGCCCGTAGCACATTTGCCCCTCCTTGCCCCAGAAATTTTCCATAGGGTATCACCACAGCACTTAGTGAAATGTAGGTTGCTAATCACCCAAATGGAATGGGGAAATACCTTTTCTGCATATTCAGGAGAGATAAGACCAACATTCTTCATAATAGTAAACTTTCATTAGAAACTGAGAGTAAATGAGCAAAACAGAAATGAGCAAATTTACAGAGTGGCTCCTAGAAGATAACCTCTTTATGGTTAAACAATATTGGACCACCAGTGCCTACACTTCATTCCATAGGCTTCTGGGGTTTCTCTCTCATATTCCCCAGGGACATATTCTATTATTGCACACATTTATGGGACATTAGAAGTGCTGTTATTTGACTCTAAAAATCAGTGGTAGCAAAAGGACTTTCAGAATGGTGGAGGAAGGACCTCTGAAAAACTACTCATTCATAAAAACAATGAAGACACTGGCAAAAATAGTCAAATTTCAGAACTCTAGAAATTAACCAAAGGTTTGCAGCAATATGAGAAGCATTAATGCCATACAAATAACTGTGTTTCATAAGGCCAGTGAACTTTATGATATTGTAATATTCCCCATTCTCATTCCCCTCTCCAGAGATCTGCAGTGATCTTGAAAACTGTATTAGTCCATTTTCACACTGTTATAAAGATACTACCTGAGACTGGGTAATTTATAAACAAAGGAGGTTTAATTGACTCACAGTTTCACATGGCTGGAGAAACTTATAGTCATGGCAGAAGGGGAAGCAGGCACCTTCTTCACACCTCAGCAGGAGAGAGACAAGCCAAGGGGGAAGAGCCCCTTATAAAACCATCAGATTTCCTGAGAACCAACTATTATGAAAACAGCATGGGGAAAGCCACCCCCATGATCTAACCACCTCCCACCTCCCACCTCCCACCTCAACACCTGGGTATTACAATTCAAGATGAGATTTGGGTGGGAACACAAAGCCAAACCATATCAAAAATCAACATCCTTGCGATGAATGTGTCTGCAAAACACAGAAGAACAGCATCAGAATATAGGTGGCAGAAAAGTTTGCAGCTTCCCTGTCAAGCCACCTAAACTTCATTTCCAGATAATCTTTATTTGACCGGAGTCAGAATTAACTCATTCTGAACAGCTTTTTCCCTGGGAAAAAACGATTGAAAACAATCAATGGTGATTGTTTAATATCACAGCTATCTGAGGCAGGGATAACATTTGAGGCAAACAAGAGGCAGACTAAAAACAAACATAGAAACAAAAGCAGGACATAAAATGCCCATGAGGGCTGTGAAATACTCTGATACAATCCTGGGAAACCACAGGGCGATGCACAATTGCCTACCCTAAAAAGTCACTCTCTCTCACCTCTGGCTGACCTTGAAGCAGAAATTAAAGGTTAGGCAGTATTGCAAACTGCCTAAATATTGAATATGTGCTCTAACACTTACACAAAGCCCGCAGCAAGGTTGAAAGACTTATTGGATCAAGGCATTTAACAAAATCTCTATTTCAGCAGCCTCAAGTATCAAAAAACAGATATTTTACAGGATTAGTTTGGGAAAGTCACTAAACAAAAAAGCAGTAACAACAATAACAACAACAAACAAAAATAATAACAAGCCCTGGGGAGGAGAGGAAATCTGATTTCTAGAGTTTCCATATCATATTAATTAAATGTCCAATTTTCAGCAGAAAATTATGAGACATGCAAAGAAACAGTAAGTATGGTCCATACACAGGTTAAAAAAGCAATCACTGAGAACAATCACTGAAGAAGTCTAGATGTTTCATCTACTACACAAATATTTTAAATCGGCTATTATTAATATGTTCAAAGAATAAAACCAGATGATATCTAAGGAAATAGGGGAAAATATGAGTAATGTCTCACCAAATAGAGAATACCAATAGATACAAACTATAGAAAAGAAACAAAGAATTATGGTGTTGAAAATTATAAGTTACTGAAGAAGTTTAATAGCAAGATTGAGCTGGTGGTAAAAGGAATCAATAAATTTGAAGATAGGTCAATTGAGATTATCCAGTCTAAAGAATGGAAATAAGACCGGGCTTAGTGGCTCATGCCTGTAATCCCAGCACTTTGGGAGGCTGAGGCAGGCGGATCATGAGGTCAAGAGATCAAGACCATCCTGGCCAACATGGTGTAACACCAACTCTACTAAAAATACAAAAATTAGCTGGGTATGGTGGTGCACACCTGTAGTCCCAGCTACTCGGGAGGCTGAGGCAGGAGAATCACTTGAACTCCGGAGGCAGAGGTTGCAGTGAGCAGAGATCATGCCACTGCACTCTAGCCTGGCAACAGAGAGAGACTCTGTCTCATAAAAAAAAAAAAAAAAAAAAAAAGAATAGCAATAAAAAAGACTAAAGAATGATAAACAGAGCTTGATAAAGAGCAGCTAAAAAAAAAAACCCAAAAAAACAAAAAACAGCACTTCTACAGCTAACCCCATACTTAATGATGACAAACTCGATGATTTCTTGCTAAAATTTCTTGCTAAAATGACAAACTCGATGATTTCTTGCTAAAATGGAAGAATGCTTCTTCCATTACTCATTCAGTGTTGTACTGGAAGCTCTATCTAGTGCAATAGGACAAGAAAAGGAAATAAAAGAATACAGATCAGGAATAAAGAAACAAAAATCTCTTTGTTTGCAGATGAGATAATTGCCTATGTAGAAAATACTAAGGAACCCTCCCTCCCCCCAAAAAAACCTACCAAAACTAATAAGCAGTTACAGCAAGGTTGCAAGATACAAGGATAATATACAAAAGCCAATTGTTTTTTCACACATCGTAAGTGAATAATCGGAATTTGAAAGCAGAAACCTAATGCCACTTACATTAGCAAGAAAAAGAGAGAAATAAGGTACAAATCTAACAAAAGACGTTAGGTCCCTAAACTATATAAAAAAACTACAAAACTCTGATAAAAGAAATCAAAGAAGATCTAAATAAATGGAAAGATATTCTATGTATAAGAAGAGAAAGATTCAATTTTGTTAAGATGTCAATTCTTCAATGTTAAGATGTCAATTCTTCACAAGTTGATCTGAAGATTCAATGCAATCCTGATCAAAACCCCAATAAGTTATTTTGTGGATATTTACAAACTGACTCTAAAGTTTATAAGGAGAGGCAAAAGACTCCAAATAACTAACATGACATTGAAGGAGAAGAACAAAATCATGGGACTGACTCTATCCAACTTCAAGGTATACTATAAAGCTATAGTAACTAAGACAGTGTAGTGCTGGCAAAATAATAGACAAATAGATCAAAGAAACAAAATAGATAGCCTAGAAATAGACTCACACATACAAAGTCAACTACTCTTTGATAAGGAGACAGAGGTAAATCAATGGACAAAGCATGGTGTTTTAAACAAATGGAACTGGAATATCCACATGCCAAAAACAAAAAACAAAAACCAAAAAAACCAAAAAAACAAAAAGACTCTAGACATAGATCATCCTACATCTTCACAAAAATTCACTAAAATGAAATCAAAATGAATAATAAACTTCACTATAAAAAGTGAAACTATAAAACTATGAGAAAACATAGGAGAAAATCTAGGTGGCCCTGGGTTTGGTGATGGTGTGTTAGATACAGCACCAATATGATTCATAAAGAAAAAGGTAAGTTGGTCTTCACTAAAATTAAAAACTTCTGCACTGTTAAAGACACTTAAGAAAATGAAAAGATAAACCACAGATTGCAAGAAAATCTTTATGAAGTACATATCTGATAAAGCATTGGTATCCAAAACATACAAGGATACCCATTAAATAAAGAAGTCAGTTAAGCTGGAAACCATCATTCTCAGCAAACTAACGCAGGAACAGAAAACCAAACACCGCATGTTCTCACTCATAAATGGGACTTGAGCACTGAGACTACATGGACACAGGGAAGAGAACAACATACACCAGGTCCTACTGGGGGGTGGGAGGCGAGGGGACCCAACGTAGAGGATGGGTCAACAGGTGCAGCAAACCACCATGGCACACGTATACCTATGTAACAAACCTGCATAATCTGCAAATGTATCCTGGAACTTAAAGTAAAATAAAATAAAATTTTAAAATGAGCTAAATATTTGAACAGATATCTCACCAAAGATGATATACAGATGACAAGTAAGCATATGAAAATATGCTCAATATCATATGTCATTGGAGAATTGAAAATTAACGCAAGAATGAGATACCATTATACATCAATTAGAATAGCTACAACCCAAAACAATGACATCCCTAAATGCTGGTGAGGATGTAGAGTAGCCGGAACTCTCATTTACTGCTTGTGGTGTGCAAAATAGCCACTTTGGAAGACCATTTGCCAGTATCGTACAAAAATAAACACACTCTTACCATATGATTCAGCGATTGTTCTCTTTGATGTTATTCAAATGAGTTGAAAATTTATGCCCACATAAAAATTTGCCCACAAATATTTCTAGCATCTTTATTGGTAACTGTCAAGACTTGAAAGCAACAAAGATGTGCTTCCATAGGTTAATAGGTAAACAAGCTCTGGCACATTCATACAATGAAATATTATTTACCAATAAAAAAATGAGGTATGAAGCCACAAAAAGACATGAAGAACAATAAATGCATATTGCTAAGTGAAAGGAGTCAATTTCAAAAGGCTACATACTATATGATTCCAACTATAGTACATTCTAGGAAAACCAAAACTAACAACAAAATAATCAGTGGTCACGAGGGCTTTGGGAGAGAGAAGGAGGAATGAATAGGTACCTCACAGGCATTTTTAGAGCAGTGAAACTATTTCATATGATACTGAGATGGCGAATACATGTCCTTATATATATTTTTTAAAATCCATAGAATGTTGAATACAAGAATGAATCCTAATGTAAACTATGGGCTTTAATTAATAATCATGTATTAGCTTACCAAGTTTAATAAATGCACTACACTAAGGCAAGATATTCACAATAGGAGAAACTGCATGCGAAAGAGGGGATTAAGGGGAAAATGGAAACTCCTTATACTTTCCACTCAATTTTTCTGCACATCTAAAACATAAATCTATTAATCTAAAAAAATGAACAACACCTCAGAGACCTGTGAAAATCGTCAAACCAGAATGCACATAATGTGAGCCCCAGAAGAGAAGAGAGAGAAAGCAGCAGAAAGAATATTTGGGAAAATAATGTCCAAATATTTACCAAAGTTTATGAAAAACATTAATTTACGTAGGCAAAAAAAGCTAAATTATTCCTGATTCTTCTGCAAAAGAGACATGAAAGTGGCCAATAAGCACACGCAAAAATGTTCAATATCATTGTTCTTTAGGGAAATGCAAATCAAAACCACAATGGGAAACTGCTTCATACCCACTGGGATGGCTAAACTAAAGGGCAATAATACATTGGGAAAGATGGAAAAATTGAAGCCCTCATACATTGCTGGTAGGATTGTAAAATGACACAGATATTTTGGCAAACTTGTAAACATCTTGGCAGTTTCTAAAAATACCAAGCATTGAGTTAGCAAACGACTAAGCATTCTTCTCCTAGGTATTTTAAAAGATATATCCACATAAAAACTTGCACAATCATGTTCACAGCAGCATGATTTCTAATAGCCAGAAAGTAGAAACAATCCATTTATCCACCAACTGACATATGGATTAATAAAATGTGACATATTCATACTATTTGGCAATAAAAAGAAAGTACTAATACGTGATACAACATGTATGAACCTTGAAAGTAGTATGCTAAGTGAAAGAAGCCAGTCATAAAGGACCATTTATTGCATGGTTTCATTCATATATGAAATGCCTAGTTTAGGTAAACCTATTGAGATAGAAAGTAGATTCGTGTTTGCTGAGGGATGGGGGTTGAAGCAAAATGGGGTGTGTCTGCTAATGGTTGCAGGGAATCTTTCTGGGATAATAAAAATGTTCTAAAATTGATTTTGGTGATAGTTGCACAACTCTGTGAGTGTACTAAAAAACATTGACATAAACTCTAAATGAGTCCATTTTATGGTATGTGAATTATATCTCATTAAAGCTGTTTCTAAAAGAGAAGATTGGCTGTGGACTGGGGTTCTCATGTGGGGGAAAAGAAGAGTAAATAAAGAAACTTCCTTTTCAAGGTCTATTTGTATCTGTCTCGTTCTTTTCTCCTTCTCTTTCTGCTTGTTTTCCTCTTCGCTTTTCCTTTCTCTTCTTCTTCCTCCTCCTCTTCCTCTTCTTTCTTCCTCTCCTCCTCCCTCTCCTCTTCTCTTTCTACATATTTCAAACCCAAAACAGTACAGTAAATGAACTTCTATAGAACTCCATCTAAAACTTTCTCTAGTTAACCAAACTAATTCTTTTAATATTAATTTATGAACTCCCACTTCTTATGTGTTCTATTAGCAGCCTATAAATAAATCATTCTTAGTACTTATATATAATATTGTCATATATTATCGAAATAATTTATTTAGTATTTTATCATTCTTGATAGACTTTAAACCCCTCCCCTCCACCCCAAGGGCTGGAACATATGATTATGTTCCTTAGTTACTCACTTAGTAGATTCCCATTTTACCTCCAGTTATGGTCTAGATTATAAAAGTTTAACATTAAAAATTTACTAGCCAGGCGCGGTGACTCACGCCTGTAATCCCAGCACTTTGGGGGCGGGCAGATCATGAGGCCAGGAGTTAGAGAACAGCCCGACCAACATGGTGAAACCCTATCTCTACTAAAAATACCAAAATCAGCTGGGTGTGGTGGTGTGCGCCTGGAATCCCAGCTACTCAGGAGGCCGCGGCAGGAGAATCGCTTGAACCTGAGAGGCAGAGGTTGCAGTGAGCCGAGATCGCGCCACTGCAGTCCAGCCTGGGCGACAGTGAGACTCCGTCTCAAAACAAAAAACAATGACAAAAGGTACCAGAACTAAGGACTTCATAAAATCTCTATTAGACAGACTCTGACTGCTTGGAGAAGGAACTGAGTCCTATTTCCTTGTTTTCTCCACAGGCTATGTAACATATGCTCCTTCAACATTTGTTTGTTAATTTTTCCAAAGCTAAGAAGAAGCATATCAATGACTCTGGAATCATGGTAAACCCACTGGCAAGATCTTCGTTATGTTTGAATATGTATGATTCACTTATAATAGACTTTCTTTTTATAAGAAGACAAATTTACATCATGTTGATCAAGTTTTTGTAATCATGTCTATAGAGATCACATCTTTTGAACTTTTTGTGTTCAAATACCAGCTCTAGCAGTGTGACCTTGGGCAAAGCAATCGCTTCATTCCTCAGTTTCTCCATGTGTATAGCGGGGATGATATTATTATCAACCTCATCAGATTACTGAAAGGCCTAATGAACTAATATACATTGATGTTTCTGGCACATAGTAGGTGGCCAATAGTTGTTTGCTGTCATCACTGCAGTTAAGGAATGCTATCCAAGCAGTACTCTGTGTAAATACTGAGCCTAGAACTTCCTATGGAGAAATGTTAAATAATGTGGATGAGGAGCTTGTACCACATTGTGGTCACAGAGCTCTACACACTTTATCTCATTTGATTGTTCCAGTAACTCTTAGGAGGTAGAACAGGCAGGAATTATTTATTAGTATACTCATTTTATAGATATGGAAACCGACCTTAGTTAACTGACCCCATAGCTCTTCAGGAACTAGGCAATTGGTTTATTTGAACTACATCCTGAAGAAAAATGAGTGCCGATAAAAATCACCTGTTTTGTTTTTATTTGGCCAAAGTTCTTACACTGAGTTTGAAACACTCTTGACATAGTTTCAGGGGCGTAATATCTCAGTTTTCTATATCTTCTTTCAGTTATTTATACTCTTATATACCCAGTCTTTCCCCCTTTCTTTTGCCAGTTATAGAAAAACAAATAAGTGAATAAAACACACCTGTGTGCTTCTCCGGTTCAGGAATCACTGGCTTCCAGGTATCTCTAGCCTTGGTACCTTTGTTAATAAGTATCCTATAGTCCCTCTGCGCCTCAATTTCCCATCTGTAACATGGGAATAACAATACTCACCTCTGTGGGTTTCCTAAGTACTGAATTAATACAAAGTGCCTAGAAGAGTGCCGTGCGGAGTGAGTGTTCAGACTGCATTGCTGGAACCTTGAGGCCAGCACCCTCCAGAGAGGCACCTGGCTTCAGGGACTCTTTCAGGCCACCCCTCCTTTGCTCTCAGTCTCCTGCTGGTGCTCTTCATGTAGGTCAGTGAAAATTGCAAACGACTCATGGCTTGAAGCAAAAGGTAAAAGAAGAAAGTGATCAAAGAGAAAACAAAGCAAGGAAAAGAAACAGTGAGGAAGACACGCCTTGGTGAAGGACAGGAAGGTTGGAGGAGGCCTTGAAGGGATATAGGAAAGTCTTAGGAAGAAACCAACTAGAATCACTATTGAACTTAAAACATATTTCCCTCCCTTATCCTTTTCCTTAACATTTTGATGGACAATGTACGGACTTTTGGTAACACTTCCCATTTTTGCTATAAAATTATGAATATGCATTGTGTGTATGTGAGGACAAAATTATTCCGTTTTTTAAAGGTCAGTTATCCTTAAGCATAAGGAGACAAACACTAAACACATCCAGGGATATGCACTGCAACAAGGACTTGAATTCACAAGAGTAAGAAAATTAAGCCTCTGAGGAAAATTAGCATACTGAGCCACTGTTGTATCCCACTTTGCTGTATGAAACTATTTCTCATTTCTGTTATATACCATATCACTGTGCAGACTCTTAAATATTTTGAATGGTTACTGGTTAATATTTAGACATCAGTGCTTCCAAGAAATCCTTTCTCTTTCTTCATAGTATCTAAAACAAGTTTTTTTCATAGAAATGTGTTATGCCTATTAGTTCAGTAAAACTTCTGTATTTCAAGGGAATGAGTAGAACAAGCTTTTTGAGCCACCAAAAGATGATTTATATGTTTTATTCTAAAAAACATTCCTGACTGGGCACCATGTCTCACGCCTGTAATCCCAGCACTTTGGGAGGCCGAGGCAGGCGGATCACCTGAGGTCAGGAGTTTGAGACCAGTCTGGCCAACATGGTGAAACCCTGTCTTTACTAAATATACCAAAATTCGCCAGGCATGGTGGTGGGCACCTGTAATTCCAGCTACTCAAGAGGCTGAGGCAGGGGAATTGCTTAAATCCAGGAGGAGGAGGTTGCAGTGAGCTAAGATCATGCCACTGCACTCCAGCCTGGGCAACAGAGGGAGACTCCGTCTCAAAAAAACAAATAAATAAAATAAGTAAATAAAAATAAGTAAGTAAAAAACATTCGTATGTGCTTGAACATTATTTAAATACTGTAAAATTTCTGAACTCTAAACTAGGCTGGCACCAGTGACTCTTCAGGGTCACCATCCTGTCTTTGAGGTTTTCCTCAAACTAAGTAGACCTGGTGTGTTCTTATCCCTAATGAGAGGGGTAAGAATTACTGCATGAAGTAATTAGTAGGGAGACAAAGGTAATGTACAGAGATGAATTCATAATACAACATTTATCATGTAAGGTCTAGAGCCAGGACTCGTTCAACCTGCCCCAGATAAGCAAATGTCTTTAGAGAAGAGAATGAAGAATTTAAAATGTATCCATACCTTGGAACCAATGGCAGGATTTTACTTCCAGATCACTTAATTTAAAAATACAGCTGATCCCAAATAACACTGGTTTAAACCAGCTGGGTCCACTTTTAGGCAAATTTTCTTCCACCTCTGCCATCCTTAATATGGGAGGACCAACTCCTCTTCCTCTTCCTCTTGGCCTACTCAACATGAAGATGACGAGGATGAGCTTTATGATGATCCACTTCCACCTAATGAAGAGTAAATATATTTTCTCTTCCTTCTAATTTTCTTAATAACATTTTCTTTTCTCTGGCTTACTTTGTTGTAGGAATACAGTATAAAATACATATAGCATACAAAATATGTGTTAATTGACTATGTTATTGGTAAGGCTTCAGTCAACAATAGGCTATTAGTAGTTAAATTTTGGTGGAGTCAAACATTATATGAGGATTTTTGACTGTGCGGGGTTTGGCAACGTTAACCCTTGTTTTGTTCAAGTGTCAACTCTACACATAGTCTAAAATTTCTGGCTTTAAATTGGTTGCATCTTAGCCCAACACTTTACTTAACTACGTTAGATACATGGCAAGTCACAGAAGCAGTTCTTTATTATCTTTATGATTGTAAAAATTGTACTACTAATGAAAAATTAAATTCATACAACTTGATACAAGTTGTTGTATTCATGTGTGTATGATGTATTTATAATTAAACATCACAGATAACTGTGAGCTCTGTATTTTGCTTAACAAAGTGTTAAAATTCCCAAATTAACCTGAGATTGATAGCAGCCGTAATTCAGTACTTGCTGTTTTCTAGTTGCTTGTACATACCTATACTGTGCACATACTCCCAAAAAAAGGTGGAAGCTTTTTTGTACCTATGGTATGATTCTTAGTGGAAACAATGCAAGAACATGGGGTTTGGTAGCACATTGAATGGAAATCTTCACAGTTTTACAGTAAGGGCCTGATGAGAGAACTCAATGCTGTTTTGTTTGTTAATCTGAAGAAGTGAAAGAAGTGCCATCCCAAAATATGGGAGATTGTTATGTTGACTATTTTGAGTTGAATACGTTGAATAAATTTAGTTTCAGTAAGGGCTAGCTTGCCTTCTCTTCCTACATGTAGCAAGCCATAAGGATTCCCCTGGCAGGGGTACCCTCCTCCTCCTCCCCATACGAGGGTGAGGAAACAGCTTGATCACAAGAGACAGGGAATTAAGGGCTGCAATGGACCTGAATAAATGTACTTAATGAAGTAATCCTTATTTTCCACTAGTTTTACACACACTCCCACAAACTATATTTTCTATTTCCCTAGAAATTTACTGCCTCAGCCCGATTTTCTTTGTCCTGTAATTTTTTTCTCAAATTCATCATTCTTTGTCTAAAAAGTATAAAAACAAATTGTTTTGGCCACTTCTTCAGCCTCAATTCTCTTGTTAAGATCTCCACATTCATGAAAAACTAATAAAATGTGTTTGCTTTTTTCTTGTTAATCTGCCTTATGTCAATTTGGTTTCTAGATCCAGCTGAAGAGCCCACTGAGAGCTAAAGGGGTTGGAGGTAATCTCTAGATCCCCTACAGATCAGTTACAAGTTCTAACTCTAACAGGAGAAAGTGTTTTCCCATTAAAAAGAACTGCGTATATATTTAGGAATGACTTACATAAGCAAAAACTGGTTAAAGTACCATTTTCATGTAAAGCATGCACTTTAATACCAATCCAATGATTATAAATTCAAGGTTTTAGTATCTGCGGTAAAATACTCAGTGTATCTGAATGGAGGGAGTGGGCAAGAAGCAGGGAAGGAATATATCACAGAATAGAATGCAGGCAGGACACGCTTTCTGTTTCTTCCTCTTGATTGCATCTCTTCATGCTGGTAGTTAAGATTTTCCTACTCTGGCTCTAGTAACTGCAGAGGTTCCAGCTCATGGGTTCCTGCTCTGGTAAGTTGTGATCCTCTGTATTCGCCTGTCAGTCTCTCCTGTTTTAGGGGTAGCAGTTTTCACTGTGACCTCACTTCTCTTATGGATCTAAGAAGACCTGTTGCTTTTTCAGTTTATTCAGTGTTTTCTTTGTTGTTAGGACCGTGGTGACTTCCAAGCTTCTTACCTGCTAGACTGAGTACCACTCTTCAGGCTTGTAGGAAGGGTGATTTTGAGCCTACCTGTGAGCTACGAGTTCATTGCTCCATGTTAGCAAGAGAAAGTGTAGTTTGACTGGTAGTCACATTTGTGAAGAATCTGGAAGATTTGTGCCTGGGTGCAAGGTGCCTCACATAGAAGTCTCCCTCCCACTCACCAGGAATGAAGAAGGGTGCCCTACACCCTCCCAAGCTGTGGCTGGAATCTCATTGGTATTGCAGAGAGGTAGAAAAGAGAAGTGGGACTGACACAGAAAAGATGTTTCTAGATGTTTGAGGCATGTACTCAAAGAGACCCAGAGCAAAAATCAAGAAAGGTGTGATTGAAAAGGACTATTAGTAAATATTTTCTCCCTGGAAACAGATTATACTTCTACATACTTCAAAAAATTACAGGATACAATAGAGGGGTACAAAATAAAGTCTGCAGTGGTTTTCAATTGTGAATATACTTTAGATTTATTTTCTCCCAAAGTTTTCCTTGTAAAATCAAATCTCAAAAGAAGAAAATCCACCTAAAGATCCTGTATCCCACTGAACTAAACTGTAAAAAGAATTATTTTAGGTGCATTTCTCCAATTTAGTCCCAGTTTATAGGAAATCTTGTTAAAATTTCCAGCAGAGGATAATATTGTGAACTTGGCCCAAATCCTGCTACTTGGGGTGTAGCCCGGAAACAGCTGCTCGGGTAGTTGCTCCCCTCCCTGCTGCTTTTCCCTCATTCACAGTCCTGGGGTTTTGCTAAATGCCGCCCATAGAACAAAATTATCTCAGTGCTGGTTGCCAACCAAAGAAAGGCAGTTAGCTGATTAAACAAAGAGAAGATGCCTGCCTTCCTTCCTAAAGGTGTTAAATCAATAGCTTTATTCATTTATTTATTTATTTTTAGTTTTTTAAAAGAATAACAAATAGTAGAGGGCATACAGCAGTTGGTGAGTAGAAACCACAAATTCCATCTTGAAATCTTTGTTGTTTTTGCAGGGATGCCCAGGATAGTGGGGGCACCATAGGGCCTGGCCTGGGCTCCAGCTGCTCATCGCTTTCCAGGTTCTGATTCCCATCTAACTGAACCTACCTGTCCCCCTTGTTCACTCTCTGCCACCCCCGTTGTAAATATATTTTCCTCTCCCTCTCAGTTAAATATGGTCCAAATTGAACTTGTCATTTTTACCCTTCAAGTCCTACTTTATAACAAACAAAAATTTCTGCTGGCAATCCAGCCTTCCCTGGGGCTGCCCAGCTGCCATGGGGTGATTAGGGTGTTTCCTGCAGCTGAAGTCTCTTGTAATTAGCAAGCCCCTCAGGCAGTCTGGACTCTGAATTTAGCTGCCATCTGGTATCATCTGTAAATGACAATAGCACTGTATCTCCTCCTTTGCCTCAGCCCTTCCTGCACTACACATTCCCAATCCAAGCAACCCTTGAAGAGATTTCACTGCCTAGCTTCCCTGTCGGTTCCTAAGTATCAAGACACCTTGGGCTCTGGTTAATTTGGGAAGCTCTAAACAAGGTCAAGGCAAATGAGAGCCAGGAGTTTCTGGAACCATCGAGAGGATACAGCCAAAGACCACAGTGGGCCAAGCAGCATCTCCCGGCCCTCTGTACCAGTGTTTCTCAAAGTACAGCTTCCAGAATAGTGGTATTGGAATTATCTAGGAACTTGATAGAAACACAAATTCTCAGGCCCCAGCCCAGACCAACAGTCAGAAACTCTGAGGAGGGGCCCAGCAATCTGCATTTTAACAAGCCCTCCAGATCCTTCTGACAGAAGCTACAGTTTACCTGGCCCGCAGTCCTTGGCTTCTCACTGGTGCACTGTTGACATTTGGGGAAGGTAATTCCTTGTTGTGTGGGCTGTCCTCTGCATTGCAGGATGTTTAACAGCATCCCTGGACTCTACCCACTAGATTCTAGAAGCATCCCCTCAGTTCTGACCATCCAAAATGTCTCCAGACGATGCCAAATGTTCCCTGGCAAAGTCACCCCCACTTGAGAAACAGCAGTTCGCTACAGGTTCTATATCTAATTGCTTAGTGCCATTTGACCAATGATTGTTGATGTGAAAAAGTCTGTATACAATGGAGTGCTGTGTATGCAGTGCTTTTCAAGCTTTAATGTGCATACAAGTCACCTGGGGATCTTGTTAAAACCTGTTCTGATTCAGGAAGTCTGAATTGGATTTTAAGACAGTGCATTTTTAACAAGCTAAAAGTGATGCCCATGTTGCTGCTCTGCAGTCTACACTTTGATTAACAAGGTCCTACAGGATCCCGAAAGATTTATTGAATGAAGGATGAATGAATAATTAAAAGCTAAGGATTCTTTTTGTGGAATGGGTAGGAATTTTTCCCTCTGTCACTGAACTCCCCATCTCCAGATTTTTCTCCTTATGTCTATGTTTTCATATTAAGAAAGATCAACTTTATTATAGTAAATATGGCTTTATATACAAAAAAGTACCAATGACCTGTGCATACGAATTGTACCATATTTAGAGATACACAAAAATAAACACCCAAAATTCATTGACTAGCCAGTGAAGGATATGCCATGTGACTGTAAGTCCTAATTCACTCAACTAACATCTTTTCAATACTTTCTCTGTGCAGAGCATGCTACTCAATTGCTCATTAAAAAAACATATGTATGCAACTTGCATTAAATGAATACCTATAGCTGTACGCTTTCACCATGTGTATTTTCAAAATGATGTAAAAGTCAAGTTTGCTGGGAGAGGCAAATGCCTTTTGGCCGAAAATACATATAAAAGAGAGAATTAGCCAGCGGGGCTAAGTTGTTTTCATTGTCATCTCAGTTACTGAGAAACTGGTTTCAAATGATCTTTTATCACCATCGGAGAATGAGAGCATTTGCAACTGCTGAAGTGGAGGGGTAATTTCCTTCTAGAGCTAATGAATACCTGGTGCTTTCTTTGTTTCTCAGTTAATCCATTGGCAGATGTGGCTCTGAGGTACAAAGATGTCTTAAAACCTTGGGGATTGAAAACTGGCCTTTTGTTTTAAGAAATTCAAGAGCTATATTTTTTTTCTCTGAAATTGGAAAAACAGACTGGCCCACTATGAAATATTTCTGTATGCAAAATGACATTGTGTGATAGATAATAGGGAAAATATTAAATCTGACATGCTGCTTGCTTAAGACAGAACAATGTGGGATGCCTCAATTTCAAAAACACACGAATGAGCTCAATGGGCTCATTTTCATTGCAGTATCCCATCATGCCACTGCCCTTCAATTGAAATTGTGGTTGTGTTGCCAGTAAATCACTGGCCATAGGTGAATATATTGTAGTTAAAGTGCACTCTTTTTAGAAGCACATGCATTCTCATTTTACAATGTGTGTTGGAGACTTACTAATTGTTCAGCAAGACTGTTTCCTCTCCTTCCTGGGCACAAAGATGATATTTCCCAGTCTTCTGGTGGTTAGGCATGACCATGTAACTGAATTCTGCTCATTGTTGGTAAAACAGATGGGTCCCAGCTTCACAGGTGGCCCATGAATTCTCCCCATGCATAATCCTCCATGTTCTTATGGCTCCTGCTGGCTCGAGGCAGATGAGCACAGTGACCTTGGAAGCCATGGTTTGAAGATGTAGAAGCCAGCATATGAAAAATTGAATTGAAATTCTTTGTCCCTGTTTGAAGGGAGCTGTCTACTCACGAATCAGGAACATTTGCTTTGGTCTTTACATAAATGAAAAACAAAATTTTCTCCTGCATGAACCAATATACATGTTTAAAAAAATTCATTTGTTTCAACTGTTAGCATTACCCAAATTAATATACAATGTATTTTTCATATATAATTGGTTATTCCCAGCCAAGATTCCCTCTTTCTATCCTAGATTCTGCTGTCACATGTTGAATTTGGTTCTTCCTCCTCCTTTGTTGCAGATCCTAAATCATCATCACCTTCCTGTAGGTCCTTATCACTGTTCCATACTTACCAGCCCTTCCTACTTGTAGGCACCTCTCCAATTATCATCTTATTTTACAGCTCATTGGTGATCAGGTGTGTGATGCAGTGAGAAGGAGGGAAAAGGCAATATAAAACACTACCTCGCTACTCCTATTCCTAATCTGTCTGTTAATCTTTCCACCTTCCCTTCCTCTGTCTCCCTACCCTTCATCCTCCTTTTATTCTCTTCCTATTTGTCATTTCCTAGAATTTCTGTTCTTATTTTTCACTATGTCAGAGCCTCATTCTCTGCTTTCTATTGTGTAGTCTTAACTCCCTCTGCTCCGCTAGCCTCTGGTTGTAGCATGGCCCCGCCATCAGTGGGCATCTCCTCATATGGAGGTATAATTTTAGATGTAACAGATAGCATAGAGCATAGAAAGAGGAGAAAAAATCCCAAGACACTTCAGTGAGGGCAGTAGTGGGACATGGAAGCCAATAAATTGTTTAAAGAAGAGCGGAACAATCATGTTGAATGTAGCTGAGATATCAGCCATGGCAGGAAAACATCCTTTATGCTTGGCAATTCTAAGAGGTATTCAGAAGAAATGGTCAGAAAGGAAGTTAGACTGGAAAAGAGTGAGAGTATTAGTGGGATAACTGGATACAAATATATGCATATAGACAACTCTTGAAAATTCTGTGAAGTGTAAACAGTTAGAGAATGAAGAAAATGGAGCAGAGAATAAAGACCCAGGTTGGGGTGATGAGTAGCGACAGGGTATGAAGATAATCCTTAGCAAATGGGTAAGGGGAGGAGACACGTGGGAAGAGAAAGCTGAGAAGAAAAATATGGAACAATTATGATTATGGATGAGTCTGATGGCATTTTGTTCTCCTCTAAGGAAGTCATATTCTCATAAACAGAAATTATTATGCATGATAAGAAATAGAGGTAAATAAGAATTGTAACCAACACTTACATTTAGATGCACACATTTACATATATTTATTTGTGCAGTAGAGAGTAGTATTGATAAAAGCATATCAAAATGGAGCTGAAATACTGAAAACACGAAATGGTCTCCCAACTTTACCAGAATTCATGTTGAGAGGAAAAAATACTATTCATTTGTTCATTGCATAACTTAGCATTCCATTTCTAGTACCACAACCGTATACTCTTTTCTGATTTTACTTGTTTAAAAATTATTGCACTTTGATAATGATCAGCACTTTAAAGCCCAGGGACGCTATACAACTTTAGTTCACCCGCACAAAAATGGAAATCAAAAAATATCCAAGAAGATTATTGACCTTCATTCTAATGAGCAGGCTGGGTAATATGCATCACTTTGATTTCATTTCCTAACATAAAGCATCACCAGAAAATACAATTATAAATTTCTCTCCATCCACTAGGATTCTAATAGAGAGCAATGAGAAAGTAATGGGACAGCAATGAATGATTATTTAATAGTAACAGTGTACATATGATAAAAGTAGAATATTTCTTTAAGTTATACTTTTTATTCTACTTTACAGCAAACTCTCATTAAATAAGTGAAGCATAGTTCCCCAATTCAATTTACTTTGATTTGTTTCAATTCAGTCCAATTAAGCTCTACTCAACTCAACTCAAGAAACATATTTATTTAAGAAGCCAAAAGACATACGAAATCTTAGGCTTTGAAAAGAACCGTTTCTTTTTCTCCCCAGTACAAACTATGTAGATGACTATCAATATAGCATGAAAACATATTAAATTTGAAATTGGAAAATTTGGCAAGAGGTTTTACTGCAAGAATGAAACCATTAAAAAAAAATGAGCCAAATTTATGCTTGGGGATGCTTTAGAGAAATTAAAAGTTTTCTTAATCACAGCTATCATATAATTGATGCTTTCTATTGTTAAGAAACTTCATAAGAATGAAACTCCAGAATTCTTTTCTTGAAATTATACAAATTGAAATGGCATTATGGAATCTGTATTTTTTTTCAGTTGTTATATAAAAACACTGGGGAGTTGAGGACAGAGGATGTTTCTGAGACAGACGTGGTGGTATCTTGGAGAGAGGCTGGGGGACATTAGGAAGGAACCAGTTAGTCAGTGAGAAACTTCTTGTGGTAGGTGTCCTAGTTTGCAAGGGCTACCATAGCAAAGATGTCAAACTGGGTGGCTTAAAAAATAGAAATGTATTGTTTCACAGTTCTAGAGGTTCGAGGTCTGAAATTGAAGTGTCAGTAGGGCTGTTCTCTCTCTCTGAAAACTGTAGGGGAGAATCCTCCATTGCTTCTTTCTAGCTTCTGGTGGTGGCCATTGATCTTTGGCGTTCCTTGGCTTGCAGCAGTGTCTCGCCAATCTCTGTCTCTGTTGTCATGTGGCATGCACCCCATGTATCTATATCTTCTCATGGTGTTTTCTTCTTTTTATGAGGAAGTGCTAGACATATTGGAGTAGGACTCACCTTCATGACGTTACCCTCACTTGATTCCATCTACAAAGACCCTATTTTCAAATAAGGTCACATACAGGTACCAGGGGTTAGGATTTCAACATATATTTTGTAGGGACACAATTTAACCTATCACAAGAGATGTGACTTGAATACTTTTTTATAGAGAGTGACTTCTAATATTCTGTATTAGGCTCTCTCTGCAGAGCTGTTCTGTGTCTAATGTTACTAGATCTTTAGTGTTATTCCCAAATCTTCAATAAATTTCTACCAATTCCTGATGTGAGCAGCATTTTTACAAAATCAAGGTAAAGAAACTTTGTTCCATGCCTTAACCAGTGTGAGGCAGAGAGAAAAAGAACAGATTTGAGTACCAAATAATATAGAATGATACAGAATATAAGCTAAATTTCTGTAACAAAGAAAACCTAAGTACAGTGTGTTTAATAAAACAAAAGTTCAATTTTCTCTGATCTTACGGTCTATAGTTTGGTTGCCAGTTCAGGTAAGGCAGGCAATTCCACACAAGGTCACAGGGAACCCAAGTTAGCAAGCATTTCTGGGTCGAAGTTAACTATTTCCTTGTCACCATTTTCTAGCGAGCAAGAAGTAAGAAAAGAACATAAAGGCAAACTGCTTCCTTTTCGAAGGACATGATTTAGAAGTCCCAAGCATCATTTGCTCTCAACTATCACTGGCCAGAAATTGATCAGATTGGTCAGACCTAGCTGCAAAAGAGTCTGGGAAATGTAATCTTGGTCTGACCAATGGTGTGCCTTGTTGAACTGATAGGAGGGGGATTCTGGTTCAAATAATAAGAGAGGAAATGGATACCAGGAAACAATGAGCAATCTCTGTCACAGGTAACAATAACGTGAGACTGAGAGTTCACTGAGAATAAAAAATGGTCATTAGAATTAACTAGGTTAAACCCCCAGGAATTCTCAGGCACCTCAGGACTTCCAAAAGACAGCATGGCAGTTGAAAATTGTCTCGGAGTTGGAAGTGTGGTGTTTACCAAAACAAAAGACCTAACTAATAGTATTAATAGTTTTTATTTTCAAAGTACAAGGAGACCACAGTGGATAACTAGACTTCATGTAACAGAAGAGAGAAGTTTATGTTGGAAGCTCAGCATTAAAAAGAAAGGAGGCAACTATAGTAAGCTATATTAAAGTAGTGTTGCAACTGTGGTTTTAAAGATGGGGAAGAAGAGGATTGAGAGTTGATTTGTAATTAATTGTCACTTATTTATTGTAAGACATGCAACTGAAGAGTTTTAGAGAGAAATTATGGAAAGCACAGGGGCAAAAAACCAACAATAACAAATGTAATTACGTTCATTTTGAGATTTAAACAAGGCATTCATATTTAAGGTATAAAGTTACATATAATAAAGTTAACAAAGTTCTGGTAGCAAGCCCCAACACATTTGGTTGTACACAAATAATCTAATATTTGCTTAAAAATGTTTAAAAACTACTACTAGCATGATAATTAATGGCAAAATACCCAAAGCTTTTCCCTCAGCTTGAGAACAGCCAAAGATAATCACTATTATATTATATCGAAGGTTCTACCCAGTTCTACCCACTATTATATTGTATTGAAGGTGCTACCCAATAAGGCAAGCAAACAAATGAACCCCTTGCCCCGCCCAAATTATTTCTCAAAATAATTGAGAAATAGATCTGTAAGGCTGTCTTTTTTTCTGATAGACAATATAATTGTACACGTAGAAAGTCCAAAAGAATTTACAAGTACACTACTAGAACTTAGCAACATTGCTGAATTAAAAGTCAATATAAGAAATACATTTTATTTTTATATTACAGTAACAAATAATAAATTAAAAATTAAAAAATACCATTCACAGTAGCATCAAAGAAATCAAATAACCTGCAATGAATCAAAGAAAGATATTTAAGACTTCTACACGGAAAACAATGTTATTAGCATTATTAAGAAGAAAAAATAAGTAGATATATCTTGTTCATGGATTGGAAGACTCAAAAGTATTTAGATGTCAATCCTTTACAAATTGTTCTATAGATTCATCACAATCTCTATTAAATCCTCAGTAAGCTGTTTGTGGACATGACAATTCTTAAACATTTATATGGAAATGCAAAGACAAAAGTTAGCTACATCAATTTGAATTCAAAAAACAAAGTAAGAGGACTTACATGCCCAGATGTTAAGACCTATTGAAAGCTATAGTACATAGTTATTATTGGCTGAATGATAGGCAACTAAACCTATCCTCTCCTCTCCAAAAATAATCCATACCTACACCATCACCAGATTTATATCAAACAAGACACTGTAGTATAGTGGAAAGCCTTTTTAATAAATAATTCTGGGTCAATTTTTATCCACATGGAAAAAATTAATTTTGACCTCACACCATACACAAAAATCAATTCCAAAAATCAATTACAGATCTAACTTTAAAAGGTGAAAATAATAAGACTTTTAAAAGAAATTGTGGGCACATTTCTTTGTAACCTTGAAGTAGACAAAAATTTATTAAATATAATACAAAATGCACTAGTTTTAAAAACAAAATGGATAACTTCAATGATATTAACATTTTGAAATTCATTTTATTAAAAAACACTATTAAGAGAGTGAGAAGGCAATCTTACCATGGGATATGACATTTCTAATTCATATGTCTGAAAAAGACTAAATCTAGACTACGCAAATACCTATTAATCAATAAGAGGTAAACATCTGAACAGAAAAATGGGCAAAAGTTTTTAAGGCACATCACAAAAGAAAATATAAAAATGGCCAATAAACATATGATATAAAAATAAATATATAAAATACCAATGAATATATGAAAAGGTACTGAACTTTGGGAAAAACTCATGAGGGAAATGCAAATTAAAAGCACAATGCTACATACACCATTGGACATACACACACATTCACATTCACACTCACACTCACACTCACATGGGAATGGTTACAAAGCAAATGACAGATAAATCCAAGTGTTTACAAGGATGTGGAGCAACCTGAACTTTCATGCACTGCTGTCAGGATGTGGTGTGATACAACCACTTTGGAAAGTCTTTGGCAGAATCTATTAAGTTGAAAGTATGCACATCCCATGACTCAGAAGTGTCGTTACCTAGGCATATATACCATTAAAATGAGTACCTATTTTCACCAAAATATATGTACAAAGATGTTCATGTTGGCAATATTTAAAATGGCCAGAAACAGAATTTGTCAAATGCCTACCAACAGTGGAAAGGATAAATAAATTGTTTATTATTAATTATTAATTTATTTATTATTAATTAATTCCCTCACAGGATGCTCTATGGAGATGAGAATTAATAAACAGAAACTGTATGCCACTACATGGATAACTCTCACAAATATGATGAGAGACAAATAAACAAATAAAAAAAGCCAGACACAAAGAGTCCATAGTGCATACTATTATTTATTTCAGGTTCAAAATCAAGCAAAACTAATCTGTAATGTAGGAAGTCAAGATAGCATTTACTCTTGGTTGGGGTAGAGAAGTTACTGGAAGGATGAGGAAAAAAACTTCTGGGTGTTCTATTTCTTGATCTGATAGGTGGTTACCTGGATGTATTTAATTTGTTAGAATTCAGAATGCTGTGCAAATACAATTTGTGTACATTTCTACATAGAAATTATACTTTAATGCAATTAAAAACATCAATTCTACTATCTTATGGTTACATGCCAGACAAAATAGTTAGAAGGCACAGTTTAAACTCTTAAGGAATTTCATAAATCGAAGTAAGAAAAATGAAATTCATGCCATGATATGATTTGAATGCAAAGAAGCAATAATTAAAATGAAAATAATATACCAGAACTGAAATGAGGAGGCAAATTCAAGGAAAAGCAAATGGGATTAAAATAATTCCTAGGATAAGCCCTTTCTTTACTTTTGTTTTGGGTGTAGTGTTTGGAAAAGACATGCAACATTATATTTTAAAATAACATATATCTTTTAATTTTAAAAAAGTGGTAATTTTTTTCAAAATAAAATTCGAGAATTCTAAGGAGGTAAAACAAGTTATAGAAAATCTTGAAGCAGATTTAATTAACAAACAATAAAAAAGTGTTAAAAGGACATTTGCCTAACAAGTGAAGGATTCATAAAGCTGAAAAAAGTCAATGACTCCATGACATTCTATGAGTGGGTGAAATTTGTCCCTCCTTAATGACTTTTTCTAATCTACTATAGTTGGCCCTCTGCATCTGTGGGTTCTGCATACATGGATTCAGACAACTGCAGATAAAAATATTTGAAAAAAACTCCACAACAATAAATAAATAATACAAATAAAAAACAATATAGTATAACAACTATTTACATAGTATTAGGTATTATAAGTAATCTGGAGATGATTTAAAGAATATGAAAGAAGGTACACAGGTATATGCAAATACAATACTATTTTGTATAAAGGACTTGAGCATCCTTGGATTTTGGTATTCTGCAGGGTGGGGGTAAGCAGTCTTGGAATCAATCTCACATGGATACCAAGGAAAATCTGCACCTTTCTACCCGCTCCCCACCCCCCGCCTTTTTTTTCTAGTCCAAGTAAACCTATCTAGGTGGAGTTGAAATGAAGATTTTGTAACCCAAATACTGAGTAATTATTATAATTGCCATGGGTTCAACAGAAATGATCTCAAAATGCAAAAAGCGTCATCTCTTTCAATGACAAATTATATCTCTTCTGAGTGATCTGACGTTTTCAACTGTATGGTAAAATTAGGGATACAAAATGTAGACACCAGCCATAGCTTGTACGATATTCTCTGACTTCAAGGCAGTTATTTGCAACTCATGGTCTCTTCTATGGAAAATTAAAAGAAAAAAACTGTTTTTCTACTCACTGCACTTCTGGCACAAGATATGTGGGTTTTCCAAACTAAGCGATTCTGTGGTTCTCTGTGGACACCAAGAGGGTGTCCTATAATTTAATTCAATTCTGACACCAATTGCCTGGAATTAGTGCAGACCCCTGAGATTAAGGAATCAGGCCCATAAGACTGTCCCCCTAGTTCAGATATCAATCTCAGTTAGTGGATCCCTGTGTTATCCACACTTCTATCTTACTTGCCTACAAATCAGGAGTTCCTACAAGCCCCTCTTCATATTCAATAATTTGCTATAAAGGGTCACACAATTCAGGGAAACACTTTACTTATGTTTACTAGTTTATTTTAAAGAATATCATAGAGGATACAAATAAACAGTGAGATAAAGAGATAAATAGAGCAAAGTATTAGGGAAGGGGTGTGGAACTTCCATATCCAATCTGGGTGCACCCCCATCTCAGCATCCCAATGTGCTCATCAACCTAAAAACTTTCTGAGTTCCACTGTCTAGAGTTTTTAACAAGGTTTCATTAAGTGGGCATGATTGATTACATCATTAGCCATTGATTAGTGACTCAATCTCTAGCCCCTTTTCATTGCTTAGGTTGAGCTGAAAGTTCTAACCCTGCTATCATGTTTTGGTTTTTCTAGTGACTGGCTTCCATCCTGAAGCTATCTAGGGATGTTATCTAGTCATCTCATTAGCATACAAAAGATGTTCATCACTTTGGAGATTCCTAAGGTTTTAAAAGCTCCTGTGTCTGGAATCAGGGTCAAAGACCAAATATTAGAACAAAAGATGCTCCTAGCACCCCATCACTCAGGAAATTACAAGGATTTTAAGAACTCTGTATTAGGAACTTAGGGAAGAGACCAAATATGTATTTCCTATTATGTCATAAATATCTATTTCTCAAAACAGAAGTTGAGTCTCTTCTGTGACGCATCTAACAGTTGGAAAATCTCTTCTTATCCTATCCCTGTAAAAAATCGCCTTTGTGGGGGCTGAGGCAATAATGATCCTCTTAGCAGGCCTCATTCAGGCCACTTGAGAGATTCTAATGCATTGAGAGGATTCATAAAATAGTTTCTCCGAAGTAAGATTACATGTTTATTTTGTACATACACCCAGACGTTTTGCAATAAGTGCATTTTTATAATTCTAATAGATTTCCAGGGTACCACCTATTCTTTTTTCTATGCTAGTAGCCAGAGGCTGTTGAGATGGGAGTAATTTTTTAAAAATTCTGAATATAAACAAAGTAAATATCACTGCCAATTTGTTCATCTGCCAAACCTTCCAATTGCCTTATTTCAAAATTGTATTTATTTATTTATTAAAATCTGGTTTGTTGTTAAATAAAAACAACAATGACCTCTAGTTTATCTTCCCCTATTTTGTGTAGCCAATTTTTAACTGGCAAAATCAGAGAAATTCAGATGCCACTATTACTTAAATCATAGGGAAAAAAAGATAGTGGCACTAGGGTAATTCATTTTAAAAACACTGTGGACCATTATTTGGAGGTGTGGTTCTTTTACTTCCCACTGTCTCAGGCACTCAATCTTATTTTCAAGGACTATGCCTTTCCAGTGAAGAACGGAAGAGCAGTATTTACACGTAAGCTCAAAAGAAATGCCGTGAAAGGAAATGAGCAAACTTTAAGTTCTATCTTTAATGCTGCATTATAGAGAAATTCCTCAAATCAAGTATTGCTCTTGAAGAGAGAGGTCTCTCTAGCTCTAGGACTATTATTACCCCACTGTGTGGGATTACTAAACCCGTCCAACTCAAGTTGCTTGTTTCAAACACCTCTTTCCCTTGTATTTTCAAGGTGCATTATGTATGTATTCAGATATATTCAAGGACATCGCCCTGTGTGTTCTGTTTGTAGGGTTCCAACCTTGGTACCTCACATAAAGACCTACAGGGAGTGCTAAGCAGACAGCTAGCTTTTGAGTGCCTGTCTCATTCACACATCTCTACTTCCGCTTTTAATTTCCCTCTCTCTTGCAAATTCTTCAAATTCTTCAAGTTTACTTTGTTTTTGTTCCTCATTTTTCCCATACTTACTTGAGTTTCTTCTCTCATTTTCTTCTGAAAACTTCAAGCCTTTTTTTTAATCTTAAATCATGACTGCTTCTTTTTCTCTGTCCTTCAGCTGAGACTATATATATTTTAGTACATGAATGTTGTATTTACATCACAATTAAACCATTTAACACTAAGTACAATAAAATTTTAGGGGACTAAATACTGTGTTCTCTTCTGTGGAAATAACATAATTCCTTTATCTGAATCAGAGTTTGTAGTGGGAAGCTGTTATTGTATCGTATTGCTACAGAATTACTAAAGGGTACCAGCAATCAAGAGCTCATGAATAACTTTACTACTGTATATATCACTAGACTTAGCACTTGGCAGTTCTTGGGAAAAGGAAAACTACAAAAACTCTTCCAGATTGTTTTGGAGAAACAGTTATTGTTCCTGAAAGTGGACGTCACATGAGCTTTCATCAATTCTCATGAGCGGGTATACCATTTGGCATTTTAAACTTCCTTTTTCACTTATGTTGCATCCCTATAAATGAAGCATAATTTTTGATAAAATGCATGAAAAACAGAGGTAGTCATTTAGCATTTAGAGAAGTAAGAGATCTAAGAGATATGAGTTCATTTTAGCACTGGGACCAGGAGAAGTGAAATGAGTTTCTCAAGGCAAGTTATTGATAGAACAAGAACTGAAACACAACTTGACTGAATCCACTGGGCTTTTTACTATTCCACTGTATGTCCAGAGTCAGATGTAGATGATCACATTTATTTCCAGGGTCTGTGATTCTCATTACATGATGTGGGGGAAGAAACAATGAAGTTTCAATAACCAAAGTGTTGGGATAGCTCAGAGTTGGCTCCTGCAGCCATTTCTAGCTGGCTGCAAAGAGGAAGCTGCAAGCTGGTGCTGAGGAATGAATGTTAGCCAGCATTCTAGGATTCAACAAGAAGACCAGATTAAAACAATGGAAGATAAAGGGTGACTTATTATATTAGTCAAGGTTCTCTAGAGAAACAGAACCAAATGTGTGTGTGTGTGTGTGTGTGTATTATGTATGAAGAGATTTATCATGAGGTATTGGATTACATGAATATGGAAGCTGAGAAGTTCCACAATCTGTGCTCTGCAAGCTGATGACCCAGGAAAGCTAGTGATGACCCAGGAAAGCTTGAAGGTCTCAAGCCAGAGAACCAATGATTTAGATTCCATTCTGTGTTTGAGGGCCTGACAACCAGGAGCACCAAGGGCAGAAGAAGATTGATGTTCTAGCTTAAGCAGACAGGCAGGGAGTAAATTCAACCTTCTTCCATCTTTTTCTTCTATTCAGGTCTTCATCAGATTGGGTGGTGGCTATCTACATTAGGGAGGACCATCTGCTTTATTTAGTCCACCAATTAAAATGTGAATCTCTTCCAGAAACACTCTTACAGACACTTCCAGAAATAATGTTTAAGAGCTATCTGGGCATCCTATGGGTCAGTCAAGTTGACGTGTGAAATGAACCACCATACATAGGGACAGCCATTTTAATACCTGGGTAACTATTAGTCTGTTTTCACGCTGCTGATAAAGACATACCCAAGACTGGGCAATTTACAAAAGAAAGAGGTTTAATGGACTTACAGTTCCACATGGCTGGGGAGGCCTCACAATCATGGCAGAAGTCACATCTTATGTGGATGGTGGCAGGAAAAGAGACAGAGGGCTTGTTCAGGGAAACTCCTCCTTATACTACTGTCAAATCTCATGAGACTTATTCATTATCATGAGAACAGCATGGGAAAGATCTGTCCCTGTGATTAAATTACCTCCCACTGGGTCCCTGTCACAATGCATGGGAATTCCAGATGAAATTTGGGTGGGGACACAGCCACACTATGTCAGTAACCTTTGGTGAGAATGGGGAAAGAACTAGGCAAGATATAGATAAAGTAAGAGTGATTTCTTTCTAGGCAGGGCAGCAATCGTTACATGATGGTATTTTATTCTAAAGAACATTCACAATCTTGTCTGAAACTATTTCTCAAGCCTTATCTCTACATTTTCTGCATGACCCCATTTTTCTCCTGCAGTATTGATTTCAGCTAGGCTAACTGGCCATCCCTTATTGTGCTATGCATCTACTTATTCATTTTTCAATGTTTTCATGTCTTTATATACAGGCAGTCCTTGACTTTCAACATTTCACTATGTGTGAATTCAGTTACTATGGTTTAGTTATATGACACCAGTCATCCAGCAAATCAATTCAAAATTTAGTTACCAGGATATGTTAACTATAATAATAACATAAAACATAAACTTTGCTGCTATGTCTTCAGTGCAAAAATCACTACTGAAATAATATATGCACATCACGACTGGTGACCAATCATATTGCTTCTTTCAAAATATGTTGGTAATTGGTCCTTACTCATCTGTTACTCAGTTCATGCACAGACAGCAAGTTGTCTTGCTTCCTTGATCCCAATGATAGCCCCATGTGATATTTTAGAATACAGATAATTGAAAGAGAAAATTGGTCAACAATGATGAGAGTGTAGCAAAAAAAGAAAACTCATAATGCTAAAAGTGAAATTTGAATTGGATATAAATGGAGTTATAGGAGAAACAGTTGCCTGTAGGAATGTTGATACTGCCACTGTTTGAAAGACTCCAGATGTGCAGCCAGAGGAACTTAGTGAAGGTGAATTTATTGACATAAACGAAGAAAGTGGTTGTGATGAAAGGATAAAGATGTCCCAGTAGAAGTGTGACATTGGCAAAAAAAACTTCACATTAAAAAATTCTTGGGATATTTCCTGATGCTGAAAGCATAAAAGGTTAAGTGTTAGAAGCTGATTTCCTTTAGAAGGGAATGTGATGAGAAGAAGGAAATGAGAAGAAGGAAAACAGTGTTCAAACTACTCTTAAGTATTTTTTTTTAACAATAATATGAGACACTTTAATTCTCAAAGTTTCTAATATTTAAAATTTCAGTGGACTAAAGAAATACTGAGTTTGCTTTTTTCCATTCTTTTATTTGTTTAGAACTAAGAGTAAGACAGTTTTAATGTTTTGAGAAAAGATGTAAAGGTCATATATTTGTAGTTTTTGTCAATAATTGTAGTTTTTGTTTTGATTATTAAGATTGTTTTTCATAATTTCAGCATGCAGTCATTTTCATGGCCCTACACTATTGTGCAAAGCAAGGACTGCTTGTAGATAGCATTTTGTGTCCACCTCCATCATAGTAAGTATCATGTTTGATTGTCATTATTTATATGTGTCTGTCTCCCACATGAGACCATTGAATTTCGTGGAATAAGAACAACATCATTTCTACATTTCCCCCAAATGTCTTCTATAGCAACTGGTATATAGTATGCCTGCAACAGTTTTGATGATTGAAAGAAAATATAACTTCTATTTAATCTCAGGAATTTTACATAGGAAGCGTATTGAACAACATATACTTTCTACATTTGTGTGCTTTTGTGCTCAAAATCGTTAAAGAACAGGAGGACTAAGTGATAACTTTGAGAATTTTTACCTTTATAGACAAAAGGTATTTATGTCAGTCTGTTTAGTGTTGCTATAACAAAATATCTATGGCAGGGTAATTTATAAAGAAAAAAGGTGTATTTGGCTCATGATTCTCGTGGCTGGAAAGTTCAAGACCAGGAAGCCCATCTGATGAGGGTCTTGTGCTGTTTCAATCATGATGTGTGCAAAGAGACAAAAGACAAGAAGAAACAACTTGCTCTTTTGGTAACTAATCCAGTCCACAAGAGTAAGGACTCGTTCCTGAGAGATGACATTAATCTATTCATCTGGGATTTTTCCCTCATGACTCAAACACTTCCCACTAAGCCCCATGTCCTAACACTGCCTCATAGGGGATCAAAATTTAACATAAGTTTTGATGGGGACAAATCTCATCCAAACCATAGCTATATATAAACCCCATACCTCAGAAAAAAAATACTGACAAATATCCACTATTAATAGTTAATTCCTGTCACTATTGAACAAAGAATGCCCTAATAACAATTTATAGATGAAACTTTTGACTTCAAACTATGAGGAAGAGAAAATATTCCCTTATTAAGGTTTGTTTGATGAAGGAACATCAAAATAAGCACATTCATAGACACAGAATATATCTAAAACACACTGGATACAAAGTAGATTTTTATTCTTGGTTATTACTATGTAGTCACTTTTTGTAGTAAGTGGGATTAGATCTAGAATGCTATGGTATCTCACTGGAAATTAATCGTTGGTAAAATGGCAAAAATGGTTGGTATCTTGCCTTTTATGTAGTCTATTCTGTTTCTCTACATCTCAAACATCAGATCAATTGTTGGAAGTCATTAGGGAACGTGGATTAGTTGATAGTAAAAGAGATTTTGCAACCTGAGGATTGTTTTGTATTGCTTGTAAATCAGTGATTCTTAAACTTTCTTCTGAAGTATCATTGAAGTATCACTGACATGCAGTCTTACCATGCGTGACTGGTACATAGCTCATATCACAGGCAGCTAACCATGTGAATTCAACCACACAAAACTGATCAATATCCTGTTTAACAAGATGAGTCCATTGGTCACACACACTTGGATATCAGAGCATGTCAAAGTGCTATAAAAGTTTCTAGGAGCTTACTTTCAAATTCTGTTTTGATCTTGCATTGCACCAATATGTGGTCCATATTTTGAGTGGTGCTGCTTTATTCTTTATTTATTCTATAAATTCAGCATTTTGAGCTTCTTGATTATTAAAGACTTTCACCTTCTTCCTTCATCAGCTATTCATTCTCATGATCATGTCCTGTATCATGCTGAGCACAAAGCAGGTGTTTAAAAAATGTTTATTAGTTGAATAAATATGTGAACAAATTAATAAATGATGAAGAAATTACAGAATAAAAGACGAGTACCTATGAAGAGAATAGGAATTCAAAAAGTGAGAAGTGAGAGGCAATGAGGGGAGCCTATGCTTAGGTGAAGGTTCTACCTAAGTGTTGCTGGAGGTGGCATTTTACACTGCAGGTGGATGCTCAGTTACAACCCTATTTGAAATATGTCAAGTAACATATGCAATTTTGATTCAGCTAGAATCAAGGTGAACTCAATATTTCTATAAATCTGTCTTTCAAGATTAAATTCACAGTCTTTAAATATCTGTCAACCAGGACTCTTCTGACTCCATGTCATGGAGACTCTTAGAGACTCTGAGAGTTTTTTGCTCTTTGGGGATTAAAATGGGGTTGTGAGTTGCATTGTGCGCAAGACTTACACTCTTAACAACCTGTATTAGTCTGTTTTTATTGCTATAAAGCAATATCTGAGGCTGTGTAATTTATAAGAAAAGAGGCTTATTTGGCTCACAGTTCAGCAGGCTGTACAAGAAGCATGGCATCAGCATCTGCTTCTGGTGAGGGCTTCAGGGAGCTTCCAATAATGGCAGAAGTGGAAGGGGAGCTGGCATGTCTCATGATGAGAGAGGGGACAAGAGGAGGAGGCATGAGGGATGCCATGCTCTTTTAAACAATCAGTTCTCAAATGACATAGTAGAATGAGAACTCACTCATTACCCCAGGGAGGGTACCATGACATTCATGAGGGATCTGCCCTGGTAACCCAAACCCCTCCCTCTAGGACCTACCTCTGACATAGGGGGCATGGGGGAGAAAAATTGAATGGGACAAATATCCAAACTATATTACAACCCTAGTCTACTGTTACAATAAACAAAAAATAAGATTAAAACATTAAAGTAGATGTTAGAAGTTTTCATGATCAGAGGATTGATTGTTCTCCAAAAGCTCCTCATTTTGGCATACCTATGGTATACAATTTTTTCTGCAGAAAATACAAAAAAGGGGAAAATATTTTGTAAAGCAAATATTTTCCTTTTGGGGGTAAGATTATAAATGCTGAAAGATAATACAAATAATTTTTCTTAGAAGCATATTATAGATAGATAGATAATTCAATAACATTTTTAAGAGGCCATTGTTATGGACTGAGCTCCTGCATTAGACCCCAACAGACCAGAACAAACCATAGTAGAGTTGCTCATGTTAGGTGTCACCTACTCAAACTAGAAATAGAAATGTGCCAGTTTTACAAAAAAATAGAATATTCATAACCAATCATAAGTGGCCAGTCAACTGGAGCTGGCATAATAAGAAAACTCCCTCTTCTTTAATTCTGTAAGAAAAATAACCTGAAGTAACTGGATATCAACCAATTTGCTTTTTGCACTATGCTGTTTTCTTGTTCCTGCTCAAGCTACCTTGCAAAAACTGACTGTTCTGCCGTGCCCAATGGATTGCCTAGTTTGTAGATGAGATGCTGCCCAATTCATGAATTATTATTCATGAATATTATTTTATTGGTGATTATTCATGAATCACCAATAAAAGCTAACTAGATTTTTAGACTCAGTTTGTTGAAATTTTGATCTTTGACAATGCAGTATTCTCCCCTTGTCCACAGTTTCACTTTCCATTGTTTCAGCTATCCCAGGTCCCAGCCTACATGAGGTTAATCAAGTTCCGAGAATATTAAGTGGAAATTCCAGAAATAAACAATTAGTAAGTTTTAAATTGCTCACTTTCTGAGTAGTGTGATAAAATCTTACGCTGTCCTACTTTGTGGGATACACTGAACGGAAGGATGATTTATGTCCTGGGCAGACATACAGGATGTAAATCATCCCTTTATCCCACGTCTCAACACTGTCTGTCCTACCCACTACCCAACACTGTTTGTCCTACCCATCCCTTAGTTATGCAACAGTCATGTTGGTTATTATATCAACAGATCACAAGAAGAAAGGTAAGTACAGCACAATAAGATATTTCTGAAGAGCGAGAGAGAGAGAGAGACACTACAGTCGTATAACCTTTATTACAGTATACTACGATGATTGTTCTATTTTATTATTATTGTTGCTAATCTCTTATTGTACCTAATTTATAAATTAAAGTTAATCATAGATATGTACGTATAGATTAAAAACAGTATATGTAGGTTTCAGTATTAGCTGTGATTTCAAGCATCTACTGGAGGTCTTAAAATCTCCACAGATAAGGGGAGATTACTATATTTAATCCATATATTATGTATATCTGTATCCACATTAAAGTTAGAAGAGAATTAAATTAGCAATGAATAAAGAAGTAAATATTTTAACCAGTATCAGTAATTTGCACATACAACTAGGATAATGAATTATAGGATAATGAGCAAAAGAAGCATAAAATGCTTAATGGCCCTGGTACTCACGGCTGTAAAATTCTACTCTGAGTCATGTTTAATTGAAACATATGCTTTCCAACAGTTTTCACATTGCTTTAAAAAGTTAACCTGACAATTTTTTACCTAATGAAAAGATGGATCAACACATAACAATACATATATAGACAGCCTTTTAAAAGTAAAATATTACAGTAGATTAATGTAAAGTAAATAGTCAAAGTTTGGGTTTTTTGAAGAATTTTTGTAATGATCTTGCATTAAAAGAGCACTTTGTTGGTAATATCTCTGCACAAACTCTATTTTTAGTATTCAAGTCATGTTTATTCCACTCCTGTTAGTCTTCTATCCCCTCCAAAAGAAGCTGAAAAGCAAATCCAGCCTCCATTGACGGGCAGCTGGTTTACACAATGATGACATCATTCTCAGAGTGTTCAAATGAATATGAATCAAGTTATAACTGGTGACGAAAGAGGTAAGGAAAGATAACTTTCTCCTTTCACAGGAGTGAATTCTGATAATGTAGTCCATCTAACTGATTCAGCTTTGGCAGCAAGTTTGAAATTAAGATATTACAATATGGAGTCAATTTTGACAAAATCAAAAGATTCAGTGTAGAAATAGAAATAGGAAAGAAACTCCATTAGGTAATTACGACAACCTAAGCACCAAAACTACTAATATCTTTAGTCTCATATGATAGTCCTGGAAAAGTTGGATATGAATGGAAAGTAGCTGGAATCCTACTATAAGGGAAATAGGATCAAAAATCCTTTGATCTTTAAAGGAATTATTTTGGAAACTGAATGACCTAATTGTACACTGTAATTTAGGCCACTTTCCAGTAATTTATATAATAGCATTTCTTAGATATAATTGAAATAATTTTGATTATATGACAGCAAATACATATTAGGTGCTGACAAATAAAAATAACAAAATATAACAAAGATAAAAAAAGTCTACAAACAATGTGCTTATATTATATTCATACTGTAAGTATGAATCTTTCATTAAAAGGGGAGACATTCTTTTCCTTTTTGTTTTCCTCAATTACAGCAAAAATATTAATTTGATAGGTAGTTGCAGCTACTTGGTAAATTTTAAGATCGTCATTCCTTTGAAGTAATTAAGGATTTATAGTATAATTTTATAATTATAGTTAATACATTTTTAAAACTTAATGCAGTTTAAAATACTCCTTTAGAACCTATTAGTTAAATGTTTCTTTTCATGTTTCATCTGATTATATGCAACAATTGTGATTTAAATCTGATTTGCACAACTAAAGTATTTGGTGGCCATATATAATGGGGAGCTATTAATTCTTTTAAATCCATAAATGCTATTTTAGAATGGTAATGTCTCTTTGAAACACAAAGATAATTGAATCCAGTTATAATACATCAATAAATGTGTAGAGCATGGACAACCTCTGAATAGTATTACAATATTTCGAGAATTACAAAAGATGGGGCTTATGTTAAAGATTCCTGTACCTAATTAATCACTCAGTTTAGTAGAGATATTAGTCTCAGACTAGATTAGGACTACCAATTATAAGGAGAAAACAGATTGAGAAGATTCTAAAGAGACAAAATATTTTACAAGAGATGTAGAATTATTTCTAAATCCCAAAGTGCAATTAGTTTTTTCCAACATTTATGCCATAAGTTTCCTTTACAACATTCCTGTCAACCAATCCAGCATCTTCTCATCTTCCTCCATGAAAGGGAACTCACTGTCCTTTAAGGCAGCCCAGTTTTGAGGCAGTCAAGTCGTTGGTTTTTCTTATTGATTTGACATCTACCCTTCTAAACTTCTCCCCAGTGAGACAGCACATCCACGTAATTGAACAGGACTCATTCTCCAAACTCTTCTGCCCACCCTAACTTCTATCTATCCTGCCTCTGTTTGCACTAGCCTTGCCTTTCACATTTTCATTCTCTCATCTTGTAATCCAAAAAAGGAAATTATCCTGGAAGATTTTTTTTGGGTCCAATGGAACAAATACTAATAAAAGAAAAGATACCTACTTACTTCTCCCTGGAGAAGTTTATCCACCGAATATACTTTTTGTGAATAAAAGAACCCATTGATAAGATTAACTTTCACTAGGCAGCATTGCAAATGCTTGCGTGCACATTCTGAGCAGAGGACCTTATTTTAAATTCTGGTTTTGTAATTTGCTAGTTGTGTGACCTTGGGCAAATGACTTAAGTTCCCTGAACTTAGTATCCTTATCTGTGAATGGTAATATTTAATAGTTTTTCCTAGGGTTACTGTTATATGAGGTTTAAATTATTTAATACAAAGCATTTAAAATGGTGTCAGATACATAGTAAGAATCCAATAAGTGAATGATTAGTGTTACAGAATACATGGAGATGAGAAGAGAGACGAATTGGGGGAGGAGAGAAGAGAGAGAAAGGAGAGATGGCAGGGTAAGGAAAGCAGTGATATTCTGCAGACCATGAACCTCACACTCTCACCTAATTTCATTCCTGAAATTGCTCATCCAGAGAAGGTCTCAGCCAGGAGGACTATAGCAAGTGTGAAATGAACTAAAAAGTCCAGAGGCTTATACCTGATGCTGTGTAGTTCTTAATGCCCTGCTGAATAACATCAGATAAGTTTTGGTTGGCTTTTACTTTATTTTAAAACATTTTGTATATTAATTTTTGTTTAGATAATATATTTACATAATTCAAAATTCTAAAGATATAAAGAGATAGGGCAAAAGTTAACCACCCACTCTGTTCCCTATCCACTCAATTCCCAACTCATGTAGCCACCAATTTTATCAAGTTTTCGAATGAAAAGATATTATTAGGTGATAGGTAGAGACAGAGTTCTTTAATCTCAACTCTCTGATTTTGGAACACAAGGACAGCAAAAAGGCAGTTTGGAGAAATGTTTTCCAAATATGTCTTTGTTACTGGTTTTTTCCATTTTTACCAGTGGGATAGTTATTCTCCATGAGTGCATTTTGGAAACCGGATAAATTTTTCAAAGATGCTGCTTTGTTAACTTGTCAAGATTTTATGTATTTCACACTGACTGTACACATTATCTATACCATAACAGAAAATCTTTTATGAAGAAAAACCAGAT
Organism: Macaca mulatta; assembly: GCF_049350105.2. Taxonomy (NCBI): domain Eukaryota; kingdom Metazoa; phylum Chordata; class Mammalia; order Primates; family Cercopithecidae; genus Macaca; species Macaca mulatta. The sequence goes on from NC_133422.1 coordinate 69,253,930, forward strand.
ACATTATATTTCATGTAGGCTTTGATCTATGAATTTGTCTTAGGCTTGTGTTTCAAAAAAGAAAAAAAAAAAAACAGTCGGATACAGTTTTATCTATCAAACCTAGCTTCCTTAACAAAGTCTGAGGAAACCAAATCATATTATGTTGGATTGATTTCGCTTTTTTAGACAGTGTATAGAAGGGGTAAAAGGTCTCTGATTCTATCAAATATGCCCTGAAAAATAAATCTTGTGATTTGTTCATCTTCTCTCCATCTATCAAAATGAAACTAATAAACAGCCCCAGATGCAGCAGTAGAAAGACGAACAAATTTTTTTCCACACCAACCAAGTAGAAACTAATATCTTCCGGAAAAGGGGCTGATTGTCAGTTTCCCCATATGGCCAACCCTCCTGACTTGAGAAGACACAAGTGAAAGAGTGGAAGTACTAAACTCTTCTATTAGCAGAGCTTCACTGGTAAACATTGGATTTCACCTAAAAGTTAAAATGTGGGCATATACTTAACTGGTGAATAGTGGCATGCACCATGAATTTTCTCTTCCTGTTATTTTGTGAATTAAAAAGTATTTGCAAGCTTTAGCTTTATAGTCAGACATCTCACGTTATTGGCTTGCAGTGGGAATGCTTCAGGAAGAAGCTGTTTATGCAAGGCTATACACCACATTTTTACACAGTGGGTATGCAAAACAATTCGTATTATGCTACGAGGGCACTATGACATACTTGTGAATGGATGTTTGTGTGTGTGGCCCTCAGGTGATGAAATCAGGATCTTTCTCCATTTCAGTGTCTTACTAGTTTTTATCAGTCCCCGCTCTTTCATGACATTATTAGGGTGTGAATAGCAAGATGATTCTGTTTACCAAAGATTCTTACTCCAAAATGAAGGTGGAAGTGTATATTAGTCAGGACATTACTCTTGCTAAATGTCTATGATAGGTTGGCAGGGGCCAGTATGGGGAAGGTCTCTGCTCCATACAGTCACCCAGGGATTCAGCCCATCAGAGGATCCACCATCTTGTAGTTGTACAACCTGGAACACACAGCCCCTATAGTCATCACGGCAGCAGAAAAGAATACATGGATAGCTCACACCTGTCCTTGTGTGCTTTAGCCTGAGTCATGGGTTTCCTAGATCCTGTCTTCTGGTCACTAATTATTAAGTTGATTCCTCCCATTAAATGTGGATCACACTCATCTCCTCCTGAGGACCTCCTTCAGGAGAACTCCTGTCACTTCTCTAATGACTGAGGCCCATTCATTCATAGCATTGAACTCAATCCCTCAGATTTCTGGGTGATTCACAATAGTCCATATATCAGGGATGAACGTGATTTTTCTTGATATGGAGCCTTTGAAATAAAAATATAAGTTAGTTGCTCCTTTTCTGAGTGCACATGCATGTGTATTCACACACACATACACACAAAATACAGTGGCAGAACAGGGAAAAGAGTAACTACAATAAACACTTCTCCCTGAGAAGAAAGAATAGGAACACATAGCAATCACTGCACTGTACAACTCTGAAATCCTGTTGGGCAGGCACTGGGGGGAGGGGATGGTGAGAAAATGTTGGCTCTTGCTGTAATAATAATTCATTTAAAAGAAATTCTCAAAATCTCTGTTAACCAGAATAGCAAACACTTATTCTTAGTCTAGGGTATATCCAGGAATGGGAATGTTTCATGATTTGGCACAGATTGTAATCTCTGGGAAGAGTTCCTTGATTTATCGAACTTTATAACCCCCAACTTTGCATTATAGGTAGTTTATTTGCTCTTGTTCTTCCTGGCCACTTCAGAAGTTTTAGAAGTTGGCATCGGGTAATATGCACACCTTGGGGGCTATAGAACTTTTTGTCTACTTCCTGCTCCAGGAAGTTTTGAGAACCTAAGGGTTATTTTAAATATTCAACAGGTCATAGGATCTTTTTGTTGGTGGGGATGTCTTAAGTCTTAACTTCTCTGGCCCTACAAATCTCACAAGATTTATTACACAATCTATTTTTATTTTAGTCATTTCCAAATTCCAGAAATTACAACCACAGGTCTTTTGAGACTGTTTCACAGATTTGTTACATATTTTTGCTTTCTCTCTTTTAATAATAGATAGTGCCCTTCTGGAGGAAATCCATGCCCTTAATCTTATCTGTTCTGAAAGCCTCTTTACCCACTGTCAGGTTTTACTGGGGGCTATATCCACGGTCTGATTTTTTTATTTTTATTTTTTATTTTTAACTGTGGCTTGTTTATGCATCAAGAGGTTTGTTTTAATGGATCTTTCTCAACTTTGTCTCTTTCTGTTTGGGCTTTCAAAGCAATTGACCTTCCAGTATTGAAAAGTCTTGATTGCTGGAATCTTTCTCTTTGGTCATTTTTAAAAGTCTTTTTCAAAATTATTATTATAATTTAAGTTCTAGGATACATGTGCAGAACATGCAGGCTACATAGGTATACACGTGCCATGGTGGTTTGCTGTACGCATCAACCCATCATCTACATTAGGTATTTCTCCCAATGCTATCCTTCCCCTAGCCCCTCACCACTCCCCAACAGGCCCCAGTGTGTGATGTTCCCCTCCCTGTGTCCATGTGGTACTCTTTGTTCAACTCCCACTTATGAGTGAGAACATGAAGTGTTTGGTTTTCTGTTCTTGTGTTAGTTTGCTGAGAATGATGGTTTCCAGCTTCATCCATGTCCATGCAAATGACATGAACTCATCCTTTTTTATGGTTGCATAGTATTCCATGGTGTATATGTGCCACATTTTCTTTATCCAGTCTATCACTGATGGTCACTTGGGTTGGTTCCAAGTCTTTGCTATTGTGAACAGTGCTGCAATAAGCATACATGTGCATGTGTCTTTATAGTAGAATTATTTATAATCCTTTGGGTATATACCCAGTAATGGTATTGCTGGGTCAAATGGTATTTCTGGTTCTAGATCATTGGGAATGGCCACACTGTCTTCCACAATGGTCGAACTAATTTACACTCTTACCAACAGTGTAAAACTATTCTTATTTATCCACATCCTGTCCAGCATCTATTGTTTCCTGACTTTTTAATGATCACCATTGTAACTGATGTGAGAAGGTATCTCGTTGTGGTTTTGATTTGCATTTCTCTAATGATCAGTGATGATGAGTTTTTTTTTCTCATATGTTTATTGCCTGCATAAATGCCCTCTTTTGACAAGTGTCTGTTTATATCCTTTGCCCACTTTTTGATGGGGTCCTTTTTTTTCTTGTAAATTTGTTTAAGTTCCTTGTAGATTCTGGATATTCTCTTGCCTGATTGCCCTATGTCAGATGGATAGACTTGCAAAAATTTTCTCCCATTCTGTAGGTTGCCTATTCACTCTGATGATAGTTTCTTTTGCTGTGCAGAAGCTCTTTAGTTTAATTAGATTGTGTCTGTCAATATTGGCTTTTGTTGCCATTGCCTTTAGTGTTTTAGTCATGAAGTCCTTGCCCATGCCTATGTCCTGAATGGTATTCCCTAGGTTTTCTTCTAAGGTTTTTATGGTTTTAGGTCTTATGGTTAAGTTTTTAATCCATCTTGAGTTAATTTTTGTATAAGGTGTAAGGAAGGGTCCAGTTTCAGTTTTCTGCATATGGCTAGCCAGTTTTCCCAACACCATTTATTCAATACAGAATCCTTTCCCCATTGCTTGTTTTTGTCAGGTTTGTCAAAGATCAGATGGTTGTAGATGTGTGGCATTATTTCTGAGGCCTCTGTTCTGTACCATTGGTCTATGTATCTGTTTTGGTACCAGAACCATGTTGTTTGGGTTACTATAGCCTTGCAGTATAGTTTGAAGTAGGGTAGCGTGATGCCTCCAGCTTTGTTCTTTTTGCTTAGGATTGTCTTGGCTATACGGGCTCTCTTTTGGTTCCATATGAAATTTAAAGTAGTTTTTTTCCAATTCTGTGAAGAAAGTCAATGGCAGCTTGATAGGGATAGCATTGAATCTACAAATTAGTTTGGGCAGTATGGCCATTTTCACAATATTAATTCTTCCTATCCATGAGCATGGAATTTTTTTCCATTTGTTTGTGTCCTCTCTGATTTGCTTGAGCAGTGGTTTGTAGTTCTCCTTGAAGAGGTCATTCACATCCCTTGTAAGTTGTATACCCAGGTATTTTATTCTCTTTGTAGCAATTGTGAATGGGAGTTCACTAATGATTTGGCTCTCTGTTTGTCTATTATTGGTGTATAGGAATGCGTGTGGTTTTTGCACATTGATTTTGTATCCTGAGACTTTGCTGAAGTTGTTTATCAGCTTAAGGAGAGTTTGGGCTGAGATGATAGAGTTTTCTAAATATACTATCCTGTCATCTGCAAACAGAGACAATTTGACTACCTCTCTTCCTATTTGAGTACTCTTTATTTCTTTCTCTTGCCTGATTGCCCTGGCCAGAACTTCCAACACTATGTTGAATAGGATTGGTGAGAGAGGGCATGCTTGTCTTGTGCTGGTTTTCAAAGGGAATGCTTCCAGATTTTGCCAGTTCAGTATGATATTGGCTGTGGATTTGTCATAAATAGCTCTTATTATTTTGAGATATGTTCCATTAATACCTAGTTTATCGAGAGTTTTTAGCATGAAGGAGTGTTGAATTTTACCGATGGCCTTTTCTGCATCTATTGAGATAATCATGTGGTTTTTATCATTGGTTCTGTTTCTGTGATGGATTATGTTTATTGATTTGTGTATCTTGAACCAGCCTTGCATCCCAGGAATGAAACCAACTTGATCATGGTGGATAAGCTTTTTGATGTGCTGCTGGATTAAGTTTGCCAGTATTTTATTGAGAATTTTCACATCGATGTTCCTCAGGCATATTGGCCTGAAATTTTCTTTTTTTGTTGTGTCTCTGCCATGTTTTGCTATCAGGATAACTCTGGCCTCATAAAATGAGTAAGGGAGGAGTTCATCTTTTTCTTTTGTTTGGAATATTCTCAGAAAGAATAACACCAGCTCCTCTTTGTACCTCTGGTAGAATTCAGCTGTGAATCTCCTTTGTTGAGTGTTTTCTCTTTATTTTGCAATATCTTAACAAATATAGCCAATAGCAATGTCTTTTTCCAATGTCTTCTTTAAGACTAGAGTCTCTCAACCACATTGACTTCTGGGCTGGAACATTCCTTTTTGTCAGGGGTTATCTTGTGCATTGTAGACAATTTAGCAGCATCCCAAACCTCTATCTACTAGCACCCTACCAATTGTGACAATCAAAAGTATCTCCAGACATTACCAATGTTCCCTATGTAGCAAAGATTGCCTGTTTGAGAATCACTGTTCTAGAGCCACAAGCACATTGGATATGTTGTCTGTTTTATGAGTTATATACAATAGGCATCATTTTAATTTAATGTTTTGTCACTGGAGCCTCTGATGTCTTTTTTCTTTTTCCTGCTGACACAGGACTGCCAAGCCCATGTGACATGTTTTAGGAGTTTGTAACAGAAGCAGTCAACTTGCATGAATAATTTCTATATTAAGCAGGGCAATTCAGTGGCTTTACATGTAACAAATGTTCTTTCTACTCTCATTTTAAATGTATAATGGATTGGCAAGTTGGAGGGGAGATTTCTCTGATCTACAGTCATTCAGGTTCCCTGGTTGATGGAGGCTCCATGATGTTAAAATTGCATCATCTGGAACATGCAACCTTTCTCAGTGTAAGTAGCAGAAGAACATCTGGAGCTCTCTCCCTACCTCTATTATGTTCTTACTGTAAATAAATTATGTCACTTCCACTCATAGCCCATGGGCCACATAGAATTATCTAACAGGAGAAGTTATATCTTCATGTCCAAAGGAGAAGAGATTAAGATATTACTAAGTACCAGTAATATCTACCACAAATTGTTAGCAATGGAATTATATTTATTTCAATAGTTAACATAGAGTTAAATTGCCTTATTTATTGATGTATTTGGGGGTGTAGAGTTTTATCACATGTATGGATTACCATATCTACCCCCACAATCAGAACACAGAACAGTTCAGTCACCCCCACATGGCCTCTTTGTAGTCTTAGCCTCCCCTAATCCCTGCAAGTACTGATCTGTTTCCTATTACTATGCTTTTGACTTTTCCTGCATTTATATGCTTTTTACATATAAGTGGAATCATATATTAATAGTATGTAACATATGGAAACTGGCTTCTTTTATTGAGCTTAATGTCTTTGATTCATCCGTGATGCTGGGTGTATACATGGCATATTCCTTTTTATTGCTGAGTATTATTCCATTGTACAGATGTATCAGTTTGTTCATCTGTTCATTGTTCGAAGGATATTTGGGTTATTTCCAACTTTGAACCAGAATAGAGCTCTTATAATCATTCATACACAGATGTTTTATATGGCATAACTCTTCATTTCTCTAGGAGGTAAACACCTAAGAGTCGAATCATTGGGTCACGTGGTAAGAGTACATTTTACTTTGTAAGATACAGCCAAAACTGTTTCCTGAAGTGGCTGCACCATTTTATATCACAACCATGTATTAGCTCAGGCTCCCATAACATAGGATACCACAGACTGTGTCTTAAATAACACAAGTTTATTTTCTCACAGTTCTGAAGTCTGGGAGTCCAAGTTTAAGGTTCTGGCCAATTTGGTTTCTGATGAAGGCTCTCTTCCTGGCTTGCAGACAGCTACCTTCTAAGTGTATCCTCACAAGTAGCTCCCTGGTGTCTCTTCTTAAGAGATAATAGTCCCATTGGATTAGGCAACACCCTTATGATCTCATTCAACCTTAATTTCTTCCTTGGAGACCTCAATCATCTTCAAATACAACCATATTGGCATTAGGGCTTCATCATATGAATTTGGATTGGGGAATAAAAACACTCAGTTAATAACCAGCAATATGCAAAGTTTGAAGTGCTCTTCATCCTCCCCAGCACATGTTATTGTGAGATTTTTTAAAATTTGGTCATTCTAATAGATCTGTAGTGGTATTCAAAATAGTTTTAATCTGTATTTTCCTAATGGCTAAGGATGTTCAACATCTTTTCATCTACTTATTTGCCATCATAATACCTTCTTTGATAAAGTACTTTTTCAAGTCTTTTACCCTTTTTTTTTTTTTTTTTTTTTTACAGCTCGAGTTGTTGATTTCTTATTATTGAGCTTTGAGAGTATAAAAAATATATTCTAGATACAAGCCTATTCCCAGGTCATAAAAATTTTTATCTTGTGTTTCATATTAGAAGATTTTTATTTTTAGGTTTTACATTTAAATCTGTGATATATTTTATGTTAATTCTTTTTTAGTTTTTAGGTAACAAGGTTCTTTTTTTGAGGGTGATATGGATTGTTATAGACTGAATATTTGATCCCTCAATGTGATGGTATTTGAAGGTGGGGCCTTGGAGAGGTGATTAGGTTTAGGTGAGACAATGAGCGTGGGGCCCCCATGATGAGAGTAGTGTTTTGTTTGAGATGGGGTCTCCCTCTGTCACCTAGGCTGGAGTGTGGTGGAGCGATTTCTGCTCACTGCAACCTCCACCTCCTGGATTCAAGTGATTCTCATGTCTCAGCCTTCCTAGTAGCTGGGATTACAGGCGTGCACCACCACACCCATCTACTTTTTGTATTTTTAGTAGAGATTGGGTTTCATCATGTTGGTCAGGCTTGTCTTGAATTCCTGACCTCAGGTGATCTGCCTGCCTCAGCCTCCCAAAGTGCTGGGATTACAGGTGTGAACCACCATGTCTGGCTGAGTGTTCTTATAAAAAGAGGAAGAGAGACCAGAGCTTGCTCCCCCTTCTCACCATATGAAGACATAGCAAGAAGGCAGCCTTCTGCAAGCGAAGAAGAGGGCTCTCTCTAGGAATCAAATCTTCTAGCACTTTGATGTTGGACTTCCCAGCCTCCAGAACTGAGAGAAACAAATGTCTTCTGTTGAAAACACCCAGTCTGTAGAATGGTGTCAGCAGACGGAACTGACTAAGACATGAATATACATTTCTTCCATCACTGTTGAAAAGAGTATTTTTTCTCCATTGAATTGGCTGTGGAACTTTGACAAAAAGTGTGAGTCTATTTCTAGATCATTTGTTCTGCTTGAATGATTTATGTGCTATACTTTAGCCAGTTCCACACTACCTTGACTACTGAAGCTTTATACAAAGTCTTGAAATCAGATGGTGTGAGTACTCCAAATACCTTCTTTCAAAACTGGCTTTCCCTTTGCCTTTCCATGTAAGATTTAAAATAAGTTTCTCTATGTAAAAAACAAAACTCTTGCTGATATTTTGACTTTCCAAAATTAATGCAAAATTGCATTAAATCTGTGGATCAATTTGGAAAGAATTGACATCTTAACTATATTGAATCTTCCATTGAGTCCTACTGTTTATGGAGTCTTCTATTCCATAAATAGGGTGTGTCTCTTTGTTTTCTTCAGTCTTCTTTGATTTCTTTTATCAATGTTTTGAAGTCATCTGCATATAAATCTTGCCATGTTTTGTTAGATTTATACCTCAATATTTCCAAAAACACCTTAAGGTATTGTAAATGTTACATATTTTTCAAATTTGATTTGTACTTGTTCAATGTTACTATAGAGTTGATTCTAGTGTTGACTTTAATTTTTCTTAATTTTTGATCCATTCCTAAATAACATGTTATGTTGACTTTATATTTTCAAAACTTATTAAATTCACTTATTGGTTCTGGAAATTTCTTAATAGACCTCCCTTAAGATTTTCTTAGGATTTTCTCCATAGACCATTATCTCATCTAAAAATAGGGACATTTTAATTTTTTCCATTCAAGCGTATATATCTTTTTTTCTTGCCTTATTTTGCCTGCTTGATCTTTAACTACTATGTTGATAGCAGTTACATTGGTTTCCTATTGCTGCTGTAACAAATTGTCACAATCTTAGTGGCTTAAAACAACATTATCTATTATCTTACAGTTTTGGAGGTCAGACATCTGAAATGGGTCTAATGTAGCTAAAATCAAGATATTGGCAGGGCTGTCTTCCTCTCTGGGGGCTGCAGGAGTGAGTCAGTTTTCTGCTCACAATCCTTGGTTCATAGACCCCTTTCATCTTTGAAGTTAACAATGTAGCATCTTCAGATTTTTCTCTAACTGACTTATTTGCTTCCCTCTCCCACTTAAAAGAAGCCTCATGATTATATTGAACCTGCTGGGATAACACAGGATAATCTTCCTATCTCATAATTAGCTCATTAGCAATATTAATTCCATCTGCTACCTTAATTTTCCTCTGTCATATAACCTAACATAAGCATAATTTGGGAGGATTAGGGCCATGAACATCTTGGGGGGACCTTTATTTTGCATATCACAGTAGTATTGAGAATCCACATGCTTTCTTTGTTATTTCTGATTTTAGGGGAAAAACGTTCAGCGTTTCACCAAATGTGTAATATTAGCTGTGAGTTTTTCTGAATGCTTCTTATCAGGTCAAGATTCCCTTATACTCTTAGTTTACTGAAAGTTTTTAATCAAGAATGGGTGTTAGATTTTGTCAAATGATTTTTCTGCATCAGTTGACATTTTTTTTTCTTTTTGTCTGTTAGTTTGTTGTATTATATTAATTGATTTCAGACATTCAATCAGCCTTATATTCCTGGAATAACTCCTCTTCTCATTATGTATTGTTTATATATATTTCTGAATTTAATTCTTTTCTTTCAATTCAAGATTTTCTTTCATCTGCTCACATCAAATGTTTTTTGCTTTTTTTTCTGGTTTCTCAAGGCAAAACTTCAATCACTGATTTGTGATATTTCTCCTTTTTATTATAAGCATACAGTCCTATAAGTTTCCCTTTAAGTGCTCATTTAGTTGTGTCTCACATGTGATATGTTGTGTGTTCAATTTTGTTAATTTTAAAATATTTTCTTATTTCTCTTGAGACTTCCTTTTTGACCCATAAATTATTGATAAATGTGCTGTTTAATTCTCAAGTGTTTGGAGATTTATCAGCTATATTTCTATTAATATTTTTTAGTTTAATCTCATCATATTCAGACTATATATGACATAAATTATTTAAAAATTGTTCAGGCTTGTTTCATGACTTTGCTATGGTCTATCTTGGTGAATGTATCATGGACACTGGAAAATAATATGTATATTTAATGTTGGATAAAGTGTTCTATAAATGTCAATTAGATACAGTTGGTTGATTGTTCCATTTTTTGTAAACTCTTGCTGATTTTCTCCTTATTTGCTTTGTCTATCATGGAGAGAGGAATGTTGAATTATAATTGTGAATCAGTCTATTCTGCTTTCTATTCAAATAGTTTTTTTCTCATGTATTTTGAGACTCTGTTTTAGATGCAGGCATGTCTATGATTTATTTATTTTTGTCTTCCAGTTGAATTAACTTTTTTATCATTATGCAATATTCCTCTTTATCACTAGAAATGTTCGTTGTTTCCTCATCTACTTTGTTTGACATTAATGTAGCTACTCTAGCTTTCTTTTGATTAGTGTTAGCATGGTGTATCCTTTTTCATCCTTCTACTTTTAACCTATTTGTATTCTTATATTTCAGGTGAGTTTCTTATAGGCAGTAAATTGTGTCATGCTTTTTAAGCTAATGATTTATTATTTTTATTGGGAGTTTAATTCATCTACAGTTAATGCAATTACTAATACGATAAGATTCAGATTTGTCAATTTGCTTTATTTTATTTATTTATTTATTTTTGAGACAGAGTCTTGCTCTGTCACTAGGCTGGAGTTCAATGGCTTGATCATGGCTCATTGCAGCCTATCTCCCAGGCTCAAGTGATTCTCACACCTCAACTTTCCAAGTAGCTGGGACTGCAGGCACATACCACCATGCTAGGGTACTTTTATTTTTTGTAGAGAGGAGATCTCCCTATGTTGCCCAGGCTGGTCTTGAATTCCTGGACTCAAGTAATCCTCACACCTCAGCGTTCCAACCAGTTTGCTATTTGTTTTCTAATTGTCCCATATGTCCTTTGTTTACTTTTTCCTATTTTTCCGCCTTTTTATTACTAATCAGTACTCTTTTATATCTCTATATCTTTTGTTGGATTACTTGCTATAACTCTTTATTTTCTTATTCTAGGGGTTGCTTTCTATGTTCTGTGGTTTCAATATGAGGTCAGTTTTCAATCTTTGCACTGTTATTTGGCAAGGACCTCCATTTCTGGGTCCTTGGAAGTGTTCTAGCGCATATTTCTCCTCTTAAAGCCTTTGCCATTCTATGTAGGGTCTAATCCATGCAGAGATGAGCCCAGAAATGTATACGCCACTTTATGGGATACCTCTTTTGAGATCCCTCCTCACCAGGATCTCCTCGACACTTTATGGTTCACTGGGATCCCCATTTTACCTCTTATAGCCGAAAGTATGAGGCGTTAGTTTCTCCACCCTATCATTTACTTCCTGCAGTTATGGCTGCAGATCTGGGGTCAGGTGGTGAGAGGACAGAGAGGAAAAACCAGCAGGCATTCTGCCTCTGATCTGGGGACCATAGGTGCTCTGGTGGGAAAGGATTCTCCTCTCTCAGAGATTTCCACACATACCCAGCCTCTGTGGCTGTCCTGCTGCAACTTGATTTTCTGGGTACTGAGACACAAGAGAATAACAGAAAAGAAAACGAGGGATTTTCTTCACGCTCCCTCAGCTCTTTCTTGCTCCTCTGACCAGAACATGAGGATACCGCCTAAAGCTTTTTCTGTCCACACCTGGCTGGCTTTGATTTCAACCCAGGAGATGATAAGTGGAGAATGGGGAATAAAAACTTCTTGCTGATTTGAAGGTACTTTGAATTCTGAACTCCTTTTCCAATTTGCCTGCTACCATCTACTTTTCAGAGTCCTCAGATAGCAGCTCCATGAATTCTGTCATGTTTATATTTGCGTTCAGTGAGAGAAGCAGGATACAGTTTTTTTCAATCTTGCCTGAAACCAGAATTGCACTAAAGTATTTTAAATAATGGACATTTAAGCATAGCATCTAGAGTGGAGTGTGGGAAAGAAAAGTCAGGGGAAAGGATTTGGACCCTTTTTTGGTTGAATCCCCAGTGAGAAAGACTAAACACATTCCTACACATCAGCAAAGCAAAAAGAATTATTTTTTCAAAAGAATTTGGTATTTAATATTGCTCTTTAAAAAGCATCAAAGTAGTCAATATAAAGAAAAAATACCATCAGATGTCATCCATTTATTTTGCAGGTTACTGCATTTTTATTTTGATTTAAGTATTGGGTATTGCTATACCCTGTGTTTAGAGTTTCTAAAGCCGATGGCTAGTGATATTGGCAGACATTCCCACCTAACCCTGTCTCTAACTGTAGCCTCAAGATCACCATAGAGCTCTTAAAACATGAATTCTGAAAAATAATTTTTAAGTTTGGATGAAACATAAGTTTATCCTCTCTTCTCCTATCTCTTTCTTGCCACTTATGCTCATAATATATGGCTAAAAAGTTTTCACGTAACAATGTACTTGGTACTTCAGGAACTGAAGAATTATTTTCCAAAAGGTCAAAAGCTATCATTAAATAACTAGGTACAACGTGAGAGACACATTCATCATCTCCTCTATTCTCCACTCCGAGGTAGGTATTTTGCAGCAGGTTCACTGCATACTGGTTACCAACTTATCTGAGTTCTGTGAGACAGAGCACACTCACACACAAGTTTTCAGAAGTGGATTTATTATTTACAGATAGGCAACAGGGACAAAAGCAGCCTAGGATCCGTTGTGAGCCAGACCCCCGAGGCTCAAGGAAGCTGTCTGGGGAAGATAAAGTCTTGGTTGTACATGCTCCAGTTGCACCACAACTGAGGGACCCCATAGGACAGCTCACCTTGCCTTCTACTCCTCAGGAGCAACATGACTCACTGGGGAAAGCTTTGATGGATATCCCACTTCCACAGGAGACAGGAACAAAGCTTGGACTATCCAGGGCAGTTTCTCCCTAACTCAAAATGATACATTCCCTAGGAGAGACAGGGACAGAAATAAGGCCTGGGCTGTTTCAGGCAGTTCCTCCCTATCTCAGGTTATTGCATTCCCAGAACTCTCTACAGTTACTCTTGAGAAACATAAGGAAGAACAGGGAGAGAACTGGGTCATTCTAAAGCCACCAGAGAACTGTCCTGTAGGTTTATCGGTTCAGTATTCCTGTCATCATTGTACAGGTGAGGAAACTGAGACTCACATTCAGTTACTCGTCCAAGAATTGCAGGGCTAACTCCAAAACTGATGTTCTCTCATGATGCTACACATTTCTGTCCATCCGTGTCCTCCATCTTTGAGAAGATGAAATCAAACAGACAACTTAGCAATGGAGATAGTTCAAGAGATTAGGATCTGCTGGGAGTGGAATGCAGTTAGAAAGAACTTTTTCACGTAAGAGACTGCAATTCTTCACATCTCTGTCTGTTCTGTTTTCCCTTTGAATGCTTCAGCTAGAGTGAAAGAAATCTATTTTCTAATTACAAAAAAAAATCTTTATTGAAACTATGGTATTGGGGCAGGGATGCTATACTTCCATCTCTCAAACCCATTGACGATTAATTTTTAATTTCTCTCTTCGTGCTCTGGGACTTCTTCAAATCTACACACAAATTTTGCTTCTGTTGCTTTTTCTCTACTTTCTAGGCCAGAAATGAAAAATAAAGAATGAGGGTTTTAGCTCATGGTTAAAAACATATGTGTGATTTTTCATACCTGGCCATAGGTAATTATAAAGGCTTTACCTGGCAGGACGTTCAGGAGGAAGCTGCCTCCTCACAGCATGGGTGGTGCAAGCCAGTGCATTAGTTTCTGAGAGGAATTGCGATAAGGACTCGTGTCCCTCTGGCAGGTCATGCTGTTTCACATATTTACAGTCCTAGCCCAGGTGCTTTCATTCCTAGGTCTCTTTATTTGAGGCCTGCAGTAGAGGTCTTCAGTTGCCTCTGCCAAGGACCCCTTATAGGAGGCAGAAGGGAAAACCTTGAAGACACTTTCCCCAACTCTGACTCAGGACTCAGTACTTTTCCACTCATAACCCTCAGCCCTTGCCCTCTCTCCTAACTGCAGAGTCTATAAAACTGTGTAAGTCTTTTATTAGGGGCTCCCTTAACAGTGAGATGACCCCCAAGTCTATGCGGATCCACCTGACCCTTAATTTGTGCATTGTCCCATAGGTGAAAACGGAACAGGGAGAGTCGGTACTTCCTCTGGTTTTAGACTATTGCTTATACCATCACAGTAAGTGATCAAAACTTTGGCTTTTTCACTTTTTTGACTTGTTGCCTTAATTTGCTACGCAGACACCTGACAGCTCAGGTGAGTAGCTCGCTCTCTCCCACCTTGGCTGAGCTCCTGACAAAGGAAGCCCACTGGAAGACGAAATGGATCTGGAAGCTGTGGACCTACTGAATTTTCCTGAAGCAAACTTTGCAGACCAGCTTTCAGAGGAAGAAGAAAAACAACTGATCCCAGCAAGTAATAGCTTCACTTCTTTATTTCTCACACTACACCGAATTTCTCTTAAGTTCCAGCTTTCATTATTGCCATCTTTGGCAAGCTTCCCATCATAAGAAACAGTTTTATAGTGATGTCTGCTATATGCCCACAACATTGTAAAACAGTTGCGCTTTTATTTCATAAAATTATACAAATTATGTGAATATTAATATAATAAGAACACCCCAAACAATATATGCTTATATGTTCAATTAACCACTGATTGAATGAATGAATGAATGGTCAATCATATAAGGACCTCAGTATTGAATCCTGGAATGAGAAAAGAGAGCAGCAGTAAGCAGATGGCACGTGGGGATTGTGGAATCTATAGGGGAAGGACGGAAGGAACAAAACAGCAGGTAGTAGGTTGGGAGGAAAAAACACAGGAAATAAAAAAGACAATACTGTACCTTTTGTTCTTACCTCAAAAGCTGAAAAATCAATTTTCTGTCTCCTGATTGATGTTTCCAAAAGCTTAATATGCTGCTGTAGAACAAGACCAGGAAATTGGAGAATGTCCCTGGCACCACCCTGCTGAGTTCTACCAAGTCTGGTTTGAATGAAATGAAAAATCAAAGTACAGATATGTTCCATTTTCATTGGAAGCTAAAAGGTTTTTTTCCTTCAGTTTTTTTTTTTCCCCCTCCAGAAAAATCTTCTCCTTTAAAAAAAAAAAAGCTAATACTATACCGGGGTCCACATTAGTCCTCTCCTTTCAGTAAATATAATTGTGACCAATGTTATCCTGGATATCTCATTGTCTTGTCAACAACAACATGGTAATTGGTATTAATGCCTGAAAATCAAAGCCTTTTGGAAATGATAGGCTTGATTTAGTACCACTGGCATGGCTCTCATTAAATCAGTGAAGACTGTGTAGTACAAATGTGCAGATTCCTTTATTCATCACTGTAAGAACCTCAGGGAGCCTCATTGAAAATGCACATGACAGATCAGGCGGGTACGGCTGCGGCCCAAATAAAGAAAATAGAAAATGTGAGCAACATCATATAAAATGTACCTTACAGAAGTCATTAAGTAATCATTACTTAAGTAAATTATGCTTTTTACATCATCGAAAATGTTCTGTATTTAAGAGTCTCGGAGGGACAAATACACATTGCACTAAATATTTGAAGATTCTGAGTTACAGCTGAAAGGAATTTCTTTTCATTCTTAGCTGTGAACGTAGGTTCCTTTGATTCCTTTAGGCAAGGATACTCAAATCCTCTCACTTATGAAACTTTGAGCTAGACTTCTGCCTCAATGACTGTATCTTCTCCATCTCTTCTCCCCACTGTGCTCATTCCTGACACGCTCTCGCACTTGCATCCACATGCCTGCACACAGACACACATAGACCGACATACAGAAAAAGGATATGCTCTACAAAAATCTCTGCCGAGAGGAAACCCTAATGAGTAGAGGGAGGTGAGGAGTAGGAAACAAGACGGAAAGCAGGAAGCAAAGAAAAACAAGAAATGATGGAGGAAGAGGTGAAGACTGTATGGGAAAAGGAGAATGATGTATGAGGAGAGAGGGCAGAGCAGGATCTAGAGATGGGGTTCAGGGGAACATGCATATAGGGCCCCAAGGGTGCCTTATATTGCTATAAGGAGTCCATTTTAAATCTCATCCAATGTAATGTAATTACTGAAGGAGCAAAGGCATTTTAATCTATAAAACCATCTTACAGATTAATGACTGAGAAAAGTGAGTAAGGCATCAGTTTGGCCCTTAGAGGTACAGCAGGATTTCAGGCAGGAGAAGCAAAACTGCATGATAATATTGAGAAGCACGCATATTCTTATGCGTGAGCTATCCTCACGCATAAGAATCTATTAGCCTGGAGATCCAGTGGATCTCTTAGAATCAACGATATTGAGGAGTTTGAAAGATTTGGTGGTATGGTATACAGGAAGAATTAAGACTGAAGGGGGCTATTTAAACAAACAAACAAACAAAAACAGAGCAAGGCTAGCTTGCTTGGGAGTCATCCAAATGAATTAAAATACTCTTGGGAAGAATGTGTAGCACATCTGCCTTACCGGTAGAAATGAAACGGATGGTGAAGGTGCTTTTGACTTCACAAAAAAAGATAAAGTCAAATCTCTTCTGTTCATGACAGGCCAGATGCAGGTGCAGCAGTTTAAGACCACAAGTGCTAAGGTGGAGGGAGCTCAGCTCCTGTGACTAAAACAAGAATATTTGGCTTGTTTTGATAACTTTCAGGGTGGGTATACAAACCTGAGGCAATTTTCCCTTTTATTGTCACTCCAGCCAGTCCCTCTTGATTGAACTCTTGTGCTTCGAAGCAGCCCAGGTATGCCTGGACAGGGCAATAGTTGCAACAGCAAAACAGGAGTCGAATCAACGCATGTAACAGAGGAAGCTTGGGTCATGCTCAGAGTAAAGTGCTTCAAATTTAAAATAAATCAACACAAAAGGGAAAGTCATCACTGTTTCAGAGACTATAAATAATGCAGCAGTCTTCCAGAAAGAAGCAGTTTTTTACTTAAGATCATGTTTGTTAGTTGAGCTTTGGGGAACAACATCACACCCAAAAAGCTGGTAATCTTATTGTTTAAATTATCCCTGAAATTTATATGTCACTGCATCCCTGAGGAGACAGGAACAGTTGATTTTGGTCCAGAACTTAATGGTTTATAGTTTTTCACCTGTGTGATGTGAAAATATCCACTTTTATTTATGTGACCAGAACATTTATAAATGCCTCATTTAGTTATTTGGGTAAATTCTATTCTTGCTTTTCATAAATTGCTCCTCATAACATTTGGTTGGCAAAGCTTTCAGCAAGCAAGTTCTTAAATATTGGAAATTCACCCTTGCTGGGCGCAGACCTGTTAAGTTTATGAGTGATAAAGGAATAAAGTACACTGAAAAGTAGCTTAGATTAAGCCACAGGACATTGGTTGAGCATGAGTGCCCCAGGATGCATTTGAAGAATTCACTGAATCATAGCCCAAAGCAATGTAACATCACAGCAGAGAGCTGAGGAACACCTGTAAGCTAGAGAATGTGCTAGTGTGTGGTAGTCAAGGACAGGTGACTTAGTTGGAGCAAAATTGCTGTCTACAGCACAAGAGTGCCATTCTTCAAATAGCAACAAGACCCATAGCACAGTCACAAGCAGCAGATGTTAGGGAAATGCTTTAAGTCTTATCAATGTGACATAGCTTTGAAGACAGATATTATATATTTACCTATTTCTGTATCCAAGTAGAAAAATCATTCATGCATTTTTATCTATTTTTGAAAGAAATGAGTCATAGGTATATAGAAGGACACAAACATATTACGAACTCAGAATAACATTATTCAATAGAAAGCAGAATTAGAGTTGAGAAAATGAGACGTATCCATGCCAAATGAAATGAATGAAATAAACCAGGTGTTAAATTATGAGGCTGCCTTACAATTTGTGCCATGAGTTCTAAGGAAAGTTGATATTTAGAAATTTTGGTAGATTGTCGGCCTGGTGCAGTGACTCGTGTCTGTAATCCCAGCACTTTGGGAGGCCTAGGCGGTGGATCACCTGAGGTCAGGAGTTTGAGACCAGCCTGACCAATATGGTGAAACCCTGCCTCTACTAAAAATACAAAAATTAGCTGGGCATGGTGGTGGATGCCTGTAATCCCAGCTACTTGGGAGGCTGAGGCAGGAGAATCACTTGAACCTGGGAGGCAGAGGTTGCAGAAAGTTGATCGTGCCATTGCACTCCAGCCTGGGATGACAAGAGTGAAACTCCATCTCAAAAAAAAAAAAAAAAAAAAAAAAGAAAGAAAGAAAAGAAAGAAATTTTGGTAGATTGTAAAAATGTCTGCTAGTTATTTTATACCCTCCATCCATGTCTTTGGTTAGCGTCTTCCCACACTGACTCATGACCCTTGTGATCTGCCTGGCGATTTGCTCTGGCTAATGAGATATTAGCAAACAGGAAGTGAGCAGAGTCTTGGAAAGTGTTTCTGTACTGGGGCTTGCACACTTGTTCCCATTTTGAACCTTAAGACATTCATGTGAAGAAGCTTATACTATCCTGCCACAGCATGAGACATTATATGGAGCAGAAAGAAGTCATCCAAGTTGAGGATCTCCTAAACCAATAAAGTGCCAACTGCCAACCACATGAGTGAGGCAATTTTGAACAAACTAGCTCCAGCTCAGCTAGCCCTGAGAAATTGCCAGGCCAATCCACATAATCATTAAAAAAGAAAAAAATTTGGCATGAGGTGATGGATATACTAACTACCCTGTTTTGATTTTTATGCAGTATATACATATATTCAAACATCAAATTGTACTCCCCATAAATAGGTACAATTATAATGTGTCAATTTGAAAAAGTTTGTTATTTAAGCAATGAAGTTTGGAGATGTTTTGTTATGCAACAACTTACCATTACACTCTTAATACAATAATAACAACAATAATAATGTCTACTAATGTTTGAGGATCTATCAAGTGATATGTTAGGCACTATAAGAGGTGATTTGTATATATTACTCCTAAACTTTAAATAAAGTATATGTTCTTAACACCATTGTTATTTGTAAATATTACTTCTAGCCTTTAAATAAGGTGGGTGTCCATAGCACCATTTTACAAATGAAGTATATTGCAAAGTAAAAATCTAGTCATGCTAATAGTAAATAACAATGCCAAGATTCATCTACAAGTCTGACAGTCTATCAGTTTCACGGTCCTTCCGTTGGATGAAAATGTTGATGGAGGCTCTCCCCGGATGGGGAAATGAGGCATGGACTTAGATAGGCTTCTCAGATTTGTTCAAATTGGTATAACACAACTGTAAACTTCTCACTATTTTCTTTATTTGCCTAGTGCCTAGTTTAGCAAAATATTTTCAATAAATATTTCTTGAACAAATGTGCCAAGAACTGAAATGCATTTCAGAACAGGCTAGTCTGTTCCACTCATCTGAAAGTAAGATACAAAAGTGGTGAAGGAACAGAATTTCATGTCAAAAAGTACACATTGAAATCCTGAGTTGAGCTACTCATCAGAATATGTGGCCTTGTGCGAGTTACTTACAGTCTCAACGATCTCAGTTGAAAATGGAGGTGATAATCCTTTCCTTACAAAATTGTAACACAAGTTAATGGAGTAATTTTTTTTTCTAAAAAAGAATTACTCATATGATCTATAAAAGTGTTATATAAATAGTAGATACTGTTAACTCATGGCCTGAAAATAGAAGGTTTTCTGAATGTAAAATATGCAATACATTATTAACTATATTAGTATATTCATATTACGTATACCATTGTTTGCAATCAGTATATAATTATTGTCATATAAAACAAAACATGTTCACAAATTGTTTTTTTCTGTTAGTGTATCAGATATAACTTTTTCTAATATTTGATAATAATATAAATATTAAAATATGTATATATGAAGCTTTTATGAATTCCCATTTCTGAATTTATTGGTCATCACCAGAAATATTTTAAAATATTGCGTTTTCTAGTTTAGCACTTTGAAATATCTTTTTGAAAAAAATGAAAAAACAGTTTAAAAGGAATTAAAATATCTTACTTAGTATTACAAATTTGGGATTTTTCATTCAAATAGAAATTTTGTTTCAGCACTCAGCAATGGCTGGGATCCACTAGGAAAATCCATATTTGCTCCATCTACTTCCAATTTGGATGGGGGCAAGGGCTTCCCCTCATACCTCCACTCTCCATACCATGTGTCTTGCTACTCTGTCCCCTGTTCAATCAAACTTACCATGTCCAGGGCTGCTAGGCAGCATGTTATCCAAAAGTGATGAGTCAAGCACTTCATGGCCCAGTCACATCTTCCTTGGTGGAAAACTCACAGAGTTTTAACAAAATATTTGAGACTCTTCTGATATCTGTCATAGACCAGCTATAAATGAACATTTGATGTAATCCGAAGAAACAAGAACAACCTAACGATTGTTTTTCCATTTAAGGGCAAAACCTTCTTGCCTTTTCTCCATAATTTTCCTCATTGCCAACATAGAGGAGGTAGGACCATAAGAGAAATCTCTACTCCTCTCTCCAAGAAAGGTTTCTTTTAGCATGGACAAAGTTTGAGCTGTGGAGATAAGAGGAGATGAGACTGGGATTTTTCACCAAATTAGTTCTTTTTTTGTGATGGAGTCTCACTTTTGTCGCCCAGGCTGGAGTGCGGTGGTGCGATCTCAGCTCACTGCAAATTCTGCCTCCGGAGTTCAAGCGATTTTCCTGCTACAGCCTCCCGAGTAGCTGGAATTACAGGTGCCCACCACCATGCCTGGCTAATTTTTGTACTTTTAGTAGAGATGGGGTTTCTTTATGTTGGCCAGGCTGGTCTCGAACTCCTGACCTCAGGTGATCTGCCTGCCTTGGCCTCCCAAAGTGCTGGGATTACAGGCTTGAGCCACCACGCCCGGCCCAAATTAGTTCTTAATACTAGACCTGATATGAGAGCTATTTTTGCTGCCTGGTGGGGGAAGTGGGGCAGTCTTTACAGAAAAATAAAACTATTTCATGTCTATCATGAATTCAGACCTTTTACTTAACTGGTAATATTTGATTAATTAGAAATTAGAGTCCTACTGAATGATAAGATCATATGTCTCTTTTTTATATAATGGGTTAGCACAATTTTCTGGCTTATGAACTTCATAGAACAGTGAGGACTAAGTAAGTCTCTATTTGGAGAAAGGTCTTTATAAACTCTAAAATAACTTTTTTTTTTTTTTTTAACAACAGGTCCAGGGCTTGGATTATGTAGAAAGTGAGCTAATATGGAGGAATAAAAATGATTATTTACTGTATTTAAAAAATAAATAATTTTATAGAACTTTGAAAAAAGGGAATTGCCACTTCAGCAAACAAGTTCATTTCTCTGCTTTCAACATTACACTTTATGACTCTTTTAGAAAGTTGGACCTCCATTTGAATCAATGTTTCTTCAGGCAAACCTGTAAAAAAGCTCCCTTTAGCCTATTGGTGATGACGAAATGAAAAGTCCATTTTAAGATGACTATTTGCTCTTATTTTAGGCGCGATTGATTTCCTTCTTCATTTATTATATTGTATCAACAATGTATGTTAAGCTGCATCTTTCCATACACAACAGTGATTTGAAATGATGACTCGCAAAAGAAAATGATCACAATGTTTTATAAAGTTGTCCCAATTCACACAAGCACTAAATAAACACAAAATAGTGTCACAGAATTACACAGCATAAGCAACCTAGAATTTGTAAACCCTTTGCCCTAATTTACACATGAACACAGACACATTCCTCAAATAAAAAAATTTATTAGTTATATTAATTATGATAAGCCTTACTGCTGTTACAGAAAATCCTCAGTGGCTTAACAAAATAGAATTGTATTTCTCACTTGCATAAATTCCAGCCTGCTGCTCTAATTTTTCAAGGTCTTAAATTTCTGGGCTCTCCTATTCTCTTTCATTTTTGTCTGCAAATGAGTCAACTTGCTCCTGAGCTTATACTTTTCTTGCGATACTTTGCTAAAAGATTAAAGCAAGAGTAGGTATAGATTACCCTCATTCATTCCTACCACTTATCCTATGTCTTGGGCTCAGTATGCGTGTAGTTTGCCTTCCATTCCATCATAAGTGATGGTTTTGCTAGATGTTTTTTCTTAGTTTACTTTTATATGAAAATGTCCTTATTTTGCCTTCATTATTGAAGGATTAACTGAATTTTAAGTTGACAACTTCTCCCCCACGTCCTCCCTGCTCCTATTCTCTCCACTGCCATCCCCCCTCACCTCAGCCCTCGCTCCCAGCACTTCTTCAGTATGTTAAAGATGTTGTTTCCATCTTCTGGTTTCCATTGATGGTAATAGCAAGTCAGGTCGTTCGAATTACTCTTCCCCTGTAGGTAACTGCGTCATCTCTTGCTGACTATTTTCGAGGTTTTCTCTTTATCTTTGATTGGCAATTTGATTAGGAGATGCCTAAATGTCATTATACATGCATTTATCTTTCTTGGGCATCACCAAACTTCTTCAATCTGTAAATTTATGTCTTTCACAAAACTTAGGACAATTCCGGCCATTATTTATTCAAATATTTTATTCTTCCCTATTTTTCATCTCCTGCTGAGACTGTAATGACACATATGTTCTACCTTTTGATGTTATTCTATAGGTTTCTGAGACTATTTTCATTTTCTTTCAATGTTATTCTTTCTGATTTTAGATCGGATATTTTTATTGATCTATTTTCAATGCTGACTACTCTGTAATCTCCCATTTCCTCTAAGACCATCCAGTGAATTTGTAAAATTTCAGATATCCTTTTTTGTTTCAGAATTTCCATAAATTATCTTTATAGTATCTGTTTCTTCACTGAGCTTTTCTATAATTTCACTCATTCCAAGCATATTATTCTTCCCATCTTTGAGCTTCACTAATGTAGCTGCTTTAAATTTCTTGTCTGCAGCTGAGTCAACTCATAGTCTCTATTGATCATCTTTTCTTTTAAGAATGAGCTATCATTTGCTTGTTTCTTTATATTGTGGGTACTTTTGAATTGTATCCCGAATATTTTGAATGTTTCGTATGGAGACTTTGCATATCATATTGCTTTGCCAAATCTTGATTTTTATTTTTATTTTATTTGGTCTATGTGTTATAGTCTTAATAGTAGTTTAATTGGACTCAAACTGAAAACTTCATCTCTTGGGAAGGAGTTAAAATAACATTTCAGTTCTGTAATCATTAGTTATGGGGCTCAGAGTCTTCCCTATGTATGTATGGTTCAGTGATTAGCTAGAGATTTGGGCAGAGCTAATATACAGATTTGAGGTTCCAGCTCTAGGATCTCTTCTTTCCAGGATTCCTCCTCACTTTGCAGCAACGTTGTTGCCTGAAATGTATCCATTGCTCTTTCTGCTGGAAAGACTGGGTTTTCTGTCAAAATTTTAGTCACACTACACATTACCCACTAAGGCCTGTTCTTGGGCTAACAACCACAAAAATCTTCCTGGGACCATTCTTTTCTTTGGAGAGTTGATTCCTTTCCAGAATCTACCTGCTTTTGTTACTCTCCAGTGCATTCAGGCAATTGTTTGCTTTTTCATTGTTATCTGATTAAGGGGTTGGTTAGTTTGGCCATTCTGGAAGCAGAAAGATCTTTACTAATTGGTTTGTCCTTGCGTAACATAGGTCTCAATTTTCCAAGCTTGGATATCACTTTCCTGCCAACATCCTAGCACCACACCAATGTCCCTTATTTTATATTTTTGCAATGGAAGCAAAATTGCAAGGTGTGTTCAGAATACAAATTTCTGTATTAATTAAGCTCACATGAGCCTCTGATAGATAACCCCTTTATTTTGGTAGCTTAATGTAATTCAAAAGTTTTTTTTTTTTTTTTCCTTTCCTCATGCAACAGTCCAATGTGAATATTCCTATTGGATGGCTTTCCTTGAAGTGATAAATCAGGAGTCTAGGCTCATTTCTTCATATGAATCTATCCTATTTGACATGTGCCCTGGAAGCTCATCTCCGTTGCAGCCATACAATGGAGCAAAGCCATGGGAGAATTGTATAGGAGATACCCGAAAGTGGTAAACACAATTTCTGACCACCTTCATGTGGTTAACTCTCAATCTTATGGTAAAATTAAGGAAGGGTGGGAAATGCATTTTACATGGGCTACCAAAAAAATGAATAAATTTGGTAAGCAGATATCCAGTGATATGGTTTGGCTGTGTATCACCACCAAAATCTCACCTTGAATTGTAATAATTTCCACATGTCAAAGGCAGGGCCAAGTGGAGATAACTGAATCATGGGGGCAGTTTCTCCCATACTGTTCTCGTGATAGCAAGTGAGTTCTCACGCGATCTGATGTTTCCCCTGCTGGTACTTCTTTTCTTGCCTGCTGCCATGTAAGCTGTGCCATTCACCTTCTGCCATGATTGTAAGTTCTCCCTAGCCATGTGGAATTGTGAGTTCATTAAACCTCTTTTTCTTTATAAATTACCCAGTCTTTCGAAAGACTTTCTTAGCAGCATGAGGACAGAGTAATACATGCAGTCTTTTCTAAGACAGATTCTTTATTGCTTACTCTATCGTAGTTTAATTCATCTTTATTCCAACTACTCTTCACCAGCAAAAGTCACTGTGCCCAGTGGAAGGTGATCCAGGAGAATCATTTGTGAAAAAAGGCTGGAGTGAGGGGGCTGTTTCTGAGCACACCTCTTTGAGTTCTGTGTAGCTGAACAGACATTTAATGAAGCCATAGCTACCCACTGTGGTTTACATTGCTTGAGGAAAGAGAAGATAGAGGGAGGAAAGTGTATACCAAAATATGTAGTTTTGGTGAAATGACTAGATTTGAGTGGATGAATCAGTGGGGTTTTTTTTTAAATGACCTGCAGGGAGGAAAATGGGCATTCTGAGAAGGTGTGTCCAGGCTATGCACTTTTTTTGAATTTTTTGGTAGCCAGTTTTGTTCTTGACAAATGATCAAATCATCAGTTTAAGTTTAGATGTAGTTCATAATGTTAGCATTTCATATCCTTTCAACAATTTCATGTGATTTTCTTTCAGAACTTGCAAAATATGTCTCAGCTTTTGGCAATTTGACTTCGCCTTGCAACTAAGTGAAAAAATTACAAAATGAGAAAACAGACTCAGCTCCCCTGAACAAAAGGCAAAAATATTAACTCCATGCAGTATTTATTATAACATCTGGAAAATCGTGTCAAATTTTCTGAGTATCTTTTATGACATCAAAATCGTGACAATAAAAAGGAAAATACAGATCCTGAGAAATTTATCTACTTTTGTAATTTATAAGTGACAAATCTTCTGTTCCGCAAGTTGGATATTATGTTCACATAGAAAACATGCTAAATGTTTAAAGAAAAATAGATCCTATGATTGCATTTATGTTTTCCCTCTTGTTTTTATGAGATTTGGAAAAATTTTGATGTATCTAAAGTCTTGTTAATCTGAATGTTACATGCATTTGAAATAAAACTTATAATCTTAGGCTGTGATTTGTTCCATTGTCGTCATCAATTTTGGTTGAGACAATAAGGGAAAATACGTCTTTTAGAAATTATGGGAAGTTGAAGAAATAGTAGCTTTTGCTATTTGAAAAGTTCACAATTAAAAAGAGAAATGAGAGTGGTAAATATGACTTAAAAATATTATGAAATCATTGAATTATCAACTAATGATCATACTTGAAGAGAATTATAGAAAATCGCAAAAGAATTGTGTGACTGAATGCAGAGTGGGTGCTATGGTTTGAATGTTTGTGTTTCTTCACCCCAAAATTCATATAGTAAAAACTTTACCCCCAAAGTGATGGTGTTAGGGGGTGGGGCCCTTTGGGAGGTAATTAAGTCAGTGCAGAGTCCTCGTGAATGGGTTTAGTGCCCTTAGGAAAGAGTCCAGAGAGAGACCCTTGCCTCTTTCACCACGACAGGATGCAGCAAGAAGGTGCCGTCTATGAGGAACAGGCTCTCACCAGACACTGAATCTGCTGACATCTTGATCTTGGACAACCCAGCCTCCAGAATTGTGAGAAACCAATGTCTGTTATTTATAAGCTAATCAGTTCTGATATTTTGTTATAGTAGCCCAAATGAACTAAGACAGAAGGAGTGACAAGATTCAAGAATGAACAATTTACAATGAAGGAGAAATTTCAAAGTCTGTGTCGACCAGGGTAAGCCTAATTAACAGAAAAATCGGAGATTTTATGGAGAGGAATGGGGAATATTGTCATAGGTAGAAAGAGTCCATTAGGGTGAGTGAGCCTCTAATGAAAGCTCTGCACAGGCTTCCTAGTAGATTTAGGACCAAGAGGCAGGAACAGTGGAGGGATAATGTGGGAGGAGTCCTCACACAAAGTGAATTGTGAGGAAATATGGAGTTGAACAGATTATACTAGGGGGAGTGCTATAGCTAAAATGAAGCCTGAGCAAGGAAAGAGGGGAAAACTACAAATTACTACACACATTCGTAGACTATATAGAGAATTAGACCAATGGCCCTCTGTTCAGAATTAAGAGGATTATAATATTGCTTTATGCTCATAAGCACATCAGGGTTTAAATTTAGTGAATGATCCCACAACAACCTAACAAATTAACAAACTCTCTTACTGTGATGTCATGGTTTTGGTGTCCCCCAGAATTAAGTTTAAATCTTGCCCCTGTTTATTACCAGGTGCGTGATTTGGTGCAAATCACCTTAGTTTCACTAAGCTTCAATTCTTCATCTATATAATGGGGATAATAATATTTCCTTTGCAGAATTATTGGACTGTTATCTGAGACAATTATGTAAATAACTTATTACAGTGTTTGACATATAAGAAAGCCTCAATCAGTGGCAGCACATTCTTTCTTTCAAAGCCACAGTGATTCTTCACCAAAGGCTATAGTAACTGAATTGGTTCAGCGCAGAAGTTGGTCCTTGTATAGTGGTGACTTTCTGAGCTCCATCTGATGCATATAATTTGAGTCATGAAAAATGCACGTACAGATAACCTCTTAGGGACCCTAAATTCTTTATGGAAAAAGATTAAATGTAAATAAATAAATAGCCTAACTACTTTAGATTTTGGAGCTGGAGAATATGCTAGAGGTTGAACCTAATTAAAGTCACTGGAGCCTTAACAATTAATCAGTTACTGACACAGAAAGAAGCAGGGGAAGAAAAAGAGATATGAGAAAAACGGGAAAGGGAGCATGCAGCTTCCAAGAGTGGTGTGTGAACTTCAAGGTCACAGTTCAATGGGCTGTACAGCAGCTTGTAATTTCTACCTTTATTTCTTACAAAAGCAATAGTTTCACAGTACCTCACCTCTATCCCTAAAACTGAGAATTAACACTATAATGGATTATTTCAACCAAGTTATGATAATTAAAATAACTTACCTTTTAATTATATGCTATAGCTTAAAAAATACCTGCAGAATCATTATCGCATTTGATTCTTATAGCAACCAGATAAAGTATATAGAATTGGTATTCTCATAGTGATGAAATTAGTCTTCATGGAGAAAAAGCAAATGAAAATATTTAGAAGCAGCAGTGCTGCAATATCCTCAAATCCAGTTTACAATTCTTGAAAGAAGTAGTACTGATGTTGAAATTCCTATTTTTAAAAATACTTCAGAGCATATTTCTCCTTTGCCCTCACCTCACTTAGTAAAAAAGGATAAGAGCTAAGTGCAATTTTCTGAAGCCATTAACAGCAGAGCTAAAATTCACTCCAAATTTGTGACTGTCATCTTACAGTCATGTGTTGCTTAATGACATGACTATATTTTGAGAAATGCATTGTTTGGTGATTTTGTCTTTGTGCAAACATCTTAGAGCATACTTACACAAACCTAGATGATATAGCCTACTACAAACCTAGGCTGTATGGTATAGCCTATTACTCCTAGTCTACAGACCTGTACAGCATGTTACTATACTGAGTACTGTGGGCAATTGTAATACAGTGGTAAGTATTTGGGTATCTAAAATATTTAAACAGAAAAATGTACAGTAAAAATATGGTATTGTAATCTCATGGGACCACTGTTGTATATGTGTTGTTGACCAAAACATTATTATGTTTTGACTGTGCACATTATTATGCACATGACTGCATTCAGGCAAGCATCCTTCTCCTTATGTTTCTTTAAAAGTAAGATCCGATGAGGGTGACATGGTAAAATTCTATCTCTACCAAAAAAAAAAAGCAAAACAAAAATTAGTCAGGTATGGTGGCGTGTGCTTGCAGTCCCAGCCACTCTAGAGGCTGAGGTGGGAGGATCACTTGAGCCCAGGAGGTTGAGGCTGCAGTGAGCTGTGATGGCACCACTGCACTCCAGCCTGGGCAACAGAGTGAGACCCTGTCTCAAAATAAAACAAAACAAAACAAAACAAAATTAAAATTTTTTTTAAAAAGTGAGATATTTAACATGACTTGATTCCAGGACCTGGCAGAGATCTATAAATGATGGCAAAATGATACAAAGTAAGTGAAAAAGAATGAAGATATGGTTTACATTTGGGGTGGGGAAAAAAAGAGATATGCTTCCCATTGCTCTGTTGTTTTATCTAAATCCACTTCTTCATATAGCTTTTTCCGAAGATGAAGATAGACTACATGGTTAGGATGAGAAATGTAGGAACCATAATAAGAAAACCCCAAAAATTATCACAATTTTGGAAAATTTGCTTAATCTTTTAGGCTTCATTTTCCTAACCTTTAAAATAGAGATTAAGTATAGTATCTATTAGAATCAATAATTACAGTGTTTATTTCAGAAGGTTATAATGAAGATTAATAAAGATTAGATGACATCTAAAATACTTGCATAAAATAACAGCTCAATAAATGTTCCCCCTCATCCCTCCCTCTTCTTCCTCTCCCCCTCCACTTCTTCCTCCTCCTCCTTCTTTCTTCATCACCATCGTCATTCTTTAATTAAAGCTACAATTACACACATGATCAGCCTGACCATTTGCTGCCTAATAATCTAAGTGTTGGGATGCTCCACTGAATTCGTCATTTCCTGTCAGCCATTCCCTCTCTCAGCATTGGTTTCTTTGAAAAGAACAAAGCACTCAGTAAAGATTTCTTAGTCTTCTTTATCAAAAGAAGCCAAGATTTCTATATGCTGTTTTGTTATCCTGTGAAATTTCCAGGAATCTCATTTTAAGACCTTATTGTAAATTGACATGTGCATAGTCATTTCAATTTAATAATCATTGGAGACAAGATGGTAATTAACTATACAGCCTACGTATTATTTTAACTAATAGCATAACCATGTTTATGTTTAATTTCTTCATGCTCATGTAAGAACTAAAATAACCAGTGCCTTTTTATCTGATGCTACAAGCACAGGTTTATTTTGCAAGCATTTATTTTGTTGGGCTGACTTCTACCATTGATCTGTTTGTTTGGTTTTTTAAAACAGGTAAAGGAATACTTTTTGAAATTTTTAACTGGAGATTCTGAATTCAAATTCATAATGCTAGCATGCAAGTAATTTCCAAACATTATATGAAGACAGCTTTAAGTACTGTGTAAACAGCATAGTGACTGATTACAGTAATTGTAAATTTAGAGGTCATTTGGTGAAATGGAAAGAGAAATCCATTTAGTGGTTGCAGGTCACTAATTGATACCTCTGTAGAAAACTTATTGCCAGGGAGGAGCTTCCAGCACAGGAAATGTCCCATTGCAAATACTATTCTCTGTCCATTAATTAAGCACTTGCAAAGCTTTGTTCACTAGAACAGGCCTCAGGACCATAATTTTGGTCAGTAGAGCAGCACTTACTGGAAAGTGTTAATTTAATCTCCTAACATGTTCATAAGCTAGCTGAATGACTCAACATGCGTTATATTTTATCCCTCAGACAGAACCACAGGGCAAAGCTGATTTAGATAAAGAGTTTTTTAAGGTACTGGTGTAATATTATCAGTAAAAGAAGGACAACTCAGACAGCATCTGGCAGTGTTGGGTTTAAAACATATCAAATAATATTACGAGTGACTTAATAGCAGCCATGTGCTGTGACCTTTACTAGTCCTTCTCTTCTTCATCTTTTCTGCAACATTTGGGCCAGTTGACCACCTCCGCTTATTCAACACTGCTTTTTCCTTTGATATTTTCCACACCTCCCTTTTGCACTCCTGCAGAAGTTCACTGCCCCCTCCCTGACTAATGCTTCTCAGTCCTTCTCAGCTTCTCATCCTCTCTCTCCTCCCCACATCTACATCCTAAAGTTTTGTTTCTATGGAGATTTTCTCATCCTTCTTGTCTCTTCCCCCTGTGCTTTATTCCAGGGAAAGTACATTTTATTCACTTCCAGCTTCAGTTATCAACCTGATGGGTGGGATGGCTGCCCAGTAGAGACCACCACCCAGACTCCCAGTTACAGCTGCCTGCTGGGTCATGTGGATGTGAGGTTGGTGTTTTAGAGTCAACAAGCCCTAAACTGACCTATCATTTCCATTTCTCTAATTAGTTCCCTAATTTGATTACTGGTATCATTATACTTCCTCTTACTCTGGTTCGAAAGTCTGGCTGCTGCAGCAACTTTTAACCTTCCCGCTCATAATCTTTCCTCCCACTTCATCTAACCAGTTAGCATATTAGTCCATTCTCACACTGCTATGAAGAAACACCTGAGACTGGGTAATTAATAAAGAGGTTTAATTGGCTCACGGTTCTGCAGGCTGTTTAGGAAGCATGATGCCGGCCATCTGCTCGGCTTCCAGGGAGGCCTCAGGAAGCTTACAATCATGGTGGAAAGCAAAGCAGAAGCTGGCTCCTCTTACACGGCCAGAGCAGGAGCAAGAGAGGGAGGAGTGAGGTGCTACACACTTTTCAACAACCAGATCTCGTGAGAACTCACTCAGCATCACAAGAACAGCACCAAGGGGACCGTGCTAAACCATTCATGAAGGATCCACTCCCACAATCCAATCACTTCCCACCAGGCCCTAGCTCCAACACTGAGGATTACAATTGAACATGAGATTTGGGTGGGAACACAGATCCAAACGATAGCAATTAGCAAATGCTGTTGATGTGGAGGGTATTGAGAATGCATCATGAACATGGCACTTTTTTTGCTATATAGCTGTAAGAACACTCTGGAACTCACAGCTTACTGATTCTGGGGATGATGCTGGGTGAGAGCAGAGTGTTGGTAGTACTCACATTTGCTGATTCAACATATTTATTCTTTTCCTGATTGAGTAATTCCTTCAGGTTCACAACAGTCTCTTGCAGAAGTGATCAGCTTTCCCAGGTTTCATTCCCTTTGTCTTTCATAGAAAGTAGTCCTGGTGTCACATGGCCAATTTTAAAATTTGAGTAGGGCATGCTGGCTCTTACCTGTAGTCTCAGCTACTCAAGAGGCTGAGACAGGAGGATGGCCTGAGGCCAGGAGTGTAAGGCTGCAGTGTGCTATGACTGCACCTGTGAATAGCCACTGCACTCCCAGGCTGGGCAACAGTGTGAGATCTTGTCTCTTAAATTTTTTTTTCTTTTTCTTTTTTTTTTTTTTTTTTCTTTTTGAGATGGAGTTTTGCTCTTGTTGCCCAAGCTGCAGTGCAATAGTGTGATCTTGGCTCACTGCAACCTCCGCCTTCTGGGTTCAAGCGATTCTCCTGCCTCAGCCTCCTGAGGAGCTGGGATTATAGGTACATGCCACCATGACCAGCTAATTTTTTTTTTTTGTATTTTTGGTAGAAACAGTGTTTCACCATGTTAGCCAGGCTGGTGTTAAACTCCTGACCTCAGGTGATCCGCCCACCTCAGCCTCCCAAAGTGCTGGGATTACAGGCGTGAACCACCATGCCAGGCCAAAAATATATTTTAATGAAAAAAATTGTCAAATTAATATTTTAGGTTGGGTGCAGTGGCTCATGCCTGTAATCCCAGAGCTTTGGGAGGTCAGCATGGGAGGATCACTTGAGGTCAAAGGTTTGAGACCAGTCTGGGCAACATAGTGAGACCCTGAATCTACCAAAAAAAAAAATAAAATAAATTAGCTGGGCACAGTGGCATGTGCCTGTAGTCCCAGCTACTCAGGAGGCTGAGGTGAGAGGATTGCTTGAGCCCAGGAGGTCGAGGCTGCAGTGAGCCATGATCATGCCAGTGCACTCCAGCCTGGGCCACAGTGAGACCCTCTCTAAAAAAAATTATCTCCTATTATTACAAAAACCTAATTACTCTGAAGTCAAATGTCTGCTTCTGGTTGAGTTGGAGAAAAAAATCATGTAGAAGCAAACTTAAGAGAAGAAGTCATATTAATCCAGCTCATAACATGTTCCGGTTAAAATGATGTATCTTTGATGGCTCTTGAAGGTGATTCTTCTTTTCCATTTCCCCTACTCTTCTCTTGAACTTCTGTGAAGTTTCTAACTGGTTACCATAGATCTATTCTCTTCCTCAAAATCCAGACTTCACACTCTTACCCAAGTAATAGTCACATCTGTCACTGCCTTGCTCAAGTAGATTCAGAAGCCTGAGCATATTCCACAGAGCAAACCCATGCTTCCTTACATCAAAGCCAAGCTTTCCACAACCCAGCTTCATACTATCATGGCCTGAGATATCCACGTGCTCTATACCTTCAATAAAAGAGCCTTCACTATTTCACAAATGTGCAATCTATATCCCTTACCTTGGACATGACCGGTATTGCTGCCCGAAATGGCTTTGCACTTCCATATCAGCCTACTGAAACCCTATATGTCCTTCAGTGCCCTGCTAAGATGTCATTTTCAGATTCCAGGGAGCACTTCCAGATTCCCTGTCAGAAACAAATTCCTTCTTCTTCAATTCTGCTCATGTTGCTTTCTCTAGATTTCTATTGCTTTATTTTTCACATGATATATTACATCACAATTAGTAGTGTATATACATCTTCTTTAAGTTTTGATATTTAAGTTCCTAGAGGGTAGGAGCCAAGGCATGTTTATATTTTGCATCACACAGAGACCTAGACATATTAGGCTCGCAATGACTATGAGCTGAATTAAACTATAAAAATGTTGGAGATTTAAAAAGTCAAATAGTTGCATTTTATTATCCCTAGCACATTGAATCTGTGCCCTGGAGACTACATTACTGGCATATTTTGTATTCCTTAAGTTTGCTTTCGATTCCCAGGAGCTTCTTAAATAAATAGAAAAATATTCATTATTTTCTAATGGAATGAATATAATGCCTTTATCAGTAAGATTAATAATGTCATTTTGGATTTCCAAAGAAATAACTTTAGAAACCTTGCTAAAATCTATTGTGCTTTCTTTTTTCAAATTGAGCTTAAAAATTGGGTTCTTGTTATAGAAGTTAAAAGCAAATAACTTTTTCCCCAGACAGATTTTTAGGAATAAAACAAAAATCAGATAGCCAGCCAAAACAAACTAACCAAAAGCAGTAGAAGAAGTCCCAGACAGAGAGGTTATTTCCTTCTGGTGTTCAAGTGGCAACGTGGTTGTTGCATTATGTGAATCCTAAATTGGCATTTTGGGAGGAAAAAAGAATCGTTTGCTGGAAATTAAATCCTTCATTTCTCTAAATGCCAGTCACATCTGGGATTCAGACTAAAGTCCCGACTTTTATCTGTCCGTGGACAAGCCCCATCCCCTATCTTTGTCTAGGGCATAATAATGATGTTATATTTTATTCATTACGCCTTACGGAAACTCAGACTAGTCACAGGCTATCGTTAGTGCTCTCCATTTCAGGAATGTTCCCAATAAAGTCTTTATTCACCGGAGTTGCCATTGAGCCAGGTAAGATAGAAAAAAGTGGCTATTATAAAGCTGAAAATTATGTTGCTCTTTGAGGAGACACATAAAGAACCCACCTCTTTTATCAACTTATGTTTCAAAGCCTCTCTTTAGATGTTCAACGACTTTCTTAAAAGAGTGATTTGATCTCATCAGAAAAAAAAATAAAGTTTCCAACCCTTCTGGTTGCAAAGATAGGCCCTTTTACTGTAAATCAATGTGTTGCTGTCTTGTTTGCTCTGCTGCAAGAAAGAGGGACACAGCACAGAACCAATGGTACTGCTTCCTCAACTCATTTATCTTGTAGATCTGTTCATAGTGCAGCCCAGACTTAACTATTTCACCGCCCCTTTCCTGCTGTTGTTACTGGGGCTCTGAATGCCACTGTCTGAAGAGACTGAATGAAATTATCTTTATTTTGCTTATTTTTCTGGACATTAGGTACCGAAAGTGGGATCAGTTATAGTTCTGACTTTATGGCACTCTACTTTATTTGTCCATGCCATGTTCCTTTCTTGTTATTGCAGTCATGCATTGCTTAACAACTAAAATACATTCAGAAAAATTTATCTTTAGGTGATTTTGTTGTTGTATGACCATCACAGAGTGGATTTTCACAAACCTAGATGGGATAACTGACTACACAGCTAGGCTATGTGATACAGCCTATTGCTCTTAGGCTACAAACTTGTACAGCATATTATTGTGCTGAATACCAGGCAATTGTAACATAATGGTATTTGTACATCCAAACACAGAAAAGGTATATAGTAAAAATATCGTATTACGATCTCATTGGACCATCTTTTCATAAGCAGTTTGTGATTGACTAAAACATCATTATGTGGTATATGACTATATTTTATTTACTTTTTATTTTATTTCCTTTGACCCCATTCCTCATATTCACACCTTCCCCACACCTAGGCACATCAATAGATAACCATTCTAGTATGTTGGTTACTTAGCTTTCTGTTTTTATGTTTTTGTAAAACATGTATTATTGTTTTGTGTGCATGAAATTTAAATTTATGCAGTGATATTGTCTTAAAGATCTCACTCTGTTTCTTATTTTCTCAACCAGCATTTTGCTTTTAAGATCTTTACATATTGCTGTGTGTACATTCACTAGTTGTTTTTCATGGTGCTTTGAATTTTACTGGCGGCATCAAATCCACATTGAAGGGTGCTTTAATTGATTGTAACTTCTAGTCAACATAAGATATGCTACAATAAATATGCAATAAGAGCTTATTATTATTAAGGATGTATTTAGGATGAACTCCTTAGTGATGGCATTGTTGGATCATAATGTCTACATATATATAATTTATCACGAATTGAATTTGTAAAAGATTTTGTGCATATTTATTGAGTTAATTATTTGATGTTATATAGTTTCTGTTACTATTATAAATGAGGCATTTTTACATATATGTTCTAGTTTATTGTTTCTGATATAGAGAAAGGTGATTATTTTTGTTAGTCTTGTATTCAGTTACTTTGCTAAGCTCTTCTTCTAAGCTTATTGATTATATATATACATATTGTATATATATATAATCTAAAATTGACATTTTTGCCAATTTATGCCATTCTTTGCATATCATTTTATTTTCTTTTGGTGCTGGTAAGAGCATCCCAGTTCTACGTTAAACAGCACCACTGATAGAAATATTCTTGCATTCCTCAACCCTAATGTTTCTTTATTAAAAATAATTTATTCAAAATAATATTTGTAATAGGTTTTTGTTATTTAACCTTTACTCAGATAGGGAGGTTCAATTTATTTCAAACTTTCTGTGGTTTAAAAATATTACAAATCAGTGTTAAACTTTCTCATATCCGTTTTCTGTATCCATTGTAAAAATATGTATGCTTTTTCTTTGGTTGTTTTTATGGCAAGTTAAATTAATAAAATTCCTGCAATTGAACTATCTTTGCATTTTTGGAATAATTAATCTTGATCATAGTGTATTTTAAATTTTTCTTATAAAATTGCTGTTTTATTTAACAAATGTGCATTTACATTTAAAAGTAAACTGGGGCTAAAAGGTTTTTTTTTGATGATTCTTGTCTGATTTTGGAACTGAGATTTCACTAGACAAGATTAGCAAGTCAACTCTAATTGTTTATTTTATTTTATTTTTTTAAGGGAAGATTTTGTTCCCTTAAAAAGAGTTAAATATTTCTTAAAATGTTGGCAGAAATTACTTTTAATATAATAAGGATTTGGGGCTTTTGATGGGCAGAATATCTTTGTCTATTATTTGATTTAATGCTTACTACTTTATTCAATTTTGCTACTTCTTGCTTTAATTTTGACTTTTTCATTTTCATAGTATTTTATTCACTTGATCTGTATCTTAAAGTATAATTGTTTATGTTATTCTCTCATAAATTGTCTACCTCTGTTAGTAGTTATTTCATGATTTTCATTCTCTGCTTTTATGTGTACATTCTTTCATTTTTTTCATCACTTTCCCCAGAAGTTTATGATATTAAACTTTTTTAGGACCAATTACTGATTTTGTTAATTTTATTTTGCTGTTTATTCTCTATGTTTTTAGTTTTGCTCTTATTTTTATTATTTTCTTTCTTCTTGGTTTTTTGAATTTCCTTTTCTGTACAATCTCTGTTTTTGTTTTTCCTGTTTACTGCAACATTTATTTGGAGTTGAAGTTTCTTTTAATCACTCCTTTAACCCAATTTTTTTGTCTTTTAGAGTTTACATTGATATTCAGTTCTAAGCATTTGTAATATTCTTTATAATTTTCTTTTCAACCCAATGATAATTAAGGTGTTACCTAGTTTTTAATTATGTGGTTTTTATAACATCCTTTTGTTATTAATTTTTATATTAAGAAAAATATAGTGCATGACACTAATCCCTTGATAATTGGATTTTGTATTTTTCTATATGCATGCATTAGTTTATTCCCTGTTTATTGCTTGTACAGTTTTGCGTTATTCAATAGACTGGCTTATTAACTGATTTTTTCAGGTCTTTGATATTGCTGTTTATTTTTTGTGTGCTTGATCTATGGATTTTGAAGCAGGGCATATTAAAATCTAAATTTATGATTAATAAAATTTATCAGTTTTTCCCTATAATTCTGCCTGTTATTTCTTCAGTTTAAAATCACATTGTTATGAACATGTATGCTCATAAGGATTATATCTTTCTGCTCTGTTTTTCCTTTTACTGGCTTATAATTCCCTTTTTGACTTTTGTACTCTTCTTTTTCAACAGTTAAGATC
Organism: Macaca mulatta; assembly: GCF_049350105.2. Lineage (NCBI taxonomy): Eukaryota > Metazoa > Chordata > Mammalia > Primates > Cercopithecidae > Macaca > Macaca mulatta. The sequence goes on from NC_133422.1 coordinate 69,291,018, forward strand.
TCTTTGGTTCATATGTACTTCCAAATTTGCATTTTCAACCTTTCTTTGCCTTTTGTTTCATTTTAAGCAAGTCTCTCACAGAAAACATGGTATAATGTTTTACAGAATCTTAAAAAAAAAAAAAAAAACCCAGTTTCATCTTTAAATTAATGAGTATTAATCTTTTACTGAAAAAAGTCTTGAGACATTTTCGCAATTTTTTCCATATTTTCTATGTTTGTACAATTTTTTTCTTTCTTTTTTCCTGTTTTGCGTGGGACCAGTCAAGTTTTCTTCCATTGGTTTAAAAGTTATTCATTCAACTTTTGTTTTTATGGTGGTTGCCCTTAATTTAAACCTCACCTGCATGTTTATTCATTCATGAAAACTCTTTAAACATATAAATGCTTACTTATCCTGCTTCATAAAACATACATTTTAGCATATTCTTATATCCATCTGGTTTCTCTCCACCCGTTTTGATGTATTCTACAATTTTAATTCGAGTTTTAAGAATTGCTATTATCTTTTTTTTTCCTTCTCAGTTTCCTTTGACAACAGTAATGTTGACCTGCAATTTGATGGTATTTTATTATCCTTATTTCCTATATCTCTTATAACAAAATCCAGCATGTTTTTTAATTTTATCATTTCCTGTAAGATCACTTTTAAAGTAGGTCATTGTGTAGCATATCTTTTAAGATATTTTCCAGAATAGATTTGTATTATATTCTCTATTTACATGACAATTTGGTTGCATATCAAAGTCTAGTTTCAACATTATTTCACTCTAAAATCATATTCTATTGCCTTTTTAATCTACTATTCATGTTAAAGTGTGTAATGTCAGTATGATCTTTCTTTTTTTAAGATAATCTATCCTTTGCCTAGCTTCTTAAGTTTTCTCTTTGACATTCTTCGATATCCTTATATTGTATCTGAGGGCGAGGGGTTCCTTTGGGCACTCTGAGTACCTTCAATCCAGGAGAGGTCTTTCATCTTTCTTGAATCTGGGAGTTTCTTGAAATATTTTTTTCACTCTAGTCTTTTACTCTCCCCTGGGACTACTATTTTCCAGATTTCATAATTCTGTTTTTATCTCCTATGTCTCTTTTTTATTTTCTTTCACTAATTTATTCTACCCGTGGATTCAGTTTTTATGTTTTTATTCTTCCCATTGAGGTTTTTTGTTTTTTGTTTTCTCAAAGGGAGTCTTGCTTTGTCTCCTAGGCTAGAGTGCAGTGGTGCAATCTTGGCTCATTGTACCCTCCACCTCCCGGGTTCAAGCGACTTTCCTGTCTCAGCCCCCCGAGTAGTTGGAGTTATAGGTGCATACCACCTCACCTGGCTAATTTTCATATTTTTGGTAGAGGCAAGGTTTCTCCATGTTGGTCAGGCTCATCTCGAACTCCTGACCTCAAGTGATCTTCCTGCGTTGGGCTCCCAAAGTGCTGAGATTACAGGCGTGAGGCACCGCACCTGGCTCCCATTGAGTTTTGTCATTTTCCTACTTTATTTTTTATACTTAATATTATCACTTGGCTTCTTCTAAAAATAACTTATTGTTCCTGCTTTATATTTTACATATAGCATTTCCTTATATTTTAAGTATATTTATTGTACTTCGGTGCATTTTTCCTTGTGTGTTTGAGGAGGCAGAGGGGATGAGCTCCAGCACAGAGAGTCCCAAGCACCATAGACCCACTATGGACAAGTCTGTTCGCGAATTTTCAGCCAGATAACACCTTTGAAAAATAAGCAGCATACAGAAGAGGTTGTGCCCTTAGGTTGTATTCCACCAAACCTGGATTTTTGGGGGTGAGGAGGGTCGGCTTGGCCGTGGGTAGTCAATGTCTCTGGGCAGCTGGTCAGCCTGCACCAATTTTAATCAACTTCACATCCCAGTGGGGTTTCTCAGCTGCACAGATATTACACCTCCAGTGACAGTCCTCGGGCCAGCAAGATAAGTACAAGAGCAGAAAAAGAAATAAAAGACGTAATTTCATACCATGACATAAGCCTCAGAGAAAGTAAACTATTAAAGGACTTTAGAAATGATGCCCAGAAAGAGGCACTCTGAGAAGGTGACATTTGAACTGAGACCAGAATAAGAAGGAAGAACAAGTGTAAAGTGCGCAAGGTAAGAGGAAATTTCTCATATTCAAGGTAGTTGGAGTGAAGTTCGTGAATGAAAAATATGTCAATGAGCAGAAGCAAGGCTGGGTAGGTTTGTAAAGTCAGAGCTTAAAGTACAAATGGAACCCACTCAAGCATTTTAGGGGGTACTGGCATGCCATGATTACGTCTGAAGTAGTGTGGTTACAGAGAAGATTAAAAAATAAAAAGGTCAGGCATTTAAAATACAATTAACAAATATAGCTCCATCATAAAACATTCATATACCTCATCTGTCATGATTTCTTTTTTCTTCAACTTCATTTTGTTCTGGAAAATTAAATCAATGTCGTCAGCATTTCAGAATGCTGATGTTTAATCTAGATGTGCTTTTGTTATTGTCTATCAATCTTTCTTTCTAAAATCTTTTTGTATCAAATCAACTTGGTGATAAATTATTTACCTCAAATTCTCAATTTTTCTCAACTTAAAGTACATATTCAGGAGTAGAACATAAATGTTTTAAGCAGGCAAAAACTGAATTTCTTCAAGTTTAGGAGGCTTTACCTTTTCTCATTGTGGAGCTCCATAGAGTTCTCTGCGTCACATGGTTCTCTGCATTGTTTTCAATTCTATGCCACCTTCCTCCAGTCTACTTCCATTCTTTAAAATATTGACAGAATGCCTCTGTTTAGAGCCCAAGATTAAGACAGGTTTGATATCATAAAAGAATTCTGATGCCAATGAGGATAATTAAATGAGCATCAGACATCACTGCTCCTAAAGTCAGTGACTACTGTCTGTAACAGAGAATCCCCTAAGGGAAACTTCTCAAGATCTGTGGACTAATCAATGATGAGGGTCATTTTCCATAATGAGTAAAATTAAATGGTCATCCTGGTTTCGTTTCCAAAACAGGATCATGTTCCATCATGGTGGTGTGCTATTTCTTTTATCAAGAACTAGAAACGTTTAAATGCAGTTATTTTGCTAAAATAATTTGAAGTTCTTTGCTGGGCACTATGGTACATAAAATTTTTACAAAAATGAGACCACATTGTACATGCTCTTTTATCTCCTACTTTTTGAAACATAACATGTATTGTAATCCTTTTAAAAATTTCAATAAATACGTTCTTAAAGCATAATTTTAAGTAATAACAACAATATTAGTTTTGGTCACATTTTTCCTAAGTGCTTTACATTTATTTATTCATTTAATTCTCACAATTTAAGATGTAGGTATTATTATTATGTCCAACACTACATGGCTCCAAGTTTATAATTTCTAATGATAATAACTAACACCAGTTGCTTACAATGTGCTAGTCACGGTGTTGATTGTTTAACATAAATTATTTATTTATCTTTTTGATGAATGTGTCCATCTGTTAACTCAGAAAACTGTTTACAGACGTAAAGTAACTTAACCATGCTAATAAGTCATGGAGCCATAATTCAAACCCAGGACCCCAAAAATGAGTCTTTAAAAAACATAGCAAATGTTACTGGATTCCCTCAGCATTGCAGTGCCCCAGCTCCAGGACATCTTATTCTAGCTAGAAGCAAAGGTATAATTTATTATCTGGCATTTAGAGATTTCTGGAGTATCGAAAACCCAATGGTGTCAATGTAAAAAATACACAGAGTGGGCCGGGCTAGGTGGTTCATGGCTGTAATCCCAGCACTTTGGGGGGCCGAGGTGGGCAGATCACGAGGTCAGGAGACCGAGACCATCCTGGCTATCACGGTGAAACCCCGTCTCTACTAAAAACACAAAAAACTAGCCAGGCGAGGTGATGGATGCCTATAGTCCCAGCTACTTGGGAGGCTGAGGCAGGAGAATGGCGTGAACCCGGGAGGTGGAGCTTGCAGTGAGCCGAGGTCGCGCCACTGCACTCCAGCCTGGGCCACTTAGCAAGACTGCGTCTTAACAACAACAAATACAGAGTGATTGCTTGGTTATTCTGAATTTGCTAGCTTTCCAACGGAGCCATTCTCCCCCATTCTCCTCTCTGTGCCTGGAGGTTGCCTGGTTGTTTTTTCCTTGGAGTTGACCAATGGAAAGAACCAAAAGAAGAAGGAAGAGGAAAGAGAAGAAAGTTAAGGCATGTCTTCCCCTCCCTCCTTCCATTCTTTGTGCCATGACTTTGTCAATAGCTGTGTCCTTCCACACTTAAAGTTTCTGCCCTGGGAGGGCCTCCAAGTTGCATTTCTCACTGATCATCTCTTCTTTCCCTTGTCCTTTCAGTCTTTGGGATAGCAATGTCTTCCCACTGTTGCTACTCTCTAGAAGCCTCATTATCTCTCATTCTTCCTTTAATCTTGCTCACCCCTTCTGTATGTAGTCCCTTTATTAGCATCTCTTTATTGGACACTTCAAAGATGAGTTCTGCTTTTTGGGAAGGCCCTAATATTAAAAAATATAAAAAGGTCAACTAGATTGATTGACCAATAGACTACATTTTCTAGTAACAGAGATCATGAAGGCATTTTGACATAGTATGTGGAAGTTATAATGGCAGCCAAAACAAGAAATATCTGGTTGTGCAGAGAACAAAAGGGATACACTTAGCTAGCTATTCCAAGGATTCACCTACCAGCAATGATATCCATATTGCACAGAACTTCCCATAAAAATTTTGCTGGGAACTGTCAATCAGGGTCAGACACTGAAACAATCTGGGACCAAGAAAATGGCAATGTTAAGTAATAAAGATGCTGTGAGAGACTCCACAGAGACACTCTTGCCCTTTAAGACAGAAGAAGTGATGGATTTAGCAATATAGCTAGGAGAGATGAACTATGGAATTGCAGACTCTACCCCTTAGGCTAGCAGCGTGGAAATCTCCTATTACATGCTAATGCAGTACTATTGCACTGCTGTGGTTGGGGGTATAAGGTTGCCATTTTAATTTAAATGCTCAGAACTCAATCTAAGATGTTTTGGGGCTTTCACGGTAAGCAACAAGTTCAGGAATGAATATTCTTTTGTTTTGGAAAAAGTTTCTTTTGATGATTGACTATATTACACAAGTGTTTTCCTTTCCACTTAAGAGTTTCATTTTTTTATATTATCTCATAACTTTGGGCAGTGAAAGAAAATTGTTTGGTTGAGTCCTGTAGAACTATGAATACACTAGGGTTTTTTGATTCCTAGGTGATTTTTCCAGAACTTGTGTAAATTTACTCTGTATAACCCCAGGCAATCTATCTAGCAGAGGTATACTTCTTTTCAAGATATTGCTCAATAACTAACTCAGGAAAGACGTCATTCCTAACACTACCCCTTTTTCATCTCCCCAGGTATAATTCATCACTTTTTCTGTTGTTGCTTCTGGCCACTATACATCTAGCCCCTTTCACCTTTTTCTGTTTTCAAGGTGGCTCTCACTTACCAGACTGTGTGCTCCTTAGCAGTGGGTTGGGGTCCCTTTTTGTCCTTAACATCTAATATGGTATCGGGTCAGAATTTGCATGTAATAATGCTTCTTGAGTTAATAAATAAATATCTTTTTAGTCCAACATATAATGTGAAGAGCAAGTGGGTTTTAGGTTCAGCTTTTCTAGAATTTACAGTTATGCTCATTTTAATATTACAGAGAATTTAAGGATAATAGAGGCAAATACTCCTAATTGCCTAATCAATGTTCACTTTCCTCTCACTTCTTATTAACAGAACAGAGGGAGGCATTGTATTACATTTAAAGTAATTACAGCTAAAGGAAGTCATGTTTTCTAGATCTGGCCAATGCCATATTAATGGAGGTCTTTGTGAAAAATGGGGCTTCTGGTAACTCAGTTTATAAGTATGGTTGTGCATGACACACACATAATAAACTGGTATAAATGTTTACCACTCCATCTTCCTCCTTCATTAAACATAGATGTGACACCTAGAAGTCTAACAGCCTTTCTATCTTCAATGCAGAAGTAACCTGGCTCCTTGTGCATCAGCCCTAAATGGCTTTCAATTTTATTCCTTGTTATGTGAGTATTTTTTTTAAAAAAATCCTTACTTGTCTAAGCCATTGTTTGTCAGATTTCTATAATATGCAGCTGAATACAATCTTGAACAGTTCAACAATGTGTCTTTTGGTAGCTTTCATTAACTTTTCACTTGTCATTGATTCTGTGGACAGGAAAATGGCTATGGGCCAAGCTACATGAGGTTAACACAGAATCTCAGTCATTCTAAAATAATTTCAAGTGTTGATTCAGTTGCTCCCCCTTCTTTTTAAAATTATACCTTAAAGATCAGATTCCTTTTTTAGATAAACTTTATGTATAGGCCCCTCTACTAAGTGATGACAGCTTTAACAGCATGAAACAAGCATGGCCTTAAGAGACAAATGATTCTAGTATCTAACTGCTGTCAACAGAGTAGTGCTCAGGATAAGAATACTAAAAGCATATTATGTGACAAACATTTTCTAATGTTGCATGGGTCATTTTCTAATGTTGCATGGGTCACTTTTAATAACTCCACATATTTAGAAAATTTATTTGGCTACCTAGATGGTAGATACTTTGAGCCAACAAGCTATCCTGGTCTTTACTTTGGTGGTTATGATATTTAGCTTCAATTCTCCACAAAGACGTTACTGAGATTACCTTATGTCTGTGGCACTAATGTGGTAACACAGCCTCTGAAAATGATCCAGGAGAAGACATGCTGTCTTGTTCCTAGTGTAGAAGTGTATGGTCTTTGGTAAGCACATTCTTAGGTAAAAACTGGTTTTCCTTGTAAGAACTACAACAGTCTATTTCTATAATGAGGTTAGATGGTATTCCCCTTGGTGAGAAAACTTAATTGATTGACAGCCCTACCTGTTTTTGACTGTTTTTTATACTAATGGCTCTACCCTTACAGAATACTAGCAACCACATTCCTTATCATAAAGGTAACCTAAAACAATTTGCTAGCTAGTACCGAAAAAAAGTGTTTATCAATGCAGTTAGTAAGTGCTACTCAGGCAGGATTGTCTACAACATTGCATAAAAGCCTGTCCTCTTTTTTGTTTTCTTTTTTGATGAATATTGCAGTGTAGTGGCTCCCTCTGCCTTTCCCATATTTTGCTTCCTAACTTCTTGAATCTATCTTATAGAATTCCAACAGTTTACTGGTCTGCCATTTAATTTGGGTTAGAAAACTTTAGTCGAAGGGAAGTGCCTTCAGTATTCATGTAGGCATTCTCAGTTCAATCTCACTTGGATAAAGGCTACATATTTGAATCTCCTTAACCTTGACTGAGATGTCTTTCTTATGAGGCCTTGATTTCTAACAAAGATGAGTGGGAAATGGTTGCATAAAATCCAGTTGGTAACTGTAGTAAAGTTGATGATAAAGACATTTCTCATTAACTCATACTAATGGTCACTGGAGTTTGCCATCCCTCTGTCCTCTTTTTAAAATTAATTAATTAATTATTTTTTGAGACAGAGTTTTGATCTTGTTGCCCAGGCTGGAGTGCAGTGGCGGAATCTTGGCCCACTGCAACCACCATCCCCCGGGTTCAAGCGATTCTCATGCCTCAGCCTCCTGAGTAGCTAGGATTGCAGACGTGCGTGACCATGCCTGGCTAATTTAGTATTTTTAGTAGAGATGGGGGTTTCACCTTGTTAGACAAGGTGGTCTCGAACTCTTGTCCTCAGGTGATCCACCTGCCTCAGCCTTCCAAAGTGCTGGGATTACAGGCCTTAGCCACCATGCTTGGCCAATTTATTATTATTATTTTTTTAACGGAAGTCAATTTTGTTACCGTATTCATCTCTACTCCATGGAGTACACGAATATTGGGGTAGCTGACTCCAACTGCTTTTCTAGAGACTTGTTGGTCTAAGTATTCCACGTTGGGTGAAGGCATGAAAAGAGGTTTTCTAGGCCTCTGGAAATGATCTTCCTCTTTTTTCAAGGTTAGCCTTATTGCTTAAGCTGGTTTGAATAGATTTTCCATGACTTGCATGTGAAGGAATTCTAACTGATAAAGTCACCTATTTTCTACATAATTTTCCAACGTTTTTTTCTGAAAATTGTACCAGAAATTACTTTGTATCCCTTGCTGAATTATTTGTGTTCTGTCTGAAAATAAGAGATACGAAACTTGTTTTAGTTTGACTTCTAGAAAGGTTAAAGCCAATTTTATGTCCAGCAACAAGTATGTTGACATTTGATATAAACATATATCCTCCTTTTATTCTTCATCTTAAAAATCTTCAATTTTTCCTTTTTAAAAATTTGAGTTATATGTGTGTTTTGTTGTAATCCACATGTAAGTAATAATGAAAATATGTAATCTTGTGTAGATTTAGTATATGAGAGAGAATTCTCTTTTCTAATTCAATAGTTGTCAAACTGTTTTATGGGCTTCAGATTCTGTTCTATAAAGGAACAGCCATACTATTCAAGTTACCACCTAAAGAGAATTGATCAACCAGAATGTTGTAAAGAGTATCTGCTCCCAGGGCATTAAAGCAACAACTCTAAATAGATTTAAATTGAATATACATAAGAGTAGTCTAGCAAAGATTATAAATGAAACATACTCCCAGAAATCTAACTCTTCTATCTTCATCCTGCGTCACCACTTCACTATAAAGATAACAAGTGTTTTCTGAATTTTATTTATTCTTTAATTCTTTGCTTTTATTAAATATAACTATAAGCATGCACACACACATACGGTTGTATGTGAAAGTGTGTGTGTGTATGTGTGTATATATGTGTATGTATATATATACACACACACATACACACACACAAACACACTATGTATATGTGTATATATATCTTCCTTCCTTCATCATATAAATATATATATACACACACACACACACACACAATCTTCCTTCCTATCAAAGGAAGACACATATATATCTTCCTTACCTAACAAAGGAAGATATATATATATATATTTTTTCCTTATCTAAACATATGTATATCTTCCTTTGTTAGATAAGAGCTTACATGCTGGCATGCTTTTCTCTACCTTCTTTTTCACTTAACAATATATTGTAGACATTACCTCATAAAAGTATACAAATATTCCTAATTCTTTTTCACAGCTACATGATTCTCCACTGCATGATTGTACATGAGTTTATTCAATCATTCTCTGTTGATGGACATTTAATGCGTTTCAAGTTTTTAGCTTTTACAAACAGTCATAACTATCTGTTTATATGGTGCATATGATTTTGTGCAGATCTCTTTTAGAAAATTACCAGTGTATTTCTGGGATAAATTCCCAGAAGTAAAATTTCTAGGTCAAAAGGTAAGTGCACATGCAATTTTCATAGCAATTGCCAAATTTCCCTGCACGTGTTATGTATCTTTTTGCATTCCCATGCAATATATGAGAGTGCCAGTTTCTTTACAGCCTTTCCAAGAGAATGTGCTGTCAAAGCTGTGGATATTTGCCAGTATAATATATGAAAAATGGCATCAGTGTAGTTTTAATTGACATTTTTTTCTTTTTTGAGCGAGGTTGAGAATATTTTTAAATGATTTAGAGCCAGTTGCATTTCTTTCAGTATGAACCATTTGTTCATTTCCCTAGCTCATTTTTCTGTAGGATGGTTGGTGCTTTTCTTTACATGTTTAGAAGCTTGTTATGTAGTACGATACTGAGGCTTTGTATGTGATATAAGTTGCAAATATTTTCCTAAATACATTATTGTTGTTTCCTTATTTTTCCTTGTCATATATATTTTTAAAAATTTTATGTAAGCAAACGTACTTTTCCTTATTATTTCTGGATTTGGTCTAACTATGGAATACTTGTTCAGACTAGGCATAGAGAGAAATTCACCCAAGTTTCCTTCTATTATTTGTATGGCTTCATTTCTTTAATAGAATCTCTTGTTCACTTGAAATTCACCCAAGTATACTTTTTTCACCACGTTTTAAAAAATATATAGTTTTCCACTAATTTGAGATATTGCCTTTATTGTACACTAAATTAATATATAAATGGGCCTAATTCTAAATTTTCTCTTGTGTTCCTCTGGCTATCTTCGCTAATACCATACTTTTAAAACTACAGACTTAGCAGTATGTTTTACTATTTTGTAGGATTTAGTTCCACTCCTCACACTTGTTTTTCGCTGTATTTCTATTTTTCCTTGCATCTCCTGTAATTTCTGCTTTATTAAAGCTTGTTGTGGCATTAGATGTACATGTATTAATAAAAATTATTTGAATTGTAGTCTTTGACATCCAATAGTAACCTTTGTTTCTTTCAGTGCATTTGTTTTGTTCTAAATTCTATCTTCTCAGATATCAAGATTGTAACCCTGCTGTCTTTTATCCTCATTTGTCCAGTACATTTTCATCAATCCTTAAAATGAAAATAAAAACATTCTTCTGAATCACTTTAAGTTATGTGATATTTTTTGTCGGCCAATCTACAAATTTGCTTTTACTTAAACTATATATATAATAAATATATATGTATATATATCTTATAAAAAAAAGGAGAATTTCAGATTATGTATGTGTGTTTATATATTTCATCTATTTAATAATACTTTTAATGTTACTTTAGTATTTGTACAAGTTTTTATATGAATAGTTTGTCATTAAATGGTCTTTTATTCTCATTCTCTCTTTTAGATATTTTAGTATTTAAGAAAGTCTATATTTTTATTCTAATGGGTAATTTTATATCAGTATTATTATATTAGAGCCCTATTTGTTTTTTCAATGCCCTTTTCCTTTTTTGCTTATTGCATATTGGTTTCCTATGATAAGCAATATTGATATTAGCTGTTAATTTTATCTTTTCCTTTCCCTGTCTTAAGACATATGATTTAAAGTAATACCCACTTATGTCTAGTACTCTTTTTATACTTTTTATACTTATTTGCTTTCTCCCATCATTTTTGATAATTGTCCTATATCTACATTGTCAGAGTATACAGCTACTATATATTATACTGTCTCCTTTATGACCATCATTAATTTAAGTTTTCCATGTAAACATTTTTAATGTTTATCAAAAGTCCTTAAGTTGATAGTTCTCTTGCACTTTTGGTTGTTGGAAGATAATTTCCTAATAGCTTTCTTCATAGAGGTTTATGGGAACACGAATGATATTTACAACCATATTTCTGTGGCCTCTATATCTGACAATTAGTTTGGCTGGATGTAAAATATATCCTCAATTTTAATTTCTTCTCCTGTGTAGCTAAATGTATTTTACACTATGGTGATTTGGCATAAAGTATCATTATTGAGAAATATGCTCAAAATCTGTTTTTGTTTCCTTCATAAGTGGCTTGATCTGTTTTGGAAATCTCCCATTTTATTTATTTCTTTTTCTTCCTTTATTTTATTTTATTTTACTTTATTCTGTAGGATCAGTAATTTTACTAGAATATGCCTAGAATTTGTCATTTTGAGTTGACTTTTCCTAGCTAAGTAGTGTCATTTTAGCGTATAGTTTCAACTGTATTTTATTTCAAGGAAGCTTTTTGAATTTTCATTTTTAATCTTGTTTCCATTTCATTGTTTTGATTTTCCTCTTTGGAGGCTCCTATTGTGCATATATTTTAACATTTTTTCTCTGGAATCCTTTAATCTTTCTCTTTCTTGTTGATTTTTAAATATTTCTTCTTTTTTCTTTCTATTTCTCTATTGTGTTTTTTCTATCCTATGTTCCTTCTAGTTTAGACTTCATTTCTTAATATATGTTTTCTAATATTTTGCTGAGTTCTATGATCTCATTTCTGACTTTCTCTTTTTCTTTTTTTTCTTTTTTCTTTTGAGACGGAGTCTCGCTCTGTCACCCAGGCCCAAATGCAGTGGCGCAATCTCGACCCACTGCAAGCTCCACCTCCGGGTTCACGCCATTCTCCTGCCTCAGCCTCCTGCCATTCTCCTGCCTCAGCCTCCTGCCATTCTCCTGCCTCAGCCTCCAGAGTAGCTGGAACTACAAGCGCCCCCATCACGCCCGGCTAATTTTTTTTTTCTTTTTTCTTTGTTCTTTTTTTTTGTATTTTTAGTAAAGACTGGGTTTCACCGTGTTAGCCAAGATGGTCTCGATTTCCTGACTTTGTTATCTCTTTGTTATCTGCCCGCCTCGGCCTCCTAAAGTGCTAGGATTACAGGTGTGAGTCACCGCACCCTTCCCATTGCTGACCTTTTCTAATTCAAAGTAATTTTGTTCTTCGTGACATTTTATCTTTTATCCGTGACCTGGAAATGCAAGTGTGTTTTATCAACAGTAATCAAGAGTTTGAATAAATCTGTAAGACCTAACTGATTGCATATATTGGTAAGGAAACTTCTATATTCTGTAGGAATATAATTTATCTTTTGTCTTATTTTTTATAGTAACTTTGTATGGGATTTGATTATAATTCTTTCACTGAATTTCCAGGAAATGTTTTTTTAATACTTTAAGCGGTAAGAGACACGCCAGTATTGCTTAAAGAAAAAAGTTTTATAGTACACTTCAGTGAATCTCATGGAGTGTTCAAAAGCATGGCCTCTTACTTTTTGAGATTTCCTGGCCTGCGTTCCTTTCTCATATGTTTATTTGGACCATTTCAATTTATTTGCCCCTATGATCCCTGTTTTGATCAATTTGGATTCTACTCCCAAAAGAATCATCTGATTAGGGAATTTTCCTAGAGGGAAAGTTGGCTGATTATTTTGAGAGTTCATACAGCAGAATACTCCAAATTTCAGAAAGTCTGGTAAACACTGTACTCAATCACAAATTGGATCCTTCAAAAACTCCTACAAGTTTCCGCTGCTATTCTTAAATTAGCTTGTCACACTTTGCAGAGTAGCTGCTGGCAATTTTGAGTTTCCTGTCAGGGTCTATCTGAAATTCTGTTGCTTCTCTTCATTTCTTCCTGCATAGATGCATATACAAGACAGGTCTTTTAGTTGATTTGTCACCATGTACTTTTATTTGGGGGAGTCATAGTGATGTTATATTACCTAGTTTTGATGTAGTTGGTGATTGTGAGGTTCTTTTATTAAAATTATTTTGTATATTCTGTCTGTTTTTATAGGGGGTAGGGACCTGCAGAGATTAAAAACCATGATGTCACTGTATTCTCAGAATTCCCCAAGTAACTTTTTCAACCCCATGTGTTGTCAAATTATCAGAATCCCAGTCAACATAAATTTCTTGTCTCAAGCAGAAAGAACTTCCTTAATCAGAGCAAACTTGATGAATTAAACCCACATACATCTCTTTCATGTGAGCCCATTATATTAACATTTTTAAATGTCCTACCCATTTTCCTTAATGCTACATCCTTGATTAGTATGTAATATGTTTACAGTAACTCACTAGAAACATGTTTACAAATATTTTCCATGTAATAACTCTAGTTCACCAGCTTTCCAGCCTGTAATATCTGTGTCCTTTCTGCCTGTTACCAGTTTACTGGCCTGAAGTCCCATACTGTGGCTCCTCCTAGATGCAATCCCACTGTTGGTATTAAGTCAGTTTTTGTTGAAAAGTAGTTTCAATGCTACAGCATCAGGGAAAATCTGTAGGAAATTTTGAGATCCATCCATATATGAGAGGAAGATCAACTATATTTGAAAACTAGTTCCAATATTAACAAGCCCTGTGATTAAGTTAACAATAAAGATAATATGACAATTCATAGTATTACTGTGACAGGCATATTATCTAATATGTATAAAGTCATTAGTATGAAGTCTTACATTATTCCATGAAACACACAAATGATAATGTGTATGTTAATTCATACAAATGATAATGATTACTATGTGACATATGACATCTGAAGATTCAGACTGTGTTGGAAGGATATTTTATGAGGGCTATTCAATAGTTAATAATTTTACATATGCTATCTCTGATGACCTGTTTATTTACTAACTTACAAACTTCATCCATATTTTGTAATCTCACAAGGATTACTTAAATGCTCTCCTATTACTTTCTCTTCAGATTCAGGTTATGTTCTTTGCCAAAAGAACTATTGTAATATATTGACCTTTTCTGCTAACTGGCATGTTTACATAGTAATATTATTAATAGGAATATCTCTGCAAACAAATGGTAATGATCTTATGTTAATGGCCAGGCGAATGCTTTCTGAATACAGAAAAATTTAGGGGTTTTCAAAGGCAATTGAAACGTAAGTATTTTGGCAAAAGGATATTTAGTTATATGGGGCTATGCAAAAATAAAGAATATGATGACTGTACTTTTTCTAAAACTCACAGAGAAGTTTTTCTGTTTCTTCTGCAAATTGAAATTAAAAAATCAAGAATTAATGCTAAGTGATTAATATGTACTCAGATTTGGGCTAAAATATACATTTTCCAAACAACCAATTAAAATATTCCACAATCATTTAGTTGTTTTTGAAATGTTGTTAGTTATTTATTGACCAGCAAGTCATATTTCTATATAATAGCTCAAAATATAAGTTAATCAGAAGCTTTAGCAATAATTCCAAGTTTTGTGTACATTTTCAATGTGAAAAATTGCTAGAGCAAACAAATCATCTCTATAGTAAGCTACAAGCATAATAGATTAGATATATACACCGAGGAGACCTGTTGTGCTCTTAACAGAATTTGCGAAATGGCCAAACAGTAAAATTCTCTGGTTGTTCTCCCCCTACTTTTGCTCAGGAAAAGGCAAAGAATCCATGTTTTAGGGAATTGGGAGATATAATTTCAGCTTATAACTGCTATAAGAACAGCAGTTATTCTTTCTGTCAAAAGCTGGGAAGATATAAAATCCCCTCACTGCTAATGCACAAGACAGACTGTAGAGATGACTAACTATACTGAGAGCCAAGAGAACAGAATGAAAAAGTGTACTCAAGACAGAGTGAGCAAGGAATCAGCAGAGTCTCACAAATAATTAAAAGAACCTCTTCCCAGAAGTAATGAAAATAGGAAGAACCAATGTTTTACAGTGTCGATTATTGGCAGACACTGCACTTGACATTCATTAATTCTCACGCAAGACACCTCAAAGTCGGTATTATTCTTGTCATTTACTAAGGCAAGAAAACTAAGAGGTCGGAATTTAGTGACTTGTTTTCTTAATTTGTTTATTTTGCTATAACAGAATACCTGCACCTGGCTTGTAAGTAACAGAAATTTATTTGGCTCATGGTGTGGAGGCTGGGAAGTCTAAAACTGAGGGGCCGCACGTGGTGAGGGGTGTCTTGTTGTGTCATCCCATGGAGGAAGAGCAAAGAAAGGGTGAGAAAGTGTAAGAGGTTGAATTTGCAGACCCAGGCTCTTTCAAAATTGGCATTAATCCATTGATGAAGGTAGAGCCCTCATGACCTAAACACCTTCTGTTAAGCTCCACCTCCCAACACCGATACATTGGGGATGAAGTTTCCAACACATGCTTTTTGGAGGACACATTCAAACCACAGCACTTGTAGCAGAGCTGGTATTTGAACCCAGGTCTTTCTATATTGGGTACAAATACAAAAAGTGATGTGACACCAATTCACTTACTATTGAACGTTCTTGGAAATAAGTACATTTTGTCTGAACCATGTCAGGGTGCCAAATGATCAATTTCATTTGAAAATTGAGTTTTTGTTTACTCTAGAGACCTTTCGATAAATACAATTTTTAATAAAACAATATTTCAACAAAGTTTCAAGACCATTAACTAGGCCACAAAAATCCATTTGTCCCCAAAACACAAGTTGAACAGATCATATTCAATAATCAGAGTAAAATTATTAATAACAAATTGACAAAAGAAAAAGTATATAGAAATTTAAGTGCTCCTAAATAATACTGTATCAAAGAAAAATCTAAAATAATGTTAGATATTATAGAATATAAAGAAAATAATACCACTATCCATTAACTGTCCATTTTATTCCTTAATGCTCCTTAAACAGTTATCAGGAGAAAGACATATTAATTGAGCCAAAAATTAGGGAAGTTTAAAAAAACATAAATTAGTAAAGATAATAGCATAAGTCAATGAATCAAAATACAGAGTAGTAGAAAAAATAATAAATTAAATTCCAATAGTATGAAAGAACTGCAGACAGAATTCTGAAAAATATAATTCAGGAGTACTAGAACTCACTCAGATACACAAAATAAGGAATAATAGGGTGAAATAACAGACAAAATTTGTAGAATCACTTTGTCACTATTTTAAAATATCAGTGAAATGCTTATTTTCTTTATTGAAAAGTAAAAATTCTAATTTAAAAAACTTGAAAGACAATTTGAAATTTATTAAGTAAACACTCAGACACTTTAATGGATAGTTATTTCAAACTCTCAAGGAATAGTTTTCTTCCATGTACTCTGTTCTCAAGTTAATGGATGTAAAATTAAATAAATATTAAAACTCAATAAAGGATAATTATCTAATCTGCTTTATGTAGTAAATACAATTCTGATACCAAAGTATGATATGTCTGATCACCCCCCAGCCTGCAAAATTATACACCAATTCCTAATATAAATATAGAATTAATGCCAGGCACAGTAGCTCATGCCTGTAATCCCAGAACTTTGGGAGGCCAAGGTGGGAGGATGACTTGAAGCCAGAAGTTCGAGACTAGCCTGGGCCACATAGTGGGACACCCTCACATCTCTACAAAAAATGTTTTTGAAAAGAAGAACTAACCAGTCACAGCAGCATGTGCCTACAGTCTCTGCTACATTGGAGGCTGAGATAGGAAGATAACTTGAGCCCAAGTGTCCAAGGCTGCAGTGAGCTATGACTGGGCAAAGACACTCCAGTCTGGGCAGCAGAGTGAGACCCTGTCTCCAAAACTTTAAAAAAAAAAAAAAAAAAAAATATATATATATATATATATATATATATGTATATGTTTGTAGGTTTTCTATTAAAAATGATTACTTCATTATATATTTATACATTGTCTATTCAAAAGTATTACTTCATTTTATATGTAGTATATAATAGAATATATATTATATATCTAAAATAGATATAAATAAAATATATAATGAAATAATAGTTATAACTATAATATAAATAAATATAATATAAACATATTTATTTAATATATAGTTATATTTATAGTTTATAGTTATATTTAATATATAGGTATATTTATAGTTTGTATATATAGTATAACTATAATATAAATAAATATAATACAAATATAATGTAAGTTTTCTACAGAAAACCTACAAACTGAATTCTACACAGTGTGTATACAGAAGAATTCTCCAAATACAGAGAGGAAAAGGCGCTTACCCTTATCAGATTCTACAATATTGCCGTGGTTTAAATGTTTGTCCCCTCTAAAATTTAATCACCAACGTGGCAGTATTGAGAGGTATGGACTTTAAGAGGTGTTTGGCTTATGAGGGCTCTGTTCTCATGAATGAATTAATCTATTCATAGGAGTATAAGGATGGCTTATTCTGGAAAATCTATTACATTACAAGGGTTGATAGGCAATGTCTTACCAGAGACAGGATAGTGGGAGCCATCAGCCCTGGCTATAATTACAAAAGGATACACTGTTATAGAGCATTTTAAAACAACAATAAAATTAATAAAAGTCCTTCTGCTTTTTATTATGATCATGTACTTTCAATTCTATATGATGTCAGAGATAAAATACTCCTCCTAGACAAAAGATGTTTGTCGCTCTAAATTCTAAACAATGGCCTGTACCCAGGCCAGACAGCTCCCACTGCCTGCCCTTGATACACCACTGCTATGGGTAAAATTCAACCAAAGCAAACCAAAACATATGTGAATATGAATTAAAGGCCACAGGCCTTTGATAAAATGTAACATCTCTTGCTGACTTTTTTTGGTAAAACTAGATATGGCAAGATAACTCAATATGATAAACATTGCAATCTTAAATTTTTATCATAATTGAAAGTTTTAGAAGTATTTCATTAAAATAATAAAGCAATGATCCTTATTAATGGACTTATTTATTATTTTTACATTGCTCTTAAAATTCTGAAAAATACAATGAAATATGAAGTAGAAATTAGTTGTCTAGCGATAGGAAATAGACAAAATAATTAATAGATTATATAATTATGTAATTATTAAACCCAGAAAAGTGATGGAAAAAATCACTTAAATTGATTAAGCATTTAATACATGCACCGAACAAATGAAAAAAAAATGCTTTCTTTTCCTATGTCCTATAAATTTTGATCTATAAACCGACGAAAAAACAAAAGATCAAATCACAGCAGAAATTAAATTCTTAGGCATTTCTATAACAAAAAGTACATGATAATTATATGAAGAAAAGATAATATTTTCTAGAGAATTATGAGAAATAATTTTAAAATGTAGACATGCCAGACTAGTAGATAAAAAGATGGAATATCTGAAATATTTTTATTTTAATTTAATGCATACATTTAATGGCAACCAAATAAAAGTTCCAGTAGAACTTCTTTAACTTGACTGAAATGTTAAATTTCCTGGAGGAAGAATAAACAAATAAGTAAAATTTAAAAAATAATCATTTCATAAAGGGAGAGGAGGGGTACTTGTCCTATCAGATATTAGAATATCGTCATGGTTTGAATGTTTGTCCCCTCCAAAACTTAATCACGAATGTGGCAGTGTGGAGAGGTAGGGACTTTAAGAGGGGATTGGGTTATGAGGGCTCTGTTCTCATGAATGAATTAATCTATTCCTAGGTAGATTAATAAACCAGTGGGCTAATGGATTGATAAGTTATCGTGGTAAGGGGACTGGTGGCTTTCTGAAAGGAAGTAAGACCTGAGCTACCACGCTCAGCCCCCTCACCATGGATACCTTCTTCTGCCTTGGGAATCTGCAGCGTCTCCCCCAGCAAGAAGGCCCTCACCAAATGCAGCCCCTCCCGCTTTACTCCTCAGCCTCTATAACTGTAAGAAAGAAACTCCTTTTCTTTATGAATTTCAAAGTTGCAGGTATTCTGTTATAAGCAACAGAAAATGAACTAAGAAATGCATATTATATAACCTGAGTAAATAAAAGAATATGATATGAATGTAAGAATTAATTGACAATAAAAATCAATAGACACACGTGACATGGACTAACACTAATACTTGAGAACTCAGAATGTGGATGAGCTTGGAGGACATTGTTAGGCAAAATAACTTAGGCACATAAAGATAAATGCCATGTATTCTCATTCACATGTGTAAGCTAAAAAATGTGATCTCATACCAGTAGAGAGTATAGTAGTGGTTACTAGAGGAAGGGAAGGATGTGAGAACTATGTAGTAAGAGGTTGGTTAACCAATACAAAAGTACAGCTAGACAGAAAGAATAGGTTAAGTGTTCTATCACACAATAGGCTGACTACAGTTAACAACTTATTGTGTATTTTCAGATAGCTAGAAGAGTGGATTATAACTGTTCCCAACACAAAGAAACGATAAATGTTTGAAGTGATGTATGTGATAATCACCCTGATGTAATTAATCATTACGTCTTGTAAACAGGTACCAAAATCTCACATCTTACCCCATAAATGTGTTTAATATTATGTGTCAATTAAAAATAATAATAAGACCAGGCACAATGGCCCACGCCTGTAATCCCAGTGCTTTAGGTGGCTAAGGCAGGAGGATCATGTGAGCTCAGGAGTTAGAGGCTGCAGTGAGCCATGATCTTTCCTTTTCATGGTATTCCAGCCTGGGGGACAGAGTGAGAACCTGTCTCAAAAAAAAAAAAAAAAAAGTAACTAAAAAAGATAACTGGGTAGGAAAGTAAATGCAATTGGATAGGCTACTGGGGAATTTAATTTCTTGCACTGGACAGTAGGTATCCACAAATACTTGTTGATTTATTCCTTGTAACCCTAACTATGTATGAAGTATTTATTTTTTTGTTATTTTTCTACTCCTGTGACAGATTATGAAATGTTTTATTTTTAAAGGGTCCAATGGGTAAAGGGGGATATTTAACAAATTGGGAAAATTTGTCTTTTGGAAGAAAACACAAGTTAAACTTTTGTTTGCATAGAGATTTCTAGATATTACCCATATTTCCAATATTCCTCCTTTCTGTGGATATACTATATGTTGCAGAGCTACATGTCCCTTTCTGATCAACGGGCTCTGATAAATTAATTAGGAGCCAGTGAATGATTGTCCATGCTCTTTCCTCTGTTGCAGACGCCTGTGTCTAGAAAGATGGAGCTCCAGGTTTTGCAGCGGGAACTCATTTGGTAAGACTGTTCCCTCCGATAATGTGCGAGGCAGAATGTGTACCCAATGAATGTGTGTCTCTAGCATGAGAACTCGCAAAGCAGATATTAATCTGTGCTGGTCACTATGGGTTGTATTTGATAAGGAATTATAAGAAAAACAGTTCTGAAAAGTATTATCTGTTTGCCAGCAAGAATGAAAAAAATAGTTCAGATATTTGGGGTCTTGAATGAGTTAAACCAGTAATTGCTTTCAATCCTAAATAGTAAAAGAGAAAATGTTAAAAGACATTAAAATTGAGCTGTTTACAAAAACAAACAAACAAGCAACAGCAACAAAAATAAATAACAGATTTAGACTGTACTTTTACTCATACAAAGGAATTAATGAGATAAAAATGCCTTAGGGAAAGATCAAACTAAGGGCCTGAGGCCCAGTAATCTTTTCAATTGGAAAAATAGCTCAGGTAAAAGAGCTTAAGGGTTCCATTCTCTCATCAAATCCAGATAGACTCAAGAAAACTACCGGGGTCTTCAAGCTGGGAGAGGTACAGGCACACGAGTGTAAAGAAATACAGATGAAGTGAGAAGTGTGTTAGATAAAGAATCGTAGCTGTAGCGATTGGCACATGGAATTAATTGGAATTCAATAGGTTAGAAAAACCAACAAAGTTTTAAGAGAGTTGTATTGCTTAAGAAACTGTGAGCCTGCACTAAAAGTGTTTGAGACTCTAAAACAAGGGTGTCCAATCTTTTGGCTTCCCTGGGCCACACTGGAAGAAGAAGAATTGTCAAACTAACTAACACTAGTGATAGCTGATGAGCAAAGCCAAAAACCAAAAACAACAACAACAACAACAACAACAACAACAAAAACTCGTGATATTTTAAGAAAGGTTACAAATTGGTGTTAGGCTGCATTCAGAGCGGCCCTGGGCGGCGTGCTAAAACACCTCTCAGGCCCTGAGTAGGAAGTAGGCTAAGAAAACTTCATATTCTCTAGGATCCATTTTATATGAGCCCAAGAAGGGAGAAAGGAAAGGAAAAATATCTCCCTAAGGGTGGAGACAGAAGACACAGAGACCAAGAACCAAGCTGGATCCTCCAGGAGAGCAGAGTCTGGGCCTCATGAAGGTAGGGTACTCAAAAAACGTCTGCCTGGAAGGAATTCAGAATTTTTCAGGAACAGGGACTCCTGTTTCCTTTTTCAATTATGACATGTGTAAGTGCCAGATAACTTGTCATTTTAGTTGCTAGGTTTCCAAAGCTATGGGAGCTACCTGTAGACTTGACATAGAGAGTACAGTATGCAAGGATTTTGTATCCAAGGATTCGACCAACTGTGTATAGAAAATATTTTTTAAAAACTCAATAAAAACAATATAACAATAAAAACTAATATAAACAAAACAATATAGCATTAACTATTTACATAGTATTTACATTGTATTAGGTGTTGTAAGTAATATAAAAATGATTTAAAATATATGGAAGGATATGTATAAGTTGTGTGCAGATACTGCACCATTTTATATCAGTGATTTGAGCATCTGTGGATTGGATATCTATGGGGGTCCTGGAACCAAACCCCCATGGATACGGAGGGACAATTGTATCACTCAGAGATTCTGGATTCTGGACTTTGAGCTCAGTGCCATAACTGAGGAAGACCGTGGGGTTTTCTCTCTTAGATGGGAGGTAGGTATAATTGTCATACATATCTATACCACAGGGAGACTGCACTGAATATCTGGAGAAACAAAAGGGTAAATTGTGGCAGATACTACCAGTCCTTAGCAATATTTCCATTTCTCCTTTTTCACTCCTCTAGTCAGTAGGCTGGGGCTAGATGACGGGTCCCATAGCCTGACTGTGTCTATCAGGAGGCAATGCATTATTTTCCGGCCCAAAGTACATGAGAGCTGATGGACTCATTTCCCACATTCTCCTCCTCTTCCACAGTGAACCCAGAGCTTTGGGTTGAGATGGGGGTGCCATAAAATGGAAGTACTCTGAAAAACGGAGCTTAAAGGCTTTTAACAGGTAAACGTGCAGTCCAAATTCTTAATTTGTTCTTGTTGTTGTTGCTGTGGAGGGCATCTGTCCAAAAGCTTTCAGGACACACATAGACTTTACATGAGCAAGGAAAAAAATGTGTGTTTAGACACTGAGATGTTAGTGTTTTTGATAATATAACTGGATCTCATAGATACATTTATCTTAGACCATTCTATGCTAAATACACACAAACATACATGCATACATATCTAATGCATTAGTTAAAAGAAAATACATTTCAACTTTTAAGCCAAGAAAATGTAAGTAAATATTTAACTTATCTCAAGTGAAGACTTTACACATAATGTGGTGAAAACAACACAAGTGAAAAAGTAGATCTGATTACTTGCAAATAACACTTTTGAATATCAGAAATATCAACAACTAAATGAAAGTTAATGACATGCTGGGGAAAACATTTTTTGCAATAGAGGGTTTATGTCCTAATATATAAGAGGCCCTTAAAAATGAGTATCTTAAAATATCGGCATCACACACACACACACACACACACGCAAAGACAAAGAATATAAATGTAATTCTTCCAATTTATGAAAACAGAAATACAGACAGATACCTTCCAAAGCCATCAGAATCTGAACCAGTGAAGAGGAGCACGTTGGCTTTCCTGCCCAATTAACAGTCATAGAAGATCGCCTGAACTGCCCCTGGGGTGTGGATATGCACCCTGAAAATATTTGACATACCAGAGCATACTTGGATGTGTATATACATATTTGTGAGAAATGTGAAAATAAATTGTTTTAGATTTTAATATTTTTCTTTATGTCTAACTTTCTTTAAGCATCAATGAGTTTTAAAAATGTAAAAATATTATAAATATTTTTGTGAGGCAAAAGGAATATTGTTGGGTCTTCTAGTTACAAACCACAGGATCCTAGAGATAACAATGAACACTCCCAAAAGCTCCCATTTAGGAAGTTTTTGGTTGATGGCATGACCCTTGAAGGGATCTGACCTCCTGAGAGAGTGACTCATAAATAATTACTATTTTTTATGATACAAATATTTTTGAAGAACAGCTAAAGTCTTCATTAAAATGGCATTATGCCCCTATGAGATTTCCCCATTCCCTAAGATTAATATCACAGTTGAGGAGACCTGAGTATTTTTTTTTTTTACCTTACAATTGTACATGAGTAATTATTTTGTGCAGTGCCATAGGTTAAATGCATATCATGAAATTCACTGTCCCCCCGATTGCCATTTCTGTCACTTAAGTCAATGGAAGTCCACAAAAATACAGTATGACTCAGAATATTGGAGCTGTGGCTAAGCAAGAAAAGTTCATTCAAAATTGATTTTCTTTCAGGAATCCTTGATATTCTTCATTCCAATTGTTCACCTCTACTGTAGGGCTCAGTAAACACTTAAGGAAGTTGCCGTGCACTGCAGCCTGCCGGAGACATGAAGGAATGTACAGGAGGATAATCGCAACATCATCAACTCAATTCTCCAAGGTAGCTGGCCAATAATGCTGTTCTAATTGAATAACTTATCCACAGCTATTTCCCCTGGGAAAGCCGAAGGCTCAGCCTCGGAAAGAGGCAGATGGTGCCGCATATACAATGAAACCTGTAATTTTCTCTTGCCATTGGACATGTTAACAGTGGGCTGTTTCTGCTTATTCCTTAGTATTTTATTTTAATAGTCCCTTCCCAAATTATAATGTACGATGAAGCAGCCAAAGACAGATTCAGTGATACATATCATATTTAATTTATCATACCTCTAGCTCACTGAACAACTCACTTGGTAGTCAGCAGCAGTATATGTCAGGGACAGGTGCAAGCTGAAAAGAAAGCGACAGAAAAGGACCCAATTAAAACCAAAAGGGGAGATGAGTCTTCAGGGTGACATGGCATTCACTAGCAGCAAAGTGTGCAGTATCAAACGCATTCTAATTCTGATTTTTTTTAACAGTAATTTGCCATGGGACAGGCACACCCCACGTGTTTGGGAAGACAATGGGAAGGTTCTGTTTTCTGCTCCAAGACTGATTCAACCAGTTGGATCTGGAAGGGGATAAAGGGCTGTGTGGCTGCTTGATTTTCATTGTCTAGTGGCAGCCAAAGTTGGAAAAGAGAGAAGTGCAGACTTTAAAGGCAAGCAGCGACAGCTCATCAGTGGTCTAACAACACGACAGATGACAGGCCCAGAGGCACACCCAGGGTCGCCAGCCCATCAGCCTGTGCAGGATGTCAGAGAGCAGCTGCAGCAGTGGAAGAAGATCATCCAGACTTGAATGTTTGGGCCTTGCTAAGACCATAGAGTCTTTGTGCTTTGGAAACAGTCCTCCATACAGAGACCCCTTCCTAGAAAAGAGTGGAAAGAAACCAAGGTAGAATGGACACAAGAGAAAGGAGACCATGCTAATACTCTTGTGCAATGCTTCTTGGGCAGGAATTATGTCATAAAGAATGTTCCATTCTGCAAAGCCATGTCTCTCTCTCTGTGGTTTGCCTCAGAGGAGGGGCCTTTCATAGCTGTAGTGAGTAAGGGGGACCTCGCTGATGTTCATCAGATATGCCAAGGCACAGGAAGAAAGCATTGAGGTCACAGGGCAGCTCAGGTCCGCCTGTGGTAATTGAAAACGGGTGATGAGATGGGGTTGATTTTAGTTTGGAAAAGTAAATTAGTGCTGCACCACTCGGACATGGCTAATTCAGGAAGCCTCTGGCTTGTATGAGACACCCAACATGCCTTTCAGAAAGAAATGACACAACAATTAATGTGTCAAATAATAATGTGCCACTCGAAGAAAGATAATTGTACCCAGCGTCAGGTAGTTATTAGGTCAGAACGAATGCTCATCCTTTCAAAGGCAACAGCGTCTATTCACTCTGGCATCCTACTGTAAGTACAGTATTGTGTTCATAATCACACAGACTGAAACCAGGGACACTGGGTTTTATCTGATTTTTCTACATTTGGAATTCCCTAAACAGCAAACTCAGTCATGTGAAACACAAATGAGTGTGATGAAAGACAGATTGTTATACCGGAGAAGAGGCTTTCTGTGCTTTTCACATAATATAGAGCATGGGGACTGTTCCCAAGAAGGTTTAAGCATATGTAACAAAAACTATCAGACCTGAGTTTGCTCATGCGTAAATGATAGTCTTTCCTTCTGGTGATTTAATGCATGAGGACATCAATCAGTCACGTCATGGCCTCAGAAGTCCTTGTTCAATTTCTGGTGCCATAACTTACTCGATGTGGGATCTGGACAAGTCATTTAACCTCACTGCGATTCTGTTTCCTCATTTGAAAAGCAGAAATAGAAGAGCCTGCTGTATATTTAGCTCCACATCTGTTGGGAGGTCAAAGAAGAAAGGATATGAAAAGATGTTTGTAAATATAAAGAACCATGTAAATATAAGACATTATTTTATTAGTGCTCCAGATCAATTGATGTTTAGTGAATGATAAAATGTGGTATCTTTTGAACAGACAGTTTTACTTAAAAACTAGGCAATGGCTTCTGTCTTTACAAATGAAAACCTTCATAATAAATGGGGGCTCTCAAGACCACCTGCCCAAAACTGAACTAAATCCTCATTTCATTCAACCAAGAATGGGGAACTGAAATACATGATGATTATATATGCATATGCTTCTGTTTCATCCACTCAGGCATGCTTGTGATGAGATACGAAAAATTAGCCATCTTTAGAAGGAGAGAAACACTGGGTTCGGGGGTATTTCTTCTGTACAAACAATTGGCCTGGTTATTGTCTAAAGGTATTTAAAATTAATAGAATGCAATTTTATGCTATATAAAATATTCAAAGCAAAGCTATTTTAAGGTATAGCTTCTATACCTTGTCCTCCCATGAAGATGCATTCTCAACTGATATCTTGACTATATGGACAACAAATCGTAAAAGAAAAATGTACAGTGTGGTGTTTGACCTGCAGTAGCTTATGATAGACATTCATACCTGTAAAGAGATCTTGTTAGAGGAAACAAACGAATATACAACAAACAGATAATTAAAGTAAGCAGCACTGAGACAGAGAAGAGTTGGTGACTTAGCCTGCTGAACATAGACACTTTGCTAATGTGGATTAAAGAATATAGGTATGTCTGCTCCAATATCATATACATGCCAAAAAACTCTTGCATTCTGCAAAAGACTACCTAAAAACAAGCAGAGCTGACAGGCAAAATAAGATTGGCGGTGTGAGCCCCACTTGAAATCTTTGTATAATTCTATCTCGAAAGTATTATTCCATTATTTCCATCTTTAGATAATTAATTGAAGTAAATCACTAAATCCAGTCCACTTCAAGAAGAAAGGGAATAAGAACTTGGGGGCTATCTTTGAAGCCATCACAGGCTATCTCTTAAAGATAAAGGAGTGTTTAAGGAAGAGAAGACAACATAGTTGGAGAGGCCCAAGAGTTGGTTCTTGGGATCATTTGACAATGGCAGCCACAGAGTGAGGCAGTGGCAATAAGAATGAACAATCCAGCATAAGCCCTGTCCTCCCTTCCTGGAGGACGGAGGGAGGTGTTGGCAGTGGTCTTAGGTTTTAAGTGTGAAAATAAGTAATTCAAAGTCTAAGCTGTTGGAATTATAAATTATTTTGAGCCTTAAAGGAATGTGATTACAAGGCCTGAGTTACATGGCAGGCAGCTGCAACCTAAGCACCTGTAATCTGTGTTCCTCTGATTATAGATTAGCCTTCTTCCTTACCTATGTTGTTTTGTAAAATGCTGTAAATGACTAAAGGGCACCAGGGAAGCCTCCTTCCCTCTTCACCGTTGATCTTCATTATAGATTAACTTCCCTCTTACCTTTCTCACACAAAGACCTCGTGGCTATCACATTGTCTTAAGATGAAATGTTAAATACACTTTTACAGAGGAAAACATGAAAGCCAACCCTACAGAAAAGAAAACAAACTAACTAAATTGTTGTAACTCATAAACCAGCCTTGCATATAAAATGTTATAATCTTACTAAACTTCTTTGTTTTCTGCCTGTATAAGCAAGAACTTAACTTTTGTCTTTGGGGCACTGACCTCATTTATCTGAAGTCTGTGTCTCCTGGATGGCAATTCCCAGGTTTTCAATCAAATAAACTTTAAGATTCTAATCCTTTTGATTATTTCAGGTTGACAGAAGCAACTTGGGAGACGTGGTGGTAGGTCAGAGTCTCTTGAATTGTTTGGTAATTCC
This sequence comes from Macaca mulatta, assembly GCF_049350105.2. Classification (NCBI taxonomy): domain Eukaryota; kingdom Metazoa; phylum Chordata; class Mammalia; order Primates; family Cercopithecidae; genus Macaca; species Macaca mulatta. Next base: position 69,318,535 of record NC_133422.1, read on the forward strand.
TGGCCTAATTCTAAGGTATAAGCCAGCTGCTCTTTTGTCAAGTTATTCCCTAGAAAATGATCATTTTATTAAATATATGTGCCATTTTAAAATAGCAAATAATGATATGAAGGATGATTTTCTTAGACCTGAGCATCTCTTTCAGGCTTTGTGGTACTCCTGCTTGCCACGAAAAACTATCCTAGAGAGTTATCCACTGTCCTGAGGTCCCTACATCATGTCTTCCTCCCAAGAATCATCCCCTATCCCCTGATATTTTCACATTTCCTCCTACTCCTGGGGAGACCTTTGTAATATTCTGATCTCTTATTTCACCTCCACTGATTTTTATTTCCTCCACAATACCTTCATACATGTTCATAGGACCATGGACATATATATTGTACGTGAGTAATTCTTGGGATAATACCAATTCCAGGGCCCTACCCAGACAATTAATTCAGAATCTCTGGTTATTCTAACGGGCAGCTAGAATTGAGAAACCCTAATCTCCAAAATCTCAATTTTAAGTATCCTATCCCCTAGCCATTACTTTCTACTCATTCTCATTCAAACACCCCCATCCCCATTTCAATTACTTTTTAACCTTATAATGACCTCTAATCCATTGACACTTTGACAATTCATCTCTCTTCTCTTGTCCTCACCTTTTATGTACTACACTATAGTTCGACACTACATAGCCACTTCTATTCAGGGTTCATAATATTTTGGTCATTCTATTTATTAAGCATGCCTCACAAAATTTCAACTTTGGTTAAATTAATTACCCACTTAGTTCATGTTGGCATTCAAGCAGCAGAATATTGCCAAGGAAAATCACAAAAGTATGTAGAATGGTCTTATTTCAAATTATTATCAAAAGTTCATATGGACCCTTGACATTGAGAGATAGTCTCTCTACACTTTCCTAGTTATATAACTTTCCTGATTCTTCTGGATGATTATGATATAACACTTTTGTAGTGGGTTGAATGGTGTCCTCCAAAATACGTCCAAGTCCTAACTCCCAGTACCTGTGAATTTGACCTTTTTGGAAAACAGGGTCTTTTTGCAGTTATAATTAAGGATCTCAGAATGAAATGATCCTGGATTTAGGGTATGCACTATATCCAATGACAGGTGACCTTATAAGACATAGGAAAGGAAAATTGGAAACACAGAGGCCCAGGAAAGAAGACTGCCGTGTGAAAACGAAAACAAATTAGAGTTACGTTGCCACAAACCAAGGGATGCCAGGAGCTATCAAAGACTGGGATAGACAAGAGACGATTCTTTCACAGAGTCTTCAGAGGAGGCGTGGCCCTTCCAACACCTTGATTTTGGACTTCTGACTTCTAGAATTGTCACAGAATAAATTTCAGTTGCTTTTAGCCTCTCAATTTGTGGTAATTTGCTATGGTGGTAGGAAACAAATACAACTTTTCATCTCAAAACTCCAATCGTTTCTCTTTCTCTCACTCCCCACCTTTGCCCCCACTCCCTGGATGAGTTGTATTTATTAATAAAATAGATGCAATCCGATGACAACAATCTCTTGTTCCCATCACTCCCATATACCCACCTTCATTTGTATACACCATCTGCCTTTTCTTGCCTTGGGGTTCCTTTTCTGTCAAAGGACCCCTGTCCACTAATCTTTTTTATTTGACTATTATTGGGTGCAAAAGTAATTGGTTTTTGCCATTGAAAGGAAAGGCAAAACTACAATTACTTTTGCACCAACCTAATAATGTATGCCCAGTTACCCCCTCCTCTGTCCTGTACTATCATCAGTTGTCTACTAGAATCACTTCTATTGGCTTAAAAACATGGTTTGTTATTGTCTGTCTTAAAAGTGTATGTGTGTGTGTGTGTGTTTGTACATGTACATGCTTTCGACCTTGACTTCATACCCCTCTCCAAATAGTTTACTTTCTCTGCTCCCCTGACAGTTCTACTCCTTAAAAGAACTGTTCATATTTATTATTTCTACTTTCTCACTTCCCCTTTTCTGCCCAATTTACTTTGATCAAGTTTTTCTTTCTACCACTTCACTGAAAGACCTCCTATAATGATCTCTATGTCTTGCATTTTGCTAAACCCAATGACTAATTCTCTGTTTTCATTTTCCTCAAACTTGCAGCAGTTGACGTAGTTCTCCACTCACTCCTGTCACTTCCTGCTTCAGGCATTTGTAAATCTTACCTGTTATTATTGCCATGACAAGTTGAAATAATTGGGGAATGACATTTTTTGAGGAGCTAGTAATTCTCACTCTTGTCTTTGTGCTTTTTGTTGTGTCTATTTAAAGCTTGATAGAGGGTTTGGGATTGATTATTTTGTTTTGCTTTTATTACAGTCATGTTCATGGACCAAATGTTCTGGGAACAAAAGGACATTTAGAGATGACCTGGAAAGCCACAGTCTAAGACCAAAATAATTTAAGCAAAAATGGAATCTCTATTAGCAGGGGTTCACTGATAAGACATAAACATAAATTAAGATTGCTAAATGCTATAAATAAGCAAATTATCTATACTTTTCATATCTGTCATGCTTGTTTTTCTGTTTTAGTGGCAGATAAAGAATGTAGAGAGATTCTGTGCAAGTTCCCAGAGTAAGATCCTAAGTTGGGAACACATAGCTTAGTATCCAGAACAGCGCTCACCTACGGGTGATTTTATGATGCCAGATGTGAGACTTCGGAGAGAATCTGGTTTAACATGAATGTTTCTAAGTATTGTCCTGAATATGGCAAATGAAGACTGGTAGGAATCCAGATTAGTACTCAAAGGGAGCAGGAGTAGAAGTGCTGCATGAAGGTGATTTGTGTCTTTGCTCATGAATATGAATTCTCCCCAGGGAGAGTTGGAAAAGGCTAAAGCAAATAATTAAGAAAGAAAAAGAGAGAGGGAGGACACAACAGCCACTGGCCACCAACAGACAAAGAAATCGGTGTTTAAATATCCCTGTTCCTTTTCCTCCCTGGAGGGATAATGTTCCCTGTATTTTTCCCATGGGGCTAATGGGATTCTCCAAGTGACCATTGTGGAGGCTGACTTAATCACGCCCTCTTCCCCACTCCTTGCTCAAGTTCTTGTGTTTCCCAAATAACTTCATGCACACAACGTCTTGTTTCAGGGTCTGTTATGGAGGAGTGAATACTGAAACCTCACCTAAATTGATGGATGTCCTGGTAGCAGGAGAGGGTATATACATGCTATGGGTCAAAATTCAAATGTTAAAATTCTACCTTGCAGTACTTCAGAATGTAACCTTATTTGGAAATTGGGTTGTTTGCAGATGTAATTAGTTAAGATTAAAGCGGACCAATAATTCAATAAGACTGGAGTCCTTATAAAAAGGAGACTATTTGGACACAGACATAGACACTCGCACTGGAAGAATGCCATGTAAACACAAAGGCAGAGATCAGAGTTGTGATGTGTTGCATTGTATACCCCTACAATTTTCATGCTAAAGTCTTAACCTTTGAGGGGACTGTATTTGGAGATAGGTCCTACACTGAAGTATTGAAGGTTATATGAGTTCATAAGTGTAGGGCCCTAATCCCTAACTAATTACATCTGCAAACAACTGCATTTCCAAGTAAGATCACATTCTGAAGAACTGCAAGGTAGAATTTTAACATTTGAATTTTGACCCATAGCATCTCCTGGGACCGTCTCCTGGGACCAGGAGCTACTGGGACCAGGACATCTGACAGTTTAGGTGATGTCTCAGTATTCACACCTCCTTAGTTCTTTTAAGGATCTGTGTCCTGAAAACAAGAGACACTATATAAAGGGCTCTCTCGCTTTCTCCCTCTCTCTCTCTCATTCCCTGCCCTACAACCATTCCACTACCATGTGAGGACACAATGAGATGGCAGTCATCCACAAGGAAGAATACAGCCCGCACCAGAACTGGAATCAACGCACACCTTGATCTTGAGACTTTTCAGTCTCCAGATCTGTGAGAAATTTGTTTCTGGGGTTTAAGTCACCCAGTCTGTAGTATTTTGTTCTGGCAGCTTGAGCTGACTAATGCAAGGGTGATGAGTCTACAAGCCAAGAAATGCTAAAGGTTGCCAGAAAACCACCAAAAGCTAGGAGACAGGCATAGTACAGAGGTTGCTCATGGCCCTCAGAAGGAACCAACCTTGCTGACATCTTGATCTTGGACTTCTAGCCTCAGAACTATGAGACAGTGCGTTTCTGTTGTTTCAGCCCCCCGGTTTGTGGAACTTTGTAAGAGCAGCCCTACTAAATTAACACAACACATAACTGAAGGGTCATGGTGGTGCACAGACCTTAGACACTCTCTGTGGCCTTCAGCCCAACCGGGCCTGTATTTGAGTGCATATCTATAGGAAAGTCAGAAACTGGAGTCAGACCTGAAACCTATCCTGAGGACAGGATGTGTGTCTGTTGCAGCCTAGACTTTGGCTGTGGGTTTTCTTACAACATTACCCCTGTCCCCTCTTTTCATATGTGGGGCTTTTATCTTATTCCTTATTGCTTTCCTCTTTACTCCCTTAGCAATATAGTATATGGAAATAACAGGACTTAGAAACTACAGCAAATTCCTATAAGTAAATCTTTGACTTTCTTAGAAAACATAGACATACATTTGATGCTTACCTTGAGTCTGATTTCCTTGACCTTCAAGGAGTCTGATTTCCTTGACCTTCACCAACTGAACTTTTAAAGAAAACCCTTTACACACAAAAATGAAATAAGTTAATTAAAATTTAATGAATATAAATAAATAATTTAGGTTCTGCAGCAGAAAAAGCCTTGGAATCAGCACCAGAATATTTGGATTCTAAGACCCACTTTGCTCTACCAGTTAAGTAAATTTCAGAAGTCAGTCTACTTTTCTTAGAGCCTCATTTCTTCATCTATACAATGATGAAATAGGGCTTGGTTACCTCTAAAGCACATAGGCTTTTTACAGCTCCAGTATTCCTGATTCCTGTGATTCATTCTCACCTGTGCCAGGCTTTGCTCCTGGCAGGAATGGGGACCATGAAACTGATGAAGCCATGGAGTAAAACCAGGTGGGGATGGAAATCTCTGGCTCTCCTGCCTAGTTCACATGCCAGGTCCAACCAACATAAATGCATTTGCCAGTAACGACCTTGTGGAGAGCTTTCAAATGCTGAACATTTACACTCATAGATTCTTCTCATTATTATTTTCAGCCTCACTGCACATTTTGTTTCAATTTGTTTTAAAAATTGTTTTGGAACACTTTCTATTACTAGAAACTTTGACAGTATTGGCAATCATGGTAACATTCTCTCCCACACTGATTTAATGTGGAGTTAGCCTCTTTCCAGAGCATTTACCTAGTGCAGATGTGTGAGCTCTGTTTTTCTCTGATTCCAAAATCAGTTTTTCTCCCCTTAGATGCAATGGCCTAAAGAACTGGTTGGGATTTGAACAGTCTGTCTTCTAAGGTTCTTTGACTCTATGATCATTAAAAATAATTATGAAATAAAATTGTATGTTCATTGTAATTCCATAAAAACATAGTCTGTCATCATTGTTAGATTTGTCAGCATTAGAATTGAGAGAAGTAGATCAAACCAATGTCATTTCAGAGACTTCATGAATGATGTGGAGTTGGTTTGGGTCTTAAATGGGTTTTCTAATTAAGGACAGTAATGAAGGAAGGCATTTCTGAAGAACCAATGTGAGCACAAATGAAATGAGAAAGGTACAGGCCATATTCCAGGACATATCCAGCTCTCTACTTTGGGCCAGATTAAAAAGGACTTTAAAGTAACTATTTAATGGGTTTTCTTTTAGAATTATGTAAATGTTTTGGAACTAGAGTAGAGGTGCTGTTTGTATACCACTGTGAATATACTAAATGCCATTGAGTTGTTCATTTTAAAATAATACTTTTATGTTTTGTGAATCATACTTCAAAAAAAAAAAAAGAAAATTTAAAAAAAGCAAGAAGGACTTCAAAGGCAAGTCCTATATGTGTTTCTGCTTAACTTGACAAGCAATGTGAGCCCTGTGAAATCTATGGAAGCTGAGAAGTCACATGATCAAAAAACAAAGAAAACGGTAACAGTTTAGGCGACGAATTGAATAGGGAGATACATGAGGTGGAGAGATCAGCTATATGGTTATTAAAATAGTCTACCTGGTAGCTTAAAACTCAGGGTTATCTTTTCTTTGAACATGTTTTTGTGCAAATTTCTAGACATACATGAAGTTACAGAAAACAGTTTAATAAATTGCATGTACATATCACTCAGCTTCAAATAATTTTTAACATTTTCCTAAGCTGATTCCCTCCCACTCCTCTATCCTGCCCCCAACTCACCTCCACACACATTTTGCTTCACTTTATTCCCTGGAGTACTTTAAGGCAAACTCTAGACATCCTATCATTTCATCAGAAACAAACAAACAAACAAAACTTGAGAATACATGTTAAACTTAGAAGGATATTTTTCTTTCTCCTTCTTCTTCTTCCTATTATGATACAGTACACCTAAGAGAAATATGGGCCAATTTTAATAACATCCAATGTTTTCCTGATTGTATCAAAGATAAATCTTAACAGTCAGGTTGTTCTAGTTAGATCTAAATGAGGACCATATATTGTATTTAGTCATTATATTTCCTAATTTTTTTTTAATCCTACCAATAGCATCCTGATCTTATTTTGTGTATGCCATTGATTCGTTGGAGAAAATGTATCATCCATCTTGCTGAATCCTCCACATTCTGAGTGTGGCTGCTTGCTGCTAGAGGATTTCATCTTGGACCAGTGGAAACCATCTTCACGTTGGATCTTGTTTCCTATTGATGTGCAAGTGGTATTGAGAGACAATGATCAAGGATCTGGAGTGCTCATTGTTATTGCTTGTCAATATTCCTAGGCATTTTTAAGAAAATAGAGCTAAATATACATGTGTATACAAGAAAAAAAATGAGCTTCTAGTGATATTTATAATCAAATTTAAGATAGCATTGTTTCACTTAATTTTGTTCATTGAATGAACAATGATTGAATGAACAATAATATTGTTCATTGAATAATAATATTATCTCTTGTAATGAAAAATAGTAGTTTCTAATTTAATTAATGAACTTATTCATAAAATAGTTTTAAAATAGGTATTAATATAATATCCCTACTAACAATAAGACTACTGAAGGTAGCTTGCATTTTCATTGTCAGGAGCCATTTTTGATGTCCCATTTTTCAAATTACTCACATCAGTGGTATGCGAATTTCTTTTGACTTTGTTTGTTATCAATTCTTCTGGATCAGATTATTTCAATGTTCTCATAATCTGTCTCTCTCCATCCCAATCTCCCCTTCCAAGATATTTTCTAGATTTCTGCCAGAGGTATATTTCTAAAGCGCATATTTGATTACAATAAACAAGCAAAACCAAACCAAACTTCAACGGCATCTCATTATCTGCTCAATGAACTCCAGACTTCTTTCCCTGCAGGTTAAGGTCCTCCTCTGCAGGGTAAAGTGAAATCGTCACAGACTCCAGCTTTCAGAACTTCTCTTAAGACTTCTGCCCCTGTGGATACAGAACTCAGCACTGCTGTGCATCCACCATAGAATGTCCTAAATATAGGAGAGACAGTAAAAGTTACCAATATCACAAGGCCTTGAGAAAATAACTTAAAAATATCTTGTTAGATGTAGCTCTCTTTTTTAAATCCTTACGTCTCTTTTTGACTTTTCTTGATTTTTTCCCTCCTTTGACCCTCTTTCCAAACATACTTAATCTCAGACTTCTCTGAATTTTTTTCTTGAATTTTTCAAAAATGGAAATGCATTTTATCTCCTCCTTTATACAGAATAGTTCTTTCTCAGTTCACACCTTGACACTTATATCTGCAAATCTATTAATACATGTAATAAAACAATGATATTTCCCATTAGTAGGACTTATTATCCTTGCAGTTTGGCAGACATATTTTATGACTTAAATACATTTTTTTTTTTTTTTGCTTTTCACTCACCCTTCTATAACTTCTTTATATTTTATATAGCTAGTTGCTCAGATATGAAAGTGTCATCTTTATTTTTTTTTTTTTAAACACAGGTTTATCCCAAACTGCCTTGCCTGTGTTTTATTCTAAGATTATCCCACATTCTGGTGAGGCAAACTCATTTACTTTTTTCATTTTACTTCTATGATATTAAAACTTGCCTAATCGGATTGCATTTTCCCATCATTTCCACCAACTGAAATCTCAATCAATGATTCAAAATTCTGCTTATATGCCATCCTCTTCATGAATTTTTTCCTGTTCTGATTTCAACCAAGTATTGTCTTCAGAGAATTCCAGAAGGGTTCATCTATGCCCCACTTAGGTCATTTACATTATTGTGTCTTGAATTATATTTGTCTATGTCTACATATGTCTCCATTATGAGGGTACATTTGGCCCTGGGGAAGAGTTAATTTTATTCACATTAAGGTTATCCAGCAACTTAATAAATTATATGTTGAAACACAGAATGCAACTTACTGTTACCCAGATTTAGATAACCAAATATCATCTATATTCCCGTTATGTCTTTTGAAATTCAATAATGACCTATTTAAAGGATAATATAAAAGGACAGGAAACTTTTCTGAGAACACAATGCATTTTATAGATATTTTATAGATCCTCTTTCTAGAAAAACAGCATATTTCCCACATTTTACAGTCAATTGCAAGGTTGCACTTGTTTCCTTTTGGTGCCTCGGTGGAGCTAGAGAACTACTGTTCCCCATGGTATTTCTATTTCTATGTCTGGGCTGTTTAACTCATCCCCATGTTCTGCCTATTTAATTGTTCCTCCATTTGTAATTAGTGTGACTAGTGACAGTTCCCAAAGATAATTCCATTATAAAAGGAGAGTTTATGTATTGGAAAAATGAGTTCCACCCAACAAACTACAGATATGCATTATAGAACTGAATCTTACTGAATCCTCACTGATATGTATGTATGGGTATGTGTGAATGGTGCACTGCTAGGTATTGTCATTCGTGTCAGGTACTGAGAGACAAATAAAAGAAAGCAGAACCAGTTGGTACCTGAGAAAGTGTGGGTTATGTGCAGATGTGCAAAAAAAATCATGCATAAAATAAACTGTTAATAAATGTAATTATTCCACTGTTTCCCCTTGTATGTCTTCTCCTCAGGGAACTATGAAAAAGCCAGATGCTGATCTGGGAAATGTCCCAGAATTATTCTTTTGAAAAATATTAACACTCCATTACAAAAGGTCTTGTGGGGAATTATATTGAAACTCAGTTCCTGATGTCTATAAATGTTTAGAAGCAGCAACATATTGGAGCAAACTTGCGATTTGAGGGTGAGCATTATGCAATTGATTAGGAAAAAGGTGAGCTTTGAAATTGTCTTTAAGTATAATTCTACTTCCAATGGCACAGATAGGCCTCTTCCTGTGATTGAAGGGGTAAGCGCTTTCTGAAACCTCCCTCTCACTAGTTAAACATAAGAGAGGTGCTGTTGGTATAGTTCTTGGCATAGGGTAACTGCCCAAGTCACACTGCTCCTTCTGGGGCAGCTGGCACAGTTGGTAGTAAATGCCACTGTTGCTGCATACCTGAGATCCCATGTAAACTGTGGTACCATCTTCTCTATCTGCTGGGCATTAGTGAATTCATAAATTTGATTTGATTCAGAAGTGTAGAAAAGAAGAGACCATTTCTCCTTTCTTGCTAAAGGTAGAAGAATTCCCCTGTGATCATAGTGCTATGATGGTGAAGGTGGGGCAGGAGTAATGCTGAAACACACCTGTTATTTTATGGAAGTTCAGCACTCAGTGCTTTTGTGATGGCAATTATAGCATATGGGTTAGTGCCTTGACATAGTAAGAACTTACAAATTTTGGGGGGATTAGAAGATTGTTTTGAAGTTTGAATGAATATCGCTGCTTACAAAATGGAATAAAATGGTAACATCAAGCTTCAGTGCCAGGGGAGATCTTGGAGTGGAATTTTTAAAGTAACAGGACAGAAGACTTCTGGTGACAGTGGCCCTATGCACACAGGAGCCTAGACCTGTGCTGTACAGTAAAGGAATTTACAGTATGGTTTAACTCCACACTAAAGGATCAAAACATAAGGGGTAGGCATTATAATATGTCTATAAGGTGGGATGGGATGATATGTCTAACTCTGTTTTCCATTATGCAAAGGAAACATATCAACGGAAAGAACATTACGAAAACAGTAAGAAAGCTAGAATAATGTTCACGCAAAATGAACCACCTGGTTCTTATTAAGAACTACCCACCCACTAAATTACCTTGGGTTCTATATAGTAGAGTTGGCTTGCAGGACAAACATAGTTGCTTAGATATGTTTATAAAATTGTACCATTTGGATGAAGAAAAAATTAAATATTCAAACGTATGAGTGATTTCAATCTGAAAAACACGAAGGCTGTTTTTGTCATGGGGTGATTTAAACTATAGCTGACCCAGAGCCATTCTTAAAAGTATGTGGTGAAGGAGGCCAATCCTGATTAGTTAATTAGACAGGGGATAACAACAGAAGAAAATTGTGTACTAAAAAAAATCAAGCTTAGAGGGAGACATTTTTAACTACTGTATAACCACTCCTATTTAGCAAAAAAGAAGAATTTTAACTTCAGGAGGATATGCACTAGACGCCAGAATGAACCACAAGAAATTTCCCTGGTGAACAAACTTAAGACTGAGAGAAAAAATAAGAAAGTTACGGTTCCTCTGAATTATCAGCTCAAATCTTTTTAATTTTCCCAAATTGGAAATATTTATATACTGTTGGGATGTTGGGCTAACATTCCCTGAGTTTGCCCTTTTTATGCCTCTAAATAATTGGTTGTTTTAGAGTTTGCCATGCAATAGTGCATTAAATTTGCTTGTACATCTTCTTTGTTCAAGAAGCCATCATGTGGTTAAAGAAAGTGTCTGTCTGGATTTCTTTGTAACCCCAACACTGAGTTCAGGGACTGATATTTAAAGCTACAAAATAGATGGCAGAGGCCCAAATCCTTATAACACTACGAATGTAAGTCTAAGTAGGGCAAATACTCACAAATGTTCAAGTTATGACTTATTTTTTCCTTATTGGAATAAATTACAACAGATAATTCATTTTCAACAACAACTAAATATGTCAATTATATAATTTGCCAAATTTTCATTTGAAATCATTCATTCTGAGAAAATTCATAGGTCTCAAATGTGGATAACTGGAAGTATCTTAACTATGTGAGGTAGGAAGGAGACTTCAGTGCTTTCTTGCGGGGGGTGGTCACATGGACTGTGGAAGATCGGGATGATAGCATCATTACTAGGGCTCTGAGCAGGAAGAGCTGCTTTGGGAAGCTGAGAGGGTGTAGGAGAACATCAACTGTTAGTTCAACTTATGCAGATTTTGACTGAGACTTTTGCGTTACATCTTGGAAATAGTTAATAGCAGTTGGATATATGGAATCTGATATTGGAGTAAAAGACATATTTAGAAACATAAATGAGGAAATTTTCACATAAGTTTGAGATTTAAAGGCATGAGAGACTAAAATTATCCAGAGAAAGAATGTAAATAGTGAAGAGAAGAATACATGAGTATTAAAAAAATCTCAAATTTCTTTGGTCGCTGAGGACAGGTACTGTGAGGATTAGAGGAAAGGAAAGGAGGAGGTGGCCATGACAAGGTGTAGACCACGGAGGTAGGAGGGTGGGAAGGTGTTGCCAGTGAGGAGGCAACATGAGCATGATGAGGATGATGACTACATAAAAGTTACTATTTGGTAGGAACCATTCTGGCACGTCACTTGTATTTAGTCATTTCATGCTCAAAGCAACTTATAAAGTAAGCACTACTATTATCTACATTTTGCAGATGAGGGAACTGCAACTTGCCCAAAGTCATTCTGCTATTAATAAATAGGAGAGAATGCAGGACACAAATATATGCAGCCTAACTCTATAAAGTCAAGAGAGAGAACTTGGGATAAAACTGCAGGGCCATTGGCCCTTTCCAGGAGACAGAAAGTCACTAAATACCAATGTCAGGGCAAATACCTGTCTCAGGGCCTGTAAGGGCATCTTTGTCAACATTCCAGCTAGTATGAGAATATGGTAGTGTTAATGCCCATTGTATTCTAATCATTCAGATATATGCACGTTCCAGAGAAACACCATAAAATAAAATAACGGATTTCTGAGTTAGGCCACATGTGCTGTTTTAACCCGCAATAATAGCTTTAACGGCTAATTGTTAATTTCCACTTTTAATAGATCTACTTGCTGAGACCTTACTTCTTACTCCTCCCTTTCCTTAATGTATCCTCTCCTCTTTTCTTAATCCATACTGTGTGTGTGTGTGTGTTCCAGGTTTAAGAGCATGGGTCAGCCTAGTATTGTAACTACTAGACATACAATTATTTCCATGGATGATTCTACTGCATGAGGTGTGGTTAGGTGGGACTCTAAGTTCTTACTACAACCATATCAGACACTGGTGGACTAAGCCAAGGGAAGAAAGAAGAGCAAGGGTAGTAACTGTGTGCTTCCCCCAGCACATGCTGAGCAGGGCATGTGGTGACTCAGGGATTAAATCTCCAACCCAGAAACTGTGGGTTGCTCTGTCCTGGCATCAGCATGTCAGCATTTTATGTATTCAGAACTTAGAAATCTTTTTTGTTTGTTTACTTTTGTTTTTGTTTTTTAACTCAGAAATATAAAGGGAACTTTTGAAAAACTTTCAAAAGTTTTTCAAATCATTGTTTCCTCCTTATTTTAAGCATTAAAAATACGCCTAAAAACCATTTCATTAGTGAAAGGAAGTTTAGAAGAAGGGAACAGAAAGAGCTAGATTCTTGTCCCCCTCACCCTTTGGCCAGTTAGAGAACAGATTAGATACATACCAAAATTATTTTAGTATTTAGGAAAATAGCCACATTGCATCTTCTAGGTAAATGTTGAGGTGGGCTCAAAATGGAGCTGTGCACAAAAGAGTCACATGTTGGGCGGAGTGTAAGCAATGATGCCCTGGTAGTAAAGTGACAAAGGACAAAGACTGGTCATTACTTAATCTAAAATTGAAGCTTAATGTCTTGATCATTCACTTTTTGAGGGCAGGAGCCATGTCTGAATTACCTTTACATAACAGCATCTAGCAGCCTATTACAACTCTATAAAAAAGGCAGCCAGGTGCAGTGGCTTATGCCTATAATCCTGTGCTTTGGGAGGCCAAGGTGTAAGGATCACTTGAGGCCAGGAGTTTGAGACCTACCTAGGTAACCTAGTAAGACCCTGTCTCTACAAAAATTAAAAATTTTTCAAAATTAGGCTCCTGCGTGCCTGTAGTTCCAGCTACTCGAGAGGCTGGGGCGGGAGGAACAATTCTCCTTGTCAAAAACAAGCAGTCCTCATCTCAACCACACCCTACCTTCATTTGGAGGCTTTCAAGGGCTCTATTATTAAAAGCTATGTAATGCAGCCCTATCTGGCATTCTCGGCAGAAAATTTAAGAGACACAGAAAGGTGCAGCCTGTGATGAATCACCTCACCCTAACTTCCAGCTCAGCGAAGCCAGGTCTCTCTTGCCCCAGGCAAGGTGGTCTCCCTTCATCAGTACACTTCAGACTGAGGAACTACTGAGAATACGGGGAGGTGCATTGAATAACAGCAGGAAAATACTGAAAGCATAATTACGGAAAGGTTAAATGAACCTCTCTGTCTTTCTCTCTTTTTCTTTTTTTCTTCCCACCCTCAATGCTATAAAAGGTTGCATTTCGACCTAAAAAGTGCTCCCACGCCTTCAAACACAGTATGCTAAAGAGGCATTTGTTTCATGCACGAAGAACCCGAGCTCCGTGGAAAGGTTGCTCCCGTGACCACTCAACCTCTATTTGAAAAGAATCTTCAATGGCCAGAAACTCAGAAGTACCTTGAGTAATTGGGGCTGCAAGGAAAAGGATGATGAAACAAAAAGGATTCAAAGCTCTCAGCTGCCTTTCGAAGAAGATGACTATAGTTTTAAACGGAGGCTTTCTTATTTCCTTGCTAGTGTGGGTCAGCAAGGGATTAGGCCAGCAAGATCCTTAAAGTCACTGGAGGTGCTTTTGGGGAAGAAAAGACGTCTGCTCACCCCCACCCCTTAGGGGATTTAGTGTAAGCCTTAGAAGGCATTTGTTTCTCTTGCTTCAAATATCATCGTCTTCATTTTTAAAAAATCCTTTTAAAACGATGGTCTTGATTTGGATTGTTTGAGAATGTTCTTTTTCCATTTACTTTGCTACTTAAGGGATTGGGAGAGGCAGCTGTTCTGATGCACATTAGAAGAAAACCTTTTCCCAAATAGAAGAAACCAAGAAAGAAAAATAGTTAGGACTTCTTGACATTTTATGCTCTGATTGTTACATGGTGCAACTCGAAGAGGGACCTGCCCTATAAATATTTGTAGCTTATTTATATCCAGAATATATTGCCAAACTGTATAAATGAGGTAATAACATATAGGGAATGAGGTGACTGGTAAAATTTGCTCCACTAATTGGCGTTTTGAAAGAAAGCAGGATTAAAAGCAGGAAGAGACAGAAGTTTAGGCCTGAAGCAGTGCATTTTTATCAGTGACAAAAATCAAACTTTACCTTTGGGTCGGGATTTGCACCTTACTAAATCCATATAAACCGTCTCTCAGAAGCCTGAACTCAGTTTGTATTTCGGCTTCACAGCTGGACGGATGGCAAGGAAACAGACAATATTCTGTGTGTGAATTTACTGTTTCTCACTAGGGAGGTGGAAAAAAATTTTGTTTTTTTCCGACAGAGGGATAATAATTCCTGGGGAACTGAAATACAAACTTTATTGCAATCTGATAAATGTTCTTTACTTTTCTGGTCTGGAACCGCAAGATCCCATTTGCTTTTTTACGTATGTTTTAAAAAGCATACACCTGTCTTCGGGGGAGTTAAAAATTAGGTGTATTGGGTACGTACTGTACCACTTCGCATGTTGTACACATCATACATCTCACATTGAATTCTCTCAACAATCCTGATATTTATTTTATAGATTTTTATAAATGATAACATTTAGAGTCAGAGCAATTAATTAGCTTATCTCTGCTAGAATGCAGAGGCTAGAAAGCAATCTTAAGTTGGTCTGATGGCCAGATTCACGCTCATCTTCCCAAGCACAGAGTTCAAAGTCAACCATGAAGTATGATTTGAGCATCTCCAAGCTTTTCTCTTCTGGAATGCCTGCACCATGTTTTCTTTTTAATACTGTTCCCAGGCAGGCCCAGGCTGCTCTGTTAAGGGACCAGAAGCTTCTCTCAGCTCTATCTTTCCCTCTGCGTTTAGATGAGACCTGCTTTCTTCTCTCGCTGGTGATGATCTGGGCTTCTATGAGTGACCAACTCCAGGGGGCGCCATGCACACAGCCTAAGGCGGCCTTGGTGGGGACAGTAAATCCTCCTTAGGCTTTTCTTTTAAATGTTTCCAATTTGTTGTTGTGATTGGTCTTACGGATGTCAAATTTGAAGCCACTTTGTCACAAGGCCTTTTGCCTCCTCTTCAGGGTTATCAGTAATCTAATACTGTAATTCAACTCTTGGAAGGGAATGTAATGTGTATCAGGAGCTCCTGTTATAAAAACGAAAATTCACCAATGGGGCAATGTGGTGGAGGAATGAGGTTGTCTTTCACAGCTGGAAGAATTTTGTGTTGTTTGTGACTCTTTTCAGTATTTTTCTGTCTCCCTAGTGACATTGGTCAGGTCACACAAGCCCTAGGAAGCTTTTCCCCCTATATTTGTTCTGCCTATTCCCAGGCTTGTTTTGAGAACTAAACAAGATAATGGGTGTGTACAGATTCTGAAAACTAAAAGACACTCAAACAACTCTCTTATATTTGGTATTCATATTTATATTTCAGAAGCGTAGCTCTCATCATGTCATTTTTCTGCTTTCAGACCTTCAAAGATTCCTATTACCTGCAAAATACATTTAATGTTTGAACCTCATATCTGGTAGCCTGCTTCCTCTGGTCCCCTGATTTCTGATTGCTTCCTTTTATTCATCTGCTGTTCCACTCACTCCAAGCTACTGAGTGATCCTTCTACTTATCCTGAGTTTTCCTACCTCAGTGCCTTTGTTCATGCTGTTTTCTTCCTCTAAAGCAGCACTATTCAGGAGAACTTTCTGCAATGATAAAACTGATATGCACTCTCCAATACAGTAACCACTAGCCACACATGGCTATCAAGTACTTGAGTACTGACTAGTGTGACTGAAGAGGTGAATTTTTTATTCCACTTTAACCAATTTAAAGTTAAATGGCCACATGCAGAGTAGCTATCACGTTGCACACCACAGGCCTAGAATATTGTTCTTCACTATCATTTAATGTTCAAATAATACCCATTTATCATTATCCAGTACATAGGTCAGGTCATCCTAAAAGCCTCCATTTGTGCCCTTCCTTGGACATCTTCTGTTTAATTCTATCTTGGTATTTGTTTTGTAAGTTGCATTTTGAATTTGCTTCTATCTCATCTTCCCTATTAGGTGATAGAATCCTTCTGGTGGAATCTGATCTAGTCTAGCATTCCTACAACGTTGACACACAAAAAACATTTGGGGAGAGACAGACTATCATTGCCTGTCCCGAGTGACGATCACTCCATCACTCATTTACTCAACCAGCCCTGCCACTTGTCTTCTCTGGGTGCTGTTAGGCCCATGTTAAATCAAAGAGTTCAGACAGTTAACCAAGGAGTTGCTGGGACACCGGATCTTCAGCCCACTGACACATCCTTTTGTTTTCCTAATGGTAGGTTTTTGGTACTTAAAATAAGCCTACACTCCCTGATCTTCTTGTAACAAACATTTCTGAAGACCAGTCCCCTGTTTTCTAGGCACAGAGGATGGAGAGACACAGAAAACCACTCCGCTTTGGAAGAGCTCCCAGCATCTCAAAGAGAGGGAGGAGAGAGGCAACTCAGAACCTCACATGCAAAACAAGGGTGGGTGGCATAACCTGCCCTGTCCCTCTGCCTCCCCAAACAAGAAAATCTCTTCCAGTCTTTTGAGGCGAGCCAGTCTCTCCAGGAGCTTCGGTCTGGAGCCGCATCAACCCAGGAGGAAGGGAAGATGACAAGCCCAGAGTGTAACTGTCCTTTCTTCCTAGCAACAACATTTGAAAGCTTAGACCTTAGTCAGATGGGACGCATTTGGCAAATGTTCAGGTGCGCAGCATTTCAATTGATGAAATTTCTTTGTGGAACCCTGTTCCCAAGGGCAGGGAAAATTGGAGAGTGAACAATTAGATGCTGGCGCGGCCCGGAGAGGCTCGCTGATGCCTGGCCGCGCGCCTCCGTGGGACGTCAGCGCCAGCGGCACGATCTGCTGCTGTCAGTATCAGTATCCGGCAGGAGCTCGCCCGGCCCGGCCCGGCCCCAGGCCGCGGAGGAGGGGGAGGGAGCGGCGCAGGAAGCTGAAGATAAGTCCCCAAATCGGGCTAAGCTGGGAGTGGGGACAGCGAGGGGGAGGGCCGGGAAGCAATGAAGTCAGAGGCACAGCAGCGACTGCAGCTGAATCAATTTGGAGATAAAAATAGTGCCTTGCCGCCCCTGCCTCTGCAGTGATTTCATAAAGGCCTCAGCTGCGTTGGAGAGAAAGCCAGCTTGTGTGTCCCTACCCCCTCTTCCAAACTGGTGAGATGAGCAAAACAGCAGCGACAAGGAGAGCCCAAATGCTCTTCATCTTCTCCCTCTGTCTCTTTGTTTTCCTATCTCCCACTCTCTCCCAAAGACCCCAGAAGCGCCCCTTGCTTCACCTGTTCTTCTTAATGGGATAATTAAAGATTAGGACAAAGAGATGAGACCTTCACAAGCTGAAAGAGATAGAGATTCCAGACAGTCATAATGAATTCAGATGGCACTTTCCCCTGACTTTTAACCCCTGAGACGTCAACTAGATGACTGACCACTCTAAAGCCTGAAGGTTAAAAATCCTGCAAGGATGGGTCCCAATAAGTCAGACCCACCTCCTATTTCCATATGGAAACATCTCTTCCTGAACCTTAAGAGAAAACAAAACCTGGGATTACCAATTAGTGTGTCTGTCCCAGGAGACACAGATTTAGGGCTCAGTTTCTGTGATGGATGCGAGAAACCTGGAATTGGATCTGAAAAGGACATGAAGTGAATAGAGGTTTGGCACTTCACAGAGTGATTATCCCTGCAGTGCAAGGAGGTAACCTTTCTGCTGCTACATCCTGACATTTGCATGGAGGCAAATGCATCACTGGTAATTGCACCTGAGTGTCAAAGCCACTTGATGTGTGTGTTCCGACCAAGGTATGAATGAGAACTTTAGCGCTAGGGAATGAGAGGCAAAGAAAAGGTGCAGACAAATTATGGGAGAAGAGATAATGGAATTGGCCATTAAAAATAACAGCTTGGATTGATGTTTCTTTCACACTCCTGCAAAAGGAATAGATTCAGATTAAATAATACACTGCGTGTGAAAGTGCCTAAACTAGTGTCTCTCTCTAAAAATGCGACTTAGTAAATACTGTCCTAGATGCTTTCAAAATGAATATGCTTATACTCGCTCAAGAGGAAACATAAAACTAGGAATATTTCATTGAAGCCAAGAAAATCAATGGTGTCGCGTATAGGCAAAATGTTCAAAATAGAACCCATACATCTTCTGACTTTAGCCACAGACCTTCAATTCAGTAGGTATTAAATACAGGACCTGGAAGCATAATAAAGACTTATGACCCAAAGGTCTCTTCAACTGTGGGGCCCAAAGTGAACATCTTGTTGATTTCACATACAACTCTGAAATAATTTCCATTCTCTCAAAGGAAGAAGAAATAGTTCCCGTCAGAGAGAGAAAATAACGTCGCCAAACTCTCTAATTTGGCAAATATAGCAAACTATTATCAGCCACATTGGGGATCTGGCTTTCTCATGGGGACCTATTGTTTACAGAAATATCTCAGCTGAGAAACAAGCAAACATTCCCCCTGAACTACTGTGATACAATTCTTATGGCCTTTCAAGGATATTTACAACCATTGAGAGGAAATCCATGGAAAATTTAGAATCACTACAAAGGTCCCTTTTGGTGCTTCTGAAAATTTTGATGCCCTTTGAATATCCTGATGACTGTTTTCCCACTGACGAACAAAGACATCTGAAGCAAAGCCAGTTTATGCTGTGCTGGGTTCCTACTACAAATTAATGAAAACAGAGTATGCTTAGGAGGAACAGAGTGTACTTGATAAAAATACATTATGATTTTAAATACAACTGAACTGTGTTTATTTTCTTATAAAAATATATTTTTAAATCTGAAATGCTTTTTGTAATTCAACCAAACAATCTTAATCCTGTGAGTATTTGAAACACCACTGACAATTTCACAGACCATCTTAGGAATACACTGGGATTTCCTGCTTCTGGTTGGATTAGGAGAGGGCCAAAGCTACTTGACTTGCAAAGTGCTAATCTGTGTTTAACTATGGTAGAGAAGGCTGTGGTACGTTAAAGGATTCAATAAGAATAGTAAAGTTGTGTTGGTCCCTGTTATAATAATTTAGTCCAGTTCTAAGCTTGGGAAATAAAATGCAAGCTTTTTTTTTTTCCTTTTTTTAATAGTTCCTATCATTAGCCAGGACCTTCACCATACTGGCTATGTAGCAATCAAATGCCCAGTTTACCTGGCAGAGGTTAGGAGTGAAAAGAGCTAGAGACAACAGTGGAGGACAAAAGTACACCAGACATCTGCTTCCAGCACTATGGCAGGAGGAGATAAAGCGGACTGCCCTGCCTCCTATAACCTCTAACATGTAGATATGTTGTATAATATTCTGTCTGTCTGTCTGTCTGTCTGTCTATCTATCTATCTATCTATCTATCTATCTATCTATCTATCTTGTATCTTTGTATCTATCTATCTATCTTTGAAAGGAATAATGGAAATTTTCAGATGCAAAGAGGAAACTCAAAGCTTGATAAGTCAGCATATGAGCCTACACTGGGGCAGCTTTGGGGTGATGTAAGTTTTAGTCACAAGCCCAATGCTGAGGCCTGAGATTTCATTTCCCATGCAGGATCAAAGGCATGACAAGGAACTTGTGCAGGGAAAGGGGGTAGAAATGATGTTGTTACATAAGGCCAGGACTTAGGAAGGGTTGCCTACTCCATGAAAGGAGGATTAGAGAAATCCTTCCCTCTGGACCAAGGAAGACGTGGAGTGTCTGAGATGTTGAAACAACACTGTTCATTACAAGTGTCCAAAGTCAGCCTGTACATTACTCACAACCTATGTGGGGTGTAATATGGTTTGGCTCTGTGTCCCCATCCAAATCTCATCTTCAATTATACTCCCATAATTTCCATGTGTTGTGGGAAGGAACTGATGGGAGATATTTTCAATCATGGGGGCGGTTTTCCCCATACTGCTCTAGTGGTAGTGAATAAGTCTCATGAGATCTGATGGTTTTATCAGGGGTTTTTGCTTTTTGCTTTTCCTCATTTTTTCTTGCGGCCACCATGTTAACAAGTGCTTTTTGCCTCCCACCATGATTCTGAGGCCTCCCCAGCCATGTTGAAACTATAAGTCCAATTAAACCTCTTTCTCTTCCCAGTCTCAGCTATGTCTTTATCAGCAGCGTGCAAATGGACTAATACAAGGTGGGACTCCAGATTTGTGAAATGAACACACAAAAAAGATCTTTGGCTGGTAGTTCCCCTAATGGGGTATAAAAGAAAACATAAATCTGTAGGGATGCTGTGGCAAATATTTTTCTGCGGGACTTTCTTCGAAAATACAACTGTGTGAAATAAGAATAGACCATGGCAGCAAGTCAGAAAACACAGAAAACAAACTAAGAGTGCTAGAAGAAAATAGAAAAATCTGAAAATCATGAACCTAATTATATTTTTAAAATTTTTAAGAAGAAAAAACATAGAATACATACAATGAACAGATCACCATGAAAAATAAATAGAATATTTTAAAGAGATTTTCTATTAATGAAAAAGGACATTGAAATGACACAGCTAAATGAAAAATTTGTGAATTGGAAAATAGACCTGAACAATTAACTAGAATTTAGTACATAAAGAAATGTGACAAATGATATGTCAAAAAGCCTGCAGGATGGAATAAGAATAACCAAAAATGGAATTCTAAAAGGAGAACAGACAGAAAATGTGGTAAAAGAGTAGGCTTAGCTCACATAATGGCAAAAAATATCTTAGAATTAGTGAAAGATATGAATCAACATATTGAAAAGCCCTCTTAATTCTGAGAAAGATAAATTAAACCAAGTCTATATCTAGATTCAGTAAAGCTTCAAATAACAAAAAGTGATAAAAAATATCTTATAAGCAACTCCTATACCCCCACCTTCCATCCAAAATTATTTACTACTAAACATTTGTAGGACAATATAAGAAAAGAACATTGTAGACCAATCCCACTTATGATCATAGATTAAAAAAAAAAAAATAGCACATCAAAAATACTAAACCATGTTCGTAATCAGTGAAAGAATAGTTTAATTTCAATATATTAATATAATTCATATGAGACAATATTAACTGAGTTCATTCAAACCAAAATGATAAATAAATGTAGAAAAATATGTAAAAAACTCAATCCCAATTCATGATACAAATTTTTAGCAGTCTGTTAAAACAAAAACCTTCCTTAACCTTACAAATGGTATCTGACAATGCATTGAAAGGAATATCATATTTAATGGTGAGAGGTTAGAAGCATTCTCTAAAGTCAGGGCTAGTACAAGGATATCTGCTTTTACTCCTACTATTCAACATTTTATTAAAGAGTTCAGACAATGTAATATGACAGAAAAAGAAGGAAAAATTTTTTAAAGATGGGGTATAAGAATTATAAAGGATGAAATAAAATTAAATTTTGTTTCAAGTGATATGATTATTTATAAATAAAATTAATTTTAAAAAATTTGAATCAGCACTACTAGTGTTAAAAAAATTTGCGGAAATAAATTTCAAAATAGAATTTTTGATACTTAGCATTTCTACGTAACAGCAACAACCAATTAGAGAATTTAATGGTCTCATCCTCAAGAGTAACATAAACATCTAAGGCAGGGGTGTCCAGTCTTTTGGCTTCCCTGGGCCACTTTGGAAGAAGAAGAATTGTCTTGGGCCACACATAAAATACACTAATACTAATGATAGCTGATGAGCTAAAAAAGAAAATCACAAAAAAAGCTCATAATGTTTTAAGCTTTATAAATTTTATTGGTCCACATTCAAAGCCATCCTGGGTCACATATAGCCTGCAAGCCATGGGTTGGACAAGCTTAAGCTAAGGCATTGAATAATAAATCTGCTTGAGCTGGGGTATTCAGGAATAAATCTAACAAAACACATCCAAAATCTCTATGGAAAAAGTTCTCAAACTTGAGAGGTAAATGAGGGATATACGCATATACATATATACACACACACGCATGTATACATATAAATATACATACATGCACACATGCATATGTGTGCACACACACTACATCCATGAATGGATGAGAAGAGTCAATATTAGGGAAGCCAGCTCCAGATTTAATCTAAGGATTTAATGTACTTCTGATAAAAAATAATTTTTAAAATGCTTATGTTTGAAGAATTTAGCCAGCTTATTCTAAAATTCACGTGAAAAAAATAAATGGCCAAAAGTAATAAAAAACAACTTAAGGAAGAATAAAATGAAAGCATTCTTACTAGGAGAAACCTATACAGCTAGAATGATTCATGCTTTCTGATACTGGTCTAGTGTCAAATAAAAATGGAATAAAGTGTGGAGCAAAGAAACAGACCAATGCACATAAGAAACTTGTGAAATGACAAATTTGGCAATACAGTTTAATGAGAAATGTATAGGCCATTCATGGAAAGCTTTGGGGACAATTGGCTTTCCATATGGAAGATAATAACATTATATCAACATACCATAAACAAAAATAAACTCCTGATGCATAAAATACATGAGGAAAAAAATGTAACGTAGAAAAAAATAGGAGAGGAATTTAATGATATGGAGAATGAAAATATTTCCTAAGCAAGCTAAAATATATCAATATTGATAAATGACTTAATTTAAAATTTTGCACTACAGAAGCTTCCATAATAATTTTTTTTAAAGCCACAAACTATGGAGAGATATTTTCAACATTCATAATTGATACAGTATTAGTTTTCAGGACATCTACAAAATTCCTACAAATCAATTAGATCAACAATTCAATAAGATATGATAAATGAAGATGAACAGAAAATTCCCTGAGGAAGAAATCTAAGTGGCCAATGTAAATGTGAAAAATGCTGTACTTATACTAATCAGGAAATTCACTTTAAGATTATCATGATTTTTCATTTCACACTCATCCAATTGTCAAAAATCAACAAATATGTTAATATCAAGTATTGGCAAGGATGAAACAGGAATTCTCATAAGTGGATATGTAAATTGGAAAATCACCATATTGGTCAGGGTCCCAGCAGGAAACAGATGTCACACTTCAAAGAAGTAACTGAAGAGAGTTTAATGACTAGACTATTTACAAAGCTGAGAGTAAGGGATACGAGTTGACAAGGGATGTTGAAGCACCATAGGGTTAGTAATTGCAGGAAGCTGTTACTACCTTTAGGCCTGAAGGATAATGACACAGACAGCCATCCTTATTATAAATAGCCATCCAGCTGAAACTATGATCCTTATAGAAGACTTCCAAGACTGATAAACCACATCCCACCAGGTAGGGAACTTACTTCTCTCCAACTTCTGCCCTCTAATATCTACTTCCCATTGGCCAAACCCAATAGAAACCTAAAGTAATGGGAACTAAGTTCATAAAGGTTAGTCTGTGGGGTTGCAGAGCAGTGTGGAAAAGGATGGACATTGTCACAAAGGACAGATGACAAATATCCAGCACAACCACTTTGAAGAGAAATGTGGTAATATTTAATAGCCATGAATATATGCATATCCTATAACCATTTCTAGAGATATACTGAGACTTACACACAGACAAGAAAATGTGAACATTCTTGCACCTTGAAACATTGTTTGTAATAGCAAAGAATTTTGCAACAATCTAAATGTCCATTAATAGAAAATTGCATACATATCATGTATTTATACCATGAACTACTGTATGGTAATAAGTATGAATGAACTAGAGCTACACTGAAACATAGATAAATCTAAAAATAATGCTGTTACAATATATAGACCAATGGAACAGAACAGAGCCCTCAGAAATAATTCCACACATCTACAGCCATCCGATCTTTGACAAACCTGACAAAAACAAGACATGGGGAAAGGATTCCCTATTTAATAAATGGTGCTGGGAAAATTGGCTAGCCATAAGTAGAAAGCTGAAACTGGATCCTTTCCTTACTCTTTATATGAAAATTAATTCAAGATGGATTAGAGAATTAAATGTTAGACCTAATACCAAAAAAACCCTAGAAGAAAACCTAGGTAATACCATTCAGGACATAGGTATGGGCAAGGACTTCATGTCTAAAACACCAAAAGCAATGGCAACAAAAGCCAAAATTGACAAATGGGATCTAATTAAACTAAAGAGCTTCTTCACAGCAAAAGAAACCACCATCAGAGTGAACAGGCAACCTACAGAATGGGAGAATATTTTTGCAATCTACTTATCTGACAAAGGGCTAATATCCAGAACCTACAAAGAACTCAAACAAATTTATAAGAAAAAAACAAACAACACCATCATAACGTGGGCAAATGATATGAACAGATACTTCTCAAAAGAAGACATTTATATAGCCAATGGACACATGAAAAAATGCTCATCATCTCTCGCCATCAGAGAAATGCAAATCAAACCTGCAATGAGATACAATCTCACACCAGTTAGAATGGCAATCATTAAAAAGTCAGGAAACAACAGGTGCTGGAGAGGATGTGGAGAAATAGGAACACTTTCACACTGTTGGTGGGACTGTAAACTAGTTCAACCATTGTGGAAAACAGTGTGGGGATTTCTTAAGGATCTAGAACTAGAACCATTTGACCCAGCCATCCCATTACTGGGTATATACCCAAAGGATTATAAGTCATGCTGCTATAAAGACACATGCACATGTATGTTTATTGTGGCACTATTCACAGTAGCAAAGACTTGGAATCAACCCAAATGTCCATCAGTTTGACAGACTGGATTAAGAAAACGTGGCACATATACACCATGGAATACTATGCAGCCATAAAAAAAGGATGAGTTCGTGTCCTTTGTAGGGACATGGATGCAGCTGGAAACCATCATTCTCAGCAAACTATTGCAAGAATGGAAAACCAAACACCGCATGTTCTCACTCATAGGTGGGAAGTGAACAATGAGATCACTTGGACATAAGAAGGGGAACATCACACACCAGGGCCTATTGTGGGGATGACGGGGGAAGAGGGATAGCATTAGGAGATATACCTAATGTAAATGACGAGTTAATGGGTACAGCACACCAACATGGCACATGTATACACATGTAACAAACCTGCACATTGTGCAAATGTACCCTAGAACTTAAAGTATAATAATAAAATAATAATAATAATGCTGTTACATGAATAAAGCAAGTTATTAAAGGCTACATCCAAAATTATATAATTTAGATATATTTTTTCTAAAATAATCCCACTTTTTCATGGAAGCATGCATGTATAGTAACAGAATAAACTCCCTTGTAAAAAGAAAACACATCAACTTCAGGATAGTGGTTATCTCTGAAAAGAGAATGGAAACAGAACTACATAGAGGAATTGCCTTCATTTGCATCTATAATGTGGTGGTTTTACTTTTTTGTTTTAAAGAAAGAGATTTGACAAACTGCTATAAACCTTCAAATACAAGTTTATGTACAGGCGGTTTCATAGTTCTCAGGAGTGGGATTGCTGGGTCTTATGATAAGTTTTGCTTCATAAAAATAATGAAAATTTTCAAAGTGTACAATTTTACATTACCACCAGCCTTGTTACAGTTTCTCCATATTCATGCAAACTTGGTATTGTCAGATTTTTAGAATTTAGCCCTTCTATCGCTAGTAGAATGGATTTGGTGATACCTCATTGTGATTTCAATAGGTATTTGCCTAATGACTAGTGATGCTAAATATCTTTTCATTTATTGTTTATATATCTTCTTTGGAAAAGTGTTTATTAGAATCATTTGAAAATATTTTTTCATGGGCTATTTATCTAATTGAGTTATAAGAGTTATTTTTTAGGTATAAAACAGACAAACAGTTTGTAAAAATTTTCTTGACTTGTGAAAATTTTATGACTTGCCATTTCATTTAAAGCAGATTAGTGGTTGCCAGGAGCTAGGAGAAATGAGAGGGAATTGACTGCAAAGAGAAAGGAGGGAACATTTGGAAGTGATACAAATAATCTATATAACAACTGTGGTGGTCTTTATATGACAGTATATATTTGTCAAAATGTACCTGAATTTATACTTAAAATTCATTAATGTAATTATATAAAAATTGTACAAAATAAGTTCACTTAAATGAAGATTTTAACTATGATAGCATGTGTTTTTTTTTTTTTTTTATCAGTAGATGCATTAGTGCTTTATTGACTTACATTTTTTATATGTTTGAATTATTTTGTAATTTAAAATTATGGGGAATTTCTAGTTCTAACTTTGTAAATCTAGCTTCTTTAATGAACCACTGATTCAATGGGACAGTAGTCTGGAGTATTACTAGTGAAAATGATTAAAATGAAACACAGACCCATTTTTCTACGCCCACAAAGCTTGATTGTTCTATTCAGATGCAGGAATCTACAAGTTTCTGTACATACATTTATCAATCAATAGCACATGAGCTAAGAGTGCAGTTCTGCTCTCTTGGGGATGGCAGATACAAAGTGTTGTGCATAAAGTACTACAGAAACCTTCACAGACATTTCCACTTAGTGAGAACATTTTGGGCTCCATAGCTGCTTTGGCTGGAAAAGTTCTTTAAACATTATTAAATTGGCCATCTGATTTGGAAAGAGAAAAGAATGCCATTCCACTTGCTTTGCTGGGAATGCAGAGTGAAGCAGGGAAGGGGAGCAGGGGAGCAGGGGCAGAACAACACAAGGACCGAGACTCTTCCCTCTGTTGCAGTTTCCCACACCTACTTGGTATGGGGTATGAGTATAAATACCATCTCTTAGGGTCACCATAATCACCTATGAGCCTCTTACAACTACAGATGCTTGGGTGGGACCTGGTGGAATCCGAGTATCTGAATGTACAATTATAAATTTATAGTTTCTTTTTCATTTCTTTTTAATGATCTCTAGAGGTGATTATTATACACACCAAGCATCACAGTTAGCTCATGCTGGCATAGCAAATACCATACACTACTTGGTTCAACAATAGCAAGTTATTTTCTTACCATTTCTGGAAGGAGGAAAGTCTAGATTAAGGGGCCAGTGGATTCAATTTCTGGTTAGGTCTCCTTTCCTATATTTCGGATGGCCTCCTTCTCACTGGGTTCTTACAGATGCAGACAGAGCTAGGGAGCTCTGTGGTATACCTTATTGGAAAGCCACTTGTCCTATCAGGGATCCACCCTTATGATCTCATTTAACAATAATTACTTCCTTACTCCAAATACAGTCACATTAGGGGCTAGGGTGTCAACATGAATTATGAGGGGACACAATTGAGTTCATAGCAGTAAGGTTTTATAACAATTAAAGAGAATCTATTTTTAAATCTCCAAATCTCACACAGAACACTATCTATTTTGGAAGGTTTTCCCTATCAAATACTAACTAATATATTTAGAAAATGAGATAAACAGGTTAGTCACGCTGAGTTGATGCTACTTCAGTCAATTGAGAAGTAACTTGGAGTGGCAGGTGGTCTGTATAACTTTAGGGGAATAATTTTCTTAGTCTTCTTAAGATAGTAAAATAGTATACTAGAATTCACTCAGGAAACTAAGTTGTAAATTATTGCATGTATTTATATGTCCTATCTCTGGTGAGATTTTAACATCTTTTAACCTTCAGAGCACTATCCAGTTCATGTGAAACACACAATAAGTTACAGGTTGATTTTATATTAGATTAAAATAAACTTAAAAAAACTGTGTTACTAAATATTTCAGACATATACAAATGGAGGAAATAATGAATAATATGATCTCTCATATACTACTTGTGATTTGACTTCAATAATCATCACCACACAGAATATTTCATCTATACTTCCCTCTACTGTTTTTACCTCTATTTATTAAATTTTATTTATTTGTTTTTATTTTTGGAGACAGGGTCTCCAAACAATCATGGCTCGCTGCAGCCTCAACTTCCTGGGCTCAGGTAATCCTTCCACCTCAGCCTCCTGAGTAGCTGAAACTACAAGCACGTGCCACCACACCCAGCTAATTTTTGTATTTTTTGTAGAGACGGGGTTTCATCCTGTTGCCCAGGCTGGTTTTGAACTCCTGGGCTCAAATGATCTGCCTGACTGGGACTCCCAAAGTGCTGGGACTACAGGAATGAGCCACTGCAGCCCAGCAAAATTATTATTATTATTTTTAGAGTACCAGAAAGCATATAACTTCATGGATAAATACTGCAGTATATAATTTTAAGAACTTTGACTCTTTTAAAAAACATTTCCAGTATTCCATAAACATATCTAAAATAATTAACACAAATCCCATAATGTCATCAAATGTTCTGTCAATATTCTCATAACTTCTTTCTAAAGTTTCAATTAGTATCTAAATAAATAATGTTGATACATTGCAACTAGCTGATAAGTCTCTTTTAATGTAAAAGTTTCTGGTCGGGTGTGGGGCTCACACCTGTAATCCCAGCACTTTCGGAGGCCGAGGCAAGTGGATCATTTGAGGTCAGGAGTTTGAGATCAGCCTGGCCAACATGGTGAAACCCCGTGTCTACTAAAAATACAAAAATTAGCTGGGTGTGGCAGTGCATGCCTGTAGTCCCAGCTACTCATCGCTTGAACCCAGGAGGTGGAGGTTGCCGTGAGCCAAGTTTGTGCCATTACACTCCAGCCTGGGAGACAGAGTGAGACTCTGTCTCTTTTTCATCCCTTTTTTTATTTCTTGTGATATACTTGTTGAAGAAACTGGGTCTTTTGTTCCATAGAGTGTCTCATAGTCTGCATTTTCCTGAGTTTGTTCTTTTTATCATTTAACATGTACCTCTATCCCTTACATGTCTTAATATTGGTGGATAGTGCTAAAGATTTGGTCAGAATCAGATTTGATTTTTTGGCAAGAGTGTTTTAAAAGTTTTGTCTTTTTGTTAGGAAGCAGTTAACGTTTGGTTTTCTTTGTTTTTCAAAGAAAGAAACATTAATGGTCAAAATATCATTAGGGCCTTGCTGAGACCAGCTTGGTCGGGGAGATCCTGACCCAGCAGCGCTAGAGGAATTAAAGACACACACACAGAAATATAGAGGTGTGAAGTGGGAAATCAGGGGTCTCACAGCCTTCAGAGCTGAGAGCCCCAAACAGAGATTTACCCACATATTTATTAACAGCAAGCCAGTCATTAACATTGTTTCTATAGATATTAAATTAACTAAAAGTATCCCTTATGGGAAACGAAGGGATGGGCCGAATTAAAGGAATAGGTTGGACTAGTTAACTGCAGCAGGAGCATGTCCTTAAGGCCTAAATCGCTCATGCTATTGTTTGTGGCTTAAGAATACCTTTAATCGGTTTTCTGCCCTGGGTGGGCCAGGTGTTCATTGCCCTCATTCCCGTAAACTCACAACCTTCCAGTGTGGGGGAAGGTTAAGGCCATTATGAACATGTTACAGTGCTGCAGAGATTTTGTTTATGGCCAATCTTAGGGCTAGATTATGGCCAGATTTTGGGGGGCCTGCTCCCAACAGGGTCTGATTGCAATAATTTTGAAAATCAAAGGTTTAAGGTTATCTGAGTCTGCACAATGGTTGAGAAGAATCAAGATAAGCATGGAAGTGGAGAAAGAACTGTGTTTTAAAAAGCTCTTTTGAATTTGCTGTTCTCCTCTACCCCAGACTATTCTGTCTTCTTGCCTGAAGAATGAAAATGTGGATATTAAAAGGGAGTTTCTGGTAAGCAGCAGAGAGTTGAATGTCTAGGTTCACGATGCCAGTGCTTGTGATTGCTTGTCTCTCTGCTTTCAAAGATGTCATGGAAGAACAAATGCTTTCCCCACTCTTTGGAAAATTTATTAGGAATTCTTTTTTCAAAACATTCTCTCTGATTCTTCTGAGATTATATATCTCAGAGTTCTCTGACTATACTCAGAAAATACATTGGAAAGATATCTTCTTGCCACTGACTTAAGGTCATTTAATCATTTTCCCATTCATTCAAAGGGCAAAAGAAAACTCCTCATTCTCTATACCCAAAACATGAGTGAGAGGTTGCTCAGCACAGTAGAATGTACATGAATTTTAGAATCAAACAGAATAGAGTTTAAATCTGCTCTTAGTCACCAATGAGCTGTGTTGCTTTGGGCAGGTCACTTATCTTATTATACCTTATGTATTCCAACTAAGAATACAGAATATTCCGGAGTTGGGGGAAATAACAAATTAAAAGGTAATTAAAACACAGTTCTTTTTCCATTTCCACTCTTATTCTGATTTGTCTTTTGCCTTCGTTTCCTGTCCTATGAACTGCAGATCATAACACCTACCTCGCAAGTCTCCTGTGGGTACTTAATATCTACTTAGCATCCTGCCTACAAGAGGCAAGCAAGATTGTTCTTATCACGCATTAGATAATAGTAAATGGAAGTATTGTCGTTATTAACATACTTATTATTTATTCAGTGAATAGTAGTTTCCTGCCTTTCTTCACCTCCTTAACTCCCCACATATTGTATCGTTATCTATTAATATAGTAAAACTGTACAGTAGGCTATTTTTAAATGAATGTTTGGTTAAGGCTATTAAGAGAGTATTAAACATGAGAAAGACACCATGAAGTAATAGTAACTGAGAGCACTCACAATATTTCAGAGTAGAAAGAATAGATGTTTTTAAAGTCAGGGATACTGAACTATTTCTATTTTATTAATGTATTTTTAAAAGGATAGCCTAGGCTAAATGATTTATGATAGCACTTTATAGTATATTAGTAAGTGCCCTGTAGTATATTTTGTAAATACAGTGACATTTTAGTGATAAGAGCTCTCATTACAAGTCTCTGTTATTAAATCATTCCTCCAAAGACAGGTTAAACTGCAAGGTTCTGGGTAAGAATTATAGGGTTTATAGATTCATGAAGTGAAAATCAGTATGCTTGGGCTGTATAATGTATATTCTGTGAAGGTGGGACATAGTAGAACAAGAAATGATTACAATACTAAGAATGCAAAAAACTGAGCAAGAGGATTTGTGTGTGTATATGTGTGTGTGTGTGTGTGTGTATGTATGTGTAAGCCCTCCTAGAGTGACTTACTGTCACTGTTGCATGAGACAAGCATATTGTTACTGACATTATCATTTTTGTTTGACTTAATAAAAAAATTGTGTCCATCTTGGTAGCATTTTTATTAAGACCTTAACTCAGATTGAAATTAGGATACCCTGCTGGCCTGGATGACTGAAGGCCCAATGCTGGACTTGAGCAGGAATTCTGGCAGAAATAAAATCAATCAAGGATAAATTTTGATGAAATATTACTGATTCCAACCCAGCAACCGACACATTGTCATTTATTAGAGAATTAGACCAAAGAAACCCATAGAATGACAATATGGCAATCTGCTCCAACCTGCTGTGTCTCTGTTCATTGCATGTCAGAACCGTACCCTTAAAGAGGGGTGTGGTCTATTGTACTTCCCAGGAGAGTCATTGGGTTGGTTCCATTAAACAAGTACTTGTTCATGAAATAAAGTTATAAGCATGGAGATCTTTTATAACTATATAAGTATTGATTATTGCATTTTTTACCAGAACAACTAAAGAAGTCCTCATTTCACACCATTCTCATCCTATATAACCTTACTGCAATGAATGAAATGTTTGTGTCCCCCTCCAAATTCATATGTTGAAATCCTAACCCCTAACGTGATGGTATTAGGAAGTGGAGGCTTTGGGAGATGACAAATCCCTCATTAATGGGATTAATTCTCTTATAAAAGGGATTCCAGAGAGCTCTCTTGCCCTCTTTTTTCCATGTGAGAATACCACAGGAAGTCAACACTCTGGACCTTGAAAGAGGAGCCCTCGCCAAACTCAACCATGATAGCACCCTGGTTGATCTCGGACATCCAGCATCAAGAACTGCGAGAAGTAAATTTCTGTTGCTTGTAAGCCACCTAGTTATGGTATCTTGTTACAGCAGCCCAAACTAAGACACATGCTTACAGATTTGGGGCTATCGAGCACCAAAACTAGATTTAAAGCACAGTAAAAGAACTTAGGATGCATGATCTCTTTGCAAAGACAAGTTATTACTGGAACAGAATACATCATCTAAAGCTCTCAAACTTTAGCTTGCATCAGAATGATGTGGAAATCTTGTTAAAACACCAATTCCTGGGCTTTCAACTGCAGTGTTTGTGATTCCATAGGTCTGGCGTAGGTACCAAGACTGCTTTTGTAAGCAGTTCCCAGTTGATACAGCTGCTGCTGGTCTAGCCACCACTCTTGGGCTCCTCTGGTGTGTATGCTGTGGATGTCAGTAAGGCAATTTTCCATTTTCTAGCAGCAAGGAGAGTATAAGAATCTGCTTGAAGAGGCTCAGAGAGTTGGGTTTCATTTATTCAACAAATACTGGGTGCCTATACAGTATTGCTAAGTCCTAAACTGGTAAATAAGAACCAGATCACCATTGCCGTCAAGGTACCTAATAACTAAATATGAAATTCTGACCAAGTGTGTGATGGTTGTGAGCATGCTATGAAACAAAATAGAGGGACAAAGCCCAGATGTGTAGGGTGGTTGGGAAAGTGTTCTCAGAGGACATGACGTGTCCACTTAATTTCCTGACTTCTCCACTAAACAACAAACAAACCCATAACTTTTGGGCTGGTGTCCTTTCCCTCTGAATTAGTATGAGAGCTTCCTTAGAATATTCTACCTGCTGCCTCTCTCAGATCCTCACCAAAACCCCACAACATCATGCTATTCTCTGATAAAAATGCAAATATGATCACATCACTCTTATGCCTAAAACATCTCTACTTTCAGCATAAATGCCAAACTTCCCTTTCACAATCTTTTCCAGTCTGCACTTTTAACCTCTCCACATGTACTGTCTATCTGAACACCTTATTCTCCAGTTTTGTGACACTTCTTGCTCATCCCAGACATGACATTTTCTCTTTCATTTAGGATATTTAGGATTCATTTGCTATTTTCTTCAGGGTATTTCACATACTCTTTTCTCTATTTAGATATTTTTGTCCTGGGATTGACTACCTCCATCTTACCTATTGCAGCTCAGTGTTTTGGTCCTCTGGGAAGCCTTCTAGATCCTTGCTGGCAGATAAGCACTTTTCTCTCTTCATTACAACATTTGGTGGATATATATTTGTTAGAAATGATGGGCTATTTGTTGATTTATCTATCTATTCCAGACTAGACTTGAATTCCTGGATGAAAAATGCTGTGAATCATTCATTTTATCACCAGGATACTTAGCTCAAAGATAGGTACATAGGAGGCGGTCAATTAATTGATTACTGAATGCATAAATGAAAAAAGGGAAATAAAATTAAAAAGAAGATAGTAAATAAAACTTTAGTCTGTAGATTTTCATTCTCTATTCTTTAACCTGGTAGTTATTTTATTTTATTTTATTTTATTTTGTTTTATTTTATTTTATTTGTAGAGGCAGGGTCTTGCTCTGTTGCCCAGGCTGGAGTGCAGTGGTGCAATCGTAGCTCACTGCATCCTCAAACTCCTGGGCTCAAGTGGTCCTTCTGCCTTAGCCTCCTGAGTAGCTGAGACTACAGGTGCAAGCCCCCATACCTGGCTTTCTTTCTTTTGTGTGTGTGTGTGTGTGTGTGTGTGTGTGTAGATAGAGATGGTGTCTCACTATGTTGCCTGGGCTGGTCTTGAACTTATGGCCTCAAGTGGTCCTCCTGCCTTGGTCTCCCAAAGTACTGGGAATACAGGAATGAGCTACCATTCTCACGCTTCAACAGCAATTTCAAATATTTGGGTGAGATAAACTGACAGACATGGCTTGAATATAGAGTTCATTATTAGTCCTCTAATCTGTGACTGATGTGGCGTGGAGTTGAGTTGTGAGATACATAAAGTGTTTTTTTCTCTTTCTTTCTTTAGACCATTTTATTGAAATATGATTGGCATGTGAAAAGCCATATATATTTAATGTATATAATCCAATGAGTTTGGGGATAAGTATACATGGTCACCTCTATCAAGACCATGACTATCTTCATCACTTCAAAAAGTTTCCTCCCAGGCCCTTTATTATATTATTCATTCTTTTTAAAGATCTTCTCTTATCAGCTGTAGGTAGGCAAGTTAACTACCAAGGGCAAGGGGAAGCATGAGTAAAAATATTAGGTTCATGTCTCTCATTTATCTTCTTTCAAACCCCCCAAATCTCACTGATATTAGTGCAAAGATATGAATCCATAAGAATAAAATAACCTAGAAAGAAATTCAAGGAGATGCGAAGAAGAAAGAAAACATGCAATTTAGGAAGGTAGAAGAGTTTCAACCTAATTTTCTACGGGGGAGTCATAGTGGGGGTGTTATCTATTACTCCATGGAATTTTGAGAGCTTTAATGATTAGAGGCATCCCAGACACAGAGAATGAAGGTTAACCATAGAGTAGTGTTTCCATGTGGGATTCTTTTCTGGAATTTTTGGGGAATTTTTGGGAAATTTATGTGTTTTTATGAATTCAGAGAGAAATCAGTTGGGAAAACAAATTACAATTCCTCTGCTAGAATTAAAGCTTAATAATCACCATAGCAATGTTACTAGTTTGAAAGAATAGATTGATGTCAAGTTGAAAGCAAGAGCAGGAATCACTGGTACACAGAATGGAAGCATAACATGGACATTTCCAGGACCGGGACAGGAGCACGTAGATGAGCAGCAATCACCGTCTCATCATGTTGCCATGTTTTAGGTATCCGTGGCCCTGTCTGCTGCTAAAGATGAATCATTCTTGTAAATAAAATGAATGTTAATACATTTATATGCATAGTATACTTTATACAAATACTTTGAATGTTGTTCTAAGAAATAACAAGTCTGGAAGCAAAGTAAGTTCTTAAGTTGACAATTTTGACATGTAATTCTGCATAGTATTGTTAACTGTGTTAGAATATCACAATGTTATATTATTGTGATATGACCTAACAATGTTAGCTCGTGTTTTCCAGTGTTTAAAATACTTCATAGGCTACAATTGTTTGTAAATAACTTAACAGAAGAAATGCAAGGAGAAAAATATATGAATATTGTTGTAGACTACTCTGACATAGAATTAGTAACTAATGTAAAATTTGAATCAGCAAAAGCAACATAAATTTCAATGGCAAAACCAAACTCAGAGAAGGCAGATGAAATACTTTCATCATTAAAAAAGAGATAAACTTTTATGAAGCAACATATACTCTGATGTACAACTTGAAGATCTTTGAACTTATCAAGCCATCAGTGCAAAATGAAAGCAATTTTTCCAAAAAAAATAGGATATTTGTTATAAAAATCAAGACTACTAGGTAGGGCTATTAAAACCTTGTGTGCTTTAATATTTTATATTAAGAAAAGTACTTTTAAATATTTTACATATTTTTGGTATTATCTTTCAATGCTTTAAATTATTTTTATTTAGTATTTATTTTATTTTGTTTCTTTTGATGTTTTCTAATATCAAATGATTATGTTGGATAGAGATGATTTTTATAGCTTATTAAAATAAGTATCTTGTCATAATAATATTGATTCATAATAATCCTAAGTCATGCATTTAATACTCTTTTTAAAATTCTGTGAAAAATTCCTGCAAGTTCAGTTTGGTCCTATCACAAAAAAGTGGTTTACTGCTTATTATTAAGGTCACTCACTATTACTTAAAAATGTGCAAATAAAGCTTTATGAAAAATACAGATTAATTTATGATTTGGGAAGTGTCTAAAAATTCCTGAGAATTCTGATTCTTCAGCATCTAATCTTGGGAATTTGGAAGCACAAGAATGCAGCTGAACACAATAGAACTGGTGGAAGATCTATACAGGGCAGGCTCCTGACACATCTCACATCTCACCTGACACATCTCAAGACTAGCCCTCCTCTCCCTTACTCTCCAACATTAAAATTTTCACACCAACCAGGGGATACTGAGATTTAAGCTTTTGGAGAAATGTCTTCAGACTTAGCGAAACTGCACTGAGATCTAGGTTGAGAAAAGGGCAGAGTAAGTAAAAATCGAGATACTCTACTCTGGGACCTTCTTCACCATTCCCCCATTTAAAACCTAAAATGTTACTAGCAAAACAGAAACTATCGCTATCTTGCTTCTTCTCTCCCCACCCTGTCAAATTCAAGAGCATGGAGAAATTGACTGCCCCAGCTTAAGAAATGAGTCCTTTTCCATAACATAAACATCTGCCGGTCCTTCATTCCTCATCCTTATCATTTCACACCAATCAGGATTTTAGTGACTCATTTTTAAGTAAGAATGAATAGCCAGGTCAAAGAATTCCCAAGAATTTAAGGAAAGCCTTTGACATAAAAAAGAAATTAGAAAAGTAGATATAAAACATAGAATTCAGTGTAAGATTTAGCTAATGATATCAAAATCTCAGGATGAAACAAATGTTTAACAGAAAATTTGGGAAAATAAATTAAAAATTAAAGATTAATTAGGAAGGCCCACTACTTAAATAAAAGGTGTTACAGCCCTAGAAATCCAGAAAAAAAAACAAAGAAGTCCAGATATTATCTAAGAAATGGCACATAGTTTTCAGAAATTTAAACCATATTTTCCTCATTGGAAATATTCAATGAATGCCCTGCACCAACAAACATATGCCTATCCTAAAGCATACATTTCAGACTACCAGGAATAAAAATGAGATTCTGAAAGAATCAGGCAAGAATTTAATAAATCATGTGCCAGAATTTGAATGACAGTGGCTTCAGACTTTTCAACTGCAACACTGAAAATTAGAAGTCGGTGGAGTATTGCCTTTAAAAGGCCTTTCTGCATGAAAATATTTTCAACCTCGAATTCTATATCCAGCAAAAATACAGATCAACTGTGAAGGTCAGAACACTGGAGAAGATCATCTGCTCTTTCTTAGGAAACTATTGGAGAATGTTTTTCGAAAAAACAAGGACAAATTCAAGAAAGAACACTGGAGATCCAAGAAACAAAAGACCATCAAACTCAGCAGAAATGTGAAGGGAAGTGCCAGGGTTAGTGACCAACAATACATATCTGAATCAGATGACAGGACATAGCTGGAAGAATGTTCCCAAAAACAGAGAAAAAGAAACTAATAGTTTATTTTATAATTTGCTCACAGGGAAAAACATTGACAATTGTTGGAGAGTTTTGTTGAGTATCTAGAAAAAATAGTGAAAAGTTTATAGAAAACTAAAGAAAAAAGGGAAGAATAGAAAAATAAATTATCATAGTATATTGGTTGATTCAGCTTTAAAAAATATTTGTTGTCCTAATAGTTGATTGTTTATTTAAATTTTGTGATAAAGCAATACTGGAGAGGCTCACGTGGCAAAGAAATGATGTCTCTAATCAGCAGCTAATAAAGACTGGAGACCTGCCAACAGCCCCCACTCAAGTGAGTTTAGAAGCAGATCCTTCCCCAATTCAGCCTTCAGATTGTACAGCCCTGTCCGGTATCTTGATTGTAGCCTTATGAAACACCCTGATTGTGAGATATCTAGCTAAACTCCTCCTGGATTCCTGACCCACAGACACTGAAATAATCAGTGCTTGTTGTTTTAATCTGCTAAATTTTAGAGTAATTTGTTATGCAGTAATAGATAATCAATATAACATTTCTTTCCCAGATATGCAATCTTCAGCTGTGTAAACATTATTTTGCTTGATGTAGAACTATGGAGTTGGTTTTCATTTGTTTATTTTTAGAATTTGTGAGAAGATGCTTTGATTCCTTCACTTAGTGGCTCAGGAAACATAGTTGAAGAATCAGAATCAGACAGACAATGGGAGAGATACTTCTAATGATATTTTTGTTTGTCTAAACATCTTAAGGAGAATGCTATCAAAACTGGGAGGCAGTAGTAATAACCTGCTAATGTTACCCACCAGCCTAATGATCTCAATATAAATATCATCCATAGCCTAGACATACAATTCTATGTATCACAGAAACCCATCTTCCAGTTCACAGAGGATTCATTGGAATGAACACCTGACTCTTGCTGGGCCAATCCGATCCTCTTCCTAGAAATTTAGAACTGGCCTACATTGAAGAAGTTATTTAAAGGTAGTGATCTAAAAGGAATATTCTGTAGACTTAAGGTTTAACATGCAGCCATCATGGGACATGTATATACAGACAAATAAGAAGACAGTTTATGGAGTAATAAACCGGAAACCAATACGTAAAAAGAGCCATTGTCAGACAAACCCAGAGCTGCACACACACACAGACCCAGACACATGATTCTTTTAGTTAAATTTCTCTTAAATGGATTCTATGAGCATTTTCTCTTACTTAAGATAGTTTTGGTGCCCCTCCCCTCCTCTGCCCTCCCCTTCCCTTCCCTTTTCTTTTTCTATCACTTATAGCAGTGGGCCCCAACCATTCTGGCACCAGGGACGGGTTTTGTGGAAGACCTTTTTTTCCATGGACAGGCGATGGGGGGTTAGTTTCAGGATGAAACTGTTCCACCTCAAATTATCAGGTATTAGTTGAATTCTCATAAGGAGTGGGCACCCTAGATTCCTTTCATCTGCAGTTCACAATAGGGTTTGTGCTCCTATGAGAATCTAATGCCTCCACTGATCTGACAGGAGGCGGAGCTCAGGAGGTCATGCTCCTCACCGCTTACCTCCTGCTGTGTGGCCTGGTTCCTAACAGGCCACGGGCCGGTACCAGTCTGTGGTACCAGGGACTGAGGACCACTTTGTTATAGGAAAGATGGTGTGTTTCTATTCCTTACTAATAAATCACTCCTGAATGAGATGGAAGTTAGAGAATGCCAGTCATTGGGTTTACCTGAAAGGTGATCTGGAGAAGTCACTTTTTCTTTTCTATGACAGTGGACTTTCCTCAGAAGTGTATTCCTGAGGCTCTGCCCCTAGGACAGACAAGAACAGTGTATAACAACCTCTTCATAACAGCCACCATTAATAAACAAGCAAAGGATTGTGATTTCTTTCTTTTAAAATATTTCTTTATAAATTAAGCTTTCTAAGTCTCTGTTGATCTTAACAGGAACTATTCAATCTTACTTAGCAGTCTGCAGCATGGGAAAATGGACATTTCTGAATTTAACAGGCTCTGCTGTTATGAAACCCACCTAGAACTATGGATTATTTATTTGTATACATCAGTCAGCATCATAAGTACAAACCTTAGATTATCTTTTTGTTTGATTGCTGTGGAATGTTGTGGGTTATACTCTGACACTAATTTTGGATTTCTTTTAAGATTTTATTATTTCCTAGATCAATTCTTGGTACTGTCTCTGTAAAACAAAAAGTATAATTTTTAAGTGAAAACCAAGATGAGCTCAAAGCTCACTTTAAATTCACCATCTCTGCTCACTATCTTTAATGTTGTGAAAATAACTGGTGTTTTGAAGCCAGACTGTATCAGCAAAATTCATTTATTTAAGAAATGTTTGCTTAACTTCTCCTACTTACAAACAGTATGTGCTTTGTGAGTTTTTTTTTTTTTGATGAATAAGCATGCATGATTTCTATAGCTTCTCTGAGCCCCAGTTTTATTATTTATAAGGTAGTTTTTAATTTTTACATGTTCACTGTATTAAAAATCAGTTTATTATTGGGTACATAATACATATACAATGACTGTTATTTTCCTTGAAATTATATATACACATGAACAAATTAACTTGAATTATTTGGCCTCCATTTGGGCATTATAACTATAGGAATTCCAGCAGCAGGTGGGAAATATAAAAAACAATAGCAGAATAAGGAGTCTGCAAGCTGATAATAGGTCAAACAGTGAGCGTTGACTACTCATTGCAGTGCCCCATGCAGTAACACAGCTCTTTCTTAGGCTCATTCTGAGCCAAAACAGTGAATCTAAACTTAAGTACAGGTCTATTAGTGTCAAAGAGCATTCAAAAATGCGATTATGGAAGCTCATACACGTCTCTCTGGATTGGTTTCTTGCTTGAAGCTTCCAACTCTTATTTGACACAGAATTCTATAAATTATATAATAGTTAGTGGTTTCCCAGCCCACATCAGATTAAGAAAGCAAACTAAGAGTAGAGGAAAGCCTACTCAGAAAGAAAATTTAGAAAGCAAACTAAGAGTAGAGGGAAGCACGTGGATACACTCAAGTAGCAGCTGACAATATAACCAAGAGTCAGCGGATAGAAAAAGCAATGAGAGGTACAACTATATACACAGTAGGGTAAGCTGTTGATGATACAGCAATCTTGGTTAGAATGTAGCTCAACAAATTAATGTCCAAAATAGCAGTTACAAATAATCAGAGAAAGCGCCAATAATGTTTAAAATACTTCGTTTAGTGAGGCAAAGTAGTGAGGCAAAGTAGTGACTCAAAAAGATGAGAAAGCTTCGGTTAAAAAAATTATAGAAAAAGAGAATGGTAAAACTTGAACTTTTGAATATTATAATTTTTGTTATCCTTTAAAATTCAATTACATGAAATCCTAGAGTCACTGATAATGATGAATAATAGAGGCATTATTTAATATATTCTATGTAGAGTTGAGCCACACTTTAATAAGACAAAATAGTTCATTTCTTTTGACAAATATAAAAAACATCCAATATGAGGTTATAAGTGGATATATCCACAGGCACCTATTCAAATAGTCTTTCAGTTAAGTACTTCTAGCACATGAACTAGTATTAAGTAGCTATAAATTCCCTTCAACATTTATTTAAAATATCATAAAGTAAACACAGCAGGAAACTGTGTAAAGAGAATGTTCAGTTTAGTGTATTACAGCACTGAATCTTGAAAGATTGTTACATGTAACATGGCCCTGCAGTCAAGCAAAAAGCATGAGGATCCATAAAGGTGAGAAAGTCAAACTTGTAATTAGAGAATGAGGAATAAAAGCAGACCAATTAAAGATGAATTCCTCCCCGTGTTAAAAACAGGAGCCCTTGCCATTACACGTATATTTACTAGTATTAAATTCAATTTTGTATGACAAATTATATCCAATTCCATGCTAGATACTTAATTTCTTTTACATCATCTTTTTCCTGATTAAAAATATCTTTCTGTAAGAAGCTGGGGCTTATTCTTGCATAATTTTATAGTTATTTCATAAAAAGGGAACAATCTCATCATATTTTGTCTGTTGAATTGACTTCCTACATGTGTGATACATGCAGATGCGTGAGACCCCATACTCAGAAAGGTCCCAGGCTTGGTTTAATGCTCTGCTGCTGCCACCTTGAACTTCTTCATAATTTTTTTTTCTTTTCTTCTTTTTTTTGTTTTGGAGATGGAGTCTTGACCTGTCGCTTGGGCCAGAGTGCAGTTGCATGATCTCGGCTGCCTGCAATGTCCACCTCCCAGATTTAAGTAATTCTCCTGCCTCTGTCTCCTCAGTAGCTGGGATTACAGGCATGCACCACCACCCCCAGATAATTTTTTGTATTTTTAGTAGAGAGAGGATTTCACCATGTTGGCCAGGCTGGTTTTGAACTCCTGACCTCATGTGATCTGCCCTCCTCAGCCTTCCAAAGTGCTGGGATTACAGGCATAAGCCACCGCTTCCGGCCTCTGTAATTTTTTAACAAGGGATCTTGAATTTTCATTTTACACTGGACTCTCCAAGTTACATATCTGGTTCTGTTTATCTGTTTATCTGGTTCTGCCCAATTGGTTTATATACTGATGCATTTGGTGTTAAAAAATAAAGAGTCCAAATACTTGTATCACAACCATAAAATTAGTTATGTTTTTTCTCCTTC
Organism: Macaca mulatta; assembly: GCF_049350105.2. NCBI lineage: Eukaryota > Metazoa > Chordata > Mammalia > Primates > Cercopithecidae > Macaca > Macaca mulatta. Next base: position 69,360,759 of record NC_133422.1, read on the forward strand.
TTTTCCTGTTCTACTTCTCCCTTCTCCAGTTAAATTATCGTATTAAGGAAAGAGGTCAATGAAACTGAATTATCCCAGAAGCAAACTCATGCATATAAGTACACTTGTTGCTTGACAGATTTGCTATTGGAAATTAAGTGGGGGAAGTCCAATGGTCATTACAATAAATGATGCTAATGCACTGAAAAAACAAGAAAAATTATATTTCAAAGTCTTACCAAACCAAAACATTAACTTTGAGTAGTTTAAAAAACTAATTGTGAAAAACAACATGTAGAGTGATAAGTTCGTTTATATTAAAAATGTGATTTTTCTGCCCATCAAGACACCCTAAAGGAAGTGAAAAGTCAAGCTACAAACTCTAAGAACATAGTTTTATTGCATAAAGTGTAGAAAGGACTAAAACCTGAAAGAAAATTTCAAACAGTTCAATAGAAAACTGGGCAATAGGCACTTCAAAGAAGAGGAAACTTAAATTAACAAAAAACACTGAAAAATGTACTAGATCGGTAATAATCAGGAAATGTAAATAAAAAGTAAAAGGGGTTACCATATCACACCCACCAGACGAGCAAAAATTTTAAGTCTATGTATTAGTAAATATTGGAGGGGATATGGATCAACAGAAATTTTCGTATATTAGTAGATGGACCATAAATTGAAAAACATCTTTCTTTGTTTACTTGACAAATAATGATTGTATATATGTATGGCATACAATCTGACATTTTGATATATGTGTACATTGTAGAAAGATTAAATCAAGCTAATTAACATTTCCATCACCTCATCTCCTTTTTTTAAAAAAAATTCTTTTTTTTAAAAATTATACTTTAAATTCTGGGGTACATGTGCAGAACGTGCAGGTTTGTTACATAAGTATACATGTGCCATGGTGGTTTGCTGCACCCGTCAACCCATCATCTACATTAGGTATTTCTCCTAATGCTATCACTCCCCTACCCCCACAACCCCCGACAGGCCTGGTGTGTGATCTTCCCCTCCCTGTGTCCCTGTGTTTTCATTGTTCAACTCCCACTTATGAGTGAGAACATGCAGTGTTTGGTTTTCTGTTCTTGGGTTATTTGCTGAGAATGATGGTTTCCAGCTTCATGCAGGTTCACATCCCTGCAAAGGATGTGAACTCATCCTTTTTTATGGCTGCATAGTATTCCATGGTGTATATGTGCCACATGTTCTTTATCCAGTCTATCACTGAGGGTCCCTTGGGTTGGTTCCAAGGCTTTGCTATTGTGAATAGTGCTGCAATACACATACGTGTGCATGTGTCTTTACACTAGAATGATTTATAATCTTTGGGTGTATACCCAGTACTGGGATTGCTGGGTCAAATGGTATTTCTGGTTCTAGATCATTGAGGAATTGCCACACTGTCTTCACTGTCTTCCACAATGGTTGAACTAGTTTACACTCCCACCAACAGTGTAAAAGCGTTCCTATTTCTCCACATCCTCTCCAGCATCTGTTGTTTCCTGACTTTTTAATGATTGCCATTCTAACTGGCATGAGATGGTATCTCATTGTGGTTTTGATTTGCATTTCTCTAATGACCAGTGATGATGAGCTTTTCTTTATGTTTGTTGACCACATAAATGTCTTCTTTTGAGAAGTGTCTGTTCATATTCTTTGCCCACTTTTTAATGGCGTTGGTTTCTTCTTGTAAATTTAAGTTCTTTATAGATTCTGGATATTAGCCCTTTGTCAGATGGGTAGATTACAAAATTTTTGTCCCATTCTGTAGGTTGCCTGTTCACTCTGATGATAGATTATTTTGCTGTGCAGAAGCTCTTTAGGTTAATTAGATCCCATTTGTCAATTTTTGCTTTTGTTGCCATTGCTTTTGGTGTTTTAGTCATGAAGTCTTTGCCCATGCCTATGTCCTGAATGGTAAGGCTACAATAACAAAAACAGCATGGTACTGGTACCAAAACAGATATATAGTGCAATGGAACAGAACAGAGGCCTCAGAAATAATGCCACACATCTACAACCATCTGATCTTTGACAAACCTGACAAAAACAAGCAAAGGGGAAAGGATTCCCTATTTAATAAATGGTGTTGGGAAAACTGACTAGCCATATGCAGAAAGCTGAAACTGGATCCCTTCCTTACACCTTATACAAAAATTAACTCAAGATAGATAAAAGACTTAAACGTAAGACCTAAAACAATAAAAACCCCAGAAGAAAACCTAGGCAATATCATCTCCTTATTTTTCTGTAGTGAGGACATTTAAAATCTTTCTTTTAGCAATTTTCAATTATACAATACATATTATTAACTGTGGTCGCCATGCTACATGCTGTGTGATAGATCCCTAAAACTTACTTCTCTTATCTAACTGACTGACATCTCCCCTTTCCCCACCCCTCCCTACTAGTAGCCTTTGACTGACATCTCCCCCTTCCCCACCTCTCCCCACTAGTAGCCTCTGGTAACCACCACTCTACTCTGTTTCTATGAGATTGGCTATTTTAGATTCCACACAGAACTTTTCAAAAAAAGTTTGATTTTTACCTGAATATGAAACACATATGCCCCATGACCCATTATTTCTATAATTAGGTTTAATAAATTGAATCAGATAAACTTTTATTTATGTGTACCAGAAGACATGTATAAGAAAGTTCACAGCAGCATAGATCTAAATAGAGTAGATCACATACACAAAGTGAGATATAATCATTTGGTGGCATAAAACAACAATAAAAATGAATGAACGACAGCTACTAGTATCACCAGTGGTTAATCTCCCAAACATAATAGTGAGTAAACAATATGAGACTCAATTCCATTTAAGTAAAGTTCAAAAGTAAGCACAACCATACAATGTATTGTTGGGGGCACATACATAGATACTAAAATCATAAAAAGTCTCACGTCAGTGAGGATGGTAATTATTAGGGATAGAAAGGAAAGGATATGCAATGAAAGAGATCAGAAGCTTCTAAGTTATTGGTAATGCTTATTATCTAATGAGGATTTTGGCTACTTTGATGTTGTCTTTATGAAGAAAAAACATATAGGGTTTACATGCTCTGATAAGGTATGAATATATTTCATAATTTAAAAAATGCCTAGCATTTCAAAGCATTATGTAACTAATATGTACTGTATTTAAAGGCAAGTCTTTTCAAGGTCTACATATTGTTGACAAACCTTCAGTGACAAATTAATTCCTAACTCTCACCCACAAAATCTACCAAAAGAAAAAGAATTATATTCATGTATGCATTAAAGATTTTTTAAAAAATAATTTATGCTGCATCCAGTTTAGTTCTTTTTGTAATTGACATGAATAAAATACACATGAAATTGTAAGAAGGACAAGGTTTTGAAGGAGGGAAAAGGATGTAAATAAATTGGTAGGAGAGCTGAGTTGGTTCTGCAAGCAAAACAATGATCTATGCTTGCTTTCAAATCCCTGATAATATTTAAGTAATGTCCAAAAACCCAAAAGCTTACTTCTTAAGGAGAAAAGGCATTATCAAAGTTCTTAAATATGACTACAGCTGGTTTTCTAGGAACAAAGATTTTGAAGGAGACAGTTGTCACACTGTTCTATGGTATTTGGACTCTAGCTGATGGAGGACCATTAAAACATTTCAAATAGGCACTGCCAAGGTAAAGCCGCATGTCTTTGGGGGTAAAGGAAAAGAAAAGGCAAGCATGAAGCTTATCAAGAGATGGAGCATAAAAACAGAAAATGATGGGGAGCCATGAAAGCAACGTTGAAAAATTAAACCATCATCAAAATTTTGACCCTTTTAAAATTGAGCACATGATTTAGATATGAATACGTAGAAGATTTTCTTTCTCCTTCTTTTTGATAGTAGGATCTTTGAAGATTGCTTTGGATAGACTAGGGTGCGATAGAAGATTTTGCTAAAGGCACCATAGTCTCGCTGTAAACCTAAAGCAAAGATTGTCTTGGCACAATGTGTTTATCTTTGACTTCATAATTCCTTAAGGAACAGTTCATCATGTTTACATTTAAGTACATGGTATTGAGGCCTTATGTGCTTTAGAGTCTCTACTGCATAAGAACATTAATTCAAATGGGACGCAACATTACCAGTGTTAAGCTATTGAACAAGCAGTATCTAAAATCATTACTGTTATTCCAGCTGGGAGAGCCAAAGGCTGAGTTGTTTATTCTAATGGTCTTGTTTACATTTTAAATTTGAGCCACTGAAGACTTAGTTACAGAAAACAAGAATTAGAAGCATTCAGCTAGATGCTGCCATCTCAACAAACAAAACAAAACAAACAAACAACATCAAAAAAACAAAAACCAACAGTGATTGGCAGATCCTCAAAATTGCGTCTGTCAATTTTAGTGTCTTCGCATGGGTTTCTCCAGCTACACTGAGAAAAGGGCCTTGATCCAAGCTCTATAAATTATTCCTTGGAGAAGAGCTCTTCAGCCTCCAAACAACTACAAAATCTTACCTGTACATCTCTACTTGTCTTGCAGAGGCGGAGTTATAAATATTTTTTATCCTTGTAGAAATAACACTTTACCAGCTTAACACTAAAAGAACGATTTTGGAGTCAGATACCAACCTCATTATTAATACTATGAAAATCAGTATTCTATATTTAAATTTGGGATCAGAAGAAAAAAATTCAAAGGAGCTCTGTATTTTTTGAATGATGAAATAAACATTTCTACTACTAGAGATACTTCTTTCTTACAGTCCTGCACTGCAGAGACTATGTTAGCAGAATTTATACTACGATGAATGTTAGCAGAATTTATACCTATGATAAATGCTGTTCTTGAAATTCCAAGGGAAGATGTCATGACTTGTTCTTTGCTCATGTGGTAGATACAACCATATGGTGTTTTTTACTTTGTTTTTAATCTGCATTGTTCTCAGTTTCCAAACTAACATAATCATAAGTATCTTTGCTCTATTAACTTATTTCATGACCAACTGAAAGAAGAAACATGTAAAACTTTTGTGTTTCCAAATATCAAATATAAAAAGCTATTCAAATAATGTAAATCAATTAAAATTTCTAAAGAACAACAAAACGGATCCAGCACCTCCTTGAGACTTACAATGTGATCTGAGGATTAATGCAGCACCATTATCTGGGAACCTGCTAGAAATGCAGAATTCCAGGCCCCATTCCAGATCTACTGAATCAGAGCCTGCATTTGAACAAGGTCTCCAGGTCATCAGAACGCACATCCAAGTTCACAAAGCTCTTCCATGGCTGACCTTTACAAATGTACTATGTAGTCGTATAAATTGTAACTTTACCCAGAGAAAGAGTAGAATTCTAGAAATGTGAATTCTTTAAGGGAAATATGAAGGTGGCTTAAAAATGCTCAAATTTGGGATCTCTTAGTAAAAATAGCCTAGCTGAGTTAAATTGTACATAGGTGGAAAAGTAATTTCTATGGTAACCAAGGTTTCCTAGGGTTTAGAATTAGGAAAATGACAGGTAATCAGTATAGTTGCTAGGGTACAATCACAATGGATGAAATCCTTTGCCAAATGGTAAATGAGTGAATGGCTACAATTTGATATCAAACTGAGATTCCCACTGTTTTTTCAATGGTAACACAGGAAGTACTTGCTACCAATTTTGAGATTGCTGTGACGTGATGAAATATAAAAAGTAATCTCAATGTCTGAGAGAAAAATGGTGTCCAAAATGTCCATATTTATCACACAAGGGTAAGAGTCTCCTGATATATGGCTAACTTATAAAAATCGAGAACTCACAATGATGGTATACATCTCAAACATGCAGAAATAATGTTTTGAATAGAAAATATCCCTGGAAAAGATCACTTATGACCATTAAAATATCATCTTAATTTTAAAAATTCATTTAATTTTACTTACTCATTTATTGATTACTGCAAATCAGAATTTAACAATAGTAAGATCAGATAAAAATATTTTGTTGTTGCAGTAATGACAGTTTGACTTATGGCTAAAAGTCATAGGCAAGTGTAAAAATTCTCTACTCTTAGTTTAAAATGTTTAAGCTAAACAATTCCCCAAGTTGCTGCTCTGGACACTAAACTCATTAGAAAGCTAAGGGAGCAGAAAAAGAAATAATTTCTTTTCACCATGTGAAGGAGATTGTTGTCTAAAATATACATCCTCTCACAAAGATGCTCTGATGCTAGTGTTTTCAGTGGTTGAAAAAAACAAACTTTTAAGCAACATTGAATTTTGAGTGCCCTCGTATGTTCTCTGATCTCTGACAAAAAATTATCCATCAAACTTTCTTGAGTCCTATGTGTACTGTGCTCTGGAGGGTACACCAGTGGCTCAGGGATAAAGCACAGTCCCTTCAAAGCAAGAACCTGGCCATTTGCCTTTGCCTCCCACCATTCCCTGTATTGGTTTCAAAATTCCCACTTAAGTCAGCCATGCTGCTGATGTCTTTGACTTTGACAATAACAGTTTTCCAAAATCTGAAGCCTATCCTTCAAATTTTTTTTTTTTTTTTTTTTTTTTTTTTTTTTTTTTTTTTTTTTTTTTTTTTGAGACGGAGTCTCACGCTGTTGCCCAGGCTGGAGTGCAGTGGCGCGATCTCGGCTCACTGCAAGCTCCGCCTCCCGGGTTCCCGCCATTCTCCTGCCTCAGCCTCCTGAGTAGCTGGGACTACAGGCGCCCGCCACCGCGCCCGGCTAATTTTTTGTATTTTTAGTAGAGACGGGGTTTCACTGTGGTCTCGATCTCCTGACCTTGTGATCCGCCCGCCTCGGCCTCCCAAAGTGCTGGGATTACAGGCTTGAGCCACCGCGCCCGGCCCTATCCTTCAAATTTTATTTGACAGGTCTGAGATCTCCATTTACCTTTTAAAAATTCTCATTTCACCCCAAGCATGGCTATCAAAATATAACTTATTGTTCAAGGCACATTTCTTTCCTCCTCCTCCTCCTCCTCCTCCTCCTCCTCCTCCTTCCCCTCCTCCTCCTCCCTCTCCCCTTCTCCCTCTCCCTGCCCCCTCCCTCTCTTCCTCCTCTTTCCTCTTTTTTTGTTTGTGTGTTTTTTTTTGGTTTTTTTTTGGTTGAGATGGAGTCTCACTCTGTCACCCAGGCTTGAGTGCAGTGGCCCAATCTCGGCTCACTGTAACCTTCGCCTCCCAGGTTCAAGCAATCCTCCCATCTCAGCTGGGATTACAGGCACATACCACCATGCCTGGACAAGTTTCGTATTTTTAGTAGAGATGGGGTTTCACCATGTTGGCCAGGCTGATCTCAAACTCCTGACCTCAAGTTATCCACCAGTCTCAGCCTTTCAAAGTGCTGGGATTACAGGCGTGAGCCACCACACCCAGCCTTAAGGCACATTTCTTATTTCACCTCTTCCATGAAACATTTTTAATTACTAGTAACTCTTTAACACATCTTCACTTATCTCCTCAATGGTATTCCATAATATCCTTTCCTTCTGTCCCTCTATTCGATTATTTTCTCCTTCAGGATGAAGTCTGTGTCTCATTCACTTTTGCATTTGCATTACAGTACCCAGTGGCTTGCACATAATAGCTATGTGACAAATATTTACAGGATTTAATTTTATTTGATCTCCCAGTATCCTGACCTGCATCCCAACTGTGGGGTCACTGCAATGCTTTCAGGTTCCTAGCACCTGGCTTTTGTTTCTGGGCTCTTTGGCTCCTGAACTGATTACTATAGCATCCTAATGCTGATTACCTAAAATTGGTAGGAAAACAATTGCTCCTCACCTTCCCGGTGAGATTGTATTTTAAAGCACATGCCTTTTATTAATATTTACATGCACTGGGGTTCACAAAGATAATATGTTGATTAGAATGGAAGAGATTAAACTCAGGGGCTTATTTACCTTCTTAATGCAGGAAAACACATTTAGATTTGCTCAACAAAGTTTATGGGAGGCCATTGTTTGAAATAACCAAACCAGAATGGAGTTTCTGGAACTAGGTGTCATGTAATCTATTTTTAAAATGGGCCAGTCCTCCAAAAAGCAGAAGATTCACAGCAACCAGTCTGAAGGGACGCCTGAACCGGCATAAGACAGTCCCTTCTGTGTCATCACTCTAAGGTAATTCACTTTGAAATGATTCAAGAAAAAGCCAATTATGTGTTTATAACAAATTTTTTATGATTTTGATCTTTGTTTCTAATCAGGTTTCAAGTGACTAGGAAGTATAAAAGTATACGGGTGAAGTAATGAAGACAAGGGCTATTTTATTACAGTCTGTTTGTGCATATTCATCTTGATGATGTCTCTGCCTTCAATGAGAACAGTAGCTCTTCTCTCCCTGATTTAAGGAAGGCACCTTTCACAAAGGCAATACATGCCTTACTTTTAGGTAGAGGTAGCCTTAAAGGGTAGAAAACGTTTCTTGTTCTGTTGAGTCACAATTGTCTTTAGCTCAGAGTAATCCTAATGCCAATGTAGCATAATTTTGGAATGGCATATTCTGATTCCTTTCAGAGGAAGCTCAGATAGGTAATAGAAACAATAAACCTTCAACAAATAGCCAACAATTTTTTCTCATGTCACACAACTTCAACAAATATTATAAATATACTCTGGAAATGTATTGCCAATATCAGTATTGACTTCAAGGTTGTTTTCTCAAACAGTGACTTCGTGAGATCTTGATCTCACTTTGGCCTTCATGTAACTCATGACTACTCTCAAACTGAGTTCTGGCCTTGAATCTACTGTTCCTTGGCTATGTGTTCCTAGATGTGCCCTTATCTCTACCAATGTCCAAGACCTTCCCTAGTCCTGCACTGACCAGCCTTCTTCCTAGTCCTTGTCATGATAGCATGCCTAGGCCAAAGCGGTACTGAAGACACCAAAACTTCTCTCTTAGTCAGGTATCAGTTGGACTGATAGAGGTATTTGATGTAGATTATGCAGGGGAAAAAAAAAAGTACTAACTTATCCATGCCCATGTATGCATGGCAAGACAGTCACAGTCCATTTTGCTAAATCAAGTGTATTTTCACAAAGCCCTATTCTAGAGCAGATGTTCTGCTAGAGGCTGTTATTGGGTACAATAGGAAGTGGGGGAAATTGAAAGATGAGTAAGACACAGACCCTGCCTTCCATGGGCTCCTTAGGGTCAATCAACTATGAAGTCACAGCCTATCTCTGCCACTTACTAGTGTGTGATCTTGTTCAAGCCATTTGTTCTGGTTAGGCATCAGTTTCTTCAGTTATCAAAAGGAAGATAATTATTTCTATGTCACAGGCATGTTTTAGAGAGTCTCTAGAATAGTGCACACACATATTACACGCGTAATAAGTGCTAGAAAAAGCTTACCAAAATCTATACTTCAATTGGCAACTTACATTTCAATTAGCTTAACACAGATTTTTTTATCTGGTGTTTGTATATCTGTCAAACACTGGTTTTCCACCCTGATCAGACATTAGAATCACCTGGGAAGACTATCAGGTTCCCCACCCCCAAAGATTCTCATTTAATGGTCTAGGGTGGAAATAGATGGGAATAAGTCGGTAATTTTCAAAAGCTCTTAGGTGATTCAAATATGCTGTCAAGATAGAGGATTACTTGGACAAGACAACTGCATTCAACTTTATTCTCATTCACTTGCCTATAAAGATTGAACTCACCTGGGTAGTCACTGACCTTTTCTCAAAACCTTTCTCTGAGTCAGGGAAATGACACAAGATGTGTCTCTCACAGCAAAGATGCATCGGTGTACGCTAGAGACTCAGGGTAATTATCATCAAGTAAAACTGCATAGTGCTTGCTTCCACAGAAACCTTTACATTTGCTTTAGAAATAAGGACTATGAGTTCCCTTGAAACATAGAATGTAGGACCTTCTGATTAAATAAAGTTACCAAGGATCTAGCTTTAACTCTATGGGCCATATTATATGAGTTCCTGTCCCAGATACATTGTCTGACAGTATGAATACACTTATAAGGACAATGGAATAAAATATTTGAAATTAGAATTGATCCTTAACATCTGGAATATGTGATCACCATACATTTAGATACTATAAGACTGCATGTTCTACAGAAGGGTCAGTCAATCTCACTTTAATTTGAAGGGCTTTGGTCTCCTGGTAAAATCATTTCTCACTTCTGAATTTTCAATACCCTAGAGATGTCCTATGTGTTTCTTTGGCATTAAGTGTCTTTTCTGAAACTATGAGGCAAAGTTCAACAATAGTTTGAGAGGATACCCTTAATCAGAGTCTCTAATTCATTTAAACTGTTAAATCCTGAAATAAAAATATGGAATCAGGGTCTCAAGACCTATAGGTCATGAACCTGCTACTAAACCACAATGTTATCATCTCCAAATCCACAGTGAAAGGAGTGATCAAGTTAGGAATAATACTAGGTCCTGTTAACCCCTGAGATCCCAGGAATTTCTCTACCTTTCAAGAAATTCTTTGGAATGTTTTTAGAAGCTTCTTTTCTTGGAAACCAAAATGCAAGAGATATCATTTGATGGAGGTGCCACTCATCCACTTGGTTCTGGGAGACATTTAAGAAATTTAATGGAGGAAGGAAAGATTAAATAAGCAAGAGAGAAAGAACATTTTAAAATAAAAGTCACCAAAAATATATGTTAGCATAGTAAACATAAGCTTTCATTTAGTAAGAATCTCTTTGGATCAGATCCCTGTTCTCATCTTTAGCTCCTGTAGTTCAAGTGGGGCTGATCCTTCTGTAACATATTCAACTTGAACCTCAGTCTTCCTGTTCTCTGCTTGTGGTGCTATTGTATAAGTACAGCTGGTCTGTTGAATTAACTGGACTCCTTCAGAAAGCGAGCACAAAGTAACTCCATTTTTCTTAAGATGACTCCTTTAAATCTACTCCCCTAAGTCATACCACATCCCCCACCTCTGGATCCAAACCAAATACCACCTCTGGCTCCAGGCAGAGTCTCCATGACACAAGTCAGAGTCCTCCTCAGGACGTTTTTGGGGATTATTGTGAAAATGGCACTCTCTTCTCTTAGATAGTTACCTGCAGGATGATACAAGCCTAGAGTTACCCTAACCTTATTTTCCATTTTGTGGGAAATTATTGTCCAAGAAACAGTCTATCTAGAAAAAAATAATTCTCAGTAAAGCATTTTGATGTCAACCTCCTCTTTTTCTACTCTGCTTACAAAATATCCACGAGTCACCTGAAATAGCTTTGAATTTGGATTTCTTCATTAGATGGGAGATAGATGATCTTAATAATTCCTTTCAATTGTGGAGGTCTAGGTTTTTATTGCAACGTCTGCCTTGGTATCTAGCTGATATGGTTTGGCTGTTTTCCCACCCCAAATCTAATCTTGAATTATAATCCCCATGTGTCAAAGGCAGGACCAGGTAGAGGTAACTGGATCATGGGGGCAGTTTGCCCCATGCTTTTTTCATGATAGTGAGCGAATTTCATGAGATCTCATGGTTTTATAAGTGTCTGGCATTTCCCCTACTGGCACTCATTCTCTCTCCTGCCACCCTGTAGAGAGTTACCTTCTGCCATGATTGTAAGTTTCCTGAGGCCTCCCCAGCCATATGGAACTGTGAGTCAATTAAACTTATTTTCTTTATAAGTTACCCAGCCTTAGATATTTTTTCATGGCAGTGTGAGAACAGACTAATACAGTAAATTGGCACCTGGAGTGTGGTGCTACTATAAAGATACCCAGAAATGTGGAAGTGACTTTGAAAGTGGGTAACAGGCAGAAGTTGGAACAGTTTGGAGGGCTCAGAAAAAGATAGGAAAATGTGGGAAAGTTTGGAACCTCCTTCAGACTTGTTGAATAGCTTTGACAAAAATGCTGATAGTAATATCGACAATGAAGCCCAGGCTGAAGTGGTCTCAGATGGAGATGAGGAACTTGTTGGGCACTGGAGTAAAAGTCACGCTTGCTATGCTTTGGCAAAGAGACCAGGGATCTGTGGAACTCTGAACTTGAGAAAGATGATTTAGGGTATCTGGCAGAAGAAATTTCTAAGCAGCAAAGCATTTAAAAGGTGACAGAGCATAAAAGTTTGAAAAATTTGTAGCCTGATGATGCAGTAGAAAAGAAAGCCCATTTTTGAGGGATAAATTCAAGCCAATGGCAGAAATTTGCATAAGTAATGAGGAGCCAAATGTTAATCCCCAAGACAATGGAGAAAATATCTCCAGGGCATGTCAGAGAGCTTCACAGCAGCTCCTCCCATCACAGGCAGAGAGGCCTAGGAGGGAAAAATGGTTTCCTGGGCTGAGTGTAGGGCCCTCCTGCTGGGTGCAGCCTTGGGACTTGGTGCTCTGCATCCCAGCTGCTCCAGTCATGGTTAAAAGGGGCCAAGGTACAACTCAGGACATTTCTTCAGAGGGTGTAAGACCCCAGTATTGGCAGCTTCCACATTGTGTTGGCCCTGTAGGTGCACAGAAGACAAGAACTGAGGTTTGGAAACCTCTGCCTAGATTTCAGAGAATATGGAAATGCCTGGATGTCTAGGAAGAATTTTGCTGCAGGGGCGGTGCCCTCGTGAAGAACCTCTGCAAAGGCAGTGTGGAAAGGCAATGTGGGGTCAGAGCCCCAAAACAGAGTACCCACTGCCTAGCAGATCTGTGAGAAGAGGGCCATCGCTCTCCAGGCCCCAGAATGTAGATCCACTAACATCTTGCATCACATGCCTGGGAAAGCCACAGTCACTCAATGCCAGCCCAGGAAAACAGCCAGGAGGGGGCCTATACCCTGCAAAGCCACAGAGGCAGAGCTTCCCAAGGCCTTGGGAATCCACCTCTTGCATCTGTGTGACCCAGATGTGAGACATGGGGTCAAAGAAGATCATTTTGGAACCTTAAGGTTTAATGACTGCCTATTGGATTTCTGGCTTGGATGGGGCCTGTAGCCCCTTTGTTTTGGCCAATTTCTACATTTGAAATGGGTTTATTTACCCAATGCCTGTACCCCTATCGTCTCTAGGAAGTAACTAACTTGCTTTCGATTGTACAGGCTCCTAAGTGGAAGGGACTTGCCTTATCTTCAGATAAAACTTCGGACTTGGACTTTTGGGTTAATGCTCGACTGGGCTAAGACTTTGGGGGACTGTTGAAAGGGCATGATTGTGTTTTGAAATGTGAGGACATGAGATTTGGGAGGGGCTGGGGCAGAATGATTTGGTTTGGCTATGACCCCACCCAAAATCTCATCTTGAACTATAATTGCCATGTGTCAAGGGCAGGACCAGGTGAAGGTAACTGGATTATGGGAGCAGTTTCCCCATGCTGTTCTCATGATAGTGAGTGAGTCTCTCGAGATCTGATGGTTTTGTAAGCATCTGGCATTTCCTCTGCTGGCACTCATTCTCTCGTCTGTCACGCCGTGAAGAGGTACCTTCCACCATGATTGTAAATTTTCTGAGGCCTCCTCAGTCATGCAGAACTATGAATCAATTGAACCTCTTTTCTTTATAAATTATCCAGTCTTAGGTATTTCTTCATAGCAGAGTGAGAATGGACTAATACACTAGCCAATTAGTGGTCATCTAAAGTAGGTATCTTATTCTACTCCAAAGAGGGTTTGAAAAAGTCTCCAAGATCAATCATGTAATGGTTTATGTTATTCTCTGTGATTTATCAATAATTGAAATCAGTTCCAGTTTATCTCACACATACTTTCAGGTGTAGATTGATTGGTAGGTAAAGAAATATAAATCTTTCACCCCTCTGGATACTGTGTCTCAAAAAGTACCTCAGTAATTTATCCAGAATAAAAGACTATATTTGCCACAATAATTGGCAGACAGAAGTGTCAAGGGAAGGTATGTTGGATAACGAAATAACAGCCATCTGTTTAAAGAAAAATTGGCAGTCTCATCCCATAAAGGGAGAACTTATTTTCTGTGCCAAAAATTGGTCCCAACAATGCACAAAAGACCCAGTAGTACTGTGACTTTATTTCACATTTTAAAATGATGGACCTTTGCATTCTTAGGGGTTCTGTATACCCAGATCCTTCTGTAACACAATCAAGTTTAACTCAAGTGTTCATGTTTACTGAGTGTGGTCTTACTGTAAGTGTAACTGGCTTATTGAATTAACTGGGCTTCATAGGACATAAGCACAAGGTAATTCCTGTCATTCCAAAGATGACTCCTTTAAATGTATTCTCTCAACTTATACCACATCCCCACTAGCCAATCCTTTAGATGAAATCTCAGCCATTTTTCATAGTTTTTCTGTCAGTTTTAGATAATAAACAATTTAACCCAGTCTAATAATCATATGACTCCAAACCATCTTTGTTAAATCTTCTATCCTCTCTCAGTTATATTTGGGGATGTGCAGGTATGATGATAAGTCTTTATTTTGTTACCTAACTCTCTACTCTTTCTCATCACTCACCAGCCTTCACCTAGCTGCTCCAGAATTTGAACTAGGAAGCAAATGTGACATAGGACATAGGGTAAAATGGGTTACTTGATTGGTACAGGCCTGAAAGCCCTCTGACTATGGAGGATTCTAAATGGTGGGTCTACCTCTTTGTGGTTTTATGGGTTCCTGTTGCAGACCCCTCACCTGCAAATATCTTAATATATGTGATGTTTTCAAGTCGGACACTTATAACTCCATCCTCAGTCTCTTATTTTCCATGGTTCATCCACTGTGGAACACTTGTTGCCTTTCCTGACATTCTTCAAGTGAAATTCCTTTCACAATGACCAATCTAATTTCCTCTAACTGGGTCTATAGTTGGTGCACAGAAAACTTACACTTTCATGGCTCCAAGAAAGTCTGCCATCAGAATAGCTCTTGCTTTTAGACTCTTCAGGTAAAAGACAAGTATGCAGTATCATGCACTGCTGTTCAATAAATGCTAAGTACACCAAATCAAACTCCCTAAGAGATTTTCTTGACCCTACCCCCTCCAACTACCACTAGTGATTTGCCTTGAGTTGAGGGTAGAAGAAATACCACCACACACCATGAATATGAAGGAGAAACTAGATAAACATAATGTACACAGACAACATCTACTTTCTCTCCAGATCCTTTATCTCCACTCCTGGATTCTCCACTTTTTATCCATAGTTTAGAAGTAGGTTTGAGATAATGCTGGATGAACCAATTTGGGGCCATCCTCTTTGTTAGTCTTATCTAACACTTCAGTTTAGAGTATTCGCAAAATTGGTACTGATTTTGTTCTCAAACTTTTGAACATACAAGCTTCCTTTTGTCAGTGATAATAAGATGAATATTTTTCCTGCTTGTATTGGAGCAGTTAATTCTTTAACATTTAATGTAATTAACTAGTATAGTTGGGTTTAAATTTATTACCTTATTTAAAAATTGTTATTGGGACTACTCTGTCCATCTTGCTTGTTCTAAAGTTTTAAAATATTTTTCATGTTTGAGTAATTTTTGTCAGTTCACTATTTTCTCATTTGAAGTATAAATGCTTTTTACTATTTTTAATGGCTACCCTAGAGATTACGACATGCATTCTTGACTTTTAAAAATTTAATATTAATTTTACTTTTATTTTCGTGCCAGACACTACATTGAGCTTAAAAAATTTTAACTCCATTTACCAATCTCACAATTTGGATGCTATTATTTTCATATATTTTAATTATATATATGTATAACATTTTGTACAATCCACAATAGACTATTTATTTAGACTTATCTATATATTTACTTTCTTTTCTTTCCTTAACATGTCTCATCCTTTCAATGTGAAGTTTTTGTGAGGCCTAAAGAATAACATTTAATTTTCTCAGGGTGCATTTGTCTCATGTAATAACTTTATTTCATCTAGCTTTCATTAGGTGTAAATTTTTTCATAGGAGTGAAATATTTGAAAATGAAAAGTGTGACAAAAATTAAATGCTCAGGATATATATTAAAACAGTACATTTCATTAAATGTAATGTATATATTTTATAAAACATTAGTCGTATGTGCCACTTATCAGAAAAGAAGCCACTGTCCATTCAATTATGACAAAACACTGATTATAAGACTTTTTACAAAGACTGATAAAATATGGTAATACCTTTTCTGGATTTATAAAGTGGAAATGGAATAGTAAATCAGAAAATATATATTAAAATTATCAAAAAAATTTCAAAATTATGTTCATATTTTCTTCTCAAGAAGCTCACATGAGGAAAAATTTGATGAGGAGCAGAGAAATGAAACCCATTTAATCCATTTAATGTGAAATGCTTGATAAGAGTACATATTCCTAAAACACATTATCGCTCAGTGTAATTAGGGCATCTGGGCATCCCGTATATAAATAAAATCATTTTTATTTCCTTCATTCCTTCCTTCCCTCCTTCCTTCCTTCCTTTCTTCCTTTTTTTTTTTTTTTTTTTTTTTATTGAGATAGAGTTTCGCTCTTGTTGCCCAGGCTGAGTGCAATGGCACAATGTTGGCTCACTGCAACCTCTGCCTCCCAGGTTGAAGTGATTCTCCTGCCTCAGCCTCCCGAGTAGCTGGGATTACAGGCATGAGCCACCACACCAGGCCTATATGTTATTTTCAGAAGTTTAAAATGTGGTTCCACCAGGGTGCAGTGGCTCATGCCTGTAATCCCAGTACTTTGGGAGGCCAAGGAAGGCAGATCACGAGGTCAGGAGATTGAGACCATCCTGGCCAAAATGGTGAAACCCCGTCTCTACTAAAAGTACAAAAATTACCTGGGCATAGTGGTGCACACCTGTATTCTCAGCTACTCTTGGGAGGTTGAGACAGGAGAATTGTTTGAACCTGGGAGGTGGAGGTTGCAGTGAGCCGAGATTGCGCCACTGCACTCCAGCCTGGCAATACAGCAAGATTCTGTCTCAAAAAAAAAAAAAATGTGGTTTCCCAAGTTCTGTCTACTCATAACAACTCAAAAGCAAGAGGTGATTACCTGTTGGGCACTACCGATTACCTCCAAAATTGCTGTCAGTGCCTTCAGTTTGATGAGTTGCTTGGTATCCATAAGTTACGTGCTGCTGCAGCTCTGAGGAGTGAGGCCATGTCTCAGTACATCTCTTAGTATTCTGATCTCTGAGACTTAGCCAGTCATTTGTTGCCACAGTGTCTAATAGCAACTAAAGTAAAGCACTAATGAGAGAGAGCCTTTGCGATACAGAGTTTAAAGACAGAAGAGTACTCAACCAATGTAAGAATGAGAGAACGAGTGAATGCGTACCAGGTGGAGGGTGGAAGTCTGATTGCAAAATAGAAATGATATAAAAGAAGCACAAAAAGTGGGTCTCAGATGTTTGCAGGAAGTGAAGCAAAGCAAACATAAATATGGTAAAAATAAGAAAAGATATAGAAGTGAATAATTTAGGATTCTCATACTGTATGTCCATTGAAGGCAGTGATCATATCTTGTTTGCCTTTGTAGTATCAGCAACCATAAATGTCCACGGCACACAGTAGAAATTCAGTTCATTAATGAAGAATAAAAAAGGACAGAGTCTTAGGGATTCCAAACCAAAATGTAAAGTGCTTGGAAATTGTTACTCCTGCCCTCATAACAAGAAAAATGCTGAAAAAACTGCAAATCAACAGCCCTTCTAAGATCCATCAGACAGTTGGGTACGTGGAGCAAACCACTGCCACAAAACTGGAAAGACTGACAGGGAAGAGTCACAGCTCACCTTTAGCAGAAGCCCAGGAGTGGAAGCCCACAGCTGAAGCCAGAATCAGTAGGAACACGTTAAACTCCAATTCATGAAATGCTGGAGGCTCAGTGTGATCTAGCTTGAAAGCTAAAAACGTTCATGGGGTCCAATCTTAGGGGACCCCCACACTTTTGAGAGTTTATCTTCCTCCAAATGCCCTACCAGGTTCTCACTGTGAAAATCTAAGGAAACTCCTCACTTGCTTCCAGCAAGAGAAGGGAAAATGGAAGCATTTCGAAATATAACCAGAGTTTCCCGTTATCTTTAACCAAGGCTGAACCTTAGGGAAAACTGCTTTACCAGAACCTAACTAACTGGAGTTTTACCCAAATCTAACCAACCTAGGGAAAGGGAAATACCAACTCGGCCTCACTAAGAAAACCGATAATGCCTCTCTGCCCTGTACACCTTACTACCACATTAATAGAGCTCCTGAAAAATGACAGGGGATCATAGCTTAGAAAACCTGCAAACCTCAGAGTCTATTTAAAAAGTACCTAGGAAAACTCAAAGACAACAGTGGAGATGAAAACAAGCACATTACAGAAAATTTCAGCCTCTGATATCACAGCTAATATGAACAGGAAAAATAGTCCCACTCCTAGCCAGATAAAGGTAAAATCCCATACAAAAGGCCTATCTACCTTAGTTCCTCTTACCCGAGGAAGTGGGTGTTTCGTGTTCAATAGCAAATGACAAGGCATGCTAACTGGCAAAAAATACAGCCTGAAGAGACAACATAGCACACAAACCACATTCAGGTATTGCAGAGACTTTGGGATGATCAGACCAGAAATTAAAAGTAACTATGATTAATAAGTTAAGGACTCTAATGGAACAAGTGGACAACTTGTAAGAAGAGATGGGTAATGTAAGCAGAGAGACGGAAACTCCAAAAAGAATTAAAGGAAATGCTAGAAATAAAAAAACACTAACAGAAACAGAGAACACCTCAGTGGACATGGTCATGGACATTGGACATGGCCGAGCAAAGAATCAGTGAGCTTGAAGATATGTCAACAGAAACTTCCAAAACTGAAATACAAAACAGGAGAAAGAATGAAAAAGATGGAACAGAGTATCCAAGAACTGTGGGATATTTAAAAAAGGTGCGACAGGCTGGGCGCGGTGGCTCACCCCTGTAATCCCAGCACTTTGCGAGGCCAAGGCGGGCGAATCACGAGGTCAGGAATTTGAGACCAGCCTGGCCAACATGGTGAAACCCCATCTCTACTAAAAATACAAAAAATTAGCTGGGCATGGTGGCAGGTGTCTGTAATCTCAGTTACTCAGAAGCTGAGGTAGAAGAATCACTTGAACCCGGGAGGCGGAGGTTGCAGTGAGCCAAGATTGCACCACTGCACTCTAGCCCCGGTGACAGAGTGAGAATCTGTCTCAAAAGAAAAAAAAAAAAGTGCAACATATGCATAATGAAAATATCAGAAGGAGAAGAAAGAAAAAAAACAAAAATATTTTTCAAAAGTGCAACATATGCATAATGAAAATATCAGAAGGAGAAGAAAGAAAACAACCAAAAATATTTAAAATAATAATGGCTGAGAATTTTCCAAAATTAATCACAGATTCAGGAAGTGCAGGGACCACCAAGCAGAATAAATCCCAAAACAGTGACACCAAGGCATATCATAAACAAACTGCAGAAAGTCAATGACAAAGAAAATCTTGAAAGAAGTCAGAGGAAAAAACATTTGCCTATAAAGGAACAGGATAGGAATTACACTGGACTTCTCAGAAACCATGCAAGCATGAAGAGAGTGGAGTGAAATATTTAAAGTTTGCAAAGAAAAAATCCACCAACCTAGAATTATGTATCCAGCAAAACTGTCCTTCAAAAGAGAAAGTGAAATAAAGACTTTCTCAGACAAACAAAAATTGAGGGAATTTGACACCAGTAGGCCCCCCTGGCAAGAAATGTTCAAAAATTTTTTGGGAAAGAAAATTGATGTAGGTCAGATACTCAGATCTATATAAAGGAAGGAATTAGGTAAGGAATAAATGAAGGTAAAATAAAATCTTTTATTTTCTTATTGTTATTTTATTTAACTGATAACAGTTTGTTCAAAAGAATAATAGCAGCAATATATTCAGTGATTATTGCTTATGAATAAGTGAAATGAATGACAGAAATGTTATAAGGGATAGGAGAAAGGAATTGAAAATACTCTGTTATGAGGTACTGGTACTACCCATGAAGTGGGTCAATGTTATTTGAAAGAAGACTTGGCTATAGTCATAAACATATACTGCAAACACAAGGGGCACCACTAAAGCATAAAAAAGAAGTATTATTGATATGCTAAGAGGATAAAAAGATGGAATTATATAACATGCTCAGTTGAAACCAGAGAGGGAAAGAGAGAGGTGGAGAGAGAGAGAGAGAGAGATAAGGGGGAATCAACAGAAAACAGTAACAAATATTATAGATATTAACACAAATATATTCATAATCACTTTAAATATCAATGGTCTAATCCTTATTAAAGACAGAGACTGGCAGAGTAGAAAATAAAAAAAAACAAGACTTAACTATATGATATATAAAGTCACAAATAGATTAAAAATAAAGGGATGGAGAAAGATATATTATGTTAATACTCATCAAAAGAAAGCTGAAGTAGCAATATTAATTACAGACAAAGCTGACTTCAGGGCAAGGGCAATAAAGAGGGGCATTGTATAATGATAAAGGGGTCAATTCTCCAAGAAGACATGACAATCCTTAATATATATGTGCCTAAAAACAGAGTTTTTAAAAATGTGAAGCAAAATCTGATAGAAGTGCAGGGAGAAATAATTGAATTGACTATAATAGTTGGTACAGTTAGAGACTTTAATACTATCTTTAGGTAATTGACAGATCTAGCAAGCAGAAAATCAATAAGGATGTAATGAACCAAACAGCACCATCTATCAGCCAGATCTAATTGACATTCAACTACAGTAGAGTTCACATTTTTTTCAAGCTCACAAGAAACAGTGACCAAAACAGACCAAATGCTGGGCCATAAAATACAGACCATTAGTATGTGTGCGATGCAGTAAAAATAGTACTTAGAGGGAAATACACAGTATTGAATATTTATATTAGAATAAAATCTAAGATTAATAATCTAGGCTTCTACTTTAAGAAACTATAAAAAGATGAGTAAAATAAAATGAAAATGAGTAGGGAAAAGAAAAGAAATAAGAGATTTGGCATATATTGCATTCGTAAGAAGTACCATTACATAGAACATTGAGGTAAAAAATTCCAAGTGATATTTTTACTGTATTTTTGAAAAAAAGTTCAAATTCTGTAACTACCATTTCATATCTTGGTAGCATCAAAAAGTCATCAAATCTCTCTGAGATTCAATTTTCTCATTTCATGTTTATTGCAAGAAATAAGTTTAAAAACTCATGAAAAACACTTAGTACATTAAGCATTCTAAAATGGTAGGAGTTGACTAAGGGGTACAAAAATAAAATTAGATAGAAGGAATAAGTTTTAATATTCAATAGTACTACATGGAAATTATAGTAACAATAATTTATTGTATATTTCAAAATAGCTACAAGAGAAGAATTACAATGTTCCCAACACAAAAAAAGATAAATATTTGAGGTGATGGATATCCCAGTTACCCTGATTTGACCTTTGCACATTGCATCAGGTATTGAAATAGCACACGTATCCCCAGAATATGTACAACTATTACGCATCCATAAAAGTGGTAGGGGTTGTCTTCATCACCAATCTCGTCATCATCACCACCACCGCCATTACCACCATCAGCACCATAATCATGATCACATCACAATGAAATGTGCATTGATGGAAAATATTGTACATACAAAGATCAATGAAGCCTGGTTAAATTAAAAGGTTAATTGTGGAATCCACAAGAGAAGCTCCCTATTTATTGGAGAATCGGCTGAAAGACCGCCTTCTTCAGGATGCTTTCCTAGGCACCTCTGTCCTGATATTGATGACTTACCTTGTCCTGGTCCCGTCCGCCTTTATGCTAGTGCTGCCCCACAGTGACCCAGAGGTCAGCCACTTCATCTCTTTAAGTTCTGTTACACAATTCCACTTACACACATTAGTTTATGAAAGATTTTGTAATAGAAAAAAGAGGCTGATATGATATGCCTTCCAGAAAACAAAAAGAAAATTCTTATTAGACATTTCTATTCTGTCAAGGTCCTTCTTAGCAGCTCTGTCAACAACAGTTTTGATTTTGTACCTTTTTCCCTGACAAGTTCCCATTTCCTCTCCCTCTCTCAAGTTTCCCTTTACAAACCTCAAATTCCTCTCTCACTGTAAGACAGAGTCATTCGGCTGCCCTTGGATTTGCCTCTTAAATCTTGTATAACAGCGTATAACTTGCGCTCAAATAGTTTCCTTTTTCAGGACAGCTAATTTCTCCCTGCTTTGCAGTCTCCTTGCCTGGTCTTGGATGAAATCCTAGGCTAGTCCTAAAGTTTTTCTAGGTACCTTACATTTTATTTTATTTCTGTTAGCCCAATGTCATATCAAAATTGTTCTCAACCAGATTAAAGCTTCCCTTTTCCCCCAAGCTAAACCTGGCTCAGAATGGGAACACTCCAGTGGGGAAAGGGTTTACAGTACCTTCTTTATGATTTCCCCAGCCAGCTCTTCTCACTGTGCAACCTCTTGCCCCTCCTCTGTTGGAGAGGTGGAGACGGAGGAGAGGTAAGGTTCAGAAAGCTCTTGAATTTCCAGTTGGAATCTGACACTTATGCCTTCTAGGAGTGTCAGATCTCAATCGGTCCCTTGTCTAGCTGGGTACAGGACAATCTGATGGTTCTTCAGTAATCCCTAGTGGGAATCTTCCACCTGCCGCTCTATGATAGGTTGATGTCTCCTATGCTGACTGCCTACAACTCTCCATATGGTTCTGGATTCCTTCAGTCCATCCCTGCAAGGTCTGCATCATTCTTTTGAGCAGTCCTCATGGTCAAAGTCCCTCTGAAATGAGCCAAGTTCCCCACCTTTCTACTGGGTTGAGATCTGACCCACAGGAAACATAAGCTTTCTTGCTCTGGCCACACTCTGGGATTATAGGCTACTCCGTGAGTGTAGCACTGTCTCTAAGATGTGGAGCCCCAGGCTCCTCCAGTTTGCTTCTTTTAGACTGGTGTCACTATCCCCCAGTGTGTAGGTGAAAGAGAATACAATGCTCTGGCAATAGTCTCTGTAAAGAAATCCTCTTTACCAACACACCTTCACCAGTTATGTCCCCATTTATATCCTGGAAGTAACAATGGTCTATGGTATACCAGACTGGATTTCATGTCACCCCTTGCAAATTGTGCATGTATGTTTATGCACGACTCTTACAAATGTATGAGCACTGAACAAATACCAATTATCTTAAGTTTAGGGCTTCATCCAACACAAAGGCTAGGATAGGATAAGTCCAATTTGAACATCCCACTTCATTGGCATATAAAAATCTACTAGGGGAAAAGAAAATCCACCAGGATTCTCAGCAAAACTTAGGAGTATAGATATCAATTATATTCTTTGCATGTATAGTAATTGATAGAGTTTGGATGTTTGTCCCCTCCAGATCTCATGTAGAGATGCAATTCCCAGTGTTGAAGGTGAGCCCTGGTGGGAGGTGTTTGGGTCATGGAGGCAGATCCCTCATGAATGGCTTGATGCCCTCCCCATGGTAATAAGTTCACCTAAGATCTGGTTATTTAAAAAGGAGCCCAACAGGTCTCCTTCTCTCTCTTGCTCCCTCGTTCACTATGTGAAGTGCCTGCTCCCCTTTGCCTTCTGCCATGTGTAAAAACTTCCTGAGACCTGACCAAAAACCAAGCAGATGCAGGCACCATGCTTCTTGATAATCCTTTATAAATTACCCAGCCTCATGTATTCATTTACAGCAATGCAAACGGAGTAACACAGTAATTTAATGAATTGAGTTTCTATTTTTAAAACACTATTTTTGTATTATTTTTCATTTCTCGAACTTTCTGTTCTTTGTGGGCATGCTTAAGAGATATAATCAATGAAAGAGTTGAAGAAGGTAGTTTACATGTTAAGAACCTTTCCCTATGGCACCTTCTCAATTCTAATGCCACACTTGCAGAGTCAGTAGGGTAAGGTCTTTCATGGTTTCAATTTTCCTTAGCTCTGTTTTCTAATGTCTAGAAGTATAAAGAAAACTTCTATGAACACATAATATCTTTTTAAAATTGATATTCTTTAACAGATTTATAGTAAAACTATCAGTGTAAACTAAAGACTTCACAGGCTCCATTTAAAACCAAAACCTCAAAGTTTAATTGTTAGCTATAAAAAAATGACTTCAATCTCTTTTCATTTGCATTATAAAACTTGAACTTAATAAACCACCAGTGGTATAAATACATTAGAAGCTAGGTTGCCAATTAACATCTTTTTGGCTGTGCAGGGATAACCAAGCATAGAAAAAGTTAAACAAATTTGACTTTAATGTAATTATGTTGGAGACTAATTTAATCAGATATTTATCAGATTTCCCCATGGATCCTCTGAAGCAGCAGCATTAATATTGTTTTCCTAAATATTCAGCACAGCCAACCCTTCCATGGAAATTAGCAAAGGCAGGGGGGTGGGTGGCTCTTGCAAAGCATTTGAACCTCATTTCTCCTGCATATTCTCACCCTCTGCAAGCATTAAACCCTTTTCTGGCAATGGTGCTATTTGAATTAAGTGCACAGGCTGTTGATGCCACATTGACCAGCTAGTGTTGATAATACACTACAATAATTGCCTGTCTGATCATTCAGAGACTCTCCTAATGATCCTATTGAGATTAGGAAAATGGGAATGTAATGGCAGGTGTGTCCAAGGGTGTCAAGAGAAATATGTCATCAAGTTAAGAAGAACCCTTAGCAATACATGTGGAAAGCTTTGCTAGAATTGTTCTCCCATTTACATTGCCTTTTCAGCCCATCAGTGTGGTTCCGAATAGTTTTCCTCACTTAAAAATATGAACAAGAGTGCTTAAACCATACAAATTTCTGATCACCTTGTTTCTCAGCGTCTCATGGGTTAGCACTCACATAGAGTGGACACGTTTACAATGAAAGAGAGGGAAATCGAAGAAAATCTTGACGCTTTAAACAATTTATGTCATGGTGCTGATTTTCACCTACTATCAAGATCATTCAAGTCTCTGAAATTTGGTGCTAAATCATCATTTGAATAATTTTAACTTCAGCTCCAACTGCAGTGGATTCTAAGCTGTGTAGAATAGAGCCTTCCCTTGAGCAAGATTTTATTCACTTTTTGAAACATTTCCTAAATATATTATAGATCATCTCATCTTTTTTTATTTGTATGAAGATTTCAAATAAAAACATGATAAATGCTGCTGTTGAGTTTAGTGTTACAGTTGCAAATATGCTGAGCTGTTAACGGGGGTATGGAGATGAATGACGTTGGCTTCTCATTCATTGGTGCTGTAATATAAAAGACAAAGCAAGAACTTGCCTTGCCTTTGCCTTTCTAAAAATCAACTCAGGGAAGAAATGTGGGGAGAAAGATGGTGACTCTGGTAATATCCACTGGTCACATTTTAAAAGGAGGTAAAATTTGAATATTACCTGTTAGTACACTTTTGCAGATTATTTCAAAACATTTGCTCAGTAAAGAAAATGGCTTTTAATGTGCTTGAGCTTCTTAATACAGATCAAGGTGTGCTACTAAGCGGGAAAAACAGGATAGGAAAGAGTAAGAAACACGGATTCAGTGGCTAAAAATGGCTTCTCAGTTATCTCTCATGATATCATTGGCCATCTCCTGGCCCATAGCCATTGATTACCATTTCATATACTGCCTATGAATGCCAGTTATTGAGAAAATGTCATGCTATATGACCAATTCTTATGCTTTTAGGGGAAAAGAGAAACTGTAAATTATTACTCAAAGACATAAATATTTTTTGAGAAACAGAAATAGACAAAATAGACTTTAGTGCCATTTTTTTTCTGGTTTACAAGATGCCTCAAATGTATTTTTTTCTGAATGGTGTTTTGAATGTATACTTATTACATCTGTCTGTTACACAACAGTTCTCAGGAAGTTCAAGAAAATCCTAGGACACCCAAGTTAGGCAACAGTAAAAAAAAAAAACCAACAGCAAATTTTTCTACTTTCTCCAAGCCACCTCCTTTGGAAAAAATTTCTTTCTTACTTCCTCCGCCCCTTATTCCCACTTTCCTATGAAATAGCAGCTGTGTTTAGCTTGATGAATTTCAATAAGATAGAACAGATGTTGCAGAGACCCCTGTTAATAATAATAATAATAATAATAAAAGAAATAACCTACCTAGGATTTCTGTTCTCTATAATCAGTTCTAATTTTTTACCATTTATAATCTAAAGATCTCAAGAAAAAATTAAAGGTAAATTCCAAACAAGGTGGGCTGCTTATGTCCTGCCAACGGTAATAGAAACACTTTTGGTTTCATTGAGAGAAGGTGGATATGAAAGACTAATATACATATATTCTATATCTGTTCATACGGCAAATAATTGGGTCAGCAAGTAGGTAGGTTCATGGATGAACAGAAGATGTTTATATTTAAACTTAAGGCTCCTTGAAAGGTAAGCTAAAGATTACATTGTTGAGGTTTAAGAAGTTGGCCTGCAAGCAATTCTTGTTAATGAGCTGCAAATGTGTACCTAACTAGCTAACTCCTTGTATACTGTCTTAAAAAAAGAGCCCTTAGGACAAGCCTCAACCCTTTCTGTTTGCAGCTGTGTTACAAAAGAAAGAAAAGAAACTCATATTTTATGAATCCTAGTATGTACCAAGCATTAAATTAACACAGTATCTATTTTATGTCATTAAATTGTTACTTAACTCTGCAAGAATAAACTGATTTGGAGAGGTCTGCTATAACAAAAGAGTTATAACGAAAAGATCGAGTAATTTGTAAATAATAGAAATTTATTTCTAACAGTTCTGAAGCTTAGGAAGTTCAAGATCCAGGTGTCAACCAATTCCGTGTCTAGGGAAGGCTCACTTTCTGCTTCATAGATGGTACTTCTTGCTGTGTGTTCGTGCTCACTCACACTGCAGAAAAGGCGAATGCTGTGCTCTCACGTTGGGGAAAGGGCAAACAACTCCCTTGTACCTCTTTTATAAGGTCACTGATCCCATTCATGCCCTCAGGACTTCATCATTTATTAAAAGGCCCAACTTCTTAATACTATCACATTGGTGATTAAGTTTCAACGTGTGAATTTTGGGAAGGCACATTCAGACCATAGCAGAGGGTTTCAGAAACCTGCCCCATTAACTGGCAAAAGCCAGGTTGACCAATTCCTAATCTTCCTCCCCACTTTATTGGAGGAGTGATTGCACCATAATACTTTTCAAAGAATCGCCATAAAGAAGATCTGCTATAACATGTCATTTGCAAGTTATATTCAGGAATGTCTGTTATTAATCCAGGCTGGCATATTTTTTATTATTTCATTGTAGATTTGAGGGGTTCAGATATTTATGGAAATACTCCAATGTTCCATGTTAGCTTTTTATTTTTAAAAGAAATAGTAATTATATTCATGCATTTTGCTGTTTTACTTTACTATTCACATAATTTTCTGAAAACCTTGAAATACACAAATTCATTCAAAAAAGTATTTAAAGGACTTGGCATACACAGAAATTGTAAAACTTGTCCTATATGTGGTTATATTTAGGTTTGACATGATTATATTCTGAGAAATCTAAAATGAATTCAAATAATTTCCCAACCCAGCATTTTTCTGAGCTTATACATTTTCCAAATATATAAAAGATGATGCTACATATCTAGGAGAACTTATAGTACCAATATAGTACTATATGTTTACAGTAATGAATGCACAAGCTTACGTTAAGAAAATTCTTATCTTACATACAAATCAGAAAACTAGGAGTCAGCCTGATCCAACATGCTCACAGCTGGAAAGCACATATGTTTTGGCTTATGAGCCTCTCATCACACGTTTCTCAGTCCAGATGCGCAGTGACTGCAACATTCTTTTATACTCTGCGTCCACTGAGGACTTCCGCCCACCAGAAACAGAGAGGGTCTAGGAAGGCTCAGACTCCAAGTAGATCAGGGATACTATTGAGGTTCTTATCAGTACCAAATGTTTTACCCATTCTGTACTGTATTTTTGTTTCGTTTTGTTTTTTGTTTTTGTTTTGAAACAGAGTCTCGCTCTGTTGCCCAGGCTGGAGTGTAGTGGCGCTATCTCAGCTCACTGCAACCTCCACTTCCAGGGTCCAAGCAATTCTCCTGCCTCAGCCTCCTGAGTAGCTGGGACTACAGGTGCACACCACCACACTCGGTTTATTTTTGTATTTTTAGTACAGAAGATGTTTCACCACATTGACCAGCCTGGTCTTGAACTACTGACCTCAAGTGATCCTACCACCTCAGCTTCCCAAAGTGCTGGGATTACAGGCCTGGCTTGAGCCACTATGCCTGGCACCATTCAATACTTATTAAAAAGTTCATTTTCATTTGAAAAAAGGAAAATGTCTTCAATACCTTATAAATTGATAACTATTAATTCAGTCTAAATTTCTACATAATGCATGGGAGCATATCAACATATACTTCATATTCATATTAGAAGAAGAATATCTTATATAGTTAGAGGTTAACAAGTTCAATTTCTTCCAGAAAATAGATGGAAATGACCTATAGAACTCATTTGTCCTTTCTTTCTTACTTGAAGAGAGATAATGGTTTAAAATCTCTACACTCTGCTTTGATTTGTTTCTCCCACTGTGGCCCCCTTGCTTCGAAACTCCCTTTGAATTTCCACTCCCAACACCATCCTCCACTTCCTGAGGTCTTAACAATTATTTGGGACCCAGTTTAAAGCCAACTTCTCATTAAAACCACCCCTAACCGCCTGGGCACGGTGGCTCACGCCTGTAATCCCAGCACTTTGGGAGGCTGAGGTCGGAGCATCACAAGGTGAGGAGATCGAGATTGAGACCATCCTGCCTAACAGGGTGAAACCCTGTCTCTACTAAAAATACAAAAAAATTAGCCAGGCGTGGTGGCAGGCGCCTGTAGTCCCAGCTACTCAGAAGGCTGAGGCAGGAGAATGGCGTGAACCCGGGAGGTGGAGCTTGCAGTGAGCCGAGATCCGGCCACAGCACTCCAGCCTGGGCGACACAGTGAGACTCCTTCTCAAAAAACAAAACAAAACAAAACACCCCAAATCTTAGCCCTGCAAAAAAAAACACACAAATACTGTTCTTCCCTCCCATAGCATTTTTACACTACTCTCACAGAATTTACCATTTTGCCTCATTTTATAGTCCTTTTTGTTCAAATTTATCTCCTTCACTAGAATCAAGTTTCTTGGGGATGGGATTTTGACTGGTCCATCATTCTATTCCCATATATAGTACATTTGCATGAAGAGTGTCTTATACATAGCATTTAAGTTGTTTTGTTGTTTTGCATTGTTTTAAAAGATTAAGCCCAAACAGAATATGGACAACCATGCAAGAGGTTTCCACAATAATTGACAGGAGATCAGAGCCTCTTTTACCTGCTGCAACCACAGCTTTTAATTTCTTTCTCTAATCCTCCACCTGCACAGTGAACAGTGGTCACCATGGGTTCTCACCTCATCACAACTAACTGAATCTTTTGCTGGATTTCATGGAACAAATGGGTAAGAGACTAATCCTGGGCTAAGGTGGGGAAACTCATGATTTTACTTGCTATGAGGATAAGGAGAGAGGAGTCACAGCAAATTTATTAGAAGAAACAGGGTCTACTGGCACATCAGAAAGGCTTGTGTGAAGGAGGTGCCACAAAAGCCCTGTACTAATATAAGAGACTGTAACTTCTATATTCCATCTTTTGTTTAAACAAACTCTCTAGGGTTTAGTTGTAAATATCCCTTCCATTATTCTGATTTAATATACTTCATTCTGTTGTCAAAATGTGGGAAATAAAAACAATCCACTTCAGTAATATCTTCCTTAAGCAACATATGAAAAGTGTATTAAGCATGTTAGGTGCTTGAGGCACTTATTTAAAGGTTGGTGAAGTCTGAGTAAACTGTAGCCATTTGAACATTCACTTAGGTTCTAGCTCATGGGAGCTGTCTCATAAATACACTGTGGATATTTAATGAATAACTGAAGTTAGCCATACTTTCAGAATGAAAACATCAAAAATAATCTGTCTGTAATTTTTTTTTACTTCTAGAAACTACGTATGCCCAATTAAACTCTTCTTCCTGAATAAATATCCTGAGTTCTTAAAGTTATATATATTCCTAACCACTTAACAAAAATAAATGTGGGGATTTCTCAACTTCTAAGTTAAAACTATTGTAAGCAACGAGTTTATTTTAAATATTTATCCACTCTGTGAAAGTTTTTGCACCAAAATCAATTCAGATAAAATCATGATTTTTATTGGGTTTGATTAAAGTCACGGCCTTATATGTGCAGTATGGGTCATTTTCAGTTTGCAAATTCGCTTGAGTTGTTTTTGGAATGAATGTTAGGGTGAGATGGAGTTATCCTAAACATAATGGCTGTAAGCAAACTCCTTCTTTATAAGTAAATCATTAGACTAAGTTAATATCTTCTCCCTGTAAATTCTAAGTAGTATCTTTGAAAATCGGATACTACTTCCTTGGTCTCTATGTTAATGATATGTATCTCATTTTGGCTGTCTGAGATCTGTAGGGACCATTTGAGATATGCCTCCAAGGTAAGAATTTCATTGTATTTGTACCTTTTTCTCTAGCTTTATGCAGTTGTGGAGGCAGAATGGAGGGGGAAGAATAGAGAGGGTGAACAGTTGTATTTAACCAGAGATAGAGATTTCTGTAGGTATTATTTTTTTCTGAAATTCTAGTACGTTCAATTCAACTTACATATACTGAGCATCTGTTATGTGCAAGACTCAGTCTTAAATGCCATGGGGGAAACATGGGCGTCATCATTAAAGATGGCAATAATCTAGTGATGAAGATGTACATGAATAAGTTCCCTGCCCCTGAAGTGAGATCCATGCTCAGGAGAGGTATCTGCAAAGTTTAGGGTGGATGAGAAGAGCATCCTAGGTAATAACTTTAAGCAAGGGACACTTGTGTTTGACTTTGAAGGGTGGCAAAATTTTGACAGGCAGACCTGGGAGGAACAGGCTTCTTCACAGATGGAAAAGTGGGGGAAAATGCTTAGAAACATAACAGTACATGTTGGGTTGTATAAGGAAAGGGGTATGTTAGGCCATAAAGTTGAATTTATGGAGTTATGGTGGGGGTATAACTACAAAACAGTAGTGTTTGAATTGTGTACTGTGGGCAATAGGAGGAAAATTGGTGGAAGGAGTAATGTTCTTTTGTTTGGATTTTTCACTTAAATCTTTTATGTAATAAAATTAAGAATAAATAAAGATGTTTTAGAAGGGTTATTCTAACAACAATAAACCTTACAGTTTAGTAGTAGAGACTTGGAAGTAGAGCAACCAGTCAGGATGCCATTTCAGTTATCTAAATGACAGCCTTAAGGTGAAAGCAATGAGAATTCAAAGAAGAAAATCAATATGAAAGACACTGTGAGGACAGAATTAAGAGCACTTAGCCACGGATATGGTTTGGCTGTGTCCCCACCCAAATCCCATCTTGAATTGTAGCTCCCATAATCCCCATGTGTCATGGGAGAGACCCGGTGGGATGTACTTAAATCATGGGGGCAGGTTTCCTATGCTGTTCTCATGATAGTGAATAAGTCTCATGAGATCTGATGGTTTTACAAAGGGCTGTTACCCTGCACATGTTCTCTTGCCTGCTGCCATGTGAAGTAGGACATGTTTGCTTTCCCTTCCACCATGATTGTAAGTTTCCTGAGTCCTCCCCAATGGTGTGGAACTGTGAGTCAGTTAAATCTCTTTCCTTTATGAATTACCTAGTCTCAGGTATATCTTTATTAGCAATATGAGAATGGACTAATACAGCCACCAAATGAGCATGAAGACTGGGAGGGAAAGAGTAAGGAGACCCAGATGTTTCTGAGAAGAAAGTTTCTGAAGAGAATTCCATTCCAAGATGAGGACGTAAGAGAATTGCACACATAGGGGCTCTGATTATCAGAATTTGCCACCTCTGGGCTGGCACTTGGGACTGGAATGGGAAAGGAAGATTGACATTTGAGGCGATGGCATTGTAAAAAACTAGGGGATTACACAGAAAGTCAGGGTACAAAATTGAAGTACAGAGTGCTAAGATGTCAGATGAAAGTACCAAATTCAGAATATGAAGTCAGAAATCTAGGTCCCAGGAGAAACAGCAAGTATGCGTGAGCCAAGAAGAGGAGGGCAGAGGTCCTGGGGAAATGCTGCCACTGAGTCCCAACTGGCCAGGGTGAACTTGGACCAGCTTAAAGAACCAAAATAGGAGAATCACTTTTGCATTTTATGAGGGAGCTTGAGGTGCACATATAGACAAACTGCTTGAAATTGGATTTGGAATTCAGGGGAAAGAGGGAGGCTAAAAGTGGAGATAGTCTAGATTCATCTTCATAGAGGTGGAGTTAATGGCATGAGAAAGATTATGTCACTGAAAGGAAAAAATGTAGAGAGGGAAAGTGATCTATGCTGCAATATTGGTGAAATGGGTTCCAGTAAAAGTTGAGTAGAGAAAGAGTAACCAGACTGCTGAGTATACATTTTTCAGTCAAAAAACACCATTTTTGTAAAAAATAAAAACAAAAAAATTACTTTTCCATACTTAATAGATGTCTCGAACTTCCATTTTTTTCTGAAACCTTACTGTGGCTAATAAATTCCAGTTTGTTTTCAGTCATTTCATGTTTAATATTCAGTTAATTCATCTTTCTCCCTGCTTATGCCAGACCCCGTGATACGATTTGGCTGTGTCCCCACCCAAATCTTATCTTGAATTGTAACTCCCATAATTCCCACGTGTTGTGGGAGGTACCTGGTGGGGGATAATTGAATCATGGGAGCAGTTTCCCCCATACTGTTCTCGTGGTAGTGAACAAGTCTCACGAGATCTGATCTGCTTTCATTTGGCTTTCATTCTCTCTTGTCTGCTGACATGTTTTAAGATATGCATTTCATCTTCCATCATGATTGTGAGGCTTCCCCAGCCATGCAGAACTGTGAGTCCATTAAATCTTTTTTTCTTATAAATTGCCCAGTCTCAGGTATGTCTTTATCAGCAGCATGAAAATGGACTAATCCACCCTGGGAGCCATCTTAGTCCTTGAAGGCTCACATGGTGCCATGGCATTAGTGGGGAGGGAGCATTTAGTGCTTGGTTGTCAGAGTGGGCCAAGCTGTAACTCTTACTACTTGATTCTTGTGCACCTCAGGTAGGGTTTACCCATATGTCCATGTGGGATATGGTGGACTTTCATTCTTTACGGGATGTCTGAACTCCTTTTACCTGACCAGCATATCACTACTACTTCTTCCAGCCCTATTTCAACTAATTTCTTCTGTCTTGTAGAAAGCAGGTATCTCTAGTGTTGAGGGATAATCTTTGAGGTTGCCTTAGGCCCCCTCTGAGAAATACTACTCAAAACAGCCACGTGTATTCCTGCCATATTTGCACAGCAAACTTATTTAGGCTACAGACATATAGGTATCAGACAAGAAGAACACAAATCTACGCTACTCAAGAATTGTCCACTTCTCTGAGGATGCCCATTTGCTTACCAACTACTATAATAGTTGCTCATATAAACTACTAACCGGAATCAAAGATGGTGAAGAGCATGAATACGTTTTGAAAGACTTTCACTGACCAAAAATTTTAATTGAATGCGATTTAAAAATGGACATATATTTATAGAAGCTCTCGTTCTGAGCATTGGATTATGATGGACTTCACAATCCTTCAATCAACTTTATGCATAAAAAGCAAATTTGTTTAATCAGCTGATGAAAGCCATGAGTTTCATGATGTCTTATTTTTAGACCCTGCCGTGTGTGTCTGGAGCCCTCTGTGAGAATTCCTCAAGTCTTATATGGCAGCAGGAGTTTTGGGGTTGCCCAGCTGCATAGGCGTTTTAGCTGTTCCTTAGATAAACCTTCAGAAAATCATCCTGTTTTCAATCCCACCCGACAGGTAACTGGTGCTTCCAATTTCTGCTTCTTTCTAGGATCCTGGGATGAAAATTGGCTTTCACTGTAGGAAGTTACGATTTCATATCGCTGCTCTGATAATAGTTACCATTTAACTATTTGCTTTCATCTTTCAAAATGTGTTAACTCTTCTTGTCCATTTTCACCTCTTCTTTTATCACTGCTCTTGTTATAAAAATTTTATACCTTTAAATCTTCTTTATCCCTTTAATTTTGTAATAGTGGAGTTTCAGGATATAGCAGAGAAAAACAAATATATCTTATCTAACATATTCCACTGCATTCCTTCTATAGCATTTCTAAGTCTCTGAGAAACTATGATGCTGAGTTAGGTATGATTTAAGGTCATTAAAGCCATTTAATACTGTAGCCAATGAGCAAAATGTAAGATAGACATTGGGCTCAATAAAGGCAAACAATCATAGCTATCACTTATTGAGCCAGGCTCTGTTTTAATCTCTATTTTAAATAATTTAATCCTCACATCCATATAAGGTATGTTCTATTTTAAAGATGAAGAAATTCAGACAGAGGGGTTCTGTAAATTAGAGGTCTTAGAGCCTCTAAATGGTAGAGGCGGAATTCAACCCCAAGCGGCTTTAGATCTGAGATAGAAGCATACTAGTATCTTCTTTGGGGACAGGGATTCGTGGTTAGGATGTGGCCCAAGTAGAAGTCAGATTGTTATCTTTTCTTTCTCCACTTCAATTCTACCTCTATTTTTAAGCTGTTATTATGCAAGGCCACTATATAGTCCATTAAACCTAGAAGATTGTAGAACTCCAGGAAAAGACATTGAGAATAGTCTAGGCTAATCTCTCTTAATCATGGATTAGGAGAAAGAGACCTGCCCTGGAAGCAATGATCTTGTATGGGGCAAGTCACTACACCATTCAGGGGGTTGGTGTTCATATCTGTGAATTGAGGAAATTATATTAAATGATAATATTAACAGCTTAGATATATTAGGCTCTGTTTTATGCTAAGAACTTAATACATACATAAATGTGTTTTTATCATTTAATTGTTTTTTAGCTTGGAGATGACATAAGTAAACAAGTATCAACTTGTTTCATCACTCTCTTTTTCAGGACACAGAAATAGATACCAATTTCCTAAGTCTTAAGTTCAAAGCCATCTTTATTCTTTTAAGGACCCATACATCTTTCATATTTGTATTCTAACAATGTTTCCAAGTTTAATTTTCTCTCACTTTTATTAAGTCCTCCCTATTTTATTTGTCCAGACCTTACTGATAACTCTCCTTTCTTAATTAAAGCATATGCACAAGATGCAACGTATCAGTGATTAAATACACGGTTATATTCATCTTCTTTTGTATGTTTGCTTTGTTTCAACAAAGAAAGGATAGACTTGTTGAAAATAAACACAATATGTTGTTCTTACTTTGAAAAAGTCTCTGCAATGGTTAATTCTATGTGTCAACCTGACTGGGCCGAAGGTTGCCCAGATTAAACATTTCTGGGTGTCTGTGAGAGTGTTTCTGGATAAGCTGAGTGTTTGAATTAGTGGACTCAGCGAAGTAGATTGCCCTTGCCAATGTTTTGGGGTATCAATTAATCCAATGAGGACTGGAATAAAAAAGGTGAAAGAAGAAGAAATTTGGCCACACCACTTCCTTTTTTTTCTCTGCTTCATTGTTTCTTGAGCTGGGATATCTCTCAAACTGAGAGATGGGACATAGCCCAGACTAGGATTCACACCTCAGATCCCCTGGTTGTCAGACTTTTAGATTCAGACTGAATGAAGCCACCAGCGTTCCTGGATTTCTGGCTGGACTGTGAGACATCTCAGCCTCCATAATCATGTGAGTCAACTCATAATAAATTTATTTTTATATATGTATGTGTGTATATATTTATTGGCGTGTGTGTATCTGTGTGCATATGGATACACACATATATCCTGTTTGTTCTGTTTCTTTGGAGAACCCTACTAGAATCTCCTATAAAAACTCATGTAATACTTGGCATAAATTGAATGTTTGTTGAAATGTAATAATTTACATCTTTGTTTCATTTTCTTTACTGTATTGTCTTGGAATACTTTTATATGTATTAATGCCATGGTTATACTAAAAACTCATCACATTATTATTAAAAAATTGGCATAATGCTTGACTCATAGTTGGTGCTTAGTTATATTAGATTAGTTGAGTAATTATGAGAACAAAGAGGTTATATGAGAAAACATCATGTTTATTTTTTCCAAACTTTATAGAAGATAAAAAATATCTCATTGAAGATTGTATTTCTATAATCATATCAGAAAAAAGTTGGCAAGGATTTGGAGAAATTCTCCTTGAAGAACTCTTCAATTGTACTTCTCTTGACAGCCCTCTCAACCCAGTATGAAATTATAGTACACTTGAATGGAGCACAAGGTGGTTAATAATCTTGAAAATAACTCCATGGCAGGAAAAAAAAACCTTTGTTTATAGCACTTTGAAGGTAACTGTCTGTTCTATTTCCCTAGATCAGGGGTTGGCACTCTACAGGAGGCAGGCCTAGATACTGACTGTTTTTTAAATAAAGTTTTATTTGAACACAGCCATGCCAATTTTTATTTTTATTTACATATTGTTTATGACTACTTGTGTGCTAAAACAGAAGAGTTGAGCAGCCCACGGAGCTGAAAATATTTGTTATTTGTCTCTACAGAAAAAGTTTATAAATCCCAATTTGGAATATCTTACCTATTCCTGTTCCACAGTAGTTGGTTCACAAATGCCTCCAATTAATCCACTCATTTATCTTGTGTTGAAATATGTCTGATATGGACCACATAGTAGCTTCATGTGTAGGAAACATAAGATTGAATCTTGTAGCAAAGTACTCTTTTCCCTTTTTCCAAATTTTAAATGATAGCAATATGAGTTTGGTATTGTAGAAACCAACCTATAAATTTAAAAATCACAATTTCTAGGCTGGCCATGAGGACTGTGATTCTGAAGGTAAATCTTATTCCCTTTTATTAACAAAACAGCTATTCTTTGATTGACAACATCCCGCCAAGTGCTGTTGTACATATTTACCTGGAACTAATAGCTATTTCAGAAAAGAAAGAATGTTTGCATAATTGTAACTTATCAAATCCTATAGGAATTATAAGTTCTGCAAACATATCCATCAGTTCTAATACAGAAAACAGTGTGGGAATAGACTTTGCCGTGGGCAGTATAATTTTGAGAAAAAGCAGCTTCTCCTGATCAATCAGTCTGCTTTCTTTGTTAGTTTCCTTTTGCTTTGGAAGTGACTTTAATGATTACATGGAGTAGTTATTTTAGCCTAGATTTTCAAACATGTTTCTTCCTTCATTGCTTAATTGTTATGTTTTGATCCTTATTCTAACGATTCTGCTTTTTTTTTTTTTATTGTATGCTACTTTGATTTTATTTGGGAAATTAGTTTTTGAGAAGTATAGATGAGAAACTGAAAATATATAATTGGGTTGTCACATCAAGCATATGTATGAATCTATATCAAGGCATTTAATTCAGTTAATTTACATGGGATCTGTTGCTAAAAGCCAGACGTAGGTGTCCCTGATTAGCTGTGACATAGGGGGAAATCATGTGGCTATTCTAGTCATGGTAGAGAAGATATTTAGCTTCATCCTGTAATTAGAGCTTTCAGAAGGACCATAATTATATATTACATTACATACTTCTCCAGGCCATTGCACACAAAGGGATCTTTTTGGGAATTTAGAAATAACTGTAATAACATGAATTTTAATGATTGACAGTTACAGGCTAAAATGTAATCATGAACTCAATGGCTTTTTTTGTAAGAAAAATTTTACTGACTTGCAAATATATTACTTGGACTAAACACTTCTTATAGGCTAAGTGAAAATATAAACATGTCTCATAAGAAAATAAACAGAAATAAAACAAATAAAACAACCCAAAACTTTTCAATTGGATGAGTAGTCCCGCTGTTGCTTGTCACTTAATTTTTAAAGTCCTCTCTTTGAACTTTATGAATTTATGTTCATAAGCAAGAATTAAAGAAATAATTATTTTCTTTTACCATTTCTTGAGGTAGTATACAAAATATAACTTAAGGATTATATTGTAATGAAAAGAAATGGAGCTGAGACACAAATATGTAAGATACTGTAATCAGGTTTTGTAAATACAGAGATCAAATGCCCTGCTTGGCCAGGCGCAATGACTCGCGCCTATAATCCCAGCACTTTGGGAAGTCACGGCAGGTGGATCACCTGAGGTCAGGAGTTTGAGACCAGCCTGGCCAACATGGTGAAACCCTGTCTCTACCAAAAATACAAAAATTAGCTGGGCATGGTGGTACGTGCCTATAGTCCCAGCTACTTGGGAGGCTGAGGCAGGAGAATTGCTTGAACCCAGGAGGCAGAGGTTGCAGTGAGCTGAGATTGTGCCATTGAACTCCAGCCTGGGCAATAAGAGTGAAACTCTATCTCAAAAAATAAAATGAAATAAAATAAAATGCACTGGTTATATGCAAAGCAACAAACACTGAATACACATGATCTGTAATTCACAGTCAGTTCCAGATATTTATCTAGAAGCACTAGTCTGTACTGAGATGTATGAACATCAAAAATAAGGCTATAATATCTCCTTACTATATTTAATTTAAAATTTTCAATGATGTTTATTGCAAAGGCTGCCCCACACAGATTTAATGCAAAGTCTGTTTCACCATCAGAAAGACCAACTCCTTTTATACTGTCTTAGACGTTTGATTCCCAATTTATGATAATGTTTATTGAGTGTCTAAAGGAGGACATAAATCTCCCATCACAGGTATTGGCTGAGACAGAATCCTCTCTATTTATATTTCCCCGTCCAGATTGGAGAGGCGTCTTCAACTGTTTTCAGAACTTAATTTGAGAACCGAATGAAAGCATTTTTCTTATAAACATATTCTCCTTCTCACGGGCTTAAAATGCTGTATGTGAGCAGCATTAACTTTTATCTTCATATAACACCAAAAGCTGATATGATAGGAACTATGAAAAAACTAAAAAAAAAAAAAATCAGTAATTTATATATTTATGGAGGAAGCAGTTTTAAACTGCATGAAAAAGGCTTAGTCGACTCTGGCCACTACTCTAGAGCTGGCCATTATTTTATAAACATGAAAGTCTTTTTTTTTTTTTTTTTTGAGACGGAGTCTCCCTCTGTCACCCAGGGGCAGTGGCGTGGTCTTGGCTCTCTGCAAGCTCCGCCTCCCGGGTTCACGCCATTCTCCTGCCTCAGCCTCCTGAGTGACTGGGACTACAGGTGCCTGCCACCACGCCCGGCTAATTTTTTGTATTTTTAGTGGAGACGGGGTTTCACCATGTTGGCCAGGATGGTCGCGATCTCCTGACCTCGTGATCCACCCGCCTCCGCCTCCCAAACTGCTGGGATTACAGGCATGAGCCACCGCGCCCAGCCAGCATGAAAGTCTTGATATTGAGTCACACACACCAAAAGAAAATAAAAGCGCCCCCACCGTTTTTTTTTGAGATGGAGTCTCAAAAGGATATTCTCCCCACATTAGGCAGTGATGGTTGGACTGTTGGGGGGAGAAGGCCTATATAATATAACTGTAAGAAATAATGTTCTTACCACTCCCTTTATGGCTAATAATAATAAGAATGTAAAGCATATGTATGTATGTATACTTAAATCAATGTGTATCTTATATAAGGTTATTGTAAGAGTTCTTACTTTCAAGTGTCTTAAGGCACAGCCTTTTGTTATTTAAGCTCTGGTCTTCATATTTCAACAAATTATGTTGCTCACTTCTACATGACTAAAAATAATGAGCAGCAACAGATATTGAACTTTATATAACATTTATTAATATAAACCAAGATCATGAATGAAAGCAATAACTACCTCAGTGTCACTAATGAGGAAATATTTTTAAATGTTATGGATTTAATAGCACACAGACCTTGGCTGGCATAATTTAAAATGATGAATACAATTTAAAGACTAATATTTTACATTTATGATCAATAAATTATCAGGAGTCATGTCATAGAGAGTCTAGTCATTAATATAATTTCAAAAATTTGGCCCTAACACAACATGGTTAACACTTTACACCAAAAATATTTTTTTAATTTGATATAGTTATCCTTTATGCACAATATGTGAATGTAAGGTTATGTTTTTGTTCAAAAAAGGCTTATCAATATGTATATATCAATTTGTTTCATTATAATTAATTATGCACAAATATACATGAGTATATTTTCTCTACAGTGAGGAAATAATAATAGTTATCACCTGAAAAATAACATAGAAAAATATATTTTGAGAGAGACCACATTCATATCACTTTTATTATAGCATATTGCTATAATCGTTCTTTTTTATTATTAGTTATTGTTGTTAATCTCTTTTTGTGCTTAATTTATAAAATAATTTTATCATGGGTATGTATAGGAAAAAACATAATATATATAGGATTTGGTACTATCCACTGTTTCAGGCATTTACTGGGGGTCTTGGAACATATTCCCCCACTGATAGGGAGAGACTATCACGTTGAAATCAGGTTCTTTGATTGATATTAGAAATAACACAGCAAATCTCTCTCTTCACCTATTTCATCTTCTGTGCATTGATGCGAGCAGACCAAATAATCTCTAAGTTTCTTTCAGTCCTAGTATTCTACAATTCCAGCTAATGTGTTCCCAGCTAATCTGTGGCTATTTCCTGCCAATTCCCCTCTCATTCTGCCTCCACTCTCCATTGTAACTGTCTTCCTCTAATGACGATCAGTTTCAAAATTAACCTCATTTTTCTTCGATTTTTTTTGTAAATTGTTTTTTATAGTCAGATTTCACCATAACTGTCATTTTGCTTATGATGTTTTACATACTCACTAGTACACTGTATTTATTATATTATGGTAAACTGATTCGAGTCGAGCTGCCCCACAGGATAGAGACTGGTGCATCTAATTTGGTGCAAGGAGTGAGGAATTCTCATAAGCGCTGCAGAGCATACAGATACTAATACCAAAGAATACAAACAAACAAAAAGAGATGCATTTTCCAGAATCAAATAAAGTGTCAGTGTGCAAAACAGAAAAAGAGAATTGATGGAATAAGATTAAAAACAGAACCTATCAACAGAGATAATGAAAGCAGAATCTGACTAAAATGTCAAATGTGAAAATGTCCCATCTTTAGAACTTTTGTCAACTCTGCCTATTCAAAAATAAAAGCTTGGAACAGTGTATGATACATGCATATATAGCATAATAGGTTAACATATAAATACATATACCTACATTATACATAGAGTCTATCCTGGCTATTATTACATTAATATTATTAGTTAATATTACATATTAATAAAATCAGCACTGATATTATTATATAGTGTATACATATAATCTATGCTGGCTAATAAAAATAGATACTAATTTTTACAAACATTACAAAAATTATGCAGAGAAGGACTTTGAACCACAGAGCTATTAGTTAATAGATTTTTAAAAAACTTCTGAATAATGACTTCTTTAGAAGCAAACATAGCTACAATAAAATGGAAAGAAAAACAGGTATCTAATATAATAGTATTTTGGCCTATAAGGCCCCAATTATATCAATAAATTCAGAAAATCGAGCCAAATAAAACTGCTGTGATAACAGAAACAGCCAATACATTTTCAGATAATAATCTTTCCATCCCAGTAGAATATCAGCTGCGGTTTGTTACGCCAGTTTTTCTAGATTTACCAAGATCTTATATGGGGTTACCATGACTTTACCTCTTCAACATATTGCTGCTAGTTTTTAGGCCGTTGTCTTCCCTAGATATTGCTGGAGTGTGTATTAACTGTTTCCAGTTTTATTCAGCTCAATGACACACCTTAAATTCTATTTCCATGAACTTCTAATTAACATCCAGGGAACAGTTTAGGAACTGAGAACATCTTGTTTAACCCACTCAAGTCACACTTAGGAAAACCTCGGAAGTTTTCACCTTGTTTGGATGCTACATAAGAATGCAATTCAGATTCAAAAAGTATGTTCTGAAATCTTATTTGGAACACTTCCACTTTGTAAAAACAATCTTTCGTTGTATATGAGGATAATCTATCTACCAAGTGTACTGGATGGATTCCCAATGAACTTTCCTCATGTCTGACTTATTCCTGGGTCTTCTACCTCTTTTTTCCTAATGGCTGCTTTTCTTCTTCTATTTTTTTTTTTTTTTTTTGTCTCTTGTAAGCACATGGACATACTAATAAATATGTTTATATTAAATATTCAGGCAAACTGCTTTAAATCCTGAGTTTCTTCTGGCTATAGCTGTTTTCCCTCTGTCCATCTGTACTAATCTTTTAAAAAGATTTTCCCATAGCCATTTTATTTGCTTTCTACTTCCCAGTGTTTCACTTTTTTTTTCATGTCATGGCATACAGAGAAGATGATAAATGGCTAAGCCTATCAGCGGCTATGGGGATGGTTCCAGAGGATCCAGCTGTCCCAGGACCCTCTGGTTATTCCAGAGTGCTGAGAAAATCAATAACATCGTGTTCCTGGAACCCGCCAAGGCTTGCTGCTGAGCTCTGCTCAATTCAGCTCTTACCAACCTACCTTCTGCCTGCATCACAAACTTGACTTGTTTCCACTCAAGGTCACTTAAGACTTATTTGCTGTTAAACATAACATACCCTTTCACTGTCCTTATTTTATGTAAAATAAGCATTTTAATTTAAAGCAACATTTGTCACTATTGAGCACTTCTTCCTGCAAAGTCTTGTGTCTCTTTCTGCGATCCCAGTTTTTACTTCTTTTTGTGCCTGTATTGAGCACATTCTGTTCAGTACCTTACATCGTCTTAGCTCACTTTTATCCCAGCAATTGCTGTAATAATCAGCTCCAGCCTCACGCCATGTGACTCAGAAGGTCTAAGGTGCTAGAGGACTTTATAGTGAGAAAAAACATTCTGTGCACACATTTGGTCGGCCCCAGTTGTACAGAGTTTAGTACAGATTCCTAGGTTCTGAAGCAGGGGATGCTCTCTGCTGCAGAGAACTACTCATATGTTGAGAAGCAGTTCTTGGCAAGCCCCTGGGATTAGTAAGACTGAGTGCCTCACCATGAGAAACTAAGTGACTGTGAGATCAGAGGCAACATCATGAGCTGGATGTTATCAGGTCCAACAACTCATAAGTTTGGCCTACTGCAGTAGCAATCAATTATACTACGGTGGAGATGCTTCATTTAGAAATGGGACTGAACAGGCCTGGGGGGCATAAGTACGTTTTGCAAGCATGTGGCATGGCCCAGATTCCTATAGCAGCTATACTCTTCCACTGATGATTCTCTCTCAACTGGCACTGTGGCTTCTCAGTGGGAGTCCTTCTGAATATTGAATAGAGAAGGACAACATCAGACTGATTCACAGATGAGTTATTCCTGATATCTTGGTCCTGTTGTAACATTACAATCTGACTCAGAGGTGACCCTGAATGATAGTAAAGCGAAATTCTCCTAGTGGGCAGAACTGCAAGTTTGTATGGAAGTAGATATGATTCGAGGTACAGATGCAC
Organism: Macaca mulatta; assembly: GCF_049350105.2. Lineage (NCBI taxonomy): Eukaryota > Metazoa > Chordata > Mammalia > Primates > Cercopithecidae > Macaca > Macaca mulatta. The sequence goes on from NC_133422.1 coordinate 69,404,181, forward strand.
AAAGTCTCCTGGACAGGAAAGAATGCATTAGCCACTTGATCCAGGAACAGGAGGAAGCAATATTGAAAGACTGGAAATAAGGATGTCTTTGAATAAAGCATGTGAATGGGCAATGGGAATGGACCCAAAGTGTGGAGATGTTTATATTTTGTGTTAATATCTATCAGAGACTGCCCTCCACAGAGGACCATTCACAAACCTGATAGCCAGGTAGGCTCATGCTGTGAATGTCAGCCTGCTTCTTCCTATTGAGACCATATGCTTGTGCAATGGGCTCATGAGCAGTGTGGATATGTATGCTGGTTATCTAGTTATTGCTTCTCAGCTCTAAATTCACCCTTTTTGCTGACTTTGTGACTATAGATATGGTCCCTTTAAATAGTTTTCCTTTACCAGGTGGCACAATGTTATAAGCTTTGTTAGTGGAGTGAGTGGGAGAGACATTGCAGGGGGAATCAGTGTTCCTTCTTGGTTCCATTGAACTTGCTTGGCAGACTCCTATAGCTTGCTGGTCTCTCCAGCTCTGGTCCCAGCAGTGCAGGGCTGCCAACAGCACCCAGCAGCCAGCAGCTTCCCCCACTCTGGTGGCTTTATAGCCTAGTGCCTACAGGGTACGTTTGTCCATAAACAACTTTCCCCAGAACCCTAGGGAGCAGATTCCCTGCAAGTATCAGGGGGCAGATTTCCAGCAAGTTCTCCTAGTACGATACCATAATGACTTTACTGCCATCCAGTGAGACACATGCATATCCTCTCCAAGGTTTGGTCTCAGCCCTGAGGTTGGGAAGCCTCTTCTTGGTTCTCTATCTCACCTCTAGGGGTAGTAGCTATTCCTTTTGTCTGCTATTCCTGTATTCTTTAGGATTCTCTTGATTTCTTACTAGCCCATCCCTCATTACCTAAATATCCCCTTATTATTTTTATATTAAACTTTCCCTGTTTAAATTATAGTATGATTTTTGTTCCCTGATTGGATTTAGCCTAATACACCATGGTAGCAGGGGAAGAAGACATGCATGGGTCCAACTGAATGGGCTCTTTCTTACTAATGTCCATCAATGCTACTGGCACTGCTGAGTGGCTAACTTACAGCACCAAAAGCTAAAGCTCAGATCACATTGTGGTTCTATCCTTGAGGATTCCAGGCAGCCATTTGGTGACAAGTTGATTGCCATTAGACTCCATGAAGTACACCTATGCTCCTGCCCAATGACAACTATAAATGAGCAATTTCAGCAATCACAATGCAACTGGAGTTAAACAGCTTTAAACTCCATCTCCTCATGGATGAAGTCAGCCCATCCGCAAGTGAGCAAGATAAGCCCACTTCAGTGCTGATGGGGGATGAGGGAAATCTAGAATGGATGGTAGAAGAAAGATAGGGTAAATTTTAACAAAGGCAAAAGGATGACATTAGCTGGGAATGTAGGTTGTTCTACTTACCCTTGTAATATTGAGTATTTTTTAGCAATTGCAGACAGCTGCTAAATCAAAGTGTGTTTGATGGATGGGGCATGAGTAAGGAATAGATCATATGAAACCTTTTTGTGCCCCACCTCTTATTTTCTTGGCCCTTCTTTTTTACTCCAGCTATGACTGTGTACCTACCTGCACATACTGCTGAACTGAAAGCATCTTCCCTTATATATATGTATATATCTCAGAGCTTCCTTCCTGCTACCACACGAACCATCTTCCCTCTTACCACCAAATCTAAAAGTGCAAGGGAATTAACAACCAAAGGTCACATTTTAACCACTAGGGACAGAAGCCTGTGAATGGGTAAATGCCCTCTTTTTCTGTCCTAAGGCATGGGCAACTTTGAGGAGCATTCTGCATGGCTCCTTAGAGATTCACAGTAGGACCGACTCCCCATTGCCCATAATGGTGGTGAGCTCAACAAGACACCTTGGACTGACTTTCTCCCCTTCCTTGTTCTACAGTCCCCAGTCCCCCATCCCTATTCTTTGGAATCACTTAACAAAATAAACTACCTGCTCCAAGGCATTGTCTCAGGCTCTGGTTATGGGGGGAACCTAGGCTAGACAGATTTCTCTTGTCTTTTTTTTCTGAGCTTCCTACATGCACTCCTCTTTTGTTGGCTGTCCTTTAAGGGCTGATATGTCAAAGGGCTCCAGTGTTGGCCTACTTCTTCTCCATTCCCTTTCCTGTTTCATCTCACATGCTCTCCCACTTTAACCATGATCTAATCACTGAAAACTCCCAGTCTGCTCCTCCCATCCACTTCACTCTTCTGACTTGTACAACTACATCTCACACTCTAGCAGACATTTTGCTATAAATTTTTTAATGCAGTTTAAATGTCACATTAAAAAGAAAACTGAGCTCACATTTGCTATCCCTGTCCCCCAATTACTCTGCTTGTGTTGCCTATTTATTGAATGGCATCATCGTGCTCTGAGTCACACAAATTAGAAATCTGTAAATGAATCTTGGTAGCTCCCTTTCTATGACCCATCAGGTGAGCAATAAGCAAGACATGTTTATTTTTAGCTTTAAGTGCCCTCAGTTTTCTCTCTACTTTCTACTGCCTCTGGTTTAGTATCAGCTCTTGCCTCTCAAATTCTGTACTAATCCTTAGGAAGGGAGGTCACAAAAGTGGATAGAGTCAGTGAACGTGACAGAGGTAGCACAAGGAAACTAGTTGGCTGTTGGCTTCTTCCACGCATCTGGGAACTATACTGAACCTAGTATACTATCTAGCACATACTCAACACTCAATAGACATTTGTCAAGGAACTAAATACATCTTGGACTCCTGGGGCAGGTGCTTAGTCCATGAGAGACTGTGATTTAAATGAGTAAGAAAAAGAGGAAGAAAGGATTTTACTAAAATATTTTAGGCTAGTCTTTTATACACCTTCAAAACATTATCCTGAAAATATAAAGAAATTTCATTTGTTAAGACTTTACCAATAACATGGTGTTTAGCATGCTTTTATTCTAAATGATGGTGCATTGAGCCTGAAGAGTCTTTCATGCCCATAAGAATATTAGAATGCAATTGGCTAACGTTTAAGATGGCATGTCATATATCGCTCATGGATACAATAGTTCTGGATATTTCTAGGGATGGTAGGTACAAACATAATGTTTTAGCACACTTTCTTTAGCGACAACATCATAGAATAGAGGGAGAATACAGAATTGGGGAAGGAGCAAAGTATGACTCAATAGTTCTGAACTGCAACCTGGAAATGTCTGTCGCTATGCTTCCCAACTTTTTCATCTGTTTTTTAAATCTTGTATACCTCTTTAAATGCTTTTTTTGGAACAGTGTAGGAAGAGGAACACTTTTCTTCTTTATTTAAAAAATAATTATTATGTTAGAAAACTACTTACCATGTAGGAAACAATAAGCAATTTATCGTCACAAATCTAATGGAAAAATAATTTCTGTTAAGAAATCTTTAGTTCACATATCATTGATTAGCTTAGTAAGACAGGAATTACAGTTACCCAGATGTTGAGTTATTCTCAAGAAACCTTGGCTCTAGTTGAAATAATCTATTTTCCAAGTGTGCACATACTTATGTTTGCAGCAGTTGATTGCCTTATAGGTCAGTCTCTTTTGTTGAAGTTGTTGTTGGCATCTTTATTGACATACACAAAGACAAACCTAAAATATTATAGGACAACACTGACTTGGAGATTTTCTAAAGGAATGATTTGATGTCAATGTAATAATGCAGTACAATTTTTACTAAAAGTATTGATGATATTTTTTTTGCCATCATAGTTCCAAATGAAACTCCTTTCTGAAAATGTTGTACTATTTCTCTAAAACTTCCTGAATCAACTGGAATATAGTTATTGGACCTAGCATATTAAACTCCTTATTTTGGTTCTGGATAGAAGCCAGACAATAATAATTGTGTCTATGAATTGCCTGGAAGCAGGTGACTCCTCCATCTGGACGATGTCCTCCACTTCACTGAGCAGGATTCTGCTAAAATGCTGTGTTCCTGGCCCCCAGGCAAAGAATACTGGGGAGAGTGAGCAGCCTTGTAGATCCTGGTAATAACTTTCTTTTCCCTTTGGGAGTTAGAGTCCATTTGCATTTTGTGAAGATTTTAAAGTAAAGGCCTAAGATCTGGAAATTGAAATGTGGCTGTTGTCCCATTCAGGCTTTGTTTGCTGTTGAATGTTTCAGGATACTAGAGATTGTTTTCTGGTTGCAATCTATAGAAGTTTTCATAGTTATAGCTTCTTAAAAGATTGTTGGGAAGCCTGTTAAATCTACCAGTGTGGATTGCGAATCAGCAAGCAGTGTCGTCCATCTGGGGCTCCTTTTTTGATCCAGTCTAACTCAGCAGTTCCAGCAAATAAACTAGAGTGAGAGACCTCCAAGTTGCCCTGAAACAAGCTATCCATCTTTTTCTTTCCATGTTTGGCTTAATGGGCCATTTCCTAAAATCTTCTGCCCTTTTTCTTCTCTGATCAAAGAACATTACAATCTTGGTCTCGTCTCTCTCTGTGGCTTATATGCTTTCCCTTTGTGTTATTTCTTAATCCAATTGGTTGAAATCACCCAAAATTCACTAGCAGGGCAGTCACTGGTTGCCTTGTAGCCATTACTTGACAAGGCTGTGATTAGTTGGTCCATTTTACACCTGCTTTCCCAGCTGGGCACTGCATTTTGCTTTACAGTGATTTGTATCAGAACTGAAAGGGCACCACTTGGAGAGTGAGCTCACAGTGCCCGGTGACAATGTAAAATTGTACAGATTCTACATTGTGGAGAACTTCCAGCAAGGAGGATTCATTCATTCATTCATTTTTTTTTTCCTGCAAGTGTATCTTTCTCCTACCATTGAACCCTTGATAGTTGTCAGCAGACAGCTTTTATCAGAGAAACCAGAATTAAACCCCCCTGTGTTGAGTCTTTATTTAATATTTCATTTGGCTTTGGAGAGATGTATCAGTTAGTGCTAGGTTTTATAGTAAGCATAGTCACAAGTGAAGCTTTTTAACCCACGAAAATATGCCTTTCAAATAATTCAGAGAATGTATTTGATAATGCCACTTGAATACGTTAATTCTCATGCTAAATTAAACACTTTTAAATGGAGAATGCATAGGTAGTTTCCATTCAATGCCTGACGTTTCTGTTATTGCTCCCACAGTACTGGCCATAAAGGAATGTTGTGCCAATGCAGAGTGCTTCAAGTTCTTCCTCTCTGAAATCCACTTTATTGCAAGCATTCTCTTTCTTTTTCTAATAATGTTTATTGTAGGCTGATTTACTGAGATTATTTGATGATAAATTGATAGTTGTTTGTAAATGATCCAGAAGACTCTTAGGAATTAGAGTAAGCTCCAACAAGTATTCTAGAAAGCCACTGGTGCCGTGATTGCCATCCCAGTGGGCCATCCCTTGAGCCAGTAATGGATGAATATTTTAGATGACCATTGTGTAGCAATTAGTTTCTCCTCTTCAATTAATTCTTTTAACAAAAGCACCATTAGTGGACCTCTGCAGTGTGTTAATCCAAGAGCCTTAATGACAGACTGAGTAACGTCAAAAAGCTCCTCTCAGTTTGTTTCTATTTAGAAGATAAAAACACACATTTGCCCCAGCTTGTTCTTTTAGAGAATTAAGATGCAAATATCGTGACTACAATTTTTAATATTTTTCCCCTTTGTAATTCAGTCTGAAGAGAGGCCAAATTTCTGTCTTTGTCTCCTGGTCTCTGTCTTGCTCTTTCTCTTTCTATTTCATCAGAAATGAAAAATATTTTCATCACTTTTACAAGACCAGTTATTTCCTAATAAGCACCATCTTTTTTTTTTTTTTCCTTTAAGAATGTCTTCCACTTCTGCACTCTCCTCTCTCCACTCACAGATGTCAGTCTAGTTTAGACCCTCAGCATGTGACACTGGTTTTCCGTAAAATTCTCATCCAGCTTGTCTCCCTCCATCCAGATTACCCCATGCATGTTGCCAGACTAATTTATCTTTTTCTTCTCCTGCTGAAAACATTGCAGTGGTGCTCTGTTCCCTTGTCTATGAATACTAATTCCTTATCCTGGCACTCAAGCACTTCCGCAATCCATCCCCAAACTGTGTTTTCATTTTTATTTTCATTGGTTCCCTCTAAATATTCTAGACTTGAGAAATATTAGCCTCATATATTCTTAAAATGCATTTGGGTCATTCTGTTTCCAACACTTGAAATGTAGCCTTTCTTTCTCTCTATTAAAACTGTTCAATTCTTGTCATCCTTTCACCCACCACAAATAAGATTTTGTCTATGTCAGCTCTTAGTAATCTCACGTCTTTGAATAGTAACACTTCACCTGTAAAACCTAGTGTCTATGTGTGTGCATGCGTGTGTATGCATGTGTATACTCATGCATTACCCAACAATATCTCTTGTATTTTTGTCTGATTTACTTTAATTATTCACCTTTTCATCCATATATAATTTGACTCCCAATTAGATTGAATAATCTCTACAAACAGGAATCTCATCTTAAACTTTGTACCCCCACTACAGCATCTGGTAAGGGACAAGCTTGGAATAGAGGCTCAGTAAATGTATGTTGAACATACTGTTTTTCCTGAATTTGGGGAAGTTGATGTTTATTGCAACACCAGATAAAGAACTTCTATTAGGCTAAATTAATCCTGAAAGAGTATTCCTTTCTGTGAAGTACCTGGCTTTATAAAAAGAGGTAAGTTCATTCATTCTAACAGGGTTTGGGAAGAAAAGTCATACATATCCTCTTTAAAATATCTTCCAAAACAATGACTAATCAAAACGAATATTCTTTTAAGACTTTTACAAAAATATGAAATTCTACATAAATTGGACTCTTCTTTGCCAGACTCACGTTGCCATAGTTATGCATCTTTCAATGAACTTATGATCACATCTCCTGTGGGCATTTTCAATGCTATACCATATAGGTATAATTTGAATTTACTTTTGGAAGTCACTTGCTTTGATATATTTTTGGTTTTCAATGTTTGTCTAATTCCTTCTTTATCATACAAATGCTGAATAAGAGCCTCTGAATAGATGCCTGATTACTTATGTTATTTGTTTATAGAAAAATAGCATCAAAACAAAAACCAAAATGCTTCATCCATTTTATCTCAAACCATGTTTCCTGTGAGTCCTAGATGATGCTATGTCCTGTGATGGTTTCTGTTTTTAGATTTTACTTCGGCTGGAAACATCCACATGAGTTCAACCGAGTTTTCCACACTGCCCCCTAGATTATCCTTGATCTTATACTGGCAACTACTGGTCAAAGCTGCTGCTATCTATGAATATTCTACTTTCTCGTCTTCCTAAGGCCTTTCCTAAAAATAAAGAAAAACAAAAACTTTCTCTGTTATGTTCACTAGTCATATATAACACTTTCTAATGCCTTGGATTGTTAATTTTTCTAAATTCGACTCAAAGTATCTTGGTGTGATGGTTAATATTGAGTGTCAATTTGATTGGATTGAAGGATGCAAACCACTGTTCCTGGGTGTGTCTGTGAGGGTGTTGCCAAAGGAGATTAATATTTGAGTCAGTGGGCTGGGAGAGGCAGACATACCCCTCAATCTGGGTGGGCACCATCTAATCAGCTGCCAGTGTGGCTAGGATAAAAGCAGGCAGAGGAACATGGAAGGACTAGACTGGCTGAGTCTTCTGGGCTCCATCTTTCTCCTGTGCTGGATGATTCCTGCCCTGGAACATCAGACTGCAAGTTCTTCAGCTTTTGGACTCTTGGACTTTCACCAGTGCTTTGCCAGGGGTTCTCAGGCCTTTGGCCACAGACTGAAGGCCGCACTGTCGGCTTCCCTACTTTTGAGGTTTTGGGACTCGTACTGACTTCCTGGCTCCTCAGCTTGCAGATGGCCTGTTGTGGGACTTCACTTTGTGATTGTGTGAGTCAATTTGCCTAATAAACTCCCCTTTGTATATTCATCTATCCAGTTAGTTCGGTCCCTTTAGAGAACCCTGAGTAATACACTTGGGACTCAGGATTGGGTCGTATTTTGTCATGCATCCATCTCAGGCCGGACTGCTGAGAGGAGGTATTAGATGAAAATGTGATTTATTAGTTAACTGATTAGTTAAAGCAGCTAACATTTATTGTATACTTACAATCTTCAAGGCACAATTCTAACCCAATTAATCCTAAGAAAACTCTATGAGTTATGTACCTTTATTTACTCCATTTTCATGATGAGGAAACTGAGGCTTGGCGAATTTAAGAGATTTACCCAAGATCATAGAGCTAGTATTGTCTGAATGCCAGGCTGCTCTGCCAGCTGCTGCAGTCTCTGTTGTGCTACAGCTGTGTTACAGCTTCAGAAATTATTCTTTCTTATGCATTTTCTTTTCTGCTGTTCTGTTTATACGTGTATTTCAGTTACAGCATTCTACTATCTTCTATGCTTTGTAACTGTTAATTGAGCAAAATGTCTAATCTGAGAGCAGTGTTGCATTAAGTATGACTTTCTAACTAAATTGTGGCATTTTGTTTTGGGAATGTGGCAGCACCATTTCATCTATGACGGCAGGTGATGAGGAACGTGGTCAGACTTTGCATATCCAGTAACCTTGGATTTGCGTAATGTGTGATGTCATATTGCTTGAAATTCTAATTTTGTAGGAAGGAGTTAAAAACTGAATTCAGTGGAGGACCATGTCATGGGGACACGAAAGTTCTGTGCCACTTATATTGTGTGCCTTGATATAATGCTGAGGCTGGAATGCTAAAATTATTTTTCCCAGAGCCCCTCGCAGCGAGCATTCTTGATGTGAATTAAATTCCATCAATCAGATATATTTCTGTGAGTCTTGACTATAGAACCAAATTAGTTTGGAAAAGAGGCGGAGTCAGTAATATCGATTTTCTTTATGCAGATTATGACAACTGTAATGACCAATTTCTCAATCTCTTTGTCAACTTTCTGATTCTACAGCTTCCTAGTCAAGGCGAAATTTTCATGGCAGCCCAGTTTGTCACTGTTCTTCCTGGAAATTCAGTCTAAAACCTGTTTCTGCAGTCCTTTTAACAATCCTTTTGCTGTTTACTACACTAGAATAAATCCTTTCTGCTTAATCTTAGTAGAGTGACTTTTGTTTTCTGCCAGTGACTCTAACTGATGCAATTGTATCTGACCGATACACTCTCTATGTTTAAGTGTTAAATATGAAGCCAGCTTTTATAGATGTGTACCTTAGCACGGGGAGGAAGAAACAAATCTTTGCTTTAGAATAAAATGTTTTAGGCATTGGTTATTTATTCCGGTTGGTAATTTTTTTCATTATGCTAATAAAAAACACTTTAAAACAATGTGACTACTTCAGCATTGAGGCTTATTATTTTACTCCATATGTATTTATTGAGTGCCTACGCTGTGTCAGCAACAAGTCCTGGGGAGAGAGACACTGCAAAGAGCACAACAGATGGAGTCTCTCTCCTCACGTGTAATTCACAGTCTTCCCCATCAACTTACAGATTGAATCAACTTCTCACGCTCATTCATGGTTAGGTTGCCAAATCAGTTAAAAGTATTTCAAAAGCTTAAGAGATATTGATAATACCTCAGAATAGAGAGAGCTCATTTTGGCATTTAAATTACTAATTTCAAGGGTGGCCTGCTTACTAATCCATAAAATGGGGATTTATATTTATCTCTTATGATATAAGGATGGTAAAAAATAGCTCATCATGGAGATGATTATGAATCACTTATATGTGGATAAATCAATTTAAAAATATCTATTTGGCTATAATGAGGGGAATTGTAGTCATTTTTAACTCTCAGTACTAGTAATAATATAGAGAACCTGATGAGAAGCAATAAAATCTTTCCTCAATAGTGTGCATTAAAATGAAGCTCAGGTTGTTATTATGCAATGTATATACCACTTAAATCATCCCAGTGCAGGAAAGCTCTATAAAAAGTGTCTATCAATTTATCTACAGAATGGCCATATGCAAAAAGAATATAAGGGAACTTTTCCATATGGTATTGAATTAATTCCAGTTTCAAGAGCAGGAATTCCAAAATGGACTATGCGTACCATTTTGTGTGTTAAATTAGGAAAGAGTGTGTAGATCTTTTCAGAGTATTCTCAGCCACAAAACGATTGAATTATTTATTAAACATTAAACAGTTTTATATGGGAATTGTCAAGCTTGATATTATTAGGTCAGTAGGTCAGTATAGGTCAGTGTGTGTGTATATATATATAAAACCACAAAAATTAGAATGCATATTTTGTGTTTATTTTTGTAAAGCAGAAATAGGAAAGTATAACTGTTGTTCTTTCATAGGGGATGAATGTTAAGAGGGAGTTAAGATCTTCATAGTAAAGCAGAAGATACTTGTGGTTGTCAGGAAAGTTGCATATGTGTCTATGTGCATCTATCTGTATGTATATTATTCTTAGGGTGGAGTGAAGGTAGTAAGAACCTAAAGGATAGTAGAAAATTCTCAGCATGGCAGTAGGAAGGGACAAAATAGTGATAGTGTGAAGGACATAAAAGATGGCAATGCAGATCAACAGAGAGAGCTCAAATATCATAAATAAAAGCATTTTTTTCCTTAGGAATCTCTATTGCAAACAAGACACAATGCAATGGCCAAGAAGTTAATGATAAAGGCATCAAATATAGAAAATAGTTCTGAATTTTAGACAGAATGGTGCAGATCTCCCTTGGTCAGTTTACGCCTCCTCACCAGCCTCTATTTTCAATCTCAAATAATGGTGAGTTTTATAAAGACCTGCACATCTCAGTAGGTATTTAATGTGATACTTAGCCTTGAGATACAACTTGTATTTGTAATGAATGCTGTATGGCTGAGAAGATGTTGTAACATTGAGTCTTATTTCTTTAGAAATCAAATGAACATAAAATATCAGAATATCAAGATGAGAACAAGATATGTGTTTTTACTATTTAATAAAATTTTATGTATTAATTTTGGAAGATGGTTGAATGGATTAAATAATCAACATTAAAAGATAAAATACAGTGTCTGAAGCTTAGCAGATATTGTATACATCTTAGTAATTGTAGCTATAATTATAAGAAGCATAGCTATAACCCCCTCTTTGCTACATAGGTTAGTGTCTAAAAACTCTTGGGAAATGCTGAGCCATCCTAAATGTAGCTTTCTGCTTGTATGCCAGAATCCAACACTGAGTTCTTACCTTATTGTATAGAGTCTGATGACAAGCAATAAAAGCTTCTTAGTAACCTAGTTTCTTCAAATTGAGATTCTATTTCTATCCTTTTTTATTCTTTGTACACTAAAATTGGAGTTCAGCTCCAAGATGGAGTCCTACTACAAGCTGCTGAAAAATCCTTCCTGAATTCCACACCTCGCCTACTTCCAAATTTCCTTGCTCCTGCCTTAGCATCCACATGTCCTAAGCCTGCTCTTGACCTCTTGGGTGACATCTCCTTATTGTCTGAAACTCATATACCACTGTTTTCTCTTTCCTGAGAAAAGAATGCAGTAAATTGTCATTTTCCGTCATTTGGGAATTTTAGGTTCTTTTTAAGGACCTTTATTTGATTTGCTTCCTGGAAGCATATTTCTTGCATTCACCTCATCTAGACTGCTTTTTAATTTCCATTATGTTAAAAGGAGTGAGATAGAAGTGTCCTCTGGTCATCTAAAGAACCTGTCCATCTCTGTGGTGACCCCAGTGACATTTATAAGACTGAAGAGGTTGCTTTAGATCTCAATATCCAGGTGGGAATAAAAAGATGTGACATCTAAATGTATCTTTCTTTCTTACACTATCTAGACGGTGAGTTTGATTAAGTTATTTAACTTATCCAAGAGCCTGTTTTCCCATTTCTATACTACATTATGTCATATTATAGCCCATTGTAAAATATACACATATATACTTAAAGTTCAAATCACTTTGATTACTTATATGCTATATTATATAAATTCAATGTATTAGCCTCCAAAAATGACCCAAGGCTACCAACTGGCTAATATCCATCAAATACATCAAATTACTAGATGAGTATTCTATCTTCTACTTACTGGTTTTCTAATTATTTGTAATGAATTTTTTATTATTCTGATAATAAAATTAATGTATACTCCTTGTGGGAAAAGTTCAAAGAGAATAAAGAAGAAAAATGTCCTTAAGCTTAGTACCAAGCAATAACCAATGTTAGCAAAGACTTTCACTGATTATCTTTAAGCTGCAAATTTCTACTTGAAGGTTGTAAATGATAGATTCTACTTTGACTTTCATTTATCCTAAGGCTTATTGACTTTTCTCTTGACCTTACCTTTGAATGTTAATTGTTTTTAATGAGAATACCAAACATCAGTAAAATAAACCATTTAGCTATAAGAGTTAATGTAGTTTCAACCTACTATCCCAATGAATAATGATGGACTTTAGCCATGACATATATTCAGCATAATAAATCTAAATACAAGCTATAATAAAATTTCCCAAAAATTACAAAACTAAGAAATATCCTAAATTCAGCAATGTTTTTGTTCACTCTTATTTTACCGGCAATTCAATATATCATTTGTCTTCCTACTCCTGTCCCCTTTTTGTGCTTTTTAAACACTTATTAATTTATAGTCTTAGCCACACTCCTTCACTTTACAGGGAAGTTAAGCAACATAAATAGTTAGCAGGACAATAAGAAACAACACAATTCTATTTGTTCTCCATCCATTGCATCACAGCCTTTTAGCTATGATATCATGCAGAGGAAAATTAAATATACTTTAACTTATTTGAAATTGAATTTGTTTAATGCTTTTTTTTTTCTCCAGCAGATTTGCAAGGGAGGTTCCTAATTATATTTTTGTAGGCTAAAACTTGAATAAGTTTGCATTCTTAAACTGTACACGTGAATTAGGTGGGTGGATGTGAAGGGAGGTTAAAAATAGAGGATTCTTGTCTGGAAGCCCACAGAAATTTTGGGAAAAGGCCTCCCAACAAGATTAAAGATTCACTATGAGTAAGTCACAGGCAAATGTATATATAAGTACCTGAGGCTTCTGTTGAACGCATCCTACCTTCACTGCTCCCCTGTCCCATACACCCCTACTTGATATACACCCACCCTTTCCCTCAGATTAGGGGTGATATTGAGCATGTATGCATCAGGATGGCTATACAGATTGTTAATATTCATATTGGTCGATATATAGCTTCTTCCCAGGGCCCCTACGTGTTATTTACTCTTGCCCAGCCCCTCTACAAGGTTGCTCTAGGATCCAGCAACTAAAGGGTTAATGCCTCATGGAAGAGGAACTTCAAGACTTTGTTCCAGTGTTTCTGTTGTTTGCATTTACTCTGATTGTCTGATGCCGTACCACACTGTTGTTAGATACTTAATACCAATCTGTATACACTAATATTTGTCTTCAATTATTTCTGTAAGAACTTTTGGGAGAAGAGAAAGGTTGGATGAAAGGAAAAGTCAGAAAGGAAGATAGAAGGCTGGAGAGGTGGAATGATGCCACCAGGCGGGGAAAAAGGTAGCACCAAAGCTAATGGTATTCTTTTAAAGTGATTTTGTGTGCTTGTGGACAGAAGAAGGCCCTTCAAGGACCTGATCATGGAGTGGCACAGGGTTGGGGATGAGGGCCTATTCCCAGGCCACACACAGAACCGCTCACCACTTGAGCCAGTGGAAGATTAGAAGTTAGGGGATTACTCACACACTTAAGTAATGGTAGTTGAATAATATCCTATTAACATTTTGATTTTCCCAGGAAAAGTTTAAGCTTACTGGTTTTCATCTCTCTCTCTCTCTCTCTTTCTAATCAGTAATAATTATTTTGGGCATAGATGGGCCTTAAATGCCATTCATTTAGTTCAAAAGTCCATTACATGACCAAATTTCATTTCTAACATACCTAACACTTCATCAACCAAGCAAAGGGAAAGAAAAGTAATACTATCTATTGCATGCTTGCTGTGATTCTAGATACTCTGCTATTGCTATGTGCTTTGCATACATTATCTAGTCCCTCACATGAACCCTTTGAGGTAGATATTTTTATCATCTCTGCTGAGAGACTAAGGATACTGAGTTCCCGAGAGGTTATGGATCAAGTCCATACAACTAGTAATGCATAATGACCAGAATTTGAGATCAAGCTTAGAATGTCCCATAGCCCATAATCTTTGTACATCACCATTTTGCTTCTGTAATGTGTGAACACCACTTTCAGAAGAAGATCCCTATGTATGAAATAGGCCAATTTTATCCTTGGTCATTCTAAATGTAATGAGAGACCAGCAGATCATATCCTATCACATCTATAGAGTTGTATATCTGGTGCAGATCCACTTTCCTTAGAGACATAAGCAGATATTTATAAACTATCTCTACTCAAGCTGCACCAAAGTTATGCTGTCATTCCGGATTTTGAGTGACACAGACTCAAGCTGAACCACTGGATATTTTTTCAAGCTGGCCAGCCCACCAATGAATATCCTGAATAAAGTCTGTGGTGATAACTCTCCCCCAGGGAAAGCCAATGTAGTTGAGAAGTTGCAATCATGCCTCACACCCACACTCTTGTTGTAATATACCAACCCACATTTGCCTGTTCATAGTTACACAAGTGTAATAGGCCTACTTTATGTTGGAGGATTCCCACTCACTCCAGGTAAGGGGCAGAGTATGTTGAATTGAAATCTCCCTTTTGCCTTATGCCAGTTTGTCCTGTTTGTATTTCTTAGGATCTTACAGAGAAGGTGTAATTCTTCCATATGGCAATTCTTCAGATAATTAAAGAGTACAGTGCTGTGACCACTGAGTCCTCTCCTGTGGGTAACCTCTGTCATTTCTCCAAATATTTTATGTATGGCAAGGTTTCCAGTGTCTTCTTCATTCTACATCTTGGTTTTGAATTTCCTTTAACTTCCTCTTAAAGTGCAGTACCCAGAATTTAGCAACATACCACTTAAAAATGGCCAGCTAAAAATAGAAACCATGAGTTTCTATGTTCTAGGCACTGAATAAAGCCTAAAATTACATGAGTTTTATTTGTTTGGTGTTTTTGGTAACACAATATCATTTCACTATATAGTGCAAAATATCACTTGAAATCTCTGGGTTTTTCTAATGCCCTTGCTAAGTCATGTCGTGTTCTCTTCTTATATACTTCTTCTTAATTAAACTTTGAGATAATTGTGCTTTCAATGCACTTGAAAGAAATAATACAGAGAGATTTGTGGATTCATGTAAGAAAAAATAAAGTGAGACTGTATGCATTATTTACCTAGTTTCCTCCAATTGTAATAATGTATAATATCAAAACCAGAATATTGACATTAATATAATGAGGATATAGAACATTTCCATCACCACAAGCACCCAGCATGTTGCTCTTTTATAGCCACATCTGCTTCCCTTCTACCTCCAACCACTCCTTAATCCTTGTCAATCATTAAATTGTTCTCCATTTCTATAATTTTGTCATTTTAAGAATGTTGTATGCATGGAATTACAGAGCATGAAATCTTTGGAAACTGGCTTTTTACACTTAGCATAATTCCCTGGAGATCCATCCATGTTGTTGCATAAATCAATAGATCCTTTCTTTTTATTGCTAAGTAGTACTCCACGGTATGGATATACCACAGTTTATTTAACCATTCACCTATTGAAGACATCTAGATATTTTCTACTTTGGGGCTATTATATAGAAGACTATAAAAAAAAATAGTGCCCAGTGTTTTGCGTGAAAACAAGTTTTCATTTCTCTGGGACAAGTGCCCATTTCTAATCCTCTTTGACAATATGTCTTCTCATATATTTTACTTATTTTCTAATTGGATTGTTTGTTTTAATTGTTGAGTGTTTTTATTTGTTCTAGATATTAGTGCATTGTTACATATGCAGTTTGCAAATAAATGAATTCAGTAAAGTTTCAGGATGCAAAATCAATGTACACAAATCAGTAGCACTGCTATATATCAACAGTGACCAAGCTGAGAATCAAATCAAGAACTCAATCCCCTTTACAATAGCTGCCAAAAAAAAAAAAACTACAAAAAACCAAACAAACTTAGCAATATATCTAACCAAGGAGGTGAAAGACCTCTACAAAGAAAACGACAAAACACTGCTGAAAGATTCATAGATGATACAAACAAATGGTAACATCTCCCATGCTCATGGATGGGTAGAATCAATATCGTAAATATGACCACACTGCCAATACCAATCTACAAATTCAATCCAATTCCCATCAAAGTACCACCATCATTCTTCACAGAATGAGAAAAAATAATCCTAAAACAAATATGGAACCAAAAAAGAGCCTACATAGTCAAAGCAAGACTAAGCAAAAAGAACAAATTTGGACAAATCACACTGCCCAACTTCAAAGTATACTATAAGACCATAGTCACCAAAACAGCATGATACTGGTATAAAAATAGGCACATAGTGATGGAACAGGATGGAGGCCCCAGAGATAAAGCCAAATACTTACAGCCAGCTGATCAAGTACAGATGCCAGAAGGGTTGTCTCACTATTCTTTCCATACCCCTGGTTTTTAGCAATTTATGTACCTCCACTGTGGGCAGCATCTTGTTCTCCTCTTTGTCTCTCCTACAGTGGCAGATCACTGTAGGATCTACAGTGATGAAACTCCATCTCTACTAAAAATACAAAAATACAAAAAACAAACAAACAAAAAAACCTACAGCAACACCAAAAAAAAACTAGCCAGGCATGTTGGGGGGCGCCTGTAGTCCCAGCTACTCAGGAGGCTGAGGCAGGAGAATGGCGTGAACCCAGGATCCTACTAGCAGAAGCAGGCTGATTTCACTTCCACCCTTTATCTGGTAGCCTGGGGTGCAAGGAGAATTGCTGTGCCTGCCCTTATGGCATTCGCTTCCTGTGAGTGAATGATCCAGGGAACTGGATGAAGTTTTGTATTATACCCCAGCAGCAGTGGATCCCTCCTTGAATGCCTGCTCCAGTGAGATCCACTCTCTCACTCTACTGCTTGCCTCCAATCTGTCCTGTAAGTCCCAAGTGCAGACCCACAAAAATGAGCCTAAGAGTGAGTGTGCACTCCCCTTCTGTCTGGGCTCCCAGATTCAGCAGTCCCCAAATCTTTTTGGCACCAGGGACCAGTTTTGTGGAAGACGGTTTTTCCATGGGCAGCAAGGTTTGGTTTCAGGATGAAACTGTTCCACCTCGGGTCATGAGGCATCAGTTAGATCCTCTTAAGGAGCACGCAACATAGATTCCTTGCATGTGCAGCTCACACTCCCAGTAGGGCTGGCGATCCTGTGGAATCTGTGAGAATCTAATGCTGCTGCTGATCTGATGGGAGGTGGAGCCCAGGTGGTAATGCTCTCACTGCTCACCCTCCTGCTGTGCTGCCTGCTTCCTAACAGGCCACAGACCAGACCGTACCATGGGTACCCCTACTCTAAAGTGACATATGAGCTCACATGCAGCCCTTAGGCATATGTGAAAATGTGAAATGATTTCTTCTTACTTGCTTCT
Source organism: Macaca mulatta (assembly GCF_049350105.2). NCBI lineage: Eukaryota > Metazoa > Chordata > Mammalia > Primates > Cercopithecidae > Macaca > Macaca mulatta. The sequence goes on from NC_133422.1 coordinate 69,421,701, forward strand.
GCCGCTTTCTCCTGTGCCTCGCCAAACCTGAAACAATTTGAGTTTCCTGATTTTCCTCAAAGGGGCCTGTCATTTTGGCATTAAATTCACTTGGTTGTCATGCAATCTCAGATCTCTGATGGTTTCAAAAAAATATGGCTTTGTAAATGATTCAGCCTTTTCTTTTTGTCAGGATGGGAGCAATGCTATCTTGTGGCTTTCTAGTCTCTAAGTGGAAGTAGAACCTCCCAGGAAATGTGGCACAATCAGTTTGCAAATAACACTAACCAGAACGAAGAAAAAATAATGATAAACTGGACTTTACAATTAAAAATTCTTATTTGTAGAAAGACACCACAAACAGGCCGGGCACGGTGGCTCACGCCTGTAATCCCAGCACTTTGGGAGGCCGAAGCGGGCAGATCACCAGGTCTGGAGATGGAGACCACCCTGTCTAACGTGGTGAAACCCCATCTCTATGAAAAATACAAAAAACAAAAAAAAAACACAAACAAAAATGAAAAAAAAACTAGCTGGGCATGGTGGAGGGCACCTGTAATCCCAGCTACTTGGGAGGCTGAGGCAGGAGAATGGCATGAACCAGGGAGGCGGAGTTTGCAGTGAGCCGAGATCGCGCCCCTGCACTCCAGCCTGGGAGACAGAGCGAGACTCTGTGTCATAAATAAATAAATAAATAAATAAATAAATAAATCACCACAAACAGCATGAATAGGAAACCAAAAAGTGGGAGATGATATTTTGTACATCATTTATAATCAACCAAGGGCTCAAATCCAAAAAAATAGAAATCCCACAAATTAATAACAAAAAGACAGAAACCCCAATAGAAACATGAGCGAAAGTGAATAAAGTGAATAAGCATTCTCCACGTAAGGATATTCAAATAGGCTGGGTGCCGTGGCTCATGCCTGTAATCCCAGCACTTTGGGAGGCCAAGGCGGACAGATCACTTGAGGTCAAGAGTTCGAGACCAGCCTGACCAACACGGAGAAACCCTGTCTCTATTAAAAATACAAAATTAGCCGGGTGTGGTGGTGTATGCCTATAATCCCAGCTACTCGGGAGGCTGAGGCAGGAAAATCACTTGAACCCGGGAGGCAGAGGTTGCAGTGAGCCAAGATCATGCCATTGTACTCCAGCCTGGGCAACAAGAGTGAAACTCCGTCTCAGAAAAAAAAAGAAAAAGAATATCCAAATAGCTAGTAAGCATATTAAAAGTACACAACCTTATTTGTTATCAGAGAAATGCAAAAGAAAACCACAATGAAATACCACTACATAGAGAAGAATTGCTAAAATTAGGAGGATGGACAATACCATATATTGGACAGATCCATATAGTGCTTCTGAAGGTGTGGATGTATTGGTGCAGCCACTTTGGAAAAGGGTTTGCTATCATCTACTAATGCCGAATATATGCATTCACTATGATGTAGCGATTCCGCTCCTAGGCATACAACAAACAGAATTGGGTGTGAGAAGGTGTGGATTTGTGTGTGGATATTTATACCAGCACTACTCTTAGTAGCCAAACTAGAAACAACCCAAATGTACCACAGTAGAATGGATAAATACATTGTGGTGACTTCATCCAATTGAATATTATGTAGCAGTGAGAATGAGCTACATCTATACTTGACAACATAATGCTGATCAAAAGAGCCAGGCACAAATGAATTTGTAGTGTATAACTGCATTTAAATAGCATTGAAAACCAGGCAAAAATCCATCTAGGATATTAAAAGTCAGGGAAAGAGTTATCAAGGGAGGGGATGGGGCACTGTGAATGGACAGAGGCTTGGGGAGGCCTCTGAAACACAGATGACAGTCTCTTTATTGATTTAGAACAATATGTGTGTGTTCATTTTTGATAATTAAGTGAGTTACATTTACGTTCATTTTGTGATAAGTAACTGAGTTACATTGTGTTCATTTTGTTATAATTAACTGAATCAGACACATTATCTGTGTACTTTACTCAATATAAATTATGCTTTATTAACAAAATTAACTTATATTCCCCTGTTAATCTCCATACCCTACCCCTAACTAGGAACAAGTGGCCCTCCAGGATGGAGGATGAAAGGTGAGAGTCTCCTGGGTCTCCCCTTTGATATACATCCCTGAGATTTTATTAGTCATGTTCTGAATTCAGTTATTTTCAAGAAGCTCTTTGTGACAGCTTTAGATAGTCATCCTCTTACACTGTTATAAAAATCACAGTCAAGAGCTGCAACATTTTTACAATATCTTGAAAGTACCATCTTAAGGTTTATTTTCCTCAATTCACAGTGAGTTTCTCTATTTTGTGTTTCCAGCAACATATGTCTCCAATTTTATTTACAGCATATTTGTGTCCATGGCGTTCCATCCTGATGAAAACACGATTTGCCAGTGGGCATGTGAAACCTTCACTAAGAGCTGCCTGCCATTAAGGAGTTCTGGATTTCCCTCTTACGACTGATGGGTTTGGCAGTGAAATCTATTTTGTGTCAGGGTTCCTGGTGCCCTGAAATAATCTGTAACAAGGTTGTGTAAGGCAGATGTCAGCCAAGTCCCTCTGCTGGGTCCCCTTGGGGCTTGTGTCTTCATGATCACTTCTATTCTGTACTTGGATAAAACTCGTGATCTCTCTTAGGTCTCAGCTCCCAGAACTATCCCCATTTCTCTGTGGTAGGCAGAATTGTTTTGTTTTGTTTTGTTTTTATAAACTTTAAGTTCTGGGATACATTTAGGTTTACTACATAGGTATACACGTGCCATGGGTGGTTTGCTGCACCCACCAACCTGTCATCTACATTAGGTATTTTTCCTAATGGTATCTCTTCCCTAGCCCCCCACCCAACGACAGGCCCTGGTGTGTGATGTTCCCCTCCCTGTGTCCATGTGATCTCATTGTTCAGCTTCCACTTATGAGTTAGAACATGCAGTGTTTGGTTTTCTGTTTCTGTGTTAGTTTGCTGAGAATGATAGTTTCCTGCTTCATCTATGTCCCTGCAAAGGACATGAACTCAGCCCTTTTTATGGCTGCATAGTATTCCATGGTGTATATGTGCTACATTTTCTTTATCCAGTCTATCATTGATGGGCATTTGGGTTGGTTCCAATTTTTAAATGGCCCCTTAACCTTTGTCCCTGGTGTTACTCCTGTGGTTATGTTACATTACATGGTAAAAGGGACGTTGCAGATGTAATTAAGTTAGTTGACTTTGAGATAATGACAAGGGATATTATCTGGGTGGGTCTGGCCTAATTACATGAGCCCTTTAAGGCAGCGTTTTATCCAAAAGATAGCAGGAAAGAGATTTAAAGCCTGAGAAGGTTTCAATGCTGGCTTTGGAGATGGGGCAGGCCATGTGCAAGGACTGGAAAGTGACCTCTAATTGCTGAGAGTAACACCTGGCTGAGAGCCCGCAAGCAGAGAAGGCCTTAGTCCTACAACTGCAAGAATGTGAATTCTGTCAGCAGTCTGAGAGCTTGGAAGCAGATCCTTCTCCAGAGCCTTCAGATTAGAAAGGTGCTGGGCTGACAACTTGATTCTGACCTTGGAAGATCCTAAACAGAGAACTCCATCAAACTTGCCTAGACTTCTGACATATGAACTGTGAACTAATACATGAGTGTTTATCGTTCAAATTCATCTTAACTGGATTGGTGAACTAATAAGATGATGCTGTTTTAAGCTGCTAAATATGCTATAATTTGTTATGTGGCGACAGAAAACAAACACACACCCTACTCCCACACCCAAACCCAGATGTGGAATTGAGCACATTTTTCCTTGATTTCCAGAATACAACGAACGAATATGCAAGGCATTTGTGCTGCTTACAGGCTTTTAATAAAGATTTTATAAAAGTAATCACTAGAGATATATTGCAGATTCTTGTAAGAGTTAACCAATATTTTAGTTAAGATTCTCTGTTCTTTCAAAGCCACTTGACCATTTCTACCAAATCTAGAATCATCCTAAATTTATAAATTCCTTCTCTAATTATTTCCTAGGACTATATTCATGAGCCCCACATTGGTACCATTATAGAGAGCTAACTAAATAGCACTCTTCTCATTACATGCTCAGTTTTTCATGCATTCTCTGATTTAATCCTCATGACAACCCTGGGAATTAGTGATTATAATGCTTAATGTAAAGATGAGAAACCTGAGGTCCAAGAAATGTATCAATTTTATTCGAGGTCACATAGTTTAATAAAATCCAGAAGCAGGATTAGAAGCCAATCACTCCAATGTTAAGCACTTTATTCTTAACTGTCATACTTTGATGACTCTCAGTTTAGCAGTGCTAATAACTACCCAATGAGTGTCATGATATCTTTTCTCTCAACTCCTTAGAAAAACTTACAGTTGATAGATTGATTACTTTTGAGTATTGTGGTCAACATAAGGGGCAAATTGTAAGCAGAGGTGTTGTAGGTATCTTCAGAGAGATTCTGACCCATTAAATTGCTCCCTCTTCATGGCACATAGACTCTCCCTTGTCACCTCAGTGGCATAGACACCCGACGAGATGTGATTGATCTGAATCGGATGCCCGAGTAAAACTTTGGATTTGGGAATGAACTATTTGGGCTTACTTGCAGGGGTGAGGGGAGTAAGCATGATGTGTCAGAGGAAGGAAGGGTGTTTACAGAGAAAGTCACTTCAGGGAATGCATTGCCTTTCTACAACCAACCACTCATTATATTAACTTGGAAGAGGGATTATCTGAGTTTATCATCTGAAATAAGAAACAGTCCTTAATGTGAGGTTTATAAAATACTTATATTTAATTTTTTGTAAGACAGTGTCTCGCCCTGTCACCCAGGCTGAAGTGCAGTGTTGCAATCTTGGCCCATTGCAGTCTCAACCTCCCAGGCTCAAGTGGTCCTCCTGCTTCCTGAGTAGCTGGGACTACAGGCATCCACTACCACTATCTGCTAGTTTTTACATTGTTTTTATAGAGACGGGGTCTCGCCATGTTACCCAGGCTGCTTTCAAACTCCCGGGCGCAAGAGATCTTCCTGCCTCTGCCTCCCAAAGTGCTGTGATTACAGGTGTGACTCACATGCCCAGCCTATAAAAGACTTTTAGGTTTGTGGAGATGAAAGGTTGTATGTATACATGTATACTTAAATATATACACATACATTCATTTTAAAACTATAATAAACTAAAGCCTTACCTTTTAAATGGGAACTATGAAATAATTAAAAGTAAATTTATTGTAAAATGAGATAATTAACAGAGCATCTCCTTTTTTGGTCTACCTTCTTATTGGGGAAAAAATATTAGAAATCAGTGTAAAACCTGAAGTAAACTATTTCTAAATGGAAGATAGTAATTTTACTTACAAATTGACACTCATATTAACTTATTTCTCTAACATAAAATATCAATTAGAATTCTGATCTTGGTGGTACATTTCTAGAATACTGAAGAGAAGAACACTGTAGAATGTATTCATTTGTAGCAATTTTCTACTATTTAATACAACCTGGCAGTAAATGTTTTATCGATTTGTTCCTAATGAATACTTAAGTGCATGTCTGAGCCAGAATTTAAATATTGTGGCTGGTGAATGACAGAAAGCCAAAAAATCCCAAACAGCTGTATTACATAATTGTTAACTGGCCTTTTATTATTATGTTTCTAATAAAAATTCAAGATGTTTATCACCTATATCCAAACATCAACTGTCTTCAAGTTCCACTAAATTTAGGATGAGTGAAACATACAGTTTTGAAACATTCAACTGGACTCTTGAAAGATTTCTATAACATTCACTGAATGACTACCCTCATTTTCCCAAAGAACATGTAATGCTCTAGAGAGAGTATATTCCACCAAATGGTACACATCCATATAAAAAATGTGCTTCATTATAAAATGAGCAGTTTCTTATAAGAAGTAGTTTGTTATTGTTTCTGCACTAGAACACATTATTTATTGACCTCCACATATTCCATAATAAAAGGAATATTTCACTTTAAAAAATACCTGAATCTGATATAAATTCTTATTTCCTCTAAATAGTAACTTAGAACAGTTTTTCCTTGCCTACACAGTGAATTTGTTTATGGAAAAGGATAGCTGAAGACTGAATTCCTTTAATGCCCAAGTGTAATGAATATTTGTTTTGATGGGGAAAATGTTTTTGCATTTTGAAACCCAAAATTCATACCCATTGTTCTAATGCAATACTAATTATCATTCAAATGGAAACAACTACTTCAGTGGTTAATGTAAGTTATTAGAACAAAAAATGTGGCAATCTCTTTTCATCAATGAAATTTAATTTAATTTAATTAATTTGACTTAATATAGCTGTTTATCTGCTCTGGTTTAGCCCTTTGGGAGCCACTGTGCAACCTATACTTAATCTAAACTTATCAATAAATTGCACATGTAATAGTCTCTACATTTATATATTAAGAGTCATAGTTCAGCATTCCCCAACTAGAACAGTAAGGACAAAAAGAGATCAATAAACAGTAGAAGTGGTGTCAGACCCAAAGAACAAATTGGCATCAAGGGGATCTGATACAATAATTCATTGTGACTATAATTAGCAAAACACTAGCAAACTGAGAACTTAAACCATGTACCAACTCCAGATGTGTGAAGAAGGCCAGGCTCTCGTTTTGAGCTACTCACCTCTGTGTGAGGTGAGGGAATCCTAAAGACCTCTCACCCTAATTCCCATAGCCCAAAAGTGTATACCATATGGCTATACTCAGCAAGGATTCATTTAGCTTTAAAAAGTTACTTAAGAAATACTGTGAGTTAATGTCACTACTTTCCAATTTAAGAAATCAGTGCATTGTTTCCCTTTCATCTTAAAATCCTCTGGAATATTTCTATGAATGATATTAGTTAAATAAGCAATGTTAAGAGGACGTATTATTGGCAATTTGTGTTTTCTTTTCTAAATTGTAATCACCACATGTAATTTGGGGAATAGTGGTGGGAAAATGTCAGTGTTTATTTGTATGTATAAATTTCAATTCAAAATAATAATCATATCTCCAACTCTTTTTCAGTTACTTCACGCTTCCCCAGAAAAACTTAAAAAATTTTTCCATTTGCTATTTTTATCTCTCTTTCCTTCCCTAATCTACTCCAATATGAATTTTGCCCCATCTCAGCATCAAAAATCTTGTTAAAATCACTAGTGACTATTTATATCACTCACTGCTCCCTACTTGCTTGACTTCTAGCAGTTTTCCCTCCATTTGAGCCTTCCCATCTGAAATCTTCACATCCTTTCTCTTCCAGAATACTACATTCTTCTAGTTGTCCTCTTGCCATTATCTGCTCCTTCATAGTCTCCTTAGCTGACACATCCTTCTCTATTCAAACTTTATGTATATGTGTGTGTAAATATATATATATATACACAGACTAAATATATGTATATGTATACACACACTAAATATATATATATACACACACACACAGACTAAATACACACACACACACACACACACACACACACACACACACACAGAGCCCACACTCCCCTCCTGAGGACCCAACAAGTTCGATCAAGTCCACATTTAAATATCGTTCAAATCAATTTCTTTCCATCCTCACCTCTATCATGTTGGTAGAAGTTAATGCATCCTCCTACCTGGGTCATCTGAGATTTTCACAGTCCCTTCACATCAACTTTTACTTCCCGCTCATCTATTTTTCACAACAGTACTAGATGGAACTTTAAAATGTCAAATCTGATGATGTACCTCCCATTCTTAAACTCTTTCAGTGATGTCCCAATGTCCTTAAGAATCTGATAATTTTCGACATGACACATCAGATATTCCATGATATGGTGGTCTCTTCTTTCATTTTTGGTTTGTCTTGTGCACTTGTTATTTAATATACATGATTAAAATAATACAAGTAAAGTGCATATAAAATAGTGTTTTCAGACATAAAGAACATCATGTGTAAAATCCTTGTGGTGAGAGAACAAGTACATATGAGGAACTGAAGGTTAAATATCAGCTAGGCTTGGGGAATACTTAATATTTGAGCCTAGAACATGTTAAGGCTAGTGGATTCATGAAGTTGGCAAGCCACCAAGTGTTGGATTCATGGGAAATTACAAGCTAGGTGTATGCAAAATATATGCAGTGTAAGGGTTAATTTTGTCCATCAACTTGACTTCACTATGGGGCCAAGGGACATCCAGCCACGGCCAAACATTGTTCTGGGTGTGTCTGTGAGGGTATTCCTGAATGAGATTAACATTCGAATTAGCATACTGAGTAAATCAGATTGCCTTCCCTAATGTGAGTGGCCTTTATCCAATCAATTGAAGATCTAAATAGAAAAAAAAAAAAAAAAAAAAAAAAAAAGGCTGAATAAGAGGGAACTGTGGCCTGGCTGTCTGAGCTGGGATTTTTTTTTTTTTTATTTTCATGCCTTCAAATTTAAACTAAAACTTTGGCTCTACTTGGGTGTTAGGCTTCCGGGGTGAAACTTGTACCACTAGCTCTCCTGGTTCTCTGGCCTTTACACATGGACTGGAACTATATTATTGGTTCTCCTTGGTCTGCCAACTACAGATCTTTTCAGCATCTATAATCATATGAGCCAAATCCTTATAATAAATCTCTCTTTCCCCCAACTATGTGTGTGTGTCTGTGTGTATGTGTAAACACACACAGCAAAATATGGACACACATACATACACATATTTTGCTTGTTCTGTTTCTTTTGAGAGCTCTAACTAGATTTTGGTACTGTAAATGAGGATGCTGCTGCAATATATACCTAAACATGTGGAGGTGGCTTTGGAACCAGATAATAAGTAAAGGGTAAAGAGTTCGAGATGCATCCAAGAAATATAGATATCAAGAATGATTATGACGAGGTCTCAGATAGAAATAAGACACATGTTGGAAATTGGAGAAAAGATAATCCCGTGATAAAGTAGCAGATAACTTGGCCAAATGGTGTTGGAGTGTTTTGTGCAAGTGATAAAATTGGATGAAATTAGTAGAGAAGATTTCTAAACAAAGTATTGAAGGAGCAGCTTGGTTCCTCCTGATTACTTATAGGAAAATACAAAAGGGGAAAGATGAATTAAAGAAGGGATTGTCAAAAATAATCAGTATTTGAAGGATTGAAAAATAAGAATTAGTTATAAATAATAAATCAACAGTTACTATTTTTTTTTACTGCTTTATTGGAAGCCTATCCATATTGCAAACAATGAGAAAGTTTGTTTTCAAAAGAACACTCAGGGTGTGGCTAAACAACCATTTTATAAAGAGATCCAGAGTGCTATTCATGGATTTAAGAAGCCAGAGATACAGAGGGGATTATGCCAGCAAAATACTGCCAGTTTGTACTAAAGAGAACAGAGAAAGAAGGATGAATAAAGGAACACTGTCAGACTATTTGGATTCTACAGGACCAGATGATAGAACTATGCAACAAAGGGAAGACTGACCCTGAGGGCAAGTCAGAGATCATCAGAGCTGCCAAGTCCACCACAGACCCAAAGGACAAAGCTATTTCCTGCTCTGTTTTAATGGGTAGAGTCATCACTCTGGCTTTAGCAGGCTAGGATAATGCTGCTAGTGTCTCAGGGATTGGGATGCCCTTATGGAGGGCTGGGTAGACAGGCCCTTCTTAGGGAGAAGGAGGTGGGACCTCGCAGACAGTTGTGTGGGTGGAACCCTCATAGAGAGCCAAGGGGATGCTTCTACCCTGTAGAGCCATGGGGATAAAGTTGGTACCTTAGTGTGCCTGAAGGGCAGATCATTGAACCACAGAGGATTGTTTCAAAGTCTTAAGATGTAATGGAATTTACTTTGCTAGGTTTTGGACTTGCTTGGGACCCATCACCCCTTCCTTCCTTCTTAATTCTCCTTTTTTTGGGATGAGAATGGCTATCCTATGCCTGTCACACTGTTGTATCTTGGACGCACATAACCTGGTTACACAGGTTCACAGCTAGAGAGGAATTTTGCATCAGATGAATCAAACCTCTAGCCTCTTCCATGTCTGATTTAGAAAATATTTAGATGAGACTTTAGACTTCAGAGTCAATGATGGAATGAGTTAAAACTTGGGGATTGTTGGGATGGAATTAATGTATTTTGCCTGTCATGAGGACATGTTTTGGGTAGTCAGAGATGCTCCCCTTCTCCCACTAAATTCCTATGTTGAAGCCTTAACCTCCAATGTGACTGTACCTGGAGATACAGTCTCTAGAAAATAATTAAGGTTAAATGAGATCATAAGGGTAAAGCCCCAATCAACAGAACTGTGACTTTAGAAGAAGAGAAAAAGATCTCTCTCTCTCTCTCTCTGTCTCCCTCCCTCCCTCCCTCCCTCCCTCCTTTCCTCCCTTTTCCCTCTTTCTTTGCAGTAAAAGGTGGCTATTTATAAGCAGAAAAAGAGCTTACACTAGAACCTGACTATGCTAACACCCTGATCTCAGAATTCCAGATTCCAGAACTGTGAAATAAAAAATTTCTGTTAAGTTGCCATTTATGGTCTTTTGTTTTGGCAGCCTGAGAAGACCAAGACATGAACGAAATAGAGGATAAATAGTATGGCCATAGCACTCACATGGAAGAATCTGGAAATTCTTGCTAGAATTGTTTTGTCCTTTATTGGTTATAAATAATAAATCAAGTTACTATTTTTTATGTCTTATGATGCACTTCTATTTTGCAATAAATTATTTCAGCAGCAATGAGAGTGCATGTTTAATGAAAAATTAAATACTGAATTTCCATCTCTCCAGATAGTTGACGATGAATGTGTAACTTGCAAACATTGTTGACATTTACTGTTCACTATGATGGATGGTACAGAAGCAACTACAGAAGGTGTGTTTATATATCGATCCATGAAACACATTTTTTTATCTAAGATAAAGTTACCTGTTATTTTAAATTAGTGGTGTTTATGTCTATTCCAAGTTTTCTTTAACATATTTGAAACCTAAAGTGATGGTAGTTAATGTGGTGGCTTTATGAGAAAAAAAAAAATCACAGACAGTTAAATGATGCGAGGATAACATTAGCATCATTAAATGCTTCAGGTAGAAAATAAGTGAATTCCAATAATGATTTTTCTTTTCATACAATTCATGCAATCAAAGAAAAGCTTTAAGAAGTTCATTCTGCTGAAAGTGAAACATATTATCTTATTATTGTGAATGTTATTGTGAATTTGATTAAGTTAAAAATTGAGCAAAAAGTTGTTCGTTTTGCGGTGATAATAGGAACAAAATACGTGTGTGGTAGAGCATAGCATGTTGATAAAAACAATATTTTTACTAAATTAAGGAATTTACAGTGCAAGAAATTTTCCTCTATCTGCTGTGGTGTACACATAAGTAATAATTATGTTCAAACAAATAGCAATATCTACTAATCAAAACAGAACCTGTAGATGTCAGATTTTACAATATCGTTATATATATGCACAAACAATCTAACTGAATGATAAAATTGTGTTGATGGAGCAGATGGTGAGTTAAACGAAAAAGCTCCACCAGAGCTGTACATACTTTCCCACATTGCTGCTTGCCATTGTTTGGATTTTAGAAATGTTTTCACCTTTGATTAATTACTTTAAGTCAATCTGTGACCTGCAATAGTAATGAATCTTTTTGTAAATTAAATCAGTCTTCAAATTTTGGTTGCATTTGTTTAAAATCGGTTGAATATTTTTAAGTGAAGTGTTTAACCAAGGATATGCCCAAAATTTCAGTTTTGAAGCTTTTAAAAATTGCAGTGATGATTACAACCAAATCTTACAACCAGAAAGACATCAATATTTATCTTCACAAAAGCAAGAAAGGAACTGAACAGATTAAATAATGAGAATTCTGCTGGTATACAAGATTTAGCTTTTTTCTTCCAGGTATAATATACATACGGTAAAGTGTGTAAAATGACCATAAGGATATAGTCTTATATATTTTTATTGTTTTATGATTATGTTATAGCTTGATTTTTATGTATGCATATATATACATACACACATTAATACTTATATAATTATCTTGATCAAAATACAGAATATTATAATACCCCATAGGCTTCCCTCATACTTCTCTGCAAAATTTCATTTTAAAATTAAATATTTCACTTTTGAGATATCTCAAGGTACTTTTGATGGAGCTATTTTTAATTGTATAAATTTATATTTCATCCCAGAATACAATGTAATTGATAAGACTCATGATTTTGAGTATCTAAATTTGGATAAGCATTAAAAATTCACAAACTAACAAAACTTACTTGATGTCTTTTGCTACATGGAAAATATTATCAAGAAAGGTATTCAAAAGGAGGCAAAAAGATGGTACCAAATTGTTGGGGCTGAAATATTTACATTATTTAATATACAACATTAGAAATAAGCATATCCATTATTTAGCAGAATTAGCTCTGACTTTACCAGGTACCTCAGAAACAACAGAGAGAATTTCTCAATTTAAAATATCATTATGCTTTACAGAGATAGTTCAGTTGATGGTATTAATCAACAACAAAATACAACTTTTTAAGTATTACCAGCAATTTTGTGAAAATAATTAAGAATAATAGATCATAGTAAAAATATATTCTTTAGAAAAATACTAATGTTGTGGTATTAGATACAAATATAGCTAAGAAATTGATTAAAATATATGACTATATACCAAGTATATTAATTTAATATACTTGTATATTTAATTGCTTATGTTACTTTTAATATTCATATGATTAATTTAAAGATTTCAAATTTTGCTTTAAGGTACCAAGTTATATATTTCCATTGTTAGGAAACATTTTAAAACTTTTTATTAGGAAATAATGTCAAATATATAGAAGATTTGAAAGAATAAAAAGTGCACACAGAGGCTGGGCATGGCGGCTAACGCCTGTAATCCCAGCAGTTTGGGAGGCTGAGGTGGGTGGATCATCTGAGGTCAGGAGTTTAAGATCAGCCTGACCAACATGCTGAAACCCCATCTCTACTAAAAATACAAAAATTATCAGGGCATGGTGGCATGCACCTGTAATCCCAGCTACTGGGTAGGCTGAGGCAGGAGAATCACTTGAACCCACGAGGTGGAGGTTGCTGTGAGCCGAGATCACGCCATTACACTCCGGCCTGGGGGACAGAGCAAGACTGTGTCTCGGAAAAAAAAAAAAAAAAAAAATTGTACACAGAATAGCCATATACACTTCAACCACATTCATTTATTGTTGATATATTTTCCATTTGCTTTAGTCATTTGCATACTCTCTAAAGCCTTCTCTTTTTCTCTCTCTCTCTCTTCTCTATCTCTGCTTCTAAAATTTTTGAAAGTGTATGTGTCATAAATTTTGCCTTTTACTTCTAAACACTTAATCATGTATTGCCTAAGAGTAATACCTATATAGTTATTACCTTGATCAAAACAAGAGTAAGAAATACCTTTTTACAAAACCACAATACAGTTATCACTACCAGTAAATTCAATAGACATATGATACCTTTTTCTTATCTAACCACCATATAATAATTTTGTCAATTGACCCAATGATAGTCTTCATAGCATTTTTTTTTTCTTCCGGGGCAGGATTAAGGATCACATATTGAATTATTTGTTGTAATAATTATTAATATCTATTACTGCATAACAGGTAACTCCAACACTTGGTGAGTTAAAACAATAAATATGTATTGTTTGTAGTTACTGTATGTTAAAAATTTGGAAGCAGTTTGTCTGAGTCTCTCTTGAGATTCCGGCCAAGGTATTGACAGAGCTGCAATCATCTGAAGGCTTGCCTGCGGCTGGAGGATCCACTTCCCAAGTGGCTCACTCACAGGATTGGCCGGTTGGTGCTGGTTGCTGGCAGAAGGCCTCAGTTCCTTCCCACACAGGCCTCTGCTCAAACTGATTGAGTTGGCCACTGGCTTCCTTCAGAGTGAACAATCCAAGAGAGCAATATACAGAAGTGGCAATGCCTTTTATTATCTACTTGAAAATCTCACACTGCCACTTCTGCTGCTTTCTGTAATCCTGACAACCAACCCTGATTCAAGGTGGGGAGGGACTTCACAGAATGTGGATACCAGGAAGACTGAAGGCCAGTTCAAAGGCTGGCTACCACCCGTGTTATGTCTCTTTTTGTCTATTTTAAATAAAAATATTATTTATTTATTTATTTATTTATCTATTTATTTTGAGGCAGGGTCTCGCTCTAATGCCCAGGCTGGAGTGCAGTGGTATGATCTCAGCTCACTGGAGCCTCGACCTCCTGGGCTCAGGTGATCCTCCCATCTCACCCTCCCAAGTAGCTGAGACTGCAGGTGTACATCAACACATTCAGTTAACTGTGGTTTTTATTTTTAAAATTTTTTTTGTAGAAATGAGGTCTCACTGTGTTGCCTAGGCTGGTCTTGAGCTCCTGGGCTCAAGTGATCCTCCTGCCTTGGCCTCCCAAAGTTCAAGGATTACAGGCATGAGTCACTATGCCAGACCAGATTTACTTTTTAAAACCAGTGTGTTAGAGAACTATTCTATAAATCCATCTATATAATAAAGTAAAATTATCAGTCACATAAGTTAATTATGCTTAGTACCATTATTTGCCCTCAAATGGGTCTCTATTTGGACAATAACTTGTGTGGTTACCCTAGTCCTAGCTTAAAAAGCATTTCTTTCTAGAGTGCTTTTTGAACACACTGCAGAATCAATTTCATCTTTTACACTCTCCCCTTATGTTTTGAACTTTTTCTTACATGATACCTATTCAAAACTCTCTTCCAACGTAAAATGAAACTTCCACAAAGGCAATAACTATGTTTAAAATTTTAAAAAATGGATGAAAGACTATTCTAATTACCAATATTGTTTTAATGTTTGATCATTACATTTAGCCATAGCTATATTCCAGGGATATGTTAATTATATAATATCAAAATATTTAACCAGTTAAACTGCCAACTAAAATCCCTTTCTGTATTCATTCATGCACTCAACACGTGTTAACTGAGCACCTCTGCTGTATGCTACCTCTTCTAAAGGCTGGGAATTTTGTGCTTGTAGGAATATGTATGAGGTTCTTTCTCTCCCATGACGCTTCTGTTCAGAGGGAGGAAGACTAAAAAGGAGACAAATCAGCTAACACATCAAAAAATAATTCCAGATAGGGATGAGTGCTACATACAATAAAAGATCATGTGATAGGTTGTTACTGGGAACAATGGAAAGGAAAGACTGCTTTAGACAAGGGATTATAGATAATCGGTCTGAGGAGGTGGCATTTGAGTTGGTATTGGGACAACAAGGAGCCATCTATTCCAAGAACAGCAAGCTCTTCTTACAGGAAAGGATTTTTGCGTCAATATACAATCATTCATTGGTTTCAGAAATGCCTATATACAAGAGCAAAGAGAGATTAAGTCACGTTAAATGATGATAAACATCCTTAATTTTCTTTAAAATGCATTTAATTTCCTTAAATGAAAAAGTATTTCTCCAGATTATTGCTGTTACTGTATTATTATGATATTATTATTTGTCGTTATACTGTTGCTGTTGTCTGGCAAATACAAATGTGCTGATTTATTCACTTTAAATTTTGTAAATTTAATTCATCTGTGAATGTTTAATCACATGTTAATACATGCACCTGACTGTATCTCCGCTCAGAATAGAATATGAATCATTGCATTCTTAGTTGTGAGGAATTGCAGAAATCCTTTCCTCTTCCTTTAAGTCATTATGATATATTCAGACTGCTCACGCAATGAGATTCTGACATGAAAATACAGCCTTATTCAATTTAGGTCATGTCCTTAAGCTGATGCTTTTGACACATGTATTTGTTACAGTGGTGGACACATTTTCTTTAGAAACCAACTCTGACATGGATTTTCATGTCTGAATGAGCCAAAACTCAAATTTCAGATTGCTGAGTATGCACTTCAGCTTATAAATCTTGATTACAATAATATATTTGTCCTTATTCTGCATCATAAATAATTAAAATTAAACAAATATTTGGATGAGTTGGGTTGTGCATATTTTGTTATTCCAAGTTATTTGTTCTTGAATCCTCTCTAAATAGTACATTCATTCAAGTTTATATGTGGTTTATAGTACTTTGTGCAGCATATATATTCCTCAGAAATCTTGTATAAATCCAACTATTGCAGATGGAATCGTTTTCTAAAAGCATAAGAAGAGCTTGGATTTAAAGGAATCCTGAAGAATCATTTTTCTTAGTAAGATCTTTTTTATAATATGAGTCATCAATTTTTATTTCATCTATGGAAAAGTCAGATTTTCATAGATTAGATTTTCTAGGAATACATCTATGTGGGTCACACTCCTTATTCACAGACACTGTTGTGCTTTAAAAAGCACTTCGACCTAATACCATAAAAACCCTAGAAGAAAACCTAGGTAGTACCATTCAGGACATAGGCATGGGCAAGGACTTCATGTCTAAAACACCAAAAGCAACGGCAGCAAAAGCCAAAATTGACAAATGGGATCTCATTAAACTAAAGAGCTTCTGCACAGCAAAAGAAACTACGATCATAGTGAACAGGCAACCTGCAGAATGGGAGAAAATTTTTGCAATCTACTCATCTGACAAAGGGCTAATATCCAGAACCTACAAAGAACTCAAACAAATTTACAAGAAAAAAACAAACAACCCCATCAAAAAGTGGGCAAAGGATATGAACAAACATTTCTCAAAAGAAGACATTCATACAGCCAACAGACACATAAAAAAATGCTCATCATCACTGGCCATCAGAGAAATGCAAATCAAAACCACAATGAGATACCATCTCACACCAGTTAGAATGGCGATCATTAAAAAGTCAGGAAACAACAGGTGCTGGAGAGGATGTGGAGAAATAGGAACACTTTTACACTGTTGGTGGGATTGTAAACTAGTTCAACCATTATGGAAAACAGTATGGCGATTCCTCAAGGATCTAGAACTAGATGTACCATATGACCCAGCCATCCCATTACTGGGTATATACCCAAAGGATTATAAATTATGCTGCTATAAAGACACATGCACACGTATGTTCATTGCGGCACTATTCACAATAGCAAAGACTTGGAATCAACCCAAATGTCCATCAGTGACAGACTGGATTAAGAAAATGTGGCACATATACACCATGGAATACTATGCAGCCATCAAAAAGGATGAGTTTGTGTCCTTTGTAGGGACATGGATGCAGCTGGAAACCATCATTCTCAGCAAACTATCACAAGAACAGAAAACCAAACACCGCATGTTCTCACTCATAGGTGGGAACTGAACAATGAGATCACTTGGACTCGGGAAGGGGAACATCACACACTGGGGCCTATCACGGTGAGGGGGGATTTGGGAGGGATTGCATTGGGAGTTATACCTGATGTAAATGACGAGTTGATGGGTGCTGAGGAGTTGATTGGTGTAGCACACCAACATGGCACAAGTATACATATGTAACAAACCTGCATGTTATGCACATGTACCCTAGAACTTAAAGTGTAATAATAATAAAAAATAAAAAAATTTTAAAAAATTTTTTAAAAGACACTAAGAAAAAGACAACCCACAGAATGCAAAAAAAAAAAAAAACAAAAAAAAAAACAAAAAAAAAGCACTTCAGTACCTGCATATAATCTGTCATAATGCAGTCGATTTCAGAAATTATCAAAGATGATGACAAACAGACCCTGTGTTTATGTTATTCACAAAACAATGTTCACAACATTGCTGTTTGATCTCTGACCTTTTCTAATTGGTTTTGCATCTGGATGGTCTCAGAATTGCATGGCAAGGGAGTCTGTCATGGTATATCATTCCTTTTTCCCAGCATTCTGTAACTATTTAGACATTTCTTAATATTGGACCTCTGAGTGTCCTTAGAATATTTTTCCTTTCACACTGTTTTTGGTTATAGTGTTTCCATTTGACAAAAAACAGGTAGTTCTACAGAACATAATAGTAAATGTGGCATGAATTTTAGATTTAAAAAGATCTATGTTTTAATAATTGCTCTGTTTCGTATAAACTGTGTGGTCCTCAGCAGTTTATTTACATTCTCTAGACTCTGATCCCTCATCTGAAAGTTAGGTAATGATAGCTCATAGCGATTTTGTGTTGATTAAAGGAACCATAATTGATATTAACAAGCAGTACTATAACTTAGATTTTTAAAAAATCATATGCAAATTGAAATATATTCTTTTAAATTATTATGTGTTTTAAAACCCAATAGTTTGAAATTGGGTTTGATCCCTTAATTACAGTCTAATATAAAAATATTCTATGTAAATGATTTTTAGTAGTAACTATCCAGTAACTTTTTAAAAAACAAATACATATAGTTGCAATTATAGTTACAACTAAATCATGTTACTGACATAACATTTTATCTTTTTATTTTTCAGGTTTATGAAAATTCACTTAGTTGCTATACAATTATTTACTCAGAACATTATTAGAGCTGTGTGACAAAAAACATACAAACCAAAGTTTCAATAGGTAGGCAGGAAAGCTGTGGAATAAATAGGTGTGTGGGTTTTTTGCCCTGAAATTATTTATACTTTTGTTGAAAAACCAATATATATGTAAAGAAATTTGTAAGGAAATTTTGTAAAGGAATTTCAAGTAAGATACTGACATTATGATAAAACAGTATTGACTCAGCAGAGTGCAACAACAGCAACACAAATAATCCCCCAAATAAAATAATATAATTGAAAATATTTATATATTAATTTTCCTTTTGAATAGTAATATTTTTATGCTTACTCTTGATTTTCCTTTAATTTTTACTACATAATTATATATCAAAGTTCAATAAAATTTTCACTGTCTGCCTTCCATAATTTCTTTCCTGGCAAGCATTAGTTCATTTGAATTCTTGATACTTAATGAAAATAATTTATAGAGGGAGAGGTGTTAAAAATTATTCAGTAAAGTTGTCAAATATATTGAGAAAGAGATTGATAGTTTTGAGTAATTAATAAAAACTGCTCTTTCTTCAAAAGATACTATTATGACAGTGAAAAAGTAAGCCATAGACTGGGAGAGAATATATGCAAGTACAACTGGTAGGGCCATTATAGCCAGAATAATAGGAGACTCCTCAAAATCAACAAGAACAACTCACAGGGGGAATTGGCAAAAGACTTGAACAACCAGTTAAAAATGGACATCCAAATGGTCACAAACTATTTAAAATTAATGCAACTTACATTCACAAGGAGAATCCAACCAGGATCAATAAAATTAAAAGAACTCTAAGAGTTGATGAAGACATAGAGCCAAAACCAACTACACTACAATCCTATTGGCAGGGTAAATTGGCACAGCCACTTAGGAAAAGTTCTAAAATTGAGCGTATGTATTTTCTATGGCCCAGCAGTCCCACTCATACATAAAACAACACATGTGCACCAAATGCTTATAAGAATATCATAGTAAATACATAGTTACTCATAACAGTATAATTCATAATAGTCCAAAACTGGAATTAACTCATAAGCCCATCAACAGTGGATTTAATAAATTTGAATATACTAGAGTACTATATAAGAATGAAAAGTAATGAACTGCAGCTACAAACAACAAGGAGGCATCTTGCAATCACAACAATCAGTAAAAGAAGTCAGAAATTAAACACGTGCTCTCTGATTCTTTTAATAAAAACAGATTAAACTATAGTCCTTAAGAATTCCTATTTATGAGGTATCTTCAATGAAGCAAAGCAAGGGAAGGTATACTATTACAAGCAGGAGAGCATTTATCTTTGAAGAGGAGGACATTCAGCTGGGGAAAGAATACATGGAGAAAATGGTGTTCTAGAAGTCAATTTACTAGCCTGAGTGTTTGCTTTATAATAATCCAATGAGGTGTACATCTTTTATTTTGTGTACTTGATGTGTATTTTATTTTCACAGTAAAATGTGGGTTTTTCTTTTGTGGAAAATTACTTTTAGATGTTTTTGGCTTTAATTTCTTAGTATTATTCTTTGCAACACTGACGGAAAGGTGGATGTGACTATAGCATCCAGGGCAGTGAGAGTTTTTACGTAAACAACAATTAACTCATCAGTCAACAAAAAACCAAAACCACAACATCTGGAAGACATCAATGGACAAATAAGCTCTATGACTCTCTTTCATGTTACATGCCTGAGAACTAGAACAGACTTAAACATTCCAGCCTTCTACAATCTAATGTCTAGGGTATTTGAAGAAAAGATCATAAAGGGTTTCATCTCAAGGCATCCTACCACCCCAACTAAACTGGTACAATGTTTTGTGAGTCCTTTGGCTGGATGCACAGAGTTATATGACAGAGCTGTGTATAACTACAATGCTAAATGGTGGGATATGACACACTTTGATGCATAAACACTGCTTCTTAGTGGATTAGAGTTTCTTCATAGCGCCTTTCAATGAACCATGAAAAAGTTGTTGGTTCCGTTCCAATTTAATTTGTGAAGCCACTTGCGCCACTGATGCAAGAGAACATGTTCTAGAAAATAAATTCTGTATTATTCTGTGTCCTTTCTTATCTCCAATAACCTATTTCTTTATTAGTAAGTAAAAGAGCATTTTCAGTGATTAAAAACAGCAACCCTGGAATCCCTAAATATATTCTTGCTTTTTGTAATGAAAAAAGTAAAATAACAGTGATAAAGACAATTCTAAAATTTGACAGTAAATTATGGAGATTCATATGGGAAATTTAAAACTAAGTTTTAGTTTTAAAACCAAAAATTGTAAACTAAAAGTTTTAACACTAAGTTTAGGAACTTGGAAGGTGATTGCATTTCAAATAACATTTAATCCCTAAATAACAACAAAAAAAGAAAGCACAAAAATAAAGCTGCAAAATGAAAACTAAACATAAACTTTCTGCAAATATTAAAAACGCAGATAAGTGAAAAATACCCTACTTTCAGTTTTCTGTTCACTAATAGTCCATTTCAACATTTTTAGACAAGACTTTTGACCTATAACCCAAAATGGGACATTTCTGAAATGAGAAAATGGCTATATGTACAATAAGAAGGAAATCATTTGCTAAGTAAATGGACAAATTGACAAATAAAGGTCTTTTGGAAATAACACAAAAGCTTAATTTTGCTTTAATGTATAAAAATTTAAAGAGTCAGTCTTAATATAAAAATATATATTGTTTTAATATTGTAAGCTAATTAACAGATTCAACAGCCAAGTCCGGCCAGCTGGATTTAACGTATTTTCTCCTACTTGATGAAAACGATCCAGTCCTTCCACCATCATTGCTGGGATCAACCTCATAGCAGTTGCTGGGTTCCTGCCCTCTCTTTGCTTGCCCTATGCTCCCTACTAACAGCTTATGCCTGTCAGAGCATTGCTGTAGTGTCCTAATCAAAAAATGTTTTACATGAAATGAGAAGATCTCATTTTTAATCTTTTTTTAATGTGAAAGGAACATTCAATTTTTATATTCTTTTTATTATAAATTATCTCTATCATAAAAATCAACATGGCTATATTATTCTTTCTGCCTGTTAGCCTCTGACCAATATTTCAAGCCTGATATTTTCTCCATTTTCAGCTTTGAAAATCTATTATCACTCGGCCTAAGTGGGTTACTAACCCAGTCATCTTCTAGTCCTGCATTTAAGTGACTATTAGGACGTACTTTATGAAGTTTGAAGTGACCCTCTATTCTTTCTCATATAAAATATCTATACGATATCAGTGGCAGTCAGATGCAATTCCTAGGGAAAAGCTACTGTATTTTCTCCAAGGTCATAATTGTACTAAAACATCCAAGGGCAATGTTTTCAGACTGAATTCTAGTTTTTCCCTGAGACATATAAAAGAGGATTGATAAGCCTATAATTCAGGACCCACTTACAGACTTATGGGAAAATTATATATTTATAAGGTTCCTGATAAAAGAACATAGGTCAAAGGCAAAAAGGAAACAGAAAAGTACCAAGGAGAAGAAAAATCTCCAGCGGTTTCTTGACTATAGAATAAATTTCTTGGAA
Source organism: Macaca mulatta (assembly GCF_049350105.2). Classification (NCBI taxonomy): domain Eukaryota; kingdom Metazoa; phylum Chordata; class Mammalia; order Primates; family Cercopithecidae; genus Macaca; species Macaca mulatta. The sequence goes on from NC_133422.1 coordinate 69,443,734, forward strand.
TGCTAAAGTGCACTTGACAAGAATACTGAGGGTGTGGGCTGATAGTCTGCCACAGGATGCATCTGAGCATCACGGGAAGCTCTCTATGAGTGCTGAATGGGCTCAGGTGTTGCACTGAAAGAATACTTCCTGGACTTAGAGAGTAAAACAAATTGGTAACATGTAAAAGTTAGATTTTAAAGGGATATATTTGCAATGCCCATGTTATAGGTCTGCATATACTTTTTCAGCATGGAAGGTTTCTTGAAGCTGTTGCATTCGGACTTAGAGATACTGTACACAATCCTCCATGAATATTATTTAGTCTCACATGCCACACTCTGAATCATTTGAAGCACAAGGACTTCACTTCATTTCAGTTCTTTGGGGGAAGGAATAATTTCCCTCAAGACTTTTATCACCTTTTAAGAAAAATTTCACCCAAGATACCTTTAGTATGAGGAAAATTAAGCCACCAGTTGTGACCTCTATTCACCTTCTGTTTGTTTCCTTACCTTAATCCTCACCAAGCCCAACTTCCTCTCTCATCCTGACCCCTTCCTCCAGACTAGGAAGTGGCTAACCTTCTCCTTGCCAAAGCCAACCCCTTCATCTTTGCCCTCAATAACATCCATTCCCATTTCTTTAGGAATCTTAATGCCACCAAGTATTCTCTGTTGCTCCCAAATTTGCTCCTTTCCAGTTCTATTTGCACCTTTCTTTGTCCTCATCAAGTGCTCAAGTTTCTTTCATTCTAAAAAAAAAAATCTTTTGGCTGCATATTTGTAATCTTCATTAATATACTACCATCTCCTTCATCTGTTCATCTAAATTCTCAAAAAGGTGGTGTCTCCTTACTCTTTCTTCCTTACGTTTTACTTTTAAATTGGGTTTTCCAGCTTTCTGCCTTTAAAAATATAAAAATTGCCTCCTAATTGCCAGTTCCAGGGGACACTTTTTATTCCTTTTTTATATTATCATATTATAATGCATTTGACTACCCTTTTAAAACATTCTACCTGTTGTTTTTCTTGAACCTTGTATTTTTCTGTCATATTTCACTGACAGTTTCTTTTCAGGTTTCTTAAATCCTTGCCTTAGAAAGAGAGGTTTAGGTAAATTATCTTCAAAACTCAATTGAAAACTGCTAGGTTTTATGTGAAAGACTGATTTTTTTAAATGTGGAAATGTGGTCCTTTGGAGGAAGGAGTCATTAGACATAATCGGTTCTTCCTGTAAAACAATTAAGCTTATGTCCCCCTGAGTAAAGCCACCTGAGAGATGTCTATTTCAACAGGTAATGGAGCAACCGTCAGCTGGATACGGACTTTGATGCTTTGAACTACAGCATTTGTCACATTTTTAAACATCATTTATTCTCATCTCCCATTTTTTCCATTGGAGGTTAAAATGAGCCCTATCTTCGAGGTTGGAAAAAAAAACAAAAACAAAAACAAACCAAAAACAGAAGTGTATTTGAATTTTGTTCTGAATCCGAATAAAGCCAGTGCCCACAATCCAAGGGCTCCATATTCCTCAGGCTGAGATCGTCCCATTAGATGTGATTGCTTCTTCCCTGAGCTGTCACCTTCTGCACGGGGTCTAGGAGAACCTGAGCATAGTTGTCCCTACTAGATCTACTCCATGGATGAAGAGTAGAAGGCAAAACATTAGCTCTTTTTTTGCACCACAAAGCCAGTCGATATTGTGGCCTGCTCTGGAAATTAGCCAATACCCATGCAGAAGAACTGGCACTGATCAGAAAGCCACGGAAGATGAGCCTTTGCACCCCTGGTGGTTCTTGCAGTATTGCTGGCTTCAGGGTGTGCTACTGTTGTGTTTCCAGCTGGCATGACTGCAGGCGTCTTGCTTTCACGAGCTTCTCCCCATCCATACATTAAGAATGGGACACACTATACCCAAAATCACTAACACCAGGAAAAATGCCAATTTCAACTTTTAAACAGTTTCATACTTTGCAAACATTGTTGCAAAGTAATTGCAACTTTGATGATCCGACATTTGCAAAAACAACAACAACAACAACAACAACACCTTATGTTAATCTTAGTAGTCAAATCCAAGCCTTAAGACTAAACTAGTGATAGACGCTCTTTCACGTGGTGGTGCCTGAGTTAAATAATTTCACTGAATAAGTTAATAGGTAAGTGATTATATCTAAATTAAATAAAAATTGAAATTTATATTAAAATATACATAGAAATGTGTATTAAAATACATTCTAAATATATGTATATTTAATGTGTATTTGTATCCATATATATAGACCACATGCTTTAGATAAACTGAAATGATTATTCAAAAAGCCCAGATACATGCCTCATTTTCCCTGAAGAAAGTACTTGGTTTCCAAGAAATTTATGCTTCAGCAGCCCTTGTAACAATAAATAAAAATCTGAGGGTTAGAATGTGATTCAGAGATATCCGGAGTCTACAATTCATTCCCAAACAGAAGGAGTCAATATAAATCCTGTGAATTTCATTGTCTGCTGCCAGAAAACCTATTTAATAATGAATAAGAAATGCTTAGAAATGTTCCCTGTTTAGGGAACACAGTCCTTATTTGGAACACAAGACCTTGTAAGCCCTTTAAAAATTACCCATCATAAGTACAACACTGTCATCTTAGTTCATCATTAGGGAACTCTGCACTGGAATAACTCCAGACCTTCTTAGTACATTGGAAAGATGGTCATGAGAACACATAGAGGTTTCATTGCATTCTCAGAGCTTTTTGTTACAGGACCTGTTTTTAGTTATTCTTTTTAGTTAGTTGATTTGATGTAATTTCCATATTATGAATTGGATCCAGATGTTCGAACAGTAACTTAGACACACACTTTAAAGGTGTTTTTGCTGTAAAGATAATGTCCTCTAAATACATTAGCCTATTATAAGATGTCAAGGCAATTAAATTTAAACTACAATAAAACTACAGAGGTAAAATATCTTTTCCTTTTATGACCCAACTCTCTAGGTATATTCCAGAAGACCAAGAAGTTCCTCAGCTATGCTCACATTTGGGCCATTAGAGTAGTGCAAAGGTGAGCCTGTTCTTACTAGACATTATTTGATAGGTTGGTTAGTTGACCTCCATGACAAGAAATATTTTGCATGAATTTAAATCAGTACTCAGTATATAACTTAATTAGGATGTGTTCAATCTCTATATGATGCGTTGAAACCAAAAGAACTTCTTAAGTGGTGTGCTACAGCTTGCCATGAGTAGGTTGCAAGTCGCTGAGGTGCTAATCGCAGGCACTGTAAAAGTGGCCAGGAGGGGGTGCCTGAGACCACTGAAATCCTAGAGCAACTTGTTTCTGTCTGAGAAGATTCTGCCCTGTATACTCCAGTGTTCCATACAAATATAACTCTATATGGAGCCATATGTGTAAAGATCGAAAAGCATTAGCTCAATAATAGATGTTGAATTTTCACTAAAGCAAGAAAGACATCTAAGGGCAAGCTTTCCAAAATTTGTTCCATGGCTCAGTAATGTCATCAAAGACCCAATCTCATTTCATTCTTCTATTTCAGCATTCTCAGCATGTTGACATTTGTCTCTAGGCTGGTTACCTCATGGTTGAAAAATGGCTGACAAAATTCTAGGTTTCACATTTTTAAATGGGAGCAACTGAAGAAGTGAGGGAGATGTTGAAAGTGATCATTTCTCATGTGGCCTTCTCTTTTTTAAGGGAGGAAACCGCTTGCTAAAGTGATCTACTATACTTTCCCTTATGTAGTATTGACTAGAATGGTGTTACTTTCATGTGGACATTGATGCAGGGGAATAGGACTACCATGAATAGCTTGGACATTCATGGGGTGGGCATACTGCCACCCGAATAGAAGAAAACAGAAGTGCAGTTAGCAAGAAATATAGGAGAATGACTGCTAGGTAAAAAACAAATAGTGTCAGCTATTGAGAGATTTATCAAAAGGAAATAATGTTGTTTATAATTTTAAGAGTCATAACCACTTGCAAGTTAAAGGTAATATAAAATTTCTCAAGTTTTGCCCCTTCTCAGGACTTCAACTCTACCTGCTTCAGTTTTTTTAAATAGCAAATTTAGGGTCTTCATTAATGTAGAAATACTGTTGAATGTATATCTGTAGCCACAGTTTCTGTAGCCACAAAGTGAGAGAAAATATTTGCCAAACAGATATCTGATAAAAGACTTTGATCTAAAATATACAAAGAAGTCTTAAAACTCACCCATAAGAAAACAATAAAAAAAAACCCTCAAAGAAATGGGCAAAACTTCTGAACAGGTACCTCACCAAAAAGATATGTGGATGGCAAATAAACATATGAAAAGATGCTTACCTTTTGTTATCAATGAAGTTAAAACAACAAGATATCACTACACACCTACTAGAATGATTAAAATCTAAACAACTGACCATACCAACTGCTGATGGGGATAGAGAAAAACAGAATTTTCATTATGCTGATGGTAATGAAAAATAATAGGATGGCTTTGCAAGACAATTTGACAGTTTCTTAAAAAGCTAAGTATAATAGACTTACATAATCCAGCAATCATGCTCCTAGGTATTTAGCCAACAACCAATGTAAAAACTTATGTCTGCACAAAAATCTGCATGCAAATATTGGTAGCACTTTTATTTATAATGACCAAAAATTTAAAATGACCAAGATGTCCTTCAAAAGGCAAATGCATCCTTCAAAAGGTGGAACAAAAGGTATGCTACATCCATACAATGGATTACTATTTAGCAGTAAAAATAAATGACCCATTGAGCTATGTAAAAACATGGCTTGATTTTAAATGCATATTACCAAGTAAAAGAAGTCAGTCTGAAAAACTTATATACTTTATAGAGACAGTCAAAAGTTTAGTAGTCACCAGAGGTTTGGAAAAGGGGTAGGATTAAATAAAAAGAAGCACAGGGGATTTTTTAAAAGGTGAAGCTATTCTGTATGATACTATAATGGTAGAAATGACACTATGCATTCGTCAAAACCTATAAATCTTTATAGTACCAAATGTGAACCTTAATTTATGAAAATTTAAAAAAATCATTTAGGAAGTCAAGGAGTCCCAGGAGAGAATGCAGACTGTGATAAAAATAAATCTGTGTTATGAATATATGAAATAACTTCACTGAAGGGTATTGGGTAAGAGGTGATGCTCTGAGTAACTTATGAAATGGGTAGAAACTGTAAAACTAAAGACAAATAGAACAATACATAAGCACTGTACTCTACTGGATAAAAGTTATTTTCCCCATAGAAGTACAAATTCACAGTTCTAAAAGAACTGTTATGTATATTGAAAATGAGCAATTAAGTGCATGGCAAATGGTGGGAACAAGGTGTCTCACTATTGGACTAAGAAGTTACAGATGTGCAAGAGGAGAAGGCTAGAATGATCCATGTGGTAATGCATTAGAATTGGAGGCGTCAGTATGTCAGGGAAATAAAATATTTTTCTTCCCACTTTAGGTTCATGGTCAAACCCCTAAAACCAAATGACAGATGGATGAGAGAAAAGCATACAATTTATTATATACATTTTATATGAGATAAGAGACTTCAGAAATGAAGACCCAAAGAAACAGTTAAACGTGCATTTTTAAAAAATACCACGTCTGATGAAAAAGTAGATAGTCATGGAGAAGTATGATTGGACAGAGAAGGTATGGTCTAATGGTAATAAACTGGAAGGTGCTTAGTAGGACCAGTTTGTTCAGATTCTTCTCCATGTCCTTATGTCTTCATAAATAAAGATGTTTCTTTTCCTCCAGAGGGAGGGCACCTCTGGAATAAGGGTCTTACAACCTGCTTCAGGGGAGAAGGATGACAGGAAGGTGAGAGTGATTTTCTTGCTTCTGCTGTTTTTCTCACATGCCCAGGTATCATATTTTGGGGAAGCATGCCCTGTACCCCATTAGATATGAACTGATATTTATCTTAATACAGATACATAAAAAGTATTTAAAAGTATGTGTACATACACAGGTCAGTGTGCACACGTATATTTCCTTTCTCTGCCAATGAAAAAGACCTAGAAGCAAAAACACCCCAGTAGCAATAAACATACCTAGTGCCCAGATTTTGTTCTCTAATACCATTCTTCAGCAAAAGAACCAAGGCTTCTTAGAGAAGTGGATAATTCTACGGCTGGGGCAGATCATATACTAGATGAGTCCAGGACATCTTGTAATGCTAGAAGTTAGGGAAGTGCTCAAAAACATTAATAATTACATTCATAGGTGAATGTCAAAGGGACAGGAGCCAACTGAGTTTCTAATGGCTAAAGCTGGAAGTATTTGAACAATAAAATGTAAAAAGCAGTACTAGATTATAGTTCAAAGTATAAAATACATATGAACCCATACCCATATACATGAGCAATTAAATTAATCAATAAATGCAGAATTCCAAATAATTACGTAGGTACTCCTACAATTCCGCAAACAAGCAAAATACACAATCCAAGTCAATAGGAATGCCAATGGCTACATTCTATTATATCGCACATACATTTGGAAGAGCTTAATGGATTCCTCAATGAATAAGGTTAATAGTTTTAAAATTCTTTTTAATGAAGTCATTTTTGGGGGATATTTAGCTATTTAGTTATGCTGGAACTTAAAGAAGGAAGAATGCTGCTTCATTCTAACAAACAATAATATCACTTTTAAAATTGTATTTTTCTCTCGAAAGCATACAAAATAGGGGTAAAGGGGAGAAGACTTTACACCTACTATATTGTTCACGTACTTTAAAATAATAATACTTCCAGCTCCACAGAACTTTGTGCTCCATTGAGAAACCCTAAACAAGGTGCATGTGTGTAAGTGCTAAGCATGTCATCAGTTTTCAATTCAAATAAAAGATCCGGGCTGCCTTCTTTTGAAAAGGACCCTGATGGAATGGCCTGGATGAAAATCTTTCATGACTCACCCCTCTAAATCTGGAAGCCTGTGTTCTCAGGGGACTGCAAGGCCACTCACGAGACAGACGTGGCCCAACACAGAACAAGCTGTCCAGAACTGGAGCAAGTACAGCCAGGGTCTAATCCTGTCCCTTTCATTTCCTAACTCGCAGTTTCACCTTGAGCAAAAATTTTATTTTGCTAGTTTCTCGTCAGAAAAATGAGGTGTTGGATCAGATGATATATGAAACTAATGGAACTCAGAAATGCTGTGTGTATACTTTCTTCCTTTGAACAGCAAGAGCTAGGGTTGGTGCATTGTCCCTGCAGGTCTGGCTGCATTGACCCTTGACCTCTGTGCAAAGCTGCAAAGCTTACAATACAGACTTGGAGAGGCCCAGCTGCCTTGAGGGGAGAGGAAATTGTCCAGGAGCAATTGTTTCCATATGCATTTCCAGAGCTGAAAACACAGGAGCGCTTTGGAGCCAGCAGGAAAGGGAAGCAATTTATCCTCTTTCACATCCTTCAGAAGCTTCCTGGGGAGTTCATGCCCTTGGTCTACCAACACCTTTCTTAGTATTGATTCTTGAAAGGAAGTCAGAAGTGACCTTGAGAGTTAAGGGCATTTAATTCTGAATTTCACTATATAAACCTTGTTTTGAGGCATACTTTGTAAACCAATCTCTTGGTTCAGAGGTTTAACAAAATCTGTTTAAATGTAATTTGGAATATTAATTTTTCCTATGACATTATTAGGCAATGCATATTCACATCATAGACAATGGAGTGTGTGGGGTTCTTGTGTTTTGCTTTGCCACAAGTAATATTCATCCTGGTAACAATTTTTGAGGCTTTGCCTTTTGTATTATTTAGTCCAATTGCAAATCATCAGGTAAAAAATGAGCAATGCTGTTTTTTCTTTTACTAAAGAGTGTAAGTGTCCAACCAGTGTCATGTCTCCTATAGATGGAGGAATGTTCATTTTTTTACCTTTCTTCATATTCTTTTCCTAGACACAACTATTTCAACCCACTCCCACAAACCACAGGTTTATACCTATACAGAAAGGGAGAAAATTGAATTCTTACAAATGATATTTTACAAAATATCTCACAGTCTAATCATAAATGTGCAGAAAAGAATCAGGCACCGATGGCCATGATGCCTTTCTGCCCCCTACTATTTTTCCCCATGCCTCAATTACTCTGACTTTTGATTGCCATTTGGATAATCTATTTTTAGTGGTGACTGAAACCAACAATTACGTGCTATAAATTATGTTCTTTAAATCCATAGCTCTTTTCCTTATAACTCAGGATATCACCAAGAGTTCTGGCAGTGCCTGTCCCCAGATTGGTTTCACGGGTCCAGCCTAGGATCAGAAGGCCAACACAACTGCTTTCTCTGTTGAAGACATGCAAATATGCCACCTTACAAAGATAACTAGGATGTCCTGCTCAACATCCCAGATGCAAGCAACTGATTGATATAGAACAAGAAATTATACTGTTGGAGGCAACAAAACCTGTGTGATTTTGTGTGAACATGACTAGAATTGTGGTGTGGCCGTTTTGAAGAGTAAATGTGTCTCAACAGGAAACACAGAAAACCAATGGCTTTTTTTCTTCAATTGAATGAAGCTTGAGAGTAGACTAACCAGTAACAATGTCCAGTACAGGAAAGGACATTTTCATCATATATATGTTGGAGATTTTGAAGCTACCATTTCGTTGCAGCACAAACATCTTTAAGTAGATAAGTTACTCAATGGTCATAACGATTGTTCTTTAGAAATTAATTAGAAGGTACTGTGAACTTTGTATGAAACAACCGGTGTTTTATTAGGAAAAGGTTGTCACAAGAAATAAAGTACTCGAATACCGTAAAACAAATATAATTTTTTTTAAAAAAAGAAAACATCAGAGCTGAAATATTGTGATGTGTAGCATACACTATTGCATTGTGTTATACCCACTAAACCTCTTCTTTTGAACAGGTTGCTGGAATAAATCCCAAAGGAGCAAGATATCACTGAGAAGGATAGGAAGCCAAAATGGTTTCTGCCAATATCTGGGGAATGATTCTTTGAGAAGGCTGCACATTTGCCACTGAGCTCCTCTGAACCCCTGGGGTTTAGAAAGCAGATGTAACAAAGTGTAACATTCTACAACCTGTAATAAAGGAAAACCCAAGTCTTTTTAATATGTTTTAAATAGGATGTTACTCTCCTAGATCGAGCATATCATTTACCTTGAGAGGTACACTGTTCCCTCCTGAAGCCAGACCAACAACATAGGTCTGCTGAGAAAAGAGGAAATCTGGCTTGACAACTAGAGAATCAGATTGCCTTTAGTTACCAGATGTCTACATTTTTCTTTCTTTCTTTTTTTTTTTTTTTTTTTTTTTTGTCTTTTGGTTCTTTACATGACCAGAATCATGTCTTAGAACTGGATTATCAATATGAGAATAGCAACAACCTGATTCTGTTGAAATGGCTTTCAGAAAGAATTGTTAGCTACCACCCTTTGGAGAGCTGAGTCTTAATGAAGGTGAAAATTAAAAACTAATGATACAAGATAACATTAGTAAAGAGATGACTTGGGTCAAATATGTTTTTATTTACTTGAGAGTTACTGTTAGCCAATTCACCAGCTCCCTCATAAATACCTGGATTCAGGGACTCAAATATTATTTCATTAGTACTCAAATATTAACTTTCTCTCTCTCGCTCTCTCTCTCTCACACACATACGCATCCTGCACACACATAACACAAACATGTCATAACATGATGTCAAGTCCAAAGGCAGTTTCTACTTTTCTAAAGAAATCCAGAAATAGAGGTGCCTATGAGTTAAGTATACTAAATGGTCATGCTGTGTTATTAGCAATCTTCTACGTTACCATATGCATTGAATTCATCATAATTATGTTTTATTTCTTGAAAATAAAAAAAAATTCCAGTGCATTCATTAATGTGCCAGCTTACTAATACCTAAATGCAATCATTATGCAAAACTATTTCAATTATTTTAAAGGATACATTCAGCAAAAAGTGAAACTTATTTCTGGGTTCCATTTAAAATGAAATCTCATTATTTAAATATAAATAACTAGAGGTAATGTTATTGATGAATTCAACTGTATAGTACATTTCAAAAAGTGAAAATTAACAGAAATAATTTAAATGCGTTCTTTATATTTGTCATTTGAGATTTTCTTTGTTTGCGACAATGCTATTAATTTCTTAGTCTTTATTGTAGTTAAATTAATGACTTTATTAGGGCATTTTCAAAGGCCAATCTCAAAGTTAAGCAAAAATCAGATATAATTGCTCAAAAGCACTGAGAAATCAAGAAAGGCTGGATTCATACACTCAAATGTGTTGTCATCAAGTCTTTGAAATTCTGTCTCTCTCTCTCATACACACACAGACACACACACAAGAGGTCGACTTATATGTCTATTGAAGTTATTCTTAGGAAAACTTTCCCAGGGTGGCCAGGCTAGGCGAGCAAAGTATATTCTGCAGAACAAATTCCAGATATTATTAATAGTCAAATAAGTGTGGGACATTGTGGGTTAATCAATGTTTATTTCCCTTACTTCAGACTTCCCTTAGTCTTTAATGCAGTGATGCATTTATGAATCTCCAAGAGGGGTAGAAATCATACAGTGCAGCAATTGCTAAAATTAATTGCCCACAGAATCTTTTTCTTTTATTGAGGCAGATCCCCTGGCAAGAATGTGATGAAAAAAATAAATAAGGGAATCCATAATAAATGACCTCATCAGAGTCACTCCGGATCTCAGTTCCATCATGCCCCTATCTTCTTGGTTGCTTGGCTTGTTTGTTGAGGACGGTCAACAGGTTTGAAATTGCCTCATCTTCTGAGTCCCGAGGCCTGCAAAGGACATCTGCCTACCCCAACTACTCCTTCCCTCAGAAGCAGGGGTGTCACAGACCCTCCAGGGCTTCTTTCCTCTTAAGCTCTTGTTGGAGGAGTGTGTGTGGGAAGGGGATGGGGTGAGAGAAGGGATGAGGGTATGTGGAGAGGGCCTCTGAAGATTTGTGACTCATCTGCTTGATCTTCCTAATGGAGAACAAGCATTTCAGCGTAACCATTTGGCCACATCTTATTCACTAAGGCAAACTCACGTCTCATGATAAATCTTAAAATAAAGCATATTGCCATACTGACATTTGCTTTATTACCAAACATAGATAATATGACACGTGTCTCTCTTTTCTCTAAGGGAGAACTTCATCATATATTTTGTAGGAAAAATCCCAGTATACAAGGTAAGACTACAACTTTCTTCATCACAATTAGGTAATCATAAACAGAATATTAAGACATTTATTGTATATAAAGACTGAAGCTCATTCAAAATGAAATGGGAATTGAGGAGAATTGACTTTTCTTTCTTCTTCATAATATCTTTCAATCTGATCAATGACATATTTCCAACAAATTTATAGAAATTCTATACTGAAGATTGTATCTATATGCATAATTTGTTTATGTTTCTTGGTAAGCTCTAGCTATCTCAGGTTTTTACTTTCTTTTTAATTTTTAGAGTGGGATTTACGGTGACTTGTAAATCTCAGCATTGTGGGAGTCCAAGGCAGAAGGATCACCTGAGCCCAGGAGTTACAGACCAGCCTAGGCAACACTGTGAGACCCGGTCTCTACAAATAATTTTAAAATTAGCCAGGCATGTGCCTGTGGTCCCAGCTACTCAAGAGACTGAGGCAGGATGATTGCCTGAGACCAGGAGGTTGAGGCTGCAGTGGGCCCTGATTGCACCACCACACTCCAGCTTGGGTGACAGAGTAAGACTGTTTAAATAAATAAATAAAATTTTAGGGATGGGATCTCACTATGTTGACCAGGCTGGAATAAATTGGCTATTTGCTGGCCTGAACATAGCACACTACAGCCTTGAACTCCTGGGCTCGAACGATCCTCCCATCTCAGCCTCCTGAGTAGCTGGGACTATAGGCTCATGCTACTGCACCCAGCTCTGTCTCAGTTTTATATATTTGTATGTAGCTCTTATCTCAGGGATTGCATATGCTTAGAAACAGAGGGTAAGGTTCAATAAAGCGAAGTGGGACAGTTAGGTACAGAATTTACCATGAAGGTGGCAACTGATTCTAGAGTACCTTTCTGATCTGTGGCTAGCAGAATTCCTTTAGTATTTAGAAAAATTCCTAGTATTCAGAACAGCCTCAAAAATATTTATTGAATTAAATTGAAATTAATGTGAAAGCAACTGAGCATATATCAATATTATAAACCTTAGGCTTTTGATTATTCAAAGCATACTTCTTCAGCTTGGGCTCAGATTCTAATCATGTGAGTTCTGTAATGCTCATTCTCTGTTTTAGATTATAGGCATTCTTTCACTTAAACTGATGTACTGGCTGGTGACTTTCTGGATTTTGTGTTTTCTCACCATCATTACAATTGTTACTATTTTCACTATTTTTCTTGTTGATTTTTAAAGTACTATGACCAAAAAAAAAAAAAAAAAAGTTTCTCTTAGGCATTTTGTGTTATAATTTTGGGTGTTTTTTTTTCTATAAGTTTCTATTTAAATGAAGTTTTAAAGAATACATTGAATGGTCAGGACTTTTTTTTTTAAGCATTCAAAAATCTAGCAAGAGATCTTAAAACTTTGAGACTCTCTATTGCGTTTAAGTAAGGTCTAGAATTTAAAAGCCACCATTGCCGTTTAACATAAACTATGCAGTAAAATAATGTGATGAATACATCTCTAGTAGTATTAGGATATGAAGTAAGTAAACACACACAAAAAATCCTGGGTTTCCTAAAGCTAATGACAAATTCACAGAATTGAAAAGGATGTGTTCCATGTACTTGATATACTACATAATGACTGTAGTTATGTTTATTTTATAACTAGTAAGTGAGACAGTCAATGTATCCATACCAATTGATGTTTCATGATATGCTTACTGGAGACAAACTGTTTAATACGTTTTTTTCTATGTACCTACTCTCCCAATTGCTGATTAGAAAAGGCCATTTTACATGTGGTCTAAAATGATAGTCCAAGCTTACCTATCAATTCTTATACAATTACTTTTCTAACATATTGTCCCTAATATTTACTCTCCTTAGCACATTTATTTCAAAATCTAGTTTGTATTTTCTTTTTCAGAAATCTACCTTTATATTGTAGAGGGATTTCCCCCCCTACTGATTTTAATTCCTCTAAAACATTCCTGAATTTTAATTACTGACTTCTAGCCTGTGTATACTCTCTAGCTTTGATTTGTCAGTAGAAATAGCATTATCAGAGGGCTCCTTTGCGAGTCTCACCATTCCCATTGGAAATGCCCATTTATAGCCCCAGTTTCTTAGGTTCTTGCTACTCAAAGTGTAGTCCTGAGACCAGCAGCCTAGGCACCGCCTGAGCGTTTGTTAGCAAAGCAAGTTGACAGGCCTCTTCCCAGACTTTCTAAATCAGCATCAGCATTTTAACAATATCATCATTGGATGATTGTATTTTAAAGTTTCAGAGACACTGTCTTAGGACATTTTTAAAGGGTCATTAAAAGTCACTGAACAGTTTGCAAATCACCCGGCTTACCACCTACTACCTGGTTCTCAGAACTACTTTTCAGCGTATATTTACACGTGCCTGCCATTCTTCCACCCGAGCTCTTAGAGGGGTGGGAACAGATTAGACCAGACCAGCAAATTTATCCCTTTCCTATTTCCCTAAAGCCACATCAAGTTGAATGATACTGAGATAGTACTCTGTCTTTTGAGGCTTCCTCAAATGGCCAGTTGTAATTCATTCAGGAAATAATCTCCAGGCTGTCGTTTTGTTTCTTTTTTGATTGAGTGTTACTCTGCTTTTTATGTTTAACCTGTATTCACTTCAACAACACATTATTTATGGTTGAACTAAACTCTCATTCTTAGAACTATTTCTTCCTCACTTTCTGAAATCTGCCAGTATGCAATATGCAAATATAAATATTCAAAACAGTGAGGCATGGGGCACGCATTGCATAAAGGGATGGGTATTGGATTGGCGTTAGGGTGCACTGACTCAGAACGAATAGCCTTCTTTACTTCAACTGTTAAATGGACAGCACTACATATCATTCTTATTTATTGATATACCATTTTTTTTTACTAGCTATAACCTGTATTTAATCAAAGAATCTCATTGCATTAGCACAGTGCTTGGTACAGCAAAGACCCTAAAAATAATGAGGTAAATGACATTACTCTCCTTTCATTCTAAACCATAAAGGGTTAAACTATGCTGCGTTAAGCAGAGGTAACATTTTGAAGTTTACAACGTACGCCAACCATAACAAACCCTATTGCTTTATACCAAAAAGCATTTCTGAGGTAGAAAAATAAACCTGAAAATAAAGAGTGCAGAAACAGTTTTGTTAATTGCTTGTCCTTGACATTTAAACACCGACTAACGTTACAGACAGACAGGGGGTAAATCAAGCTCGTGGAAATATCAAGTTTTTTTCTTTAAAAATATAATTCCCTCTCATTCCAAAAAAAGCACACTGGAGAAATGACACAGACTGTACTTCAAAATACAAGTGAGTCAGCAGACATCAAATAAAAACACCCACCAGCACTGATGCAGATCTCAAAACCCCCAGCTAACAAACAAGGCTTCAAGGCCTTGAGAGCCTCCAGCAGCTGGGAGAACAGAACGGGGCCGAAGAAAAATGTCTCCCCTTCCTCATAACCCTGTTCTCCAATAGTTTCCAATCTGCCCACCCACTCAGTTAATTCACTAAAAGCCTATTTGTATGGAGGACAGGAATAAGAAGTCCCCAGTGCAATACAACTCAGACAGTGATGAAATTAGAGGAACAAGCAGACTTTGAACAAGAGGTACGTGACATTTCACACTTAGGGGAAGTCTTCGGCCAGGTAGAGGCACCATACTGCCTCTTATATTAGCCTTGATGGCGACCAGCTGGAGCTCAGTTCAATTCACACATCACAAAGTGACAGCACTGGCTTTGGGCTACCCAAGCGGAGCCTTTCACAGCTGGAAAGATTGTAAACCAAGTATCAAACGTACCTACGATTTCTAAGCAGTCCTTTGCTCTCACTCATTTTATCTCCCAAATATGCTCTGTCCCCATAACAGATTATCCTACTAACCTGTCTAATCACCTCCAAGCATCCACACAAATCCCAAAGATGTCACTGTGTGTTTTATTGCCCATATTTCTAGTGAAAATCCTGCCTAGGTAGCGGTATCTAAAAATACTCCAAAACTCTGTTGCTTGCTCTGAAGAGGTGTTCTGAAGAGTGTTTCTATGCAGTGGAATTCCAGAAGGATTGTTTTGCCTGTTCTGTTCATTAAGGTCAATTGGCTTTATGTTCATCATCACTCACGATGCTTATTGTGCATAAGTGTGTTTGCGATTCACCCTGGAAAAGGTAGGGCAAGAAAGCAGTAACTTGGGTTCACATGACATTTATTTTTCTCTATTGATATCTACGGGATTACACAAAATGACCTAATTCCCCATTCTAATGTTCTTGTGAAATTAAAGGGGAAAGGAACGTTTTTCTTTTTCTTTCTTTCCTTCTTTCTTTCTTTCCTTCTTTCTTTCTTTCTTTCTTTTTTTCTTTCTTTTTCTTTCTTTCTTTCTTTCTTTCTTTCTTTCTTTCTTTCTTTCTTTCTTTCTTTTTCTTCCTTTCTCTTTCTCTTTCCTTTCTTTCTTTCTCTCTGTCTCTCTTTCTTTCTTTCCTTCTTTCTTTTCCTTCTTTTCTTTTCTTTTTTTTCTTTTCTTTCTTCTTTTTAAACAGGATCTCACTGTTGCCCGAACTGGAGTGCAGTGGCATGGTCACAGCTCGTTGCAGCCTTGAACTCCTGGGCTCAAGCAATCCTCCTGCCTCAGTCCATGAAGTGCTGGGAACAGATGCTAGCTACTGCTCCCAGCCCCTGCACCCACCCTATCCCCCTTCTATAACGTAGGGTGAGTCTGAATCTGTTCCCTTTTTCAGTGGTGTCCACAATTAGGTGAGTTGTATGCCATCTTTCCCTCTATGGTTTACCTATTTCACAGGTGTTAACCAATCAAGCCATTCCAAGGGACTTGATTTCTTTAAAAAAATTTTTTGTCTTGACTCATTGCAACTTCTTAACACAGGACATTTTGCCTGTTTTTTTTCTTTTTTTCTTTTTTGATTTTTTTTGTACCTAGCCCCCTCCACTCCTCCCATTTCTGATTCTAGATGTCAGTTTACTATGAACTGACAACTTCCAGGCTGTGGCACCTTTGCCCTCTGGCTAAATGCTGCTCACCTAAGTCCATTGAGAATCAGACCTTGAAATTCAACACATGCTGTTAATGAGAAAAAGCTGTTACAGAGACAGGACGACACGCTTAAAGTTTCAAAAGGAATCATGCAGAGAGCGCTTGCTATTGTTTGAGCAAACCACATTGCTTTAGCATACTTTTTTAAGAATTAGGACTTTTGTGAATTTAAGAAGAAAATTATTGCTGCTACCAAAAGAAGGCGTAATAGTGCTTAAGAGAGAAACTTTTCATTTCAGCTAGAGATAACATAAACTTGCATTCAGTTCATGCCACTTTATTCATTTTTAGAAAATACCATCTTCAGTGCAAACAACCTATCTCTTGCATTCTCAGTTCTTTAAGTGTGTGGCCTATTAATTATGCTGGCCCTGTGTAATCATAATAATTTACATTTCAATTCTTAAGAATACTGGGTATCAACTATATGCATGCTCACACAATGAAGTATCACATAATCCTGGGGCTACAAGAAGCTTACAATCCAATGGGGAAGCAGAGAAACCCACCAGGAAGGATAATGAAAGCAGGTGGGAGTTTTGAGCTGGAGTTTTGGTTCTGTACTAACAGACATGTAATTATTTTAAAATTAATATTAATTGACCAAATTTTTATTAGTTACTCACCCTTTGCCAGACACTAAGAGGATACAGGGTTAATGAAAGATAAGCTATAGTGATGATAGCAGTGGGGGTGGTTTGGAATTATAAGGGACCATTATTCTACCGACTACAAGTGGTACAGGTAAAAGGGAACCATGGAAAGTTATTAGAAAGTGTTACAGGGAAGATCATCAGCATTAAGGCTGGGTTAGAAGAAGGAAAATTGGAGGCCTCTGGGAATCTATTCTTATGGTCCTGGGGAAGGTCATGGGAATCAATGCTCAGAAAGCAGCCACAGAAAGAGTGAAATCGATTGCATTCTTTTTTGAATTTAGATGATGTCTTGAAGTTTCTGAGAATAAAATTTCTAGCCATGCACCTAATACTGATAAGAGAATAGTTGAAGAGTTTGGATTAGATATATCTGGACTTGATTTCTGGTTCTGCCACATAGCTGTGTAACATTGAACAAGATCACTTACCTCTTTAAGCCTCAATTTTCTTGTCTATAAAATATAACCAGTATAATAATATGCATGTTATAGGTCATTTTCAAAATTAGTAGTTGTATAAAAGGTGTAGCACAGTGCCAGACATTTAGCAAGTTCTCAGAAACAGTAGATATGATCAGTATCTTGCTATAGCTTTTATTCTTATGTGGTGACTTTATAGCATGCATTAAGATGAAACAATGTGATTGGGATAAATTTGTCTTTACAACTGGGTCCTGTTTATCTGTTAAGATTACTAGCCAGAGGATTTGTCTTATGGTTATTTTGAAATCAGTTATGGAGACAACAGAAATCAAAAGATAAGAAAGACTGAAGATCAGAGTCTCAAAACTCAGTTGCGTACCTGGAGGTAAGGTGTAAGTTTCATAAACTGAACCAGATGAAACTAACACCAAGTAGGACTTATGGCCACTGAAGAATGTATCCCATAACTAATTTTTTTTTTTTCTGACCACACAAAATGATTAGGGTATCTGAGCTTGCAGCTCTTTGAAATAAAGTGCAGTGATTTAGAACAACTTTTAGATTGTGATCTATGGTTAGAAGGATATTTTAATATATTACAAAAGAACATATGTGCTAAAATTTCTCAAAACATTATTTAAAATTTGTATGTCTTATTGATACTCTTATTTTGGTCCATCCTATTTCACTCCATGTCTTTATATTCCTTTCTATCCTATCGTGATTTTAATTTGTTATGGTTTCTTCTTAATTTGGCCTCAAGAGTGGCCCTAAGCCCAGACAGCCATTCACTAGCTGAGCTCCGACCAGAGGAAAGTCAGACTTGGGTGTGACTTGGGTGTGTGTGTCAGGTGAGACACAATGAATGAGGAAGTGAACATAAAATGCACGAGACAGAATAAATTTATTACTCACAAGTCAGAGAGGTTAAGGGTGCCAACAAGAGGCAACAAGAAGTCCGGAAGGTTCAACTACCAGGTGGGGATCTAGAGAGATTGAGAGAGACAGAGAGAGGTGTTGGGGGAAACCTGTGGGACTATCTCTTTATTAACCTCCATAGGCCCACCCCTTAGGCTTTCCTGTGGGACTTGTGGATTGGCTAAAGAAAACCCACGTGAAAGGCGACCTCATTTTCCTGACTCTGGTGTTGACCATTAGGCTTTATCCTGGTTACCAGTTGTGGAATAGGTTGTGTTTTGGGTCAGTGAGATGAAGAACAAGCAGGCTATATTGCAAACAACCACAGAAGGAGAGAAAGTTTTAACCATGCCAAAGGTGACTGGGTTTTAAGCAACTATGTAGGCCTAAAAATAGATGCCGAGGCAGCACGTATACTAAACAAATTTATGACACCTATCCTATCCTATCCTGTCCTGCCCTGCTGTGTCCTGTCCAATCTGATCTGATCCGATCCGATCTGATCCTATCCTATCCAGTATGATCCTATCCTATTCTATCCTATCACAGTCAAATAGAATCTAGAGCCAGATCTTCTAATTTTATTTTTCTTGCCATCAATAGGCCACAATCCAGTTTATAACTCTGGTATGTAGGAATGGATTAAAAAAGACTTTAGTTGTATTCCCCTTCAAGTAAAAATTTTTGAAAAATCTGACTAGGTATATGTTTATTTTATTTTTTATTTTATTTTATTTTATTTTATTTTATTTTATTTTATTTTATTTTGACAGAGGAGTCTCGCTCTGTTGCCCAGGCTGGAGTGCAGTGGCACAATCTTGGCTCACTGCAGCCTCCGCCTCCCGGGTTCACGCCATTCTCCTGCCTCAGTCTCCTGACTAGCTGGGACTATAGGCGCCCACCACCACTCCCGGCTAATTTTTTATATTTCTAGTAGAGATGGAGTTTCACCATGTTAGCCAGAATGGTCTGGATCTCCTGACCTCGTGATCCACCCACCTCAGCCTCCCAAAGTGCTGGGAACACAGGCGTGAGCCACCACACCCGGCCAGTATATGTATATTTATTTAAAGTGGCATACATCTACTAATATTAATGTGTTTATTCAATGTCAAGAAAACTTTTTAAATTTCTTAGATAAAAATACGAATAGAAGTTATACTATTTTTCCCTCAGTACAACAACCTGTACACCATTTGATGAGATCTAAGGCAAGCTCCGTACCTGACCACTTGTATGACTTGGAGTCAGTGATTTAATGTTTCAGTGTAGAATTTCTCATCTGTAAATTGGAAATGATAATATATATTTTACGTTTTATTGAAATAATTTGAGTAAATATTGCATTTAATGCAAACAATATAGCACTTGACCTCCCCAAAAGTAAAGTTACTTTAATAATTCATATTAATTGAACAAACTTTTGTTGACTACCTAGTATGTATGAAGCACTGAGAGAATATGAAGATCAATAAAAGATTACATATGATGATGATGATGATGAAGTAGAAGATAGAAGATAAAGAAGAGAATGAAGAAGAGAAAGAGGAAAGAGATGTTATAAGCTACTGGGCCTACCAATTTATATAAATACAAAATGAGTCAGGATATATTATGTCTTAATAAATATATATTTGCCATTGTGCCTAACATTTAGTGTAAGTAAATATTTTTGAATACATGCGCTCAATTATGGGTGAATGAATGAATGAAGGAATGTGTTGCAGTCTTTGCAATTACCACACAGAAATCCTGCTTCAGCCATTGTCTTGTTACCAGCAGAAGTGACATGTTGCAGACCTTTCTTTAATACCACTTGATCATCTAAGATAAAAAGTAAAAGGACCACTGAGTTGTTTTGTTTTTTTTGTTTTTGTTTTTTAATAAATGCAGGGGGTACATGTCCAGTTTTGTTACATGGATATATGGGGAAATGGTGAGTTTTGGGCTTCCAGTGTGCCCATCACCCAAATAGTGAACATTGTAATCAAAAGGTAATTTTTAAAGAGATTCTTATAGTAATTTTTAAAATTAAAAATGCCACATCACATGTGCATTTTTTTAAAAATGATTAAGAGAAAATCATAACTCTGTTTTGAAGAGATTTTTTATTTTCATCAAATGCGATAGTGAGGAAATGACCATTATTAAACTTCTTTTCTTCTTACTCAGTAATTACATAAAGGCATCCAGCTTCACCCACAATTTCTTCAAATACATTGAAAATGGAATTAAATATTTTTATAGGTAAATCACCTTAGAAATCAATAGATAAGACTATTGTAACTATATTTCTAGTTCTTTTGACATAAATATTAAAGGGCCATCTTTAAACATATGCTTATTTTGTATCCTGTCTTTCTCACCACTTCTTTTATATTTCAAAGTCAATACAAAAATCTACTTAAACAGGTCTCACGTTACTGAGAATCTAGAATTGGATTTCAGATTTACTTTTTGATTCAGTAAATTATGTTTTATCATTCAGAGGATGCAACATATAAGGTGACACATTGTAGCCAGATAGAGAAGTAACATTTTTCAATTGCTATTGGCTGTAGTTCTGTTTTTATTAACCCTCTTGCTGGTAAATCTGAATGCAGGCTCTATGGGATCAGATGGGAAATAATAACTTTCTTTAGTGCCATTCAGGCAATAGAGAATGATTTTCCATTTGTGGAAATATCATCTAGGAAATAACCTGCAATGGCAATTTGTCAAGAAAAGAAATCCATCACCAAGCTTGATAACGCTAGTGGAGAATGAAGCATGTGCGTACAGATTCACAGTCACCATTTGACCCTGGGAGTCCCCAGGATTATCAATCATCCTACATTTCTCTCACTTCTTCATTTTCCCGCTCTCCTCTCACCCTTCACAAAGAGGCTAGCAGCTGTGTTTTTCCATTCAGCATGTGAGGAACATGCAATAGCTTTTAAAACACTTCCCCAAATATTTTCTACAGCATAATAATCCTTGAGATTGACAAGGTAGGATCATTCTCCTTCTGTAAAAGACAAAACTGAAACCATGATTAAGTGACTTGTCTAAGGTCACACATCCAGAAAGAGGCAAATGTGTGGATAACACTTCTTTCTGAATCACTGCACTTTGGAATACACTAATGGTCAATGAGGCATTAGACAGAAAAATGAAAGGGACCAGAAAAACCAAGAAGCCTTCAGCCCCTGGAGACTGAGCGCTTAACCACTTTCTTATTATGTGAGTCATTTGTTGTTTTTGAGTGATTAGTTGATTTAAGAAACTATATTAGCTGTCTATTGCTACAATAATGTAAATCTCATTGACAGAGTGGTGGCGGAGTTCCCAAGGAAGAGGCAGAAATGTGGAAGACCTCTGTAGGCCAAGGGTCAGAATTAGAGCACTTTTATCACATTCTATTGGGCAAAGCACCTGAAAAGTCTAGCCCAGGTTCAAAGGGTGGAAAAACAGACTCCACCTCTTAATAGGAAAGCTATAAAGTTACGTAGCAAGGAGTGTGGCTATAGGGTGGGAGTCATTGGGGCCACGTGTGCAATCAAAAACACTCACTCATCATCTCCAGTATGCCAAAGGTCTGGGAATATAAAGAAGACTAAATTGTTCTCTCTAATAAATAGAGTTATAGTCTGGTAAGACAGACAGTCACATAAAGTCATTGCAACACCAAACAATACAAAGAGAGCAGGCAGGAAAAGAAACACCTTGATCTACAAAACTCAAGAGTATAAGACATCCAACTTTTAAATTTTTTTGTAACATTTGAGTCTTGAATATCATTTTAATCCACAAGAAGATTTAATTAATTCTAGGTAATGAATTAATTTTGAGTTTCCTAAATTAATTTGGCATTTAGTCATTAAAACCAGGGTTTCTCTCTCTCCTCCTTGTCACAGTTAGGGTCTAGGTCATGTTTTCAACCATCAAACATTGGCATCCATGGAGATTGGTATTCCTTGTGGTCCTGATCCTAAATACATAGATCCTTCCACATTCGCCAGTGAGTTAGTGTCTAAACCCAGCCAAATACATATGACTATGTTACCAATGTTAGAATACAAAATCTAGTGAACTGGAGATTAAAGAAGAAATCATTAAGAAGTATAAACTTTATTTTGTACCAATATTTAATATTGGCTACCAAATATTCTCAAATACCTGTATTATACTAAATATTATATTTATATTAAATATCTTATCAAATATTATAAACAATGTTTGATAAGAAAATATTCATGGAGATGATATAAATTGTCATATATTCATATGCATCATTTCAGAGTGAAAGGATATTTATATTTTAGAAACCTAAGTAAAAATGAGTCTGAAGACAGCACTGAAGGGAAGTTGAAAGAATGTGAATTCCAGCCCATCTTCATGCCTAGCCATGTGACTCTCACAAAGTTATTTCCCTTCTCTGGCATCAGTTTCCCCATTCTTTATTGAGAGGGTTGAATTAGATAAATATTTCAGTCCTTGGCATTCAAACCTCATAGCATTTAGGAGACTGAAAAGGACTATTAGTGGCTGTAGGGAAAGAGACAGTGAAAGAGAGAGAAAAAGAAAGAGGGAGAGACAGAGAGAAAGAAAAGGAAGAAGGAGAAGGAGAAGAAGGAGGAGGAGGAGAAGGAGGAGGAGGAGGAGGAAGAGGAGGAAAGAATGAGAATCAAAAGAAAAGTCTATGTAAGCTCACAGAAGGTAGGACATCTGCAGATGATTTGTTAACCTAGCTGAGATGATAGTTTTTAGTGAATAACACAT
The DNA here is from genome assembly GCF_049350105.2 of Macaca mulatta. Classification (NCBI taxonomy): domain Eukaryota; kingdom Metazoa; phylum Chordata; class Mammalia; order Primates; family Cercopithecidae; genus Macaca; species Macaca mulatta. The sequence goes on from NC_133422.1 coordinate 69,466,747, forward strand.
ATTTCGATATTACATATGGATGTTTCTTTGTATGAAGGCAAAGTTTCAATATTCAGAATACTATATGCCCCATTACAGTGTGAATTTACAATTGTCAAGTAACATAGCTCATTATAATGATTTTAATTATATATATATATATATCAGTGTTTTGTTCCTCAATGTAAAAATTATTGACAACAACTAAAATACGGAAGGAAAAGAAGTCACTTTTAGATCCTCTAATAAATGTCAACATGTACCAATTTGAAATATTATTACTAGCAATATTTCATAACATAATCATGCATCATTTCTAATAGATTTACAATAGATGAAATTATGGAAACTTTATTCAATACCAATAAATGGTACTTATTGACCATACATGATTGGTCAATTTTAATATTATACAGGTATTTTGAGAATATTTGGTAGCCATAATTACCAATAATTCAGATGAATTAGGCTGTGATTAATGCAAATTTAATAAAGTTATAAGTAGAAAATTTCTAGCTAAACTTGGCAAAAATGGCATTGGACAGGGATGCATAATATTATTGAAACTGATGTGAGTTCTCTGTTTATTTTAAGCAACACATCTATAATCTCATGCTGAAAGCAATGACCTTTGGGGTTTTCTACAACCTTAACCTTGGAAACAGACTATTGCTCATGCTCTAGTTGTCAATTTCTAAATCACACTCCCCCATGCCTTTGAGATTGACCAGTTTTCAAACATCTCTGTTACATTTTATTTAGTCTGCTGTCAGGATCAACCGAGCCAAAACATGAAAAAAAAAAAAAAAGGTATAAAATCTAGTTATGAGACATAGATTATACTGGCCAATTTTGTAAAAACACTCATTGTTTTGTTGAAGATAAGGAAAGCCAAGTATATTTTACCATTTCTCTTCTCAAGAAAAGATAGTCATCTAACAAATTGATGCTGCAGATGGGAGCAGCCAGTTAACTGCCACACACAGGGCTGATTCTTCAAATATAAAAAATGTAAACATAAACTCTCCCTCCCACTCCCCACCCAAGGGTAACAATGTGAAAAGGGATTGTGTATTGCCATGTACATAGCAGATGTTGGACAATGATTAATTAAATGTGAATAATTGGCATTGTAAATGTTACTTATCTGTCAAAGAAACAAAATATAACACTTCAACGCTGACAAAAGTCATTTTGCTCTGATTTTGTGGGGTTTATTTAGATAACTGTCATTTGTTTTCTTTTTACTTTTTTCTCCTCTCCTCCCTCTTATTCCGCTTGGTGATTTAGGGTACTCTGTCATGGTCTCAGGTGTTTGTGTCTGTTGGGACCCTTGGCCACTCCAAGTCTGCTGTAGAGCAAACCAAATTGTTTCTGAGTGCCACAAGGGACATGCCTCTCTTAATAAAACAGAAAACAGCATCCTCCAAGGTTTCAGCTAAAAAGAGGCTGGGAAACAATGACTGGCTGACATAGCTGAATCTTTTCCCTCCAAAAATAGATGTAGTGTCATTCATTTCCTGAAAAATAAAATGGACTGTATTAGTCTGTTCTTGCACTGCTATAAAGAAACACCTGAAGCTGGTAATTCATAAAGAAAAGAAGTTTAATTGGTCCACAGTTCTGCAGGCTGTTTAGGAGGCATGGCTGGGGAGGCCTCAGGAAACTTTCAATCATGGTGGAAGGCAAAGTAGAAGTAGGCACATCTTGCCTGACCAGAACAGGAGGAAGAGAGAGTGGAGAGGGAGGAGCTACACATGATTAAACCACCAGATCTTGTAAGAACTCACTCACTATCATGAGAACAGTAAGGGGGAACCTGCCCCAATGATCCAGTCGCCTCCCACCAGGCCCCTTTTCCAGCACTGAGGATTACAACCCGACATGAGATTTGGATGGGGAGACAAGTTTGAAACCATACCATGGATGTAAGTGAATTGGTGGCCCATCCTTCCCCATGTATCTGTTAGTATGGGAACTGCCTATACACAAACACATTCTTTCAAAAGTAATATCCTCTGAGGGGCTGGTTCAAATTCCTCGGGCTGTGAAAGTAAGCAGATTGCCTCTGCCCTGTGGATCTCACTAAAGGTCTAAAGCCATATGGATGGACAAAAGAATGCTCTTAAGCAGAGATAGGTTAAAACATAGTAAATCCATAGAATGGATTACAATACAGCTATAAAAATTCACGAGGTAGAGGAATATGTATTGCTATGTGAAATAGTTAAGCTGTTAACTAACAGTCAGTAGGCTTGCATTTTTCTTTTCTCTCTCATGATTTTCTATTCTCCTGATGATAAAAATGAGAGGGAAGGACTTTGGGAGTGCAGCCTGGACTTCTCACTTGAAAGAACCACCAACGGAAGTTCTGGAGAGTCTGGGTTGCTGTCCCCATAGAGCCTCTGCAGGGAATGGGACGGGAGAATGAGAACTCAAGAGGCAAACATGAAACAAGCACAGTGGCCTCCAGCAGGCTTTTTCTTCACAAATGGAGACTGGAAACCCGCCCTCACTGGGCCTGGGTCCACATCAGCTACCACCTATGTAGGTACCATCAGCTCACCCAGAAGTAAGTGGTTCCCGAAGACTGACTGTTCTGACTGTCTATAATGGAGGCAGCAGCTCCCTGGCTCTGACAGCTTGCCCCAAACTACTGATTGCAGTGAGCTAAGCAGGCTTGTGAAGTGTAATGAATCACAGTCTCCTTCTCTTCCCAAACACAACTTCAAAGTCTAAGTGGCAGAAGCCAAGAGCAACTCTGACCATTATTGCACATCTTTTAAGGATGAGGTCCAGCCCCTCTGCAGATAGACTGTTAGAGGCCAGCTGGTCCTCTCTTGTGGACCCCTATCTTCTCCCATGTTGCACCTTCCTTACCTGACCATGGATTTAGCATGCCACTTCCAATGAACTAGGGCAACCTTTACAGAACGGAAGGGAATCAGAGTGTAATTTAAAGAAAGGGGAGACATTTAGACCTAATATTGAACATATGTGTAATTTCAGAATTGGGACTGTTGAACAAAAGATTGGTTTGGCTTTCATTGCACTTTATTGAAGACATTGTTTAAAAAAAGATTCTGAGGAAAGCTTTTTTTTAGCTAGAGTGAGACCGGGACGATAAATTTGACTACCAGTGTTGAATAGTCCAGAAACAGCTGCCCAGGAAAAGCCACCTAAGAGGTCCAGGGAAGAGGAAGGGAGTTCACACATCTGGCAAAAGTGATTGAAGAAAGCAAGTGTCCCCGTCCAGAGAGAGCAGCAGAAGATCACCATTGACTGGTCTCTCAGTTTGGCACCTACACAGGGCTTGTGCCTTCATTCAGTCAAGGCCAGAGATACAGGAGTGGGAAAGCTGACTCTATATACTCAGGCAAGATTGTGGGGAGGAGGTGGGAACAACTGAACAACTTAGCAGGAGGAGAAGACTCAAGGTGATTGGAAGAGGCCTTGGCCATCAAAGGAAAGTCAAGACAGAGAAAGTGGCCAAGGTGGTTGTAGGAAAGAAAAGAGAAAGTGGTTACTAGAGCAAGAGAGTAAAAATGATATCAAATGGAGCCAAGAACTTGTAATTTTTTTTTCTCTTCGCCATTAATAAGGGCCTGAGCTATGACAGTAAGATTTCAACATAAACCAGGAAGCACACAGAAATATGTCACAGATGTGAGAACTTCTCCATCTCTGGAAAGGTCTGAGAAAAGGCCCACACCTTGAGCTCCAGGGAAGATGACCTAGGTCCCTTCACCTGTCCATGCCTCAGCCATGCAAGTAGAGTGAAGAATATGTGGAGAATAAAATCTGAGGAGCACAGGGATTTGAGCTTCCACATGAATTGCCGATGCTGTTTGCTATGTTTTCTTTCTGAATCTTAAATTTCTGTTTAGAAACTCTGTTAAAATCACTGTCGTATATTTCAGATATTCTATTATTCCTCAGTAGTTGGGGAAGGGTGGTTGGGGTAAGGCAAAAATTTCTTTAATTCATGCAACTTCTTTTTTGGTGGGAGTATTTAAACTGATGACTCATGGACAAAGGTATTATGCAAGGATTTCCTGATGGGAATGCAAGAAAAGGAATGAGTTTTCTTTAATTATGTACAAGAAGTATCAAAGGGGCATTTAAGAACCATGTAGCAATAGGATATGAACATTTGGAAGAAAGGGTAAAAATAAAAATACTCAAGCTAAGTCATTGCACACAATTAAGTATTGAATACCTGTTGGATGCTAGAACTATATTGGGTGCTAGTCATATAACATTGAACAAAGTGTGACCTTAAGCTCAAGGTATTCAGAGTCAGTGGAAAAGACAAGACTATAGAAGACAAATTTACCATACTTTATGGCAGGTTCTCTTTAAGTTAATGGTATATGGTAGTACAAAGGAAGAGGGTTCAAATTTATCTGCTTACTATGCTTTCACAGTGATTTATAAAAAAAAATGAGTAAAATTTCAGCGAGAAATAGCAATTGAATAGATTTGATCATGCTAACTCTGAAATGCTTCTGACTTTTGACATCAGCCGAATGAATAAACTGCACTGGACATAACCTATCCAGTCGATTCATGGTTCCTGTAGCATAAAGTAAACTTAAGTACTCTTTTTTTGTTGGCCAGGCACAGTGGCTCATGCCTGTAATCCCAGCACTTTGGGAGGCTGAGGTGGGCAGATCACCTGAGGTCAAGAGTTCAAGACCAGCGTGCTTAACGTAGTGAAACCCTGTTTCTACTAAAAGTACAAAAAAATTGCCAGGTGTGGTGGCACACGCCTGTAATCCCAGCTACTTGGGAGGCTGAGGCAGGAGAATTGCTTGAACCCGGGAGGTAGAGGTTGCCAAGATCATGCCATTGCACTCCAGCTTGGGCAACAAGAGTGAAACTCTATTTCAAAAATAAATAAATAAATAAATACTTTTGTAGCTGCAGAAATGTTTATCAGTTAAGTTTGTAAATGATACAATGGTTTTGTATGATTTAAAAAGATGTCTCCGAATATAGGCCACAGACTATCATTTTCCCACCCACACCCTAACCTCCAGGAACCTGAAACAGATATTCCTTGAAACAGTTCATTTTATATCCATTTTGAAAAAATCTATTATTATTTATTCATGATGGCTTATCCCTTTTTCAGCTGAGTTGCTTGAAGCAAGAGAAGAATAAATGTTCTAACCTAGGTTTCAGGTTGAGTATGAACCTCAGCTCAGACTTGATTCTCTGTGTTTAACAGAACTGTCTTCTTAGACATCACCACCTCTTGCCAGAGCTTTAGAAACAAATGAATGACTTATTCTCCTATTATGAAGTCCCTTTGGTTGCTTTGAATAATTCTCTAGAGCTTTCTTCTTCTCCTTCTTTCTTCACTAACATTTTAGAAGAAAATGCCATGGAAACAGGTTACTTTCATCATAGACAGTAATTTAAAACTTTAGAAAAATGGTTATTTCTCTGTATAAAATTCATGATGATTAATACATTCTTACACTAGTTCTCTCTCTGTTAAAACAACTTACTAGTCTGAATAGGCCTTTAGTCTCAGGATTATAAGAATATCTTAAACTCCTATTATATATCTCAGGATGATAACAGAAGCCTAAGTAGTATATCAACCTGCTTATTATTGTAATAAAGTAATATGAAAACTTACATCTAAAATCTAAAATATAAATCCATGTCCATCAGCAAGTAACGCTGATCATTCTGGGGTTACAAAACGCCTATGCATAGTGGTGGTACTCAGTCTCCCCTTATACAGCATGCAGCATCACAGCATCACAGCAGATAAGATTTGGTAAAGATGGCATTCCATGACCATTGAAATAGAAATTCTCTAATGGCACCTAGAGATATTCAATCCATCAAAATATCACAACATCAAAATGGTCCAAATAATTTTGTTTTTTTTCTACAACCCACAGATTTCTCATGGGCTGAGCTCAACAGTATTTGCCCTCACAAATTAGCAAACAGTGAGAAGCAATAATGATGCAAGAATCAACAAGGAAAAAAAAGAGTTTTTCTTTTTTGTTTTGTGCTGTTTCTTCTCTGTCACCCAGGCTGGAGTGCAGTGGCATGATCTCGGCTCACTGCAGCCTTGATTTCCCAGGCTCAAGCAATCCTCCCACCTCAGCCACCCAAGTAGCTAGGACCACAGGCATGTGCCACCATGCCTGGCTAATTTTTTTATTTTTAAATAGAGATGGGGTTTTGCCATGTCACCCAAGCTGGTCTCAAACTCCTGGACTCAAGTGATCCTCCTGCCTGGGCCTCCCCAAGTGCTGGGATTACAGGCATGAGCCACGGCACTCCCCAACCCTCCGCCTAAGAAGTTTTTCAAAAGACAATGAGAGAATAAAAAGTTTTAATTAAACAATTTTCAAAGGCATACATCAGGCAATAATTATGACTGCTGGTATAATATGCTATTATATTGAAAAGATTAGGTATCAAATATATGCATCTCTGGTGCTATGCCAAATGCTGGGTGATTCCTTTCTTCAAATCAAGTAATAGGTAACATAAGTTTTAAGACTTGTTTAGAACATCCAGTTATTTTTATTTATTTATTTATTTATTTATTTATTTATTATTATTATACTTTAAGTTGTAGGGTACATGTGCATAACGTGCAGGTTTGTTACATATGTATACATCCAGTTATTTTATTACAGCATTTCTAAATACTTTTTGTGATCGCTAGCTTGCTACATATATAGAGTATGAATCTCATTTCACAATCTCAGTTGTGCACAAAATGTGATATCATAATTTTATGATAATGATTTAATAGTTACTTTGAGCTACCATTTTACTAGATGATAGAAATTTGATGTAATTCTTAAGATTCTGTATAGTGTTGAGGCTACAGGGGGTAGAGGTATAGCCAGTGGTGTGCCAGTAGACAAGCACTGGGAGGGAAAAAGCCCCCTTATTACAGATATACCTTAGAGATATTGCAAGTTTGGGTCCAGATTATTGGACTAAAGTAAATATCACAATAAAGTTCATCACACACATTTTTTGGCTTCCCAATGCATATAAAACTTATGTTTACAATATACTACAGTCTACTAGGTGTGCAATAGCACTGTGTCTAAAAAATGAATAGACTTTAATTTTAAAATACTGTATTACTAAAAAAAAAAAACCAACGATCTGAATTTTCACCAAATTGTAATATTTTTGCAATGTCTTATTCTAAGAAATTTCCACAGCCACCTCACGGTGGTAGTTCCTGAAGGTTATGGTGGCCGTGGAAATTTCTTAAAATAAGACAAAAATAAAGTTAGCTACTTCAATTGACTCTTTTTTTCCAAACAAGCTTTCTCTGTAGCATGTGATGCTGCCTGATAGCATTTTACTCACAGCAGACATTCCTTCAAAATTGGAGTTAATCCTCAAAGTCTGCCATTGCTTCATCAACTACATTCACGTAATATTCTAAATCCTTTGCTGTGGTTTCAAAAGTATTCACAGCATCTTCACCAGTAGTAGATTTCATCTGAAGAAATCACTTTCTTCGCCTATATGTAAGAAGCAACTCTGTCCTTTTAAATTTTACCATGAGATGGTGACAGAATGAGACTGTCCCAAAAAAAGAAAATTTACCACGAGATGGCAGCAATTCAGTCACATCTTCAAGCTTTACTTCTAATTCTAGTTCTTTTACTATTTCTATCACATCTGCAGTTACTTTCTCCACTGGTATCCTGAACCACCACCTCCCCAAGTCACCCATGAGTTGGAATCAACTCCTTCCAAATTCCTGTTAACGTTGACATTTTGACATCCATGAACCACAAAAGTTCTTAATGGTATCTATAACGGTGAATCCTTTCCAGAAAGTTTTCCATTTAAGAGCGAACAGAGAAATCACTGTCTATGGCAGCTATAGTCTTAAAAAATACATTTTATATATTCTTAAATAATAAGACCTGAAAACTGAAATGACTCCTTGATCCATGAGATGCAGAATGGATGTTGCATTAGCAGGCATGAAAACAAAATTAATCTCCCTCTACATCTTCAGAGCTCTTGAGTAACTAGGAGCATTGTTAATGAGTAATAATATTTTGGAGGAACTCTTTCTTTTTTGAACAGTAGTCTCAACAGTGGGCTTAAAATATTTAGTAAAACATGCTTTAAGCATACATGCTATCATCCAGGCTTTATTTCTCCATTTATACAGCACACACAGCATAGGTTTAGCATTTGTAAGGGTCCTAGAGTTTTCATAATGGTAAATAAGAATTGATTTTAACTTAAAGTCACCAGCTGCATCAGCCCCTAACAAGAGCGTCAGCCTATCTTTTGAAGCTTTGAAGCTGGGCACTGTCTTCTCTCTAGGGATAAAATTTCTAGATGGCATCTTCTTCAAATAGAAGACCATTTTGTCTACACTGAAAATCTGTTGTTTAGTGTAGTCACCTTCATCCATGATCTTAGCTAGATCTGCTGGATAACTTGCTACAGTTTCTACATCCATGCCACAGTCCTCTCAGTTATGCAAGAAACATTCTACTAGGTGTTGGGAGATTTTATGAGGCTAGCCCACTCCTAGAGTAAAGAGTATCAGCACTTGCTCCTCCACCTTGCACTCTTATGTTATGAAGATGGCTTCTTTCCTTAAAACTCATGAGCCAAACTCTGCTAGCTTCTGACTTTTCTTCTGCAGCATCCTTACCTCTTTCAGCCTTTAAAGAATTGAAGAGAATTAGGGCCTTGCTCTGGATTAGGCTTTGGCTTAAGGGAGTGTTGTGGCTGGTTTGATCTTCTGTCCAGACCACTTGAACTTTCTCATTGTTGTTGTTTCTCCATATCAACCATAATAAGGCTGTTCTGCTTTCTTATCATTCATGTGTTTACTGCAGTAGCACTTTTAATTTCCTTCCAGAACTTTTCCTTTTCATTCACAACTTGGCAAAATGGTGTAGAAGGCCTTGATTTTGGCCTATCTGGATTTCAACATGCTTTTCTGCCTAAACTTAATTATTTCTAGGTTTTGATTTAAACTGCAAGATGTGTGACTCTTTCATTAGGCTGATGCAAAAGTAATACAAAAGTATAAGGTTGGTGCAAAAGTAATGGCAAAACCGCCATTACTTTAGCACCAACCTAACACTTGAAGCTTTGAACACTTAGTGGCCATTATATGGTTACTAATTGGCCTCATTTCAATATTGTTTGTCTCAGGGAATATGGAGGCCCCAGGAGAGGGAGAGAGACAAGGAAGTGGCCATTTGGTGGAGCAGTTGAAATGCCCACAACATTTGGTGGAGCAATTGGAACACCCAAAACATTTATCAAAGTTCACCATCATATATGAGTGCTGTTCATGTCACTCCAAAGTAATTGCAACAGTAACTGATCACAGATATGATTTTAAAAAAGTTTGATTTTAAAAAAGATATGATTTTAAAAAAGTTTAAAACATGATGAGAATTACTGAAATGTGATGCAGAGACATGAAGTAAGCATATACTATTGGAAAAGTGGCACCAGTAGATTTGCTGGACTTAGGGTTACTGCAAACCTTCACTTTGTATTAAAAAAATGCAATATCTGTGAAGCTCAACAAATCAGTGTGCAATAAAATGAGGTATTCCTACAGCAGTATTTGCCAATTTCCTAATGCAAATGCTTCTGTGAAGGCCAAATTAAAGGTGCAGAGTTGGAAGAGATGCACACAATCGGCTTCTGCAGGTCAATGTGAACCAGCTTCCACATGCCACTGGCACGTATCTGGTCCTCAGAGTCATCAATCGTCCTATTTCCAACATGGGCTTTGTCAGTAGGTCACTCCCACTTGAGACCTCTTCTGGTCTTCCACCTCTCTGTTAGTGCCACATTGTTTTCAGTTATGCAAGAAACATTCTACTAAGCATTGGGAGATTTTATGAGGCTGACTCAGCCCTAAGATCACAAAACAGACATTTTCTCTTTTCTAGCACTAGGATGGGAACTGAGGAGCTGATGGTTCTATGACTATCCCTCTGTGCTTTCAGATCCTTAGACCCATTTGGGAGATCCATTGTCTTCCCCATGGGTCTTGGCTGAAGGCAGTGGGTCATAGAGGATGCCTGCCAATGTCTTAGCTCTTTTTGATTCCTTGATGGCTCCCTCTACCTCTCCTCTTATCCTAAACATCTTTTACCTAGTTTGAGCAAAGGTTAAAACAGATACTGCCTTATCATATATTCTTCCACATGTTTTCTTCTTGCCTGAAATCCTAGGTTTTTGATATTCTAAAGCCAGGAATTTTATCCCTTTATCAGTGCATTTTTTCGTGACGATGTGTGTTTTAGATGCCTGACCTGGGAAAGGGTCATGGAATATGGGGATCTATAGAAATACAGGGGAAAATTATCTGTTAATATATTAAAATATTTCTGTCACCTATTTCCTCTTCTATTAAGCTTTGTTCTGGGAACCCTAAATAAATGAATATAATACACACATATACATACACACACACGTACAGGAAGAGAGAGAGAGAGAGAAAATGTTTATATATATACCAAGTTAATATGATCATTTATCCTTTGAGGTAATACATTAAATTACTTCCTAATACAAGAATCTCTCTTTTCATTCACCTTACAGAGTGTTACTCTTCTTGGATTTAAATAAAAAATGTTAGAAGATTTAGTTAGGAAACAATCTATATTATTACTGGAGAAATGGTTTGAATTGAATGCTGAATCTAAATAATCATTTAAAAATATCTTCAACATCGCTAGTCATTAGAAAATGCAAATGAAACCCACAGTTAGATACTACTGTACATCTATAAGAATGACAAGAAAGAAAACACACAAAAAACAGAGCATCAGTTGCTGTTATAAATGCAGTGTACCTAAAACTCTTACACAGTACTGGTGGTAGTAATAGAAATGATACAGCCACTGTGAAAAATCATTTTGGGAGTTTCCTATAAAGTTAAATGTTCACTTACTATATATGACTCACAAATCCCATGTCTGGGTATTGACCCCAGGAAATAAAAACTTATTTTCATGCAAAAATTTATACATCAACTTCTGGTGCCTTAATTATAATTACCAAAAATTGAAAATGATGCAAAAGTCCTTCAACTGGCAAAAGGATAAGTAAAAAATGTTATGGTCTTAAAAAGGAATACTATTCAGCAATAAAAAAGCAGTAAACTACTGCTAAATGCAACTATGTAGGTGAATCTCAAATACGTTATGCTAATTTAGTGAGGCCAGGCTCGAAAAAAACTACATACTATATGCCTTCCTTTCTATGATATTCTAAAAGTGACAAAACTTTGCTTTATAGAAAATAGAGTAGTGGCCAGGCTTGGTGGCTCACGCCTGTAATCCCAGCACTTTGGGAGGCCGAGGTGGGTGGATTGCCTGAGCTCTGGGGTTCATGACCAGCCTTGGCAAAATGGTGAAACCCCATCGCTACTAAAATACAAAAAATTAGCTGGGCGTAGTGGCATGCGCCTGTAGTCCTAGCTACTTGGGAGGCTGAGGTAGGAAAATTGCTTCAACCCCGGGAAGCAGAGGTTGCAGTGAGCCGAGATTGCGCCACTGCATTCCAGCCTGGGTGACAAAGCAAGACTCCATCTCAAAAAAAAAAAAAAAAAAAAAAATAGTGGTTGCTAGAGGCTAAGGATTGTGGTAGGGTGGGGTGTTGTTGATGTAAAGAATATGTTGGGGTTGTTAAAAAATAATATGTGCCAATGGGGTTATTCAAATCTTTAATTTTGGTGGTTGCTACATGATTTTATATATTTATCCAAACTCATATAATTGTATACTAATATAGGAGAATTTTATTGTATGTAAATCATACCTCAATACTTAGGCAAAAGAGACTCCAAAGTGTATGGAGAATTAAATTCAGGAAGCTTCTACCTCACTATGGGCTGAAAAGCAAAGGGAAAGTTAGAATTATTAAAATTTAGAAGATAGAAGAGAGCTCCAGAAAGCTAGAACTCAAATCTTTGCTGTAGAGAACAGCTCGCTGGTGCTCTGAAATCATGTGATGACATTTTCTCTAAGACTATAGGAAAAACCACACACTGGAATCAACTGTTACTCTTGAATGAAGTGCTGCTGGGATGATAGGATCAGGATCAAGAGGTAAGCAGGTAGGAGCCCTCCTCCAGGCATCCAGTTTTCCTCTAGCATTTCTAAAGGTATGCTTTAGCAGCCTAACAGGGAGTCACCTGGCTATACAGAAACGTGGTTTTCACAGTGCCGGCCTCAGCCTCAGCCTCAGAAAATGGAGTATAAATGGGTAGGTTTGAAGCTGAGGGCCACATTTCCCACGGTCAATGGTGTCTCTAAAATTTTCAAAACAAAGACACTTGGGGGATGTACATGGAGCTGCTCCAAATTGGATAAGTTTTATGTCCTACAAAACCTGGATCTACCCTGGATGGTAGTTCCTGAGGTCTCCAGGAAAGAGAATGTACTAGTGTGAGAAGAAGGCCAGGGCCAAATCTTAGAAGTAGAATTAGTGGAGAACAATGAGATAGACAGAAAAGGATAATTTAGGACATCAGGAAATGAACCAGAATTGTAATGCACTGTGAAATCAACTGGAGAGAGAGGACAGGATGGTGGGCAAGGGTAGGCCTTTGGAATGGGAAAATGAGTACCAATGCTCCTTCCCCTCAATGTGTCCACACCACCTGTTCTCTCTTTTTCTGCTGGGCTCCATAGCCAGGCTTATGTACAGTCCTATATCTGATGAAGCCCTTCTGTGTATGCTGAGATTCCTGATCCTCCATCACAGAATAGAAAATGAGCATTTGGGAAATAAAGAAAAACTAATAATCTCTAAAATTCTTCCCAGGAAAAACCACCACCTCGAAAACATTTTCCCAGGAAAGAGATTTCCATACTCAACCAGAGCTAGATTCTTGTTCACTCTGCAGCTAGACACTTTAAGCACTTAGAAAAGCCTGTTTACTGTAAAACAAATACTTTTTTTATTATTCAGAGAAGCAAAATGGACTGTACAAGATAAAACGCATCACACCATCTCCCTGTCTGATAAATTGTTTCCCAACAACAGCATCCACCGGCCTCTACTTGGGTGTCAATGTTAAACGTTAAGGTGAAGTTTGTTTCCTTTATGACTTTACTATTAGGGATCCTGAAGTGTTTGTGACCTACCTGGCCTCTCTTTTCCATGGACAGCCCCTAGGACACTACAGACACAAGGGATAAGAGAAAAATAGGAAACTCCGTGCTGTTTTAGTAGCAACTAAGCCAGTACCTGATGCCCCAACACAGGGAGTCTTTGACACGGTATTTGGAGCGTATAATATTGACTTGAGACCAAAGGGAAGCCCCCTATTTCCCCTTTTAATATAAATCTTAGATCCAGAAAGCTCAGGTGTGACTGCAGGCTCAGAAAGGAAAATGACATCTTTGAAGGTTGAATATTGAAGGTGAAGGTTGGGGAAGAAAAAGAGAACAAAATATCAGGTGGAGTTTTCTTGAAGCAGACCTGACTAGATCTGTTCCCACATGAACACAGAGAGCACCAGCAGGGAGGGGGAGAAGGAGGTCTGAGGGCCCTCCTAATATTAAGATGGAGCTGATTTTAAAATGGAGTCACCCTGGCTCTCCTATGCTCCCATTTCCCTAACACTTCTAGCAAAAACTAGCCGGTGAATATCATGGTCTTGAGATAAGAACCATAACAAGATGAGCAGCTCACCATACCTTAGGGGGAAGCCTAAAGGGGAAATGGTGAAGCTGACCTGCCACCTCATGAAGTTCAGTGACAATCTCCTCTTCTAACAAAGCTAAAGTCTTTTCTCAGTTAGGAAAAAATTGCTGTTGTGCAGCCTGGAGAGATTTACGGGAAATCAGAGACTCAATCTATCTTCGTAACAGCAAAGATTTTAATTTAGTATCACATGGCATGGGTATTTATGTCAAATAGAGACAACACCCATCATTCACTGGCTATACAACCAGTTGTAAGATTCTACCATATAAAATGTCTGTGAGTAAGTTAGTGTCAATTTGGAGGGGCATCAAGAAAATACTATTACACAGTGCTCGTTTCTGTGCTCTGTCTCTTCCAAGTTAAATAAGGGAGTGGCCTGAGTGAATGCTCATAAGTGAGTGACTTTTCAAAGAATGCTTCCCTTAATAAGCATGCACAGCATCTCAGGAGACAAATGTAGAGCTAAAGTGATCTTGTAAACTGAAGAATTAATAGAATAGGTTTCCACAGGATAATTGTTATATAACACCCAAGAAAAGAGCTTTTGCACAAGTTCAAATAGGCAAAGGTTTGACAAAACATAGGTTGGATAGGAAAGTAGGACCTGATGGGTGATGAGCTTGCTTCAAGTCTGCAACGAAGACCTGTCTGCAGTGTAAAACACAAGCACAACACCGAATGTATCAAAAACAAACAAAACAAAAAACACAGAAAAGAATATGAGCCATTCTCTTGGGGGGGAAATCAAAACATTCTGGGCATACACTTACCAAATGAATGAGGGTTATAGAGAATACAGAGAGGGTTCAAAGAAGAGCAGCAAACATGGTTTAATTGGATATCACACCAGAAAGAAATATTGAAAAAACAAGGTTTTTTTCCTGCTGGCAAAACATAAAACTTAGGAAATATTTTATAGTTATTCGATAGAAAAAGGGCTGTCAGAGACTGGCAATAAGCAGTTCTCTTGCCCTACAGTTGACATAATCAAAGAAAATTGGCTTAAACTATAACAGTCTGAGAGAGATTTATAATTTCCTATCTACTCAGTCAAACTGGAAAAATTCACTCTCTATTTATGAAGTGCAATTATGCCTTGTGTGTGCTGAAGGCATGCCCTGATCATATTATTCAAGTTCTTTTTTAAAGTCCAAGTCCTGTCATATTAGTATTTAACATAACACTACTCACAATTAAGCACTTAATATGGTATTTGGATGTTGTAATAAACAACAAAGATTTTCCTGTCTTGTAGCCAGTGAATATTGGTCAGGTGTGGAATCTTATTCCCTGAAGCAATTCATTCTGGTTTTAGCTTAAGAAACTTTAGGCTTCTTTGGATATTGATTTACAGAAAGAAGCCAAATAGAAAATTAGTTCCCATGTGAAAGTGTCTGCTTTTATGATAAAGTACTTTGGGCTAGGCATAATTGTCGGGTTTTTTTTTTTTTAATGTGGTCATAGTCTATTATGCAAATTAATCTTTCAGGATCTAAGTTATACCCAGTATAATATTCTTGCGTGCTATAGACATTAATTGTTATTTACAATGTGTCTATTATAAGTCTAATGTTGCTAAGTACAAAGTTATATGTTTTGCCAATTTAAATGCTTTTTAAAGATGTGCTTGTATGAGAATTCTTACACAGTATATGAACTGAACTGGGATGGTCTTCCTGGCAATCTTGAAGAAGGGAATAAATTCCTATGGTCTGCAACAGAGCCTAAGAAATTGTAGCATGTTGGTGGGGAGACGGAATAAGGAATGTTCATTTTAGTTCTGTGTTTGGCCTGTTAACACTAAAAACGATGGATGTGACTGATAATACAATGTAAGTGATAGATCATAGGTAGATAATAGATAGAAAGAGTTTAGATATCTTCCTATCCAAACTCCATTTTTCACTGACAAGTAAGAGAGGTCCAGAGATGCCAAATTGCTGTTTTTGCCTGGGTTTGATTTCATAATTTCTTATTCATTTTTGTAGTATGTGGTGTTTTCTGTCCTGATTTACTATTTTGTATGGGTAGACATTATCTTTTAATAATGCTAGGCAATATAGATGCATTAACTTCCTTGTAACTTTGCATCTTTTAACCAGGGTAAAATAATTTCTTTTAATTAGTAAGACAGTTCTAGTCTTAGGATTTGCTACTAAATTTCAATCAGAGAACAAGATGCTTTGAAAATTTATAATGGTGATTCTGACAGAATTTTAACTTCCTCACCACTGAGTCTCTGCTATAAAACCATCCATGCAAAGAACATGGTTCATTTATCTACAATGTTATCAACATTGGCCTTAAATTAAATCTTCATTCAATTTAACAAGATGCAACAATACAATGGCTATGATTTACTTGTGATATATATGACATAATCATAAAAAATCAGGTTACCAGAGCTAGCATTTTGCATCCTTATAATTGTTTAAATGATTTTTCATTTGTCTTTTGTAAGAGGAAGTCAAAATAATTTCACATGACATCAATATGCATGGAATACAGTGTATGTAACAGTTACAGTCTTCTAAAATATTTCTTATAACTAACAGTAATTTATTAAGTAATAAACCAGGAAGCTCATTAATGCAAAGCCATTAATTTTCTTCTTCTAATATTGTTATGAGAGAGATTCCATTTTAATTTCAACTGTGAGTGGTTGATGTAAGAGTGCAATTTTTACACCAGTAGTTAAAGAATGATTATATTTTGTTTCTGTCAAATAATTCTCAGGGTTTAATAATTTTTGGAATGTTACTCAGCATTCTATTAATAATAATAATGCTCCAACAAATTACTGATTCTCATAATGCATCTGATGTGTGCCAGGTAAGGTGTGAGATTTTGGCAAAGAGCGAAGCACGGACTTCACCCTCAAGGTGCTTGTGTTTTAAGCAGAGACAAGCATAGACACAAGTAGGCACCATGAAGTTTTATTAACTACAGTGATTGAAGTAGGATGTTTATTATTTTGGGTCATATAAAGGTGTCATTCCATGTGGCCTCTCGACATGCTGGCCAGCTGGTCTTCATATTTTGATACCCAGCCTCCTCTAAGAAATATTTCTTGACTCTCTGCCCAACTCCTGTACTCCTACCATGATCACCCATGTATTATTATCTAGTCAGTACCATATATATATAATATATATTTTATATGTTATATATGTATATATTTGGAGTGCTCAATGACTGTTGGAGTAATTAATTATCTTAATTAACTTACTTTGGCTCAGAGGCAGGGCTTCAAACATTTATGTTGTAAATTTGGTTGAATCCCAGTTGAGAAGTATGTTCCTGCAAATTTGTGCTCACCAGAAAATGAAGTGGGTGACAAAATAGTATGAAGTATCAAGGAATAATGCCCCTTCTTGAGTCTTCAGACTACCTGCTGGCCCCTTCCACTCATAGGTAAAGAGAAAGTACAGAGAACAAATATTTTTATGTTATTTCACTTCTTAAATTCAGTGAAGCATCTTTTCCTGGTAGCCAGACACCCTACCCAAAGCCCCAAGGCAGAGTGAACAAGTAAAATAAATGACTCTAATTCTCCCAATCCAGCACCCCCCTTCCACGATTCCCCCACCCCACTCCATGGCTATATACCTTTGTCTGAGAAGTTGGAGGAATGAGAGTTGGAAACATAAGGAAAGGAAGAATGAAGTGCACAGCCTCCTGGGTAATCTCAATAATGGAGACAGTGGGTGGATTTTCTCCCAAGCTTAGGGGTAATTTTAAATACACGATTTGCTTCTCTCCTGGTGTTTGCTGTTTAGCAGAACCCCAGATCCAGGTAGAACAGGAGAGCAACAGGGAAGGGCACCAGAAAGTGGGCAGTAACAGATTGAGGTGGAAGAAAGCAAAGACTGCCTCATGTGTGCAAGGCAGGAATTTCCAAGATTCCTATGGCCACAAACAGTGTAGGGGCAGGTGTTAGCTTCTCCTAGGGAGCATGACTTTGTTGTCAAACAAAAACTTGCCCAAGAAGGAAGATCTGATTAACAGAGCTATGATGGATAGAAAGCTCATGGTTGGCAGGAGGGGAGAGTTGGGGAGGCGAAGAAACCCCAACCATATCTCATCAGGATTACCATGTCCAAGTAGTTACTGAGGAGAACCCAAGTGATGGTCCTAAGAGTATCCAACATGCCTCATGACAGAGTCAGCAATTAGTTCCATCTACAGTAATAGAGGCAACCATCAAGGCTTTGCAGTCAGGCATCACCAGAGCCCTAGGACAGTGCTGGGCTTTGGCTTTGCCCCTTTTCTGAAAGGTAGCTGTGTGCAGGCATGCAAGGACACCACGCACCCTGGAGGAAGCTTTGCACTTAATGACGCCTACAGTCTTAATGCCTAGTTTCAGCTGGAATATTTTTGGATTACATTGAGTTGACTGAAATGGGATAGCATGACTAACTTGCTCCAAGCAGATAGAGGGCTCAGACGATGAGATCAAAAGTCGAGAGAAGCATATCAGGTGCAAAATAAAGCAAAATCCTTGTTTGCAAACATCTGATTCATTAAAGTAAAATTCATACTTGTTACATGTTGGAGGAGTATTCATTGCTTCTTTTGGAGCATGTGGGAATTAAACCTATCTATTTAGGAGATATAGATCCCAGTTTCTCAATTCTTGGGGAGGAAAACCCAAGATAAAAATTAACATTAACTAGGGAAGGATGTGCAGCAGTAGAGAAATGAAAAAAAATTGTTTTCTGTTTTAGGTTTTTGCATTAAATCTTCTCTTCAGCTCACTGAACTCTCTTAAATGAATCCCAAAGGTGGATTCATCCACCCTTCCAGATGCCCCCTCCTCTGCAACCCATTCACATCAAGAATTGTGACTAACCACTGTGAGAAGAAAAACAGAAATGGGCAAATATGGCTCAGGATTTGAAAGATGTTTGCAGGACCAATGCATCTGCCAGAGAGATGTGAAGAAATGGCCACAGGCTTGGAGAGAAAAAGAGGAAAGTCCATAGAGTATGGTGGAGAGATAACTTTATGGTCCAGGAAATGGGAAATTTTGCTTGAGAGTTCCAGACAGCTGACTCTGGAAGCTGCCTCAGTGTCAAGCGGTCTTCGTGCTGCCCTAACAGCTAGCAGATGGAGAAACGTTTTCATTTTAAATCATTCTCTAGGACACTGGTTCTGCAAATGCAATGCTTGGACAAGCGACATCAGCATCATCTGGACTCTCCTGTTAGAAACACACATTGTTGGACCCAACACCAGATCTTTACTGAAACAGAAACTCTGGATTGGAGTCCAGCAATCTGTGTTTAACAAACTCTGCAGTTGATTCTGATACATACTTGAGTTTGAGCGCCCCTGCTCTATTATGTGAAGGGTGTTGGTGATGAAGCATGTCTTAAATGTTAATACATTACTTTTGTCTTCGGCATTTTCTTCTAAACTCCTGGCACACTTTCTGCATATTTTGATATTGGTGTTTTCATAAGCTCATTGAAAGTGCCAGATGAAGGCGGTATTCAGGCAAGAGCTTGAACTCTTACTTCATTTTGAAGTGATCCTAAATAGTTTGTTGATTGAAACACAAGTGGTGGCAGTTGTCTACTCATGACACCAGGTATAACAACCAAGTATGATTAATGCCAGCCATGTCACAAATGCCACCTGCCTAAAGATGCCATTGATATAAGACACATGTTAAAATATTTTAAAAGATAAAATTTTAAAAAGTGAAACAACATGTATTAGAAATGATGAAATATGACCAGGCATGGTGGCACACATCTGTACTTCCAGCTACTCAGAAGGCTGAGACAGGAGGATTACTTGAGTCCTGGAGTCTGAAGCTGCAGTGAGCTATGATTGTGCCGCTCCACTCCAGTCAAAGCAACAGGGTGAGAAAGAAAGACAGAAAGACAGAGAGAAAGAGAGAAGGAAAGAAGGGAAGGAAGGAAGGAAGGAAGGAAGGAAGGAAGGAAGGAAGGGAGAGAAGAGAAAAGAAAGAAGGAAAGGACAGAGAAAGAAAAGAGAGAGAATGCACTCCAGCCAAGGCAACAAAGTGAGACCCTGTGAAAGAAAGAAAGAAAGAAGAAAGAAAGAGAGAGAGAAGGAAAGAAGGAAGGAAGAGAACAGAAAAGAAAGAAGGAAAGAGAGAGAGAGAAAGAGACAGAAAGAAAAGAGAGAGAATGCACTCCAGCCAAGGCAACAAAGTGAGACCCTGGGAAGGAAGGAAGGAAGGAAGGAAAGAAGGAAGGAAGGAAGGAAAGAAGGAAGGAAGGAAAGAAAGAAGGAAGGAAGGAAGGAAGGAAGGAAGGAAGGAAGGAAGGAAGGAAGGAAGGAAGGATGGAAGGAAGGGAGGGAGGGAGGGACGGAGGGAGGGAGGGACGGAGGGAGGGAAGGAAGGAAGGAAGTAAGGAAGGAAGGAAGGACGGAAGGAGGGAAGGAAGGAAGGAAGGAGGGAGGGAAGGAAGCAAGGAAGGAAGGAAGGACGGAAGGAAGGACAGAAGGAGGGAAGGAAGTAAGTAAGTAAGGAAGGAAGGAAGGAGGGAGGGAGGGAGGGAAGGAAGGAGGGAGGAAGGGAAGGAGGGAGGGAAGGAAGGAAGGAAGAAAGGAAGGAAGGACAGAAGGAGGGAAGGAAGGAAGGAAGGAAAGAAGGAAGGGAGGAAGCAAGGAAGGAAGGAGAGAGAAAGAAAGAAAGAAAGAAGAGAGAAAGAAAGAAAGAAAAAGGGAAGGAGAAGAAGAGAAAAGAGAAAGAGAAAGAAAGAAAGAAAAAGAAAAAAGAAAACAAAAGAAAAGAAAACAAAAGGAAAGGAAAGAAAAGAAAAGAGGGGAGGAGAGGAGAGAAGATAGGAGGGCAGGGCAGAGGAAGGGAAGGGAAGGGCAGAGCAGGGCAGGGGAAGGGAGGAGAGGAGAGAGGAGGGGAAAGGAGGGAGGGAGGGAGGGAGGAGGAGAGGAAGAGAGGAAGGGAGGAAGGAAGGGAAGGAAGGATATGATGAAATATGACAATCCAGAGAACCAATGCATGAATTTACAATGATAATTAACACAGTCAAGTTACTGTGGGTGAGAAAGCAAGGCAGACACTCAGTGTATTATTATAGAAACAAGAGGACATAAGTTCATTCTACCTCCAAAATGATTGGAGGCTGGGTCCCACAACTATGGATCCTGAGGCCTGGGATAAGCAAGGCTATGGGTGGGATGTTTCTGATGTGGTCAGGGGAATTAAGAGGATCTATTCAAGCCAATGTACAATCAGGAAAGGGACAAACTCTCCAGACACTGAAATCCTGGAGATAGGATGTCACTAAGGAAGAAATGGATGAAGATCATCCAGGCTCATTATAGTGCGATATTACTTCCTTCTCAATCCTGCCTTCAGATTGCTCCATCTATCCCTATCTGGGCCCAGATAAATGTGAACTCTGTGGGTAACATGTTTTTGTCTTGCCTGTGCAAAGACTTACACAACTCCACTGGGATTATAAGCACAATTGTATATATTGGGAGTAAGGGCAGCTATGCTTGGAAATATAGGTCTTTTAAAATTGGAAATGGGGGTCAAAAAATGTCAACTAAAAACAAGTTTGAGTCTCTGCCCTAAGAACTAAGGCTATCTTTCCTAAGTACATGACTTCAGCTTAGGCGATCAGTATCTGTCCCTTCATCCTCTCGTGGGTCACATCATGCAGGGCATGCAGAAGCTAATTTTCTACTTGGTCACATGTAAGAGGTTTTTGAGACAAGTTTATCACAATTTCATATCCCATTCTCATTGTTAGCTTCTGAGGAAGCCTACAATCTTTGAACTTAAAGGTTCATACTCAGTTCCATGATAAACTCAATTTTTTCTATTCCAGCTCACTCTGCATATTGAAATAATTACAACCATTCTCATAATTTTTAGGATAACATGAGAAAACATGCTGAAAATGTGTTAATTTTTTAAAGTTTTAATTAAAATATAACATATAATTTTAATTGAATAAATAAAAACAAAAACCTATGGTTAACTTAAATCAGAAAAATATTTGACTTGCTTCATATTTCCCTAAGAATTAGTCCCATGCTAATACTAGGGTGAATTACCTACAACTGCATGGAAAAGACAAAACTGGGCCCATAGGAAACACAGGAAAAGAGTAAGCCTATTACTCTAAATGAAAGCCCTCAGTGACTAGTTATGCTTGGCAGCAATGTTTTTCTCTAGAATAAATAGCTATGATTCTCAGTTGGTTGGTCATGATTAACCAACTAATCTTTCAGGCCAATTTGCCCCTTCAGGCCCAGTGTCTGGTGACATGCTCTGTGAGCGTTAGCTAGAGGGCATTCTGAAGTGGGACTGGGTTGGTGGATGCCAGATAATCCCTCTTTGCTCTCAGGAGTGACTTGTGGCCTTGGAGAGAGGTCTCCCAAGTCTGTCTATAACCCACTCTCAGCTCTCTCGCTCTCCTGTCCAAGTGTTAGCTTATCTGTATATCCTCAGGTGAATTTTTCATTTCAACTGTTTTCGGTAGAAGTCCTTCTTTCCTTGAAAGAAGTGATGCAGATATAAAAAAATTTGCAGATTTAAAAGTAGTTTATCCCCAGTAGGAAGCCAACTCCAGAGTAACTGCTCACACTAATTCTGGCACTCCTTGCAGGGAGGTGGAGTGGCAGAGGGGAAAGAGCATGGGTTCTGGAGTGAGAGTCACCAGGTATGAAGCTTGATTCTGCCACCCATGACCTAAGCACATTACTCCATCTAAGTTTGTCTTTATTCATCTGTATGATGGAGATATTTTGTTTATATAAGTTGCTAAACTAAATGAAGTCACATACACTCTTGATGGAATATTGAGGATATTATTCAGAAATCCTGGACTTTGAGCTAGGATTAAACTAGAGTTGGATGAACTCTGGTTTGTCCTCTTGAGGTGGTGAGTGTGTTTGTATGAAAGGTGTGTGTGGATGTTTGAGAGCTGGACTCTGGAAGAGATGACACATCGCCTGCCAAGGATTTGCGCCACCCTTCCCTACTGTAGAAATGTAAGTGGGACCTATCTTCCTAGCTCCTCCTATATCCAGGTGGGCTACTTGAGTAGTTATTATCAATGAAATGAAAGTAATTGCATTGTTACAAAAATGATTATAAGTAAGGTAAATTCCTTCCTGGCTTAGATGCTTAGCTATCAGGATGCTTTCTTTAACTCCCTTTCCCCTTCCACCAGCTAGATATGATGTCCAGAATGATTGTAGGAGTGTTTCAGATGATCAAGGTGAAACATGAGGCACATTGAGTACATCTGTCCAGAAAAAGTAACATGATTCACATTGTTCCCATTACATATAGACAGTGTTTGGAATCTGGTAGTTGTCCAATTAAGACAGACTGGATTTATTTATTTATTTAATGCTGTAAATGTTACAATGTGACATTTTCAATCTATTGAGGTAGATAAACTAATAAAAATTGTAAGTATGGCAAATGTTAAAGTAAGGATAGTATGATGTACCAGGTGAACACACAGTAGAGACACCAACACAGACTGAGGGAAGGTTTCTAGAAATAAGTGACTTCCAAACGGATACCTAGAGGTTGGGAAGTTAACTTGGTGAAGAGAGGTTGTGTGAAGGAGTGTTGGATTTGAAGCTCCAAGGAAATTTCCATGTGAATATGCCTGCTGTGTGAGCTGTTATAGCTCAGACTGTGACCTAAAAACAGACTGGTAACATCACAGACAGAAACAGCAGAGGCAGCCGGGCACTGTCACCAGATCACCAACTACAAGGACTATAGTAGGAGGAGCAATACGTGGGGAAAGCTCTTCCCAAAGGACACTGGCAAGTCATTCGAGTAATGGGTGATAATCATCAACACCAGGGTGCCCCTTGAGCATGCAGTGACGCTCCAGTCAAGAAGATGAAAACTGGCAAAGCCGAGTTAGGTGGACAGGTGGGCAGAGACATTACTTCACAGGCAGCAGGATCACAGCCACTGCTTGAATTTTTTTGAACAGTGGTTCAGTCTGTGAGGCAAGGATTTGCAAGAGCAAATCAGGAGAGGAGGATCCAAAGTGGAAACCTAGGTCTGGTTACTGTGATGCACAAGGCTGACTCAAGCTCCAATTTGCAAGAAAATGACCCGGTAGGTCCCATACGTTATAGATAACAGAAAGTAAGACTCAGTGAGCAACATGGGAATGGTGGTCCATGCTGGATGTGGAGTCTGGATGGCCAGCTAATGTTGAATACCATCTCCTGGGTCCTGGAAGAGGAAGGAATTGAGAGAGAACCCTCCCTGTACTGTGAAGACCTCTTGAGGGTAGAGGGAAGTGGAGGCACAGGGAATGAGCAACACCAGTCTCTACACCGATACAGAAGGCAGAGGCAGGGCTTCCACCTCTAATTTATGGCCTAAGGAAAGTAGGTCCTTCTCTATGGGACTGTGTAGTCCTATTCGATTATGTGTTAGTCTGTTTTCAGGCTGCTGATGAAGACATACCTGAGACTGGGTAATCTATAAAGAAAAAGAGGTTTAATGGACTCACAGTTCCACATGGCTGGGAGGCCTCACAATCATGGCAGAAGGCGAAAGGCATGTCTCACATGGTGGCAGACAAGAGAGAATGAGAGCCAGGGAAAAGGAGAAACGCCTTATCCGATCTCATGAGACTTATTCACTACTACGAGAACAGTATGGTGGAACCTACCCCCTTGATTCAATTATCTCCCACCAGGTTCCTCCCCCAACATATGGGAATTATGAGAGCTACAATTCAAGATAACATTTGGGTGGGGACACGGCAAATTACATCAGACTATGGAGAGCAAGGATGACTTATTCAACTTTGCATCCCTAACAACTAGCATTTTCCTGGGTGCACAGAAAATAATTAATATTTGTAGAATAAATGAACATAAAATTAGCAATGAGAGTAATCGGTAATATAGTTTAGTTCAGGAATTTTTCACTGTGGTCCCTGGACCAGTGGCATCACCATCATCCGGGAACTTGTTAGAAATATAAATTCCAGGCCCTGTTTCAGACCTATAGAATCTGGAGTACAACCTGGGGAGTCCCGTGCTCTACCCAGCATTGCAGATGATCCTGGTGCATGTGAAAGTTCAAAAACTGCTACATTAGTTCATTAAAAAAATTTTTCCTCTGAATATCTAAATTGTAAATCTTTTATGCCTAGAGGCCAAAACTGCTTTTTTCTTTTAAAGTAAATGCTGATTGAATTTGATAAGTAAGGAATTTCCTTAGATATTTTAAAAATATTGTTATTTGGTGGGTGTTATGTAAAGATTTCATGAATTCATGAACAATGTGTTTTGAGTAGTTCTCTTCAGAGCCCTGACTTTTAATAACTTTTCCAGAGATATCCTGTCATTGTTTCACGTACAGGATTTCCATTGGTGTTAGGTGAAGTTGAGAGAGTAAGTCAATAGCAGGATGCAGTCTCAGATTACAGAAGCAGAGATCACATTGCCCCTGTCACCATGGTATTCTTCCATGCATTATGCTTCATTGTGTGTGTGCATTGGTGCCTCGAATCTTATGTTGTCTGCTTATCACAAAGTTGAAGCGTGAATCACTTTTCACCATTGTTTGAAGAGACTGTAGCAATCAAGGATTACTGTATCTTTGTAAATTTTAGCTAGTAGACAAAATTAATAAATTATCACATAGTAGTCTAATAGATAAAATTTAAGATTGGCTAATACAATCTTGAGATATAAGACTTCAACTTAATTGGCACCGAATATCATTCTGAGTTGACTTTATGACAGCTAATCAATACCTTTAATGAGATGCTTCGTGATGTCATCATTTCCTTGAAATAATTGTCCTAGAGTAATAGAGCAGGGTCTAATGTGATGATAGCAAACAGATTTGAACTTCAATGGTTCAAAATGTGTGACTACATATGGCTTTGCTTTTCTTATTCCTATAAATTGAATTCTTCTAGAATTGTCAATTTCAGCCAAAACACTGAGAAAGGTTTTTAACTTTTATTTCGGAATCCCCACGTAGGTTGAGATAGTGACTGATGGTTTCATTACCCAGCAACCATGGATAAATATTACAATCAGCATTGCCTGGAATAAATAATCGTTGTAACTAACTATAGAAATTAAGTTTTCCGAATGGAACCAAGACAGTTTCTCAAATTTTAATGTGCATGCAAATCACCTGAGGGTCTCGTTAACATGTAGATTCTGATTCAGTAGGTTTGGGGTGGAGCTAGAAATTCTGCATTTCTCGCAAGCTCCAAAGAAATGCTGCTAACAGAAATTTACAATTTACAATTAACAAGGAGACACTGCTAATACACAAACAGCACTTCAGGAAGCAAATCACCAGAAGGCATTGTGCTGGGAAAGAAAGAAAACCAAATGCAAAATTATTTATAGGTAACTGTTTGGTCTTCTTCATCTTCTTTATTTGAAAATAGTTTGTGTGTGTGTGTTTGTGTGTGTGTGTTTTAAATATCACGTTCAGGCAAAGCATTGCCAGTGATTTTACTCTTACAAGTTGTTGCAATTTCTGTATTTGTTGGCATGTTTCAATTCATATTTATTAATTGTCAACTTTTAAGAATTTTTGTAGTAGTATCTTTTGGTGGTAACATACTCCCATATATCTAGAATATAGAATAAAGGGACTCATATGTTTCACTTCCCTGTGAACACAGACATAAAGGTGAGTACAGGATGAGTAGAGATGGCAGGTTCATTTTCAAGTTTGTAGGACCAAACAGCGCACAGCTTTTTGCTCTCAATTATTTAATATCCCTGTCATAAGTGTTAGACCAGTTGCTTGTTCTGAAGGGCAAGCTTTTTCCTTTCCCAAACGTTGTTCACTTCCTCCCTAGCAACTCATAAACTTTGATGATGATCATGAAGTTATACTCCTACAGAAAATCATTTCTCGCATACCTCTTGACCAGTTATTGCGGCTCCCGGGCCTTTCCCATTTCCCCACAGTTACAGTAGAAGGCTGTCTATATTCTCACCTCTACAGACTTCTATCACTTCACCCTGGCTCGCTCCTTTGGCTTCCTGTGGGTGATCCTGATTGAACAAGGAGCAGTCAACTTTGAGTGGTGCTCTTCTTTCTTCGGAATGATTGTTACTTTTAACTTAAGAAATCCACCTGGTCGAACTACTGCCTGTCTGCCAGGCAGAGACAGCTGCTCTCAGGGTCTGCCAGAGCCATGTTACAGCCTGCCGGGAAATATGCCGATGAGCGGGAGTTTGGCGTGGGGTCAGTTTGGACCTCAGGCCTCGCTGTCGGCTCATCCTCACTGTGGTTTTCTGGCATAATGAGCAGATGCTTCACCAACCCAAAGAGAATGCTATTGTTCTCTTGCTCTGTTTCTCCAACACACATGCACACACACACACATGAACCTAAACACATGCACGTACACACTTACATTCACTTGCCACATATTCTCCTTGGAATAAAAAGGAAAGTCTTGTAAGGAAATTGGCCATGTGCCACATTGCCATAGGCTATACTGTAGGTGCTTTGGATAAAGCTTGTGAAGGAACATATGGGCCTCATGAAAGAAACACCTGCTTGTTCAAACCGGAAAATAAAAAATAAAAGTTGTCCCACTGCTAATTTGGAACCCCCTAGAAGGAAAGCTGACTGTGATTAAATGAAAGAGGCCACTGGAAGCTTTTTCTGCCCATACCCTCCCAGCTGGGGCATCTCCATTCCCTTGATTTTTAAATGGATATCATTAAAGGCATACTCCGTATTTAGATTCTGAAAGTAGATTTAAGAAGTCCTTATACGAGGCAAGTTCTAAAATTGAATTTTCACCACCCTCCAACAAAAATTTAAAAAAATGTTTTTCAAGCCAAGATTTAGATTTATACCAAAGAGCCAAGATAGTCAAGATTTTCAATGGAATCCGTGCATCTGCTCCCAAATTTTGGGATATTTTGAAAGGGAATTAAAACTGAAGTTAGGTCATTGCTTTCCAAAGTAAAACTTTGACACCTGGAAATGATTTGGTACAAGGGAAACTGGATCAATACAGTTTAAAAATACATATATTGTGCACTTGAAAATGATCTAAAAATAAAACACAGCATGAAAATTAAGTTGCTTTCCATTAAAATTAGAAGCTAGGATCACAAGGGGGTATATTAATTTATTTTTATCTCTCTATCTCTATATTCCACTGTAACAAATAAAGGACAGTTTTTTGGGTTTTTTTTACTTATACTTGACAATAGTAGAACAGTTAGGAAAATCCACTGCTACATGATTGATTTAGTAAGAGTTATTAGTGGCTAATCAAATTCATTATAAGTCCATCAAATGGTCTGTGTGTGTGTATGTGTGTGTGTATACACACATACACATATATAATTTGTATACATATAAATACATATAAATAAAATTATGTATTTACAAATACATATCATTCCTTCACATAGTAAAATACGTAAAATGATATAAAACAAAATAATTTTTCTGAGGAGTGAGATTCTGATGTGTTATTTTCTTTTTGTTCAACTGTACTTTTTGATTTTTTCTGGACTCTTATTACTTACATAATTAAAACAACAATAAAGAGTGAAAGAAGGTAACAGGGCACAACACATATTCCAGGCTACCTTAGACCAGTTTTCAGGGGACCCTGAGATGCCCTGGAGCTCAGGCACAAAGGGGAGCTGGCACATGTTCAGAATCTGCCCTACCAGAGGATACTTCCAGTTCTTATTAGGGATTCTCTTCATCTGGAGCAAGTGTCCTCAGACTTCTGTATGTAGCCTGTACCAAATACAGTAGTTTTGTAAATGAAGTTTTACTGGAACACAGCCACAATCATTTATGCATTGTCTATAACTCTTTTTGTGCCAAAACAATAGAGGTAAGTAGTTGCCACAGAGACTATGTGGCCCAAAAAGTGTAAAATATGTACTCTCTGGTCCTTTACAGAAGTTTGCTGACCACTGACGCAGGGTACATTTTAGGGCAAGGACTTCTGTTAATAGAACGTCCTTGTATTCAAGACAGAGCACACCTATTCCAATATTTAAAAGCTGTGGTTTGTCATGTTGTCAAAATCTGAAATATGTCATTAAGCCATTTAGCCTCTTAATGTTCAATACCATGATTTCAAGTAAATTCAATTCATATGTGTCTGATTCAATCCAATGTAATTCAACAAAGTGTGCTGATATGGTTTGGCTCTGGGTCCCCACTCAAATCTCATGGAGGAGGGGACTGGTGGGAGGTAAGTGGGTCATGGGGGCAGACTCCCCCCTTGCTGTTCTCAATAAAGTGAGTGAGTTATCACAACATCTGGTTGTTTGAAAGTATGTAGCATTTCCCCCTTTGCTTTCTCTCTCTCTCCTGCTGTGCCATGTGAAGACATGCCTGCTTCCCCTTTGCCTTCTGCCATGATTGCAAGTTTCCTGAAGCCTCCCAAGCCATTCTTTCTGTACAGGCTGCAGAACTGTGGGTCAATGAAACCTCTTTTCCTTTTAAATTACCCAAGATCCTTATAGCAATGCGAGAACAGACTAATACATGTACTTTTGGAAAATATGGTCAATGCAAAACACACACACACACACATACATATCATTCCTGCATTGTGGAAGTTGTGCTTCTGCTGGAGAGAGTGAATTTCAGACCCTAAAATAATGAGTTGTAACTAAACTCAGGATAGACATGGTCAAATATTTATGGGCACTTTTGTTCTCTGTAAATTAAGCTGATTGTTTGACTAAAGACTGGCCCTCATAAAGTTAGCTCAAAATCCTATTTTAAAATTTGAGTGTCACATGTTTTGTTCCCAGCACCTCAATCAAACTCCTTCCTCATGTTTTATTTAACTTGGGTATGGATATTAATAAAATACTGTATGTCGAATTATTCACTTAAAATAATCATACTCTTCATCAGCCCTTCAAATTCAGGGTACACAACCAGAGGGAAGCTAGCACAAATTTACTAACTGCAAAACCAGGCTCTGATCATCTCAGCCAAATCTGACAAACATCCATTGTTTACCTACCTATGGTGAGCCTCTTAGATACTCAATTGAGACACTAACTCAGCATCCAAGAAACTTCCAATCAGATTCATTTTGGGGCCTATAGCTCGCATTCCTTTATGGTATCTATGAGATCAAGTTGAAAAACCAGGGTGTCTCACTCTCATATTCATGGTTTTCCTTGTGTCATAGGCATGTTCTAATCAAATCAGGGAGGTTACTTCCCTAAGTCCCCTCAGAGGAAGGTTTAGCATCTGTGCTTAGTCTTCGATCCTCTGTAATTATCTAACTGTTAGCCATTGTATAACCCAAAATGTTAGCCTCCAGCTAATCTATCTTAAAAATAAGAAGATTGTGACAGAAATTATAGGAAGACGTCTATAAACATATTAAGAGAGCAGAGAGCATCATGATGGAAGTCTTCATAATATAGATTATTAGAAGCTAACATGCAATCACTATTAATAACAATATGTTAGTGTTGAGCTAGGCAATTGACATAAATTATCTCATGTATTCTTCCAAAATTTGTATGATGAAATGTCTATTATTATTTGTATTTTACATAAGACTCAGGAAGATTAATGACTTTC
Organism: Macaca mulatta; assembly: GCF_049350105.2. Taxonomy (NCBI): domain Eukaryota; kingdom Metazoa; phylum Chordata; class Mammalia; order Primates; family Cercopithecidae; genus Macaca; species Macaca mulatta. The sequence goes on from NC_133422.1 coordinate 69,497,027, forward strand.
TGAAGATCATGGTGTTAGTAAAAGGTAGAGCAAGGACTCAAAGGCAGATCTGACTGCATTGCTTATGTTTTATTATCTCCCAACTCTCTTTTGTGTATATCTTTTATGCTTGACTACAGATTTTCTTTTTGTTACATAAGAAGGGCCTGTTAGTTTTACAAAAATCTTAAAATCACCTGAGAATAGATAACTGAATAGATCTGAGATTAATTAACAGAATTTAGATAACATTTTGCATTTTCAGGATATTGGAACAGAATATTAGGGGGTAGACAGAGAAGATTATTTAGGAGGACTTGACCTTAACAGTTTTACAATTTAAAAATATTATTTCCAAAGTAATAGGATTTTTTTCTCCTAGGGTGGAGACTAGAGGTTATTGTTCTTTTAGAAAAATTGCTTGAATGGACATTTAGTTGAGCATGTCTAAGGGCAAGTTCCCTGCATTCCTGGGAATGCCATAAATTCTGTGAATTCACCCCAAGCTGAGACTTTAGGCTGAGATAGTAAGCATTCTACTCAGTAAAGTAAATGTGTGCCCCTAAAACTCAGAGGAGTTTGTCCATTCTTAATCTGTATGTGCATCATTTATGCCTAAATGCTGTGGTCCATTCTTGGTTGCCAGGTATATGTGCATGAAGTTTTTGATGACAAGAGCTTGGGAGAAATAATTTGACTCACACCTTAACTTCTCTTCATGTTACACTAGTAAAAAGAATTACATTTCGTGCTGCTCAACTTGAGTGGGATAGATAGAATAAACCAGATTAGAAGGTAATGTATTCATCTACTATTGAGGCTGTTTTGTCAAAGTCAAGGGGTCAGATCAAGCCTATGGATGTAGGAGGTGAGATTTTTCCTGTATGGATTTCTGCATTGTAAATTGTCCTGGGAAAGACTTAATGATGAAGTGGGTCTTGCTTTGGGAAGACTTCTTTCTATTTTCACTGGGTCTGAGTGTTGCCTGGCCTTTGCAGTGGTCATGGTGGTAAGTGTGAGTTACCCCCTGCTGCATGGAAACACTCCACAAGTTGGTCAAGAAGCTGGCTGAGTGGGGAATGACAATGTCAGATTTAGACTCAAAGAGCAGCCACATCTAATGGTGGTCATAGTGACTGCCTACAATGTTTTTCTCATATTTAATCCTTCAGTAAAGCTAGTGCCCTATGAGGAAGTGCAGAGGGACTGCCTGACAATGTGATATAGTGTCCCCTCTCACATTAATGTGCATTGAGAAGGGAAGGGAGCAGGTAGTGGGCTAAAGGGGAGTAGGATGCATCAGACTGTGACTTGGTTCAGCAAAGAAACAAAATCACCAGTCATGGCCAGGCATGGTGGCACATACCTGTAATCCCAGTTACTCAGGAGGCTGAGGTGGGAGGATCCCTCAAATTCAGAAGTTCAAGTCCAGCCTGGGCAAAATAGTGAGACCTGGTCTCAACAAATTAATTAATTAATTAATCAATCACAAGAGTCAACCAAGTCTGAGGTGGCAGGATAAATGGAGGAGGAAGAGCTGGGGAGACCTGATACCAAACATGTATTCAAGATGGCACCATGAGGATTCCTAGAAACAGCTGGGGGACACTTTTTGTGGGGGCAGATTTCCAACAATGATGCCATTGGGACTAGATTTTTTAAAAAGAGAGATTTTTTAAAAAGAAAGAAAAACGTATTTGTTAATTATAGATCGTTAAGACCTAGAATTTGGCTGGGCACCATAGCTCACACCTGTAACCCCCGCACTTTGAGAAGTCGGAAGTGGGTAGATTGCTGGAGACCAGGAATTCAAAACCAACCTGGTCAATATAGCAAGACCTCATCTTTACGATACAAGTTTAAAAATTAGCTGGGCATGGTGGCATGTGCCTGTAGTCCCAGCTATTTGGGAGGCTGAGGTGAGAGGATTGCTTGAACTTGGGAGGTCAAGGCTGCAGTGAGCTGTGATTGCATCACTACGCTCCAGCCTGCGCAACAGAGCAAGACCCTGTCAAAAAAAAAAAAAAAAAAAAGAAGAAGAAGCCTAGAATGGACGTGTTACACAAGGATGGTAAACAGATTCAGAAATAGCTGATAAGACTTCTGCTGCTGCAGTGGCAAGTGCCAAACAGCCTGTCCCTGACTTCACTCAGGCCCATACCTGACCCGTGTGTGCCATGCTCTATACAAATTACTTACTAGGATAAAAGGCAAACATACTTCCAAATAAAGCCTCACTCCACCTCCCCACATTCATGTAGTGGCCTGTCCACTGCTACCCTCTAAGAGATTAAAAGAAAAAGATACATATGTAGTGGGGGCTCCTTCAAAGCAACCGGTGTTTAAAATGCATGCCCCTTCCCCAGGACGCCTTCTGCATAGAGAATTATATAAAACGTTCATTGCACTCATCAAATTGAAACTGAAGAAAATTTTATCACAGTGTGAGATACCTGGCTACTGATTCCATGTGATATATGGATATATGTTGATATCTTTTTTATTAACTTATTCAGTAAATACTTACACAGTCCCTCTTTGTACTAGGCACTATGCTAGGGGATTAGATCACAGTTTTTGCCTTTATGTTGCTTACAGGCTATTTCTGAAAGGATATAGGAAGATATATATGAGGGACTCTCATACAAAATGTAGCAATTTGGAACATCACAATAGAGACCGCACAAAGATTGAAGGAAAATTGATGTTACTGATTTCCTGAGAAAAACTGCTTTCTACCTAGACATTTATTTCTAAGGGTTATGATCACATTTACAAAAGGGGTTGGGGAGAGCAAATGTGTGGCATATGCTCTGTGGATTTTATTGTTAATGTGGGGTAAACTCAAGTGGAAATGTTTCTTGTAGGTCTTTGTCTAAGAAAACCTGAGAATCAAAGTGGATGTTAGTTTCAAATATGGTTTGGTAAAATACAGAAAATTGTTGAAGTGAATAGTTCTTCTATTGCCCCTCTATTTTTTCTGTTATGATCTCATAAAAGAATACAGAGCTGTGGATTAAGAACCTCAGAACAAATTCCTTAGAGCAATTATGACCTCAGAGTATTTAAATAGCCTATTAGATCACCTTTTTCAAATATGAGCTACTTGAAATACACTTTAGTAGGTGGTCAATGAATCAATCAATCAATCGTCTTTCTACATGCCTGATGTACCTGGAATAAGAAAGGTAAAGCTATCCTCAACTGTGAAGATTGGAGAATGAATTTATTTGCTCAAAAAGGCTTCCACCGTATAACATGGGCCTTTACTACTAATATAACATGTATATAGAACCCATATTTATCTCAGACAAAAAAAGTTGGGTTTTTCATAGCAATTGTATAACTGTTAGCTGAACCTTAAATTCTATTATGAATGCAACTGAAAAAATATGCTGGGTGCCATAATAATAGTTGATTGTTTTGGTGACTAAAAGTAACAGATACATATACAAAGCCAAAACGCAAAACCAAAATCTTTACTTTGACCCTGTGGGACATTTCATTTCATAGGAAGATGGGGCTATCTTCTCTCTGAGTCTGTCAGTATGAATAAATTTCAAAATTCTCTGACCTGTCCATCCAAGTAGCTGCAAACGACTGACTCACTGATGAGATCTTATAATTTCATGAATGCATGCAAAATAAAACAATATTTTGTGGCAGCTGGTTCAGAGAAGAGGCCTCAGAAAAGAAGCAGCTCTATCATTTTACCTCCTTATTACCACTGTTCTTCTAGGAAGGACAGAACAAAAATATTTTTGGAATTTTTCTATACTCTAGGAACCGTGCTAGGTACTGAGCATGTAACAGCGGAAAACTCACACCCTGCTCGTAAGGAACTTAAAATCAGCCTGAGCACCGTTCAGATTTCTCTAATAATAGGAAGTGCCACTTGAATTTTTCTCTAAGATTAAAAATAAAGTGAGCCAGAAAATAGCGAAACTGCCAATCCCTAATGTTTATAAATGGATCTTTCCTGGGATGCAGCAACAAAATAAAGCTACTAGCACAATCAAGATGTCCATCAAAATCCAGTTGATTAGCTATGTCTAGGTCTTTTTCCTGCTTGTACCCAAAGAAGACATTTCTCTTCCTCTCTAATCCTTGGTCTTTATAGCAAGGCGGGCATGTCTGATTGCTCTAGAGTGCTCCCTTCTTGAACACAACCACTCTTCTGGGCAGTTCTTTGGGCCATCGCTCTGTCCTTTTTGGGTCAAGGCCCTCAAACTCTTCATACTTCACTAGCCTCTTTCAATTTTTCAGTCTGATGCCCTCCACCTCCTGACTTTCTTAACTCAATTTCTCAATCTGTTGTATATTACTTAAAGTCTTGTAAAACCCCTCCTCATCCTTCCTCTTATATATACATATGAAAAACATATATATAGTTGATATAGATATATGATATAGATTATAAATATATCATACATATTTTGTGTGTGTGTTTCTACATATATATGGAATCTTTTCTACTGCTCTGGCTAAACTTCCCTCTTTACAATAAACTAAATTAGGATATACAGGTATATGTATTTTCATGGCATATGAGGGGTAAATAATGATGTGCACAGCCTACATAAATACTCCTAACTAGCATTGTACATTCATTTTGTCTTATCTGGGAAGAATTTTTAAGCATGGTTATAGAGATGAGGGAAACACTAGAAGGGGAAATAGTTTCTGGTACAAAAGAGAAGAATAGGAACCTGGAATGTAAGGGATTTGAAACACATGATTTTGTTTTACATAAGCTTTAGAGATAGTAAAAACTGTTCTCTTTAAAAAAGTCCAAAAATGGCACATTTCACCATAAAAAAAGAGGCAAAAGGGAAATGTTTTTGAAAATATAAAGATTACAGAAGAAATTGACTAAATAACTGTGTGCGCGTGTGTGTGTGTGTGTGTGTGTGTGTGTGTGTGTGTGTGTGTGTTTAGAAAGAAATAAGGCAGAAAGATAACTGCAGGTTATGACAGAATCAGCTGATAAAATATGCCTTGGAAGAGAAATCTGTGAATTATAAAGAAGCTTGTATTATAATAATTTCTTTTTATAATCTGACCTGCCCACCCTCTCAGAGCACATTCTATCTCTTTTGCAATCAGCAGTGGTTCCATCAAAGTCTGCCTTGTATAAATATTAACTCGTCTTCAAAGAAGCATGCAAGTCTTAAATTCAAATCTATTTTGCTTTTCTAGGCAGGTAATAGATTCTAACTACCTGCTTGGTTCCCCATTCCTGCCTTGATGTAACCTTCAGAGTGAGGTCACTAAAACCCTAGAGACTCAGCCTTGATCAGTTTCTTAGTCTAGGCTCACCTCCTGGGACTTATAAGGAGGCAAAACCAACAGCGCTCTGTCTCTGCTTTTGTCCAGAACTGCTGAACAAAAATGTCTGGCTCTGACCGTAAAGCATACTAAAGAATTTAGGCTCACGATTTACTTTTTTCTCTCTGCCCCATTTCACTAAATTATCCCCAACTTTTCCATTTCCCTATGTCATCTCATTGCTGTCATTCTGCCCATGAACTCCATCCTTTTATGTGTAGGTACCTGCTACCTGCTGTCTCAACGTCCTAATGGCATGAGATACCCTCCTGCCAGGTCCACACTTTTTGCCACCTGTTGAATCCCTTCCCTTCCCTGATGCTAACTTCCATGCCTGCTCTGCAAGTTGCTCCCTATCATTTGTTCTACTTCCACAGTTCAGCCTGGTCTCTAGATTTTACCTTTTCCTCAGAGGCCTTCCATGTCACTGACTGGGCAACATAACCACTGCCAGCATTGTCTAATCATCTATGCTGAGCTTTGCATTGTCTTCAAAGGGTTGATGAACGGACCCTCTTATGATGAGACACACGTCCAGATATAAAAGAACTCTTACAGATCATGTATTCCAAATCTCATAGCAATGAGGATAGTCTAATATTATATACCTTGTTTCATACTTTTTGTTCAAAGGAATGCTCAAGGAATACATATGTTAATAAGATTTCTGATACTATGTATATCTTCCAAGGCTTGGGGAAAAAAAAGCTGTTAAACACCCGAGGAAAATATGTGCTAAGTGCTAGGAATCTCACCATCAGAACTAGGAGAGTCATCCTACAGGTGTAGGATGGTTTTGTAAAATCCAGAAATGCAGGAGTAGGATGACTCTTCTAGTTCTGTTGCTGTGACTCCTAGCATTTCTCACAGTAGTTAAGTTGGGCTTTGAAAGATACAAAAAATAAAAATCAGTAGGAGAAGATAGAGAAGAAAACCAGGAGCAGAAATTCTGAGAGTGAAATCCTTTAAGATGAGCCTAGCATAGCATGAGGCCAGGCTGATTAGAGCGGGGCTTTGTGCTGGGGCAAGAGAAGATGCTGGTGATACTTGTTCTAATCTATGTCTCGAAGTTTCTGCTGCCACAGAGAATTCAGGGGTAAGAACTCGGGGTTAAAAAGCAGAAGAACTCATGAAAGTAAGGTTTTGAGCTCCATCTCAACTGTGATATCGAATTAGCAGTTCAACCCTATTGACCTCATTTTTTTTTCCAGTAGAAATAAGTACATGAGACAAATAGCACTGCCTACACCTTGTGCCTACACTGAGAATGGTGTGCAAAATGTACAAAGAGAACTTCCTTTAAAGGACTGTAACCAAACATCTTAATTTGTGCTGAACAGTGTCTGTATTTCATCAATTTCATAATGTGCAACTCTAATGTAGGATTTCCAAACACCAGGTTCCATGTTGTTTAGGGAAGTAATTACTGAGCGCCCACTATATGCCATCCTGTTAGGAGAAGAGACATATGAATCCAGTCAGATCCATCAAGGTGTTGAGTTAATTCTATTGCCATGGACTTGTTCTCTAACAAGAATGGGATAGTTTATAAGCCCCAGACTGCTCAAGGTGCCACAGAAAATGTCAGGCTCACTGCTGTCTTTTTAGTTCTTAGGGATGAGTCTGTTCCTTGGATTTAAGCTGAACTGAATTGCCCCGCAGAAAACTTCAGCCTATTATTGAATCCTGGGCTTCGTGCATCAGATCATGACTCCCACTTCTCCATTGCCAACTCTTTTGTCCCCGGCAACAAGGCAGTCTTCTATGACTAAGACTCACACTAAGATCCTAAAAACGATCGCCTGAAGACTAATGGGCCCTTTTCTTCTCATCATACATTTAGATTACTAACTAATTCATTGACTACAAATTCCCTAAGGGGTTATTTCTGCCAACCCAAGAAAAGCCACTTAGGCCCCCACTTCCCCCTGGCCCCCAGGGAAGGCTCTAAATGCTTTGCAGCCCTGCACAAGATGTACTCATCTTATATACACAGGTTATGATCCCAATACCAGTCTCCAGCCTGTTGAAAATGTAAGGGCCTAGTCTTACCTTGAATTCTTTTCCTAGTGTAAAGTTTGTAACAAAGCCCTATGTCTGTGGCCCCTTTAGCTTGCAATGACTACAAGCTTCTATACAATTCTTTCAATTCTATTGAGAAGGATCCTGTTTTCCATGCAGTACGGTATCTCACTGTAATTAAACAATTAAATCTGAATCCTTAGGGCTTGCACAAAGAAACTTCCAAATAATCTCAGATGCTTACAGCCCAGCAGGACAGTTACAACTCTGTAATGTATCCAGACATCGTGTCAGATACACATTAAAAATTCTAGCATCTCTATATCAGTGACAGATTTCACACACAAAGCCAGAAGATTCAAATCAGATCCTAGCATTCAAGCTTTTCAGTGAACAGCGCCTGAAATTAAATTACTTTGACCTGAAGCCCAGGCTGATGCTTAGCATTTCCTTTCTGGAGCCATAGTTCACCTTTAGAGATGTTCTAATTTCCCCTTTAGAGATGTTGTTGGCAATTCCAGTTCCTGAAGAGGAGATTTGTTGCATTGCCAGACAGGGTCAAGCTTCCCCAGAGCAGGTGGTAAAGTATGTGTTGATTGTGGGAAAGCAGCACAAGGCGGATTTTCAAAGCCTGATCTTGTGATCTCATCAGATCATTGTGAGAAGTTTTAATCATTAATGAGCAAAATTCTCAGGAAGAATTCTGATTATTGTCATATTTCCCTATCTCTGGGAATAGCATCTTTACAGCCCCATATTAAATATAGCTTCAAAGAGACGCATTGGGAATATGTTTTTTGAAAACCTCATATATCAGTTGGTATAGTTTCATATGCTTAAACTTTTGCAAGTGTGAATTTCTGCTTTAGTTGATTTTTCAATCTGCTTTATTTGATTTGGATGGTAGAGAAAAGACAACCATTTACTTTACAAAGAGAACAAATATTAACAGCTGCCTTGCTGGACTTTTTTGCATAAGTACAGTTTTTTGAAAGGGAAAATTTCAAATTTGACAAAATTATTAAATTGATACGATATATTTTCATTATACTAAATTAAATTTCACTGTCACATAGCTAAAACTTTTACTAAAGATGCTGCTCTTTGGATTTGAATAAACCATTCATCTTAAATACAACACAAACACTATCTCGTAAGCTCCATGTATTATGTTAGCTCCATGTATTATGTTAGCCTTGGGGCATTAACCTGAGAAAGGGAATTAGTTTGATTTAGAAGGCTTAAGCCAAATCCAATTTTTAGATTTCTCTGTAAACACAGAATCACCATTGTTTTTTTGAAGACTTGCTGTGTTTCTACAGCTATGATTATACCACAATAAAATGATGTAAGATAACAAGACAGGGAAAAATAAATCTCACATATGAAATTGATTTTGGTATTTATTATAGGGTTGTAACTACACAATCCTCTTGTCAGCTTCAAATCCTATTTCCAGTTTGATTTGACTTTGATACTATATACCTAAAAGTGGGGCATGACATTGTAGAAAGACTGTAGAGCTCAAGGCTCTGTTTTTGCACTTTTACTCACTAGAATAGATGCTTAATCTCTTTGAATCACAAGACTGTCCCTTGGAGAATGGACATAATGATTTCTGAGGATATGTTAGTGTGATATTCTATTCCCAGAAAGTTATTACACTAGTTATAATAATATCGCCTAGAGCCCTCACTATTAATATTCAAATGTAAAACAGATGTATTATAATAGTAAAGGTATAAGTAACACAGGCCATAGTCCTGTAGCAAAATGGGTGGAACTTCTCAGTATCTTTGTCCTGGATTCTTTGTTTTGAGTTGATCATGGAGGCTCTGGGTATTTTGTAGAAAACATGTTCTACCAAGAATCCAAATAATAAAATCCCTGCACTAGAGTAATATAAATTATACGTAACTTATATTACTAAATTATTACTGTATTACAAATAAAGCAGTATTTTAAACCCGCGTATATGGTATTAGCGTTCTGTTTTTCTTGAAACTTTCTATAAGACAGCCCTAAGACATTTTCATGATTCTGTTCACCAAATTGAACTTTTTTTAAACAACCCCAGGCATCAGATCCCAAAAGCAAAGGAAATTCAAAGTTCATGCAATTCTATGGTATAAAAGTTAGACCTCGACAAGGGATAGATTCAGATACCACTGCCATTGTTCCCCCTGGCATCTATTTGCCATTGTAAAAGATCCCAAGGGGATCTAGGTGGATGGACTTTCTAAACTTAATGACAAGATACCAATGTGACGGTTCTCTTAAAGAGAGTTACATGGAATAGGAAGTTTCAGCTATACAGAAAATGAAAGAAGTAAAGAAAGAGTAAAAGAGGAAATTCCCCTAGATGATTAGCCAAGAATTGCTCGAGTAGGTAGGAATGTCTTTGGGAAATTCAGGATTCCAGAGCTGAAGTCAAAGTATTCTGATTGTTGAGATAAAATGGAGAAAGATGATTCCTTACTTTTGCCCATTCACTGACAGTATTATCTAGGTAAGTCCAAGTTGAATCTTCAAGAGGGTCTACCATTTTGATTTCGTAGAAGGCTTTCTTGACTAATACCAAGAGCGCTACCCATGCCTAGGAATAAAGAAACGGAGCTCACATTTTTTAAATTGTTTTTGTCTGTCATCCTTAGACATTGTATACAGGTAATCTCATTTATTCCTCACACTGAACTTGTAAAACAAGTCATATTTACTGCTTTTTATAATGGTTGGAAAACCAAGATTTAGAAAAATATATAACCATTAAGTAGCAGAATCAAAATTGTTCAGGCATACAATTTCCATTTTTTTCCTGCTTGCCTTGCCACTTCCTGAAGCAGTTAGATTAAACGAAATCTAGGGTTTGTTGGGGCAGTGCAATTAACAATCAAGGGATCCAGGAAATGTAGCAGGTCTAGAGAATGTGTGGCCAAAGACAGTCAGCTGGACAAAACACACCTTACTTCAGCAATACACATTTTATTTTTGTTTTGTGTAAAATTGTATAATACTTTTTCTGTTAGAAAAAACAAAAGATTTCTTCCTTTTCTGAGACCAAAGGTGAGCTACCTACAGGAAAGGCAAGAGACATAAGCCATTGTCTATACCCAGGACTCAACGCACCATCTACCTTAAGCTAAGAGAGATCTTCACGTTCTCTTGCAGTAAGACTTAAGGCCTCAGCAGATGCAGAGAAGTTCCTCGTCCACTCCAATTTGGAGTATAAGAGACAAAGAAGAGCTCCTCATCATCCAAGGACGAGGATGTCTTCATAACACCTTCATCTTTAGTTATACCTGGGGTCACCATGTTGGATGACTTCAGGTGAACCACTGACATTGTGGTCTCTGTGAATGGTGGCCTTGGAGTTGGGCAGTATGCAGCCTGCATAGCCAAAATTGGTGACCTGGAAGGACTCAAGGACTAAGACTTATACCTGTATTCGAGGACTAAGCCATTTGACTTTCTGACAGAGAACGTCCTCAAATATTCAATGTACCAGGGCACAAATGAAAAATATTATGTAGCTAGGCAAATAGAAACTACCACAAAGACACAGCTTCCAATCACTGTTGATTGGTTCTCTTGTCCTTTGTCTTGTACCACTCCTTTCCTTCTGTAGCGTGATGGGTCCCCCACCAGGTTACTTAAGGGTGCATGTCCACTCCTTGAACTCTGAAGGCCTGGGCAGTGGGCCAAGGCCATGGGACTCAGCCAAACAGCAGGTGTCCCTGAGAACCCAAACATCCTGGGGCATAGCTGGAAACATACCAAGGAAAACACTCATCATACATACACAGTCATCAAAGAGTCAGAAAATCAACTTAAAGCAGCTTAGAGATGGGAGGCGGGGCAGATCTCCAAAGCCGTCCTGCTGCCACCCAAGAATGTCCTGTATGTAAGTCCCAATAGACTCATTTACTCTCCAAGCTGGACTTGTATGAGCTGTCCTTTGGTCTCTCCAGGCCCCTTCCCAGTTTGGAGTGGGTATTATAGTCCCAAGATTTTCTTAGAATAATTGGCTTCATGAACAGGACCTCAGAGATCAAACGATGAGTTAGGCAGGAGTGTCTGCAGAGGGAACCCTGAGGTGACTGGCACCAACCATGTGGGGTGAAGTTGCCTGGCTGCTTGACCTTTGTGGGCTGCCACGTGAGTATGGGAATGCTCTGAAAGCACAGGCAGGGATTGAACATGTACTACAGGAAGCTAAGGTGTTAAAATACAATAAGGATGGCAAACATAGTGTTGTTGCAGCAGGCTGGCCATTGCTTTGGGTGAGGCTGGCTACTGAGAAATCATTAGAGTAGGAGAAGGAGATAGAAAAGTTAAAGGAGGAGCTGCACTTAGAAAGGGACAGCTGGAAGCAGTGGCTCATGCCTGTAATTCCAGCGCTTTGGGAGGCTGGAATTACAGGCATGAGCGGGTGGATCACTTGAGGTCAGGAGTTCAAGACCAGCCTGGCCAACATGGTGAAACCCTGTCTCTACTAAAAATACAAAACAATTAGTTGGGCGTGGTGGTGGACACCTTTAATCCCAGCTACTTGGGAGGCTGAGTGGGAGAAACAATTGAACCTGGGAGGCGGAGGCTGCAATAGGTGGATATTGCACCACTGCATTCCAGCCTAGGCAACAGAGTGAGACACTGTCTCAAAATAAATAAATAAATAAATAAATAAATAAATAAATAAAAGAAAAAAAAAAAAAAAGGACATGGGACATTCATGTGTTTATGTCAACCCTGGCGAGGGATTTGGCAAAGAAGCTAGATAAAAGGGTAAGAACTTTGGTGGCTTACATGTTTAAAAACATGGGAATGTTCAAAGGCATGCCAGGCTTTCTAGGACTCCCACTGGTTACATGTTATGACCCATTCTTGTGCACATCTTAAAACTGATGGGCAAATTACAACAAGAAAAGTTCAGAGCTGAAATGGTTAACCTGCAACTATAGAATTAAATAGAGTCTTCTGAAGCTCTCTGTCTCTCTTTCTTTTCTTCCTGCTTTTAATCTGCTGTCATTAAGCTACCAGTGTTGAGATGAAACTCACTGTTTATGGTACTGCTAATTCAAAATCACTTGGAGATTTTACTTTTCTTATACAGTTCAGCCAGTTCTAAATAAAATGTAAACATTGGAAACTAACTTGAAACTAAATTAAAAATAATAATAATAAGGGGTTTTTAAAATCAGACTGCCAAAGAAACTGCTTTGCCCAAAATTTTGATCCACAGATTTGTTTGGATTACCTATCAGGCAAATAAAGTTTAGCCATGTTAGCAGGTCCCACTTTTTTCAGAAATATAATTTGGATTCATCTCTGTTTATAAGTTGATAAGTTTATGATACTGTCTCATGGCTAGAGTTCCAAGGTAAAAGCTATTGGATCTTTATTTGTGTGTACACATGTTTAGATATATTTATATATGCTACATATATGTGTTATGTCTAATATGCAACCAAATTGGCTTATAAGTAAATGAGTACTCATGAATTAAGTCCAAATGCTTTTCAGATTCATGTGAATTTAATAATCTTTAATACATAAGCTGGCTTTAAAATTATTAGTAAAATAAAAATGAAAATGTCTTTGAAATTGTCAGTATACAATTTTTTCTGGGTTTACTGATTAGGTAAGTTTTATATTTGCCACTACTAGATGTTTTAAGATGCAGGGTTTGGCCGGGTGTGGTGACTGACGCCTGTAATCCCAGCACTTTGGGAGGCCGAGGTAGGTGGATCACGAGATCATGAGATCAAGACCATCCTGGCTAACACAGTGAAACCCTATCTCTACTAAAAATACAAAAAATTAGCTGGGTGTGGTGGCACACACCTGTAGTCCCAGCTATTTGGGAGGCTGAGGCAAGAGAATTGCTTGAACCCTTGAGGTGGAGGGTGCAGTGAGCTGAAATCATGCCACTGCACTCCAGCCTGGGTGACAGAGCAAGACTCCATCTCAAAAAACAAAACAAAACAAAAGGCAGGATTTGATATAAAGATTATGAGACTATACGCCCAGCCAAAAACAGAATCTTTTGTAATTTTTTAACAAGCAAGACCAATTTAATACTGTTGGTTCAATAAAATCAGCTACATTTACTTACTTATGTGAATACCTGATATTCACAGGCTATGCAAATGGCAAACAGGGAAATAACTTGGAACAATGATTAGCTTTGTCTAATGTCTCGGTTCTCATGAGTAATGTAGGTAAACTGCTAAAACTAAATAAATGTGAATGAGATGAATGCTTGTAGGTAAACATTTTGTAAAGTTTATATTTTTAAAATATAAACTTTATTTTAGATACTTATTGGATGGCTGGGTCACTTCCAATTAAAAAAGGTTATAATATGGGGCGGTGGTTACACTTCTGAGACTGTTAATGGAAAATAAACATAATAAAATCTATAACGTGGGGAAAACTTTGGTGGACCTCAGTGAGCTGTATAAGAACAAGTAAAGAGTCTAAAAAGCAATCAAAGAACAAAAAGGGAATGGTCCAAATAGGTGCCTGTACACCTGCCTGGCCCAGGCAGGCAATAAACATGAACTACTGCCTGACAGGCGGACACTCTGAAATCACCCACACTTTCCAGGAATTATATAAGGTACAAATAGTCAGGCCTGCCCAGAGCCCCTGTAACAGTCCTGTGTGGCCTGTGAAGAAGCTAAGATGGCGCCCGGAGAATGATACTAGGCTACCATGAGCTAAACAAAGTGTGGCCCCCTGTTCATGCAGCTGTACCCAATATTGCTCAACTGCTAGAGCAAGTAAGTAGTCCTTACGCTGGGAAGTGCCAGTGCTGTAATTGACTTGACTAATGCTTTTTCTGGAATTCCTTTAGCAGAAGATTCACAAGACCACTTTGCCTTCACTTAGCAAGGCCAAGAGTGGACTTTCCAGGTGCTACTGCAAGGATGCCTACACAGCCCCACCATCTCTCATGGCATGGTGGCATAGGACCTGTGTAGAACCTCTGTGCTGGCCTCAGTCTCCCTGTTTCACTGTATTGATGATAGTATGCTAAACTCAGAGTCTCTTGTAGATCTGGAGAATGCCCTACACACCATCTTAGATGGCCTGAAAGACTGGGGGTGGAAAATCAACCCCAAAAAGATACAGGGGCCCAGCATAGCTGTCAAATTCCTAAGAGTTACTTGGTTGGGTAAGATGCAAAACATACCTGGAGCTGTCATTGATAAGATAGCACAGCAGCCTGTTCCCCAGACAGAAAAGCAACTTCAGGTTTTTCTAGGTTTACTGGGTTGCTGGAGGATATTTATTCCTCATTTGGCAGAAACCTTCCACCCATTACACACCATGATAAGGAAAGGTGAAAAATGGGCCCAGACACAAATAGAGCAATAGCTATTGGCTGTATATAGGGTATTACAACAAACGGAGGCCATCACGTGTCTCACTGCTCTCAGCGTCATGTATGGCATGCCAAGATGAATAGATAGTGATCAGGGCTCCCATTCCACAGGCTACGGTATTCAACCTGGGCATCAGGAAAAACAATAGACTGGAGGTTCCAGTTACCATATAACCCAACAGGGACAGGCCTCATTAAAAAAAAAAAAGGCCTGTTAAAACCCAATTATGTGCACTGTCCCAGGATGGCTCTTTAAGATCTTGGACTAAGGATCTCCCTGAAGCCATACAAACTTTAAATAAGCCCCCTGTACCACACATGGTATCACTCCTATAAATGATTGGCAAGGCCTATAAAACAGGCCCTACAAACTCTCAGGGTTACATCTGAGACATTGAGCCATGCTCCTGAAGCAGATGGCCAGACCATGCTCCTGAGAGCACCAATGGGTCTACCAGGCAACAATGGCTATGTGGACCTGAAGTTAAGCTGGAAAATGCCTCCACACTGGATTGATTTTACGGCACTGGAGTGCACCATGAAGACTGCCAGAGGGGATATGGTCCCAGCTGTGCTCCTTGATGGAAATCCAAAAGCTTTATTATATCAACATGTGGCAGCACCAATACCTGCTAGAGCCATCATAGTGTGGGTACATAGACAGGGCCAGAAAATTACCAATTGGCTACTATGCCCCCTTCCAGGGAGGAAAGCCATGTGTGGTACTGTAAGTGAGATCTGAAGCCTATAGTAGCCTCCCTAATAGGACTAATGGGAGAAAACACAGGGTTAATAATGTTACGAAAAATGGATATACTCATGAGGGTCCCTGCTATATACCTGTGTTTATGTCTATTGGCTGTTATTCCTGCTATCCATGGAAGCTGGTAATGTCTTCCTAGATTGGGCTGTGACTATAGCTACAGTCAGCAACCAGTCTGACTGCTGGCCATATGAATACCTACCCCCGTCAAATGGTAATAATATGCTTTGGAATATTCTCCCTTTTTCTTGACAACACCAAAGTGACTGGTTTAACAGCACCACTAAGGCACCCCAGGCTCACTGAGGGTGGCCTCCATCCAGAGGCCCAATTGCCAATGCTACGGAGACACAATAACATGTGCCCTTATAGCCACTACCTGTTGTGCCTATTGGAGGATTTCTTGAACCCAGGAGTTCAAGACCAGCCTGGATAACATAATGAAATCTCATCTCTACAAAAATAAAATAAATAAAATAAAATAAAATAAAATAAAAATTAGCTGGGTGATGTACACCTCTAGTTCCAGCTGCTCAGGAGGCTGAGTTGGGAGGATCATTTCAGTCCAGGAGTTCGAGGCTACAGAGAGCTATGCTCGTGCCACTGTACTACAGCCTTGGTACAGAGTGAGACACCCTATCTCTAAAAAGAAAAAGGAGAAGAAATGAAAAGAACAGAAAAGAAAGTAATGTCACAGATGCTTTAAATCATTTGTCAATTCAGATCCATAATACAACCTAATTAGGTTTCTTTGACTCATTCTCGAATTGGTTATATACCTTATATACTCATTGGAGTTATGTTTTTCTAATAGGCATCATAAGTTCAGTTTGCTTCTGCTCTTCATTCTACTGTGTATACTGTAGATGTGGTCTAATGCACAAGCCACGGCTATGCATTATAGGCCCATATTGCTATTCCCCTCATATCCTATTAGGAGACTCATACACAAGATTGGTAGAAAGAACGTAAGAGCTGGGAGACAGGATAGATTGATGGCTTGTAGTATGACGGGTTCCCCACCAGCATACTTAAGTGTGTATGTCTGCTGTTTGAATCCTGAAGGCTTGGCAGTGGGCCAAGGCCATGGTGCCCAGCTGAGGAGCAGGTGTCCCTGAGAACCCAAACATCCTGAGGCATAGCTGGGAACATATTAAGGAAAACAGTCTCATTGCTCTCATACACAGTAGGCAAAGAGCCAGAAAATCAACTTTAAAGCAGCTTAGAGATGGGAGACAGGGTAGATCTCTGGAGTTGTCCTGCTACAACCCTGCTTATAAGTCCTAATGAACTTATCTGCTTACCAAGTTGGACTTGTCCAAGTCATTCTTTCATCTCTTGGCTTCTTCCCAGTTTGGACGGGCTGGGGGACATTATAGTCCCAGGCTTTGCTCATAATACCTTCAAAAGGAGCTACTCAGTCTTCATCACCCTCCTAAGAATCCACATGTTGCCACAAGGTTGACTTTGTCTTCTCAACAGAGAAAAAGTACGTGAGCAAGTATGAGCTCTTACAGCTTCCAAGTCTCCCATTTTTGTTCATCTACAAAGGTCTTCAATGTGGGGAGGCCTCATCATCTCCAAAGCTAAATCTTGCACCTGGCTCTTAACTTCCCCCACTCTCAGAACTCATTTATTAATATGCCATTTCTCCCCTCATTTAGGCTCTGATCAATTTCCACATAAATATGTCATGGCCTACAACAAAAACTCTCAACTGCCAGATTTTCTCTTTTCCTGTTTACATTCCTGGCCTGCATTATAATTATCTTTCTAAAATCATGGTTTAAATTTTCATATCAACTCTTCAAAGCCTAGTGTTTGATTCCAGACCCTTTACAAATTATTAACATCATTTTAGCCTTTCCTCCCATTATGTTTTATTATCCTCTTGGTACCATGGCCATACCTTTGCACAGAGGCGTGAAACAGCACAACATCATCAGAAAGTCGCATAGTTTGTCTTGAGGGTAGGCACTGCATAATATTTCTTTCAGATTTCTAGTGCTGTCACATCCTTGAGTAGATTATAGACAATCAAGAAATATTAATTAAATTAGTTTCATTCCATTCTCCAAACATAGCTCCCTACTTCCAGTTGTCTTTCTCTCTCTGCCATCAGAGACCTATTTCTAAGAATATTCCTGCCACTTCCTATTTATACACCTTCAATGGAGCTTGATCACATATGGAATAACCAGAAACCTTTCCATCCTGGTATCCAAGCTAGCCATGATTTTTCCTTTCTCTATGTATTCAGTCCTTTACCTGCATTTAATCAGCCCTGTTCCTCCTGATAGCACACATTATGAATTATACTTTAGTAGCTTCCTGAGCACTTTAAACTTTTCATTTCTGCCTTTATATAAACCATGATCCCATTTCAGATTGCCATTTTCATCCATCTCCATCTGCTGTGGTCCTAATCCTCCTGAAAGACCCAGTTCAAATCCCACTTCATCTAAGAAGCTAACCCAGATTTCCCTATGCAGAACTAAACTCCCTCAATCCATGCTGGCTGTCACAGCCTTTTATCTACAGCATTTTTACTGCAATGAGCAATTTGTATTTTGACTTAGAATTAATTTATGCCCATCTCTCACACTAAAATGTAAATTACTTGTTTGCATAAACCATATCTTATTTATATCTACCTCAAAAGCACCAAGTACAGCACTATGAGCATAATAGTTTCTCAACAAGTATTTGTTGGTTTGAATTAAAGAGAAATATTAAACTTAATATCAAAGCAGGGTTGTTGGTGAGAAGAAAAGAATGTATGTGTTTTATTGTCTTAATAAACTTGTGGGATTCTCCCAAGCATGAGGTAAATGATACGGCACCAAAATAAAAACAGGTTACCTTAATTTTGTCATAGTTTATAAAAATCAAGTCACCAAAATTTGAATTTGAGGCCAGGCATGGTGGCTCACGCCTATAATCCCAGTGCTTTGGGAGGCCAAGGCAGGAGGATCACTTGAGCACAGGGGTCCAAGACCAGCCTGGACAACAGAGTTAGATCTCATGTCTAAATGAATTTTAAAATTATCCAGGCATGGAGGCACACACCTGCAGTCCCAGCTGCTTGGGAGGCTGAGATGGGAGGATCACTTCAGCCCAGGAGTTTGAGGTTGCAGTGAGCCACCATCATGCTGTGCCACTGTACTCCATCCTGAGTGACAGAGCGAGACCCTGTCTCTTAAAAACAACAACAGCAGCAACCTGAATCTGCTTGAATTTGAATGATTCAAGGGGCACTTATTTCATAGTATGAATAATAGCATCAGAAATGCGTTATCTATTTGCAATATGATTCTTAACACTTTCATTCGTTAGTGATCACAACCCAGTATATTCTGTCACCCACATTAGAAAATGGGTTGACATGACTTCCTCCAACACAAATTTTACACAATACAAAGGAAAAAACAATGTTTAACAGGCATGCATATCCATCTTTAGAACTCACTCTTTCATTCACTCATCCAGTTGTTTATTCAAAAGTAACACTATTAAGGATAAATGAAAATATTCTTATACTATTCTGTCCATTTGCATGTCCTCAGCTACAAATCATTCTTTTGATTTTACTGAAGTATATAAGACTCTGTCAGCTGGGCATGGTGGCTCATGCCTGTAATCCCAGAACTTTGGAAGGCCAAGGTGAGCGGATCATGAGGTGAGGAGTTCGAGACCAACCTGACCAACGTAGTGAAACCCAGTCTCTACTAAAAATACAAAACTTAGCTGTGCATGGTGGTGCATGCTTGTAATCCCAGCTACTCAGGAGGCTGAGGCAAGAGAATCACTTGAACCCATGGAGCCTCTCCATCCTGGGCAGAACACCTTTCAGTACAGAAAGCAAAAGAGTTGGGACAGAAACCAGGGTAATTAACTGACTATTTTTAGGACTAACTGCAAGGGTTACATGATGAAGTCCCTCCCCTCCAAAAACAAATCATCAGGAAAATCTCAAAACAATTAAAAATTTTCTGAAGTACGGGTAGAATTAGGGCTCAGCCATCAAACTAAAGTGAAGGCTATAGTTGCCCTGTCCTATCCACTCATCCTTCTCATTCAGAAATGCAGCATATGAGGGCAGGGAACTCATATGAGCTAAATAATTAATCAGTGGAGTCTTTTATTCATTTTTACATGCAGAAAACCAAAAATCACCAGACATTAGAGAAAAATTAATAGCCTCAAAACAAACAAAGGACTCAAAGAACAATTCACTCCAGAAATAACTAAAAGATAAGAGATTTTAACAAACACTTATAGTAAATTTAGTGAGATCCAAGAATGTGTTAAATCTCTAAAATAAAATAGGTTGCTGCAGAAAAAGTTTTCAGGAAAATAGTAGTGTTTTTAGAATTTAAGAAACAAACATTGGACCTCTATTCCTACTCAGGATATTGAAAGCTACTAGAAAGTATCGGTCTCACCCTAACAACAAGAACAAAATCTTTTTTTCCTCCCTGGACTATCAGAGAGCTGAGATCACAAGGCAATTTGTGAACTGAAATCCCAACAGTGTCGCGCCTTTCTAAGGAGAGATGGACACACAAACTCTTTCCTTTTGCCCAGAACAGAGACAAAAAGAGTTGGCCACCATAGAAGCAGGTGAGAAAAAAACAATCACAATGTTAACAAGTGCTTTAAGGCAGAAGCCCTCTGACCCTGGGGAGGATCAGGAAACCCACCCCTGCTGACTGTGCTCTGTTGTAAGAGGGGAGATTGTAGCTACTGGGGAGGGGCAGGATTGCTAAAGGAACACAGCCCCGAGGATCAGCTCGGCTCCTAGAACCTTCGTATGGCAGAGGCAGGAGCAGGAAATTGAGAATGCCTTCTACCAAGCTCTGGCAGCCTGTAGGAAGCAGGAATGCAGAGAGAGATCCTCTCTGTAGCACATGTTGTTAAACCTGCAGAAAGCTGCCACAGGAGCGGGAACACTGAGAGAAACCTCTGGCAATTAAGGCCTGATGCTAAGCATAAGGTAGCAACAGAAGGAATTTGACATCTGTGGTATCCTGTAGGTTTCTTCAAAATGTAGAGCAAAAATACAAAAGAGAACATACAAGAGAAAAGTTAAGAGATACGGAGAATTGGTTCACAAGTTTCGATCTCTATCAAATAAGAATTCTTGAAAAAAAGAGAATGGAGGCATAATTAAATAAATAATAGAAGATGATTTCCCAGAGCAGAAGAAAGTCACAGAACTTTATAGACAGGACCCTTTCAATGCCCAGAAAGGAAAATGAACCAAGAGCCCAACCTACACAGAACTTTGTAAAATATTAGAATACTAAGGACAAAGGAAAGACCCTAAAAATTTCCAGAGAGAAAATGAGGCCACCCGCAAAGGAACAAGAATCAAATGGGCTTTAGAATTTAACCAGCAATATTGAATGTCAGAGAAAAGAGAAGCAAGATGTTAGCATGTTGAAAATTAGTCTGAACTACTAATTCTTGTCAGTCAAACCAATCAAGTGTAACTTGAAAGAAAACCAACAAGACAGTCTCAAATATGGCAGACATGAGTTTATGGCCTACCAGGTTTTCACTATGAGTGAATGAGTGAATGAGTGCCATATACATTAGCAGGGTGTTGCCAAATCAAGAATCACATAGTTCTAGTTCTGTTCGTTGGAAGGCGTTGCTTTGTCAATTTTCCTCCATGGCCCCCTCTGCAGTGGGTATGGGTTCTGTGCTCTTCATAGGACCCTCAGCTTTGAAAATTCACTTCCTCCTCATGAAAGTTTAGGGATCTTGGTGTTGTTTGAGATGAGGGTTTCTCAACCTGGGCTGCATATTTTTGGACTGCATAATTCTTTGTTACGTGGGGCTGTCCTATACATTGTAGGATATTTAGCAGCATCCCCGACCTCTACTCCCCAAAAGCTAGTAGCATTCCCCCAGTAATAACTATTGTCTCCTGGAAGGCAAAATCATCCCTGGTTTAGAAACACTGTTTTAGAGGATTAATAGCCTTTACCATGGGGTTAGTGGTTTCTTTGGCAATAAAATTTCTTGCAAAAATATGTAAACTATTGATCTATTTGTTATCAATCATGTTTGGACGCCAGTAACTACATCCAAAGATTATTCCTAGACATAATATTCATGCTTGATTTCTTGGCTACTTTGAGGCCATCAAGCTTGAATGGGAAGGTGACACCTGCCTCCTTACAAGTTACAATGGATTAAATACTCTTTAACTTTTATTTCCTAGTGTTTGTATTCTAGAAAATAATTGGTCTTTCCATTTCTATGTGACACCCAATTTCTGTATTATATTTCATTTCATTTCTGCTTGCAAACCAGCCAATTCTTACCTGAACTTATCTCATTCTTGTAATACCTTAGCCAATAATAGACAACACATATTTACTCTGACTCCTCCCAGCCACTTCCTGGGAAGTTCAGGGTCCGCTAGCATATGGTCTTCTTGAAGTGGACATAAATAACAGTTTACCATAGGAGCTACTACTGCATAGCAGGTCTTCATAGGGTTCTAGCCTTTGATATGATTTCTTTCAGTCTTCTACCCAACAGCTATGCCATGTTTTAGGTTTTGCATTTCCACAACAGCCCACT
The DNA here is from genome assembly GCF_049350105.2 of Macaca mulatta. Lineage (NCBI taxonomy): Eukaryota > Metazoa > Chordata > Mammalia > Primates > Cercopithecidae > Macaca > Macaca mulatta. The sequence goes on from NC_133422.1 coordinate 69,519,103, forward strand.
TCAAGATATCAATTTCTACATTGATATCTTGTGGCCCAGCAGAATGTATGTTTTTTTCTTGCTCCCATCATATGCCTATGTGGGTTGGTGTACATGGGATGTATGTTCCACTCTGTCATTCAGGCACCAGGATTCTTCCATCCTGTGGCTTTGCTGTCTCCTGGGGACATTCTTCAGTTGGTGGACAGAGAAAGAGAAAGATGATTACACATGGCAGAGGCCTATACACTCAGCATGGAGGCTTGCATATTAGTTTCATCAATTGTATTAGCACAAGATGTCCATCTAACTGCAAGGGGCTTGCAGACATCTTCCTTATGTGCTAAATAAGATGAGAAAGAGAATATTGGCAAGCACTAGAAGTTTCTGACACTAAGTCCAAAGAAAGATAGAAATTCAGAAGGTTCCACAAGGAATACATTTTAAAAGAGTTAAGTGGATTTCAACTCAACAAACTGATGGCAATCTGAAAATTTTACTAATACAGTTCTAAAAGCGTACATACATTTTTTCCCAGCAAGAAAAAGTAATATAACGATGACATATAAACAAAATGACCTAGGGAAAAACAGAATAATAATAAAACTAGGAACTCAAGGAGGAGAAAAAAACTGTACAAATTGGTTCTTTCCAAGAATAAAACAAATTATAATCTGCATGATTTTGAGGAGCTGACGGGGCAAACAAAAAAGAAAAACTTCAACTTGACATGTGAAACATGGCCTTCATGTAGACCAAGTTGCAAAATTGGATCAAGTTACATTTTCCTCTTCATAAGTCCTAAATCTCACCAGTCAGTGCATAATACTTACATAATAATGATATGGCAAACAAAAGTAATCATGTTTTAAAATATTAGACTTGATCTATAGAAAAATATAGAAAATTCCATTGCAGTTATAGGTTTTTATATTAGAATGTAAAGGTTTTTATATTTTGACAATGTAAAATGATATTCTATATCTGAAAATGGAAAACCTCATGAACATAGGTCCAGAAGTATTCAATAATAATGAATATCCTAGTATTTGGACACAGGAGAAATTATTACAGTTCAGACTAGAAGAGAGAAACAGAGCCACTGGTACCTGCTCTAAACATTGTCACTCTCATTTGCTGTTATACTGCTATGAATATTATGTCTAGAAAAGTTCCCCAAATACATTTTCCTTCAAATCCATTTTTCTTGTTTATCAATAATTATCTGCTTTTACTTGAATTTAGCAAATCCCCGACTATTGTGAAAAGTATGCAATTTTTCCACCAATTACAGCTCTGTGTGAAAATGGAGCTAGTGACTAGGAGATAGTAATAGCGTTGGATTAGAAGTGCCTTTTTGAAAGCTTCACTCTGTAGGGCTCCTTCTGTAGTTCAGATAATGTATCCTAGTTATTTGGGGTCTGAGGCTTATCAAAAGAGACAGAATTAATCATGCTGGGTTGTGCGATATGTTTTGGAGAATGGACATGACTCCTCTAAAATGAAAAAGGCAAAATAATTTTCTATGGGCTTTTGAATCCTAAGGTTACCCTCCTGTTCCCCCTATCGTCCATCTCCAGATTAAAGCTTGGAACAATCACTAGATTTTAAAGTGAGGGGGGAAGAGGGGAAGACCATCTGCACCTGGAAACCATTTTCTTGATTTGTGCTGGCTGGAGTCCTGGAGATATAACAGCAAGAATGCCTCTCTGGGATTTCTTTGAAATCTGGGCAGGATGATTTGTCTGAAGGGAGGAATTGGGGGATGAAGGGTGGGGAAAAATTCATTCCTGGTTGCCACATTGTTGTTCTGCAGTGAAGGAGCTTGGCCTGACTTGGGTTGGAGTTGAAAGAAAATCAACAAGGCAGCCTCAAGTATGCAGGAATGTGCTGCCCTGAACTTGCCAATTTTTTAAACATAACTGAGTATTGTCTCCACTGTAGGAGGCTGCCAACATCAAGTTCACATGGTTCTGTATTGAAGATCTTTCCAATAGCTGTGCAAATTACAACATGTTTTTATCTGCTTTAGTACATTCAAAGGATGACAAATAATTATCTCTGCTTACATTACCTGGAAATGCACAGTAATAAATTTGCTTTGGAAGCTCCCTTTGTTGTGTCATCAAGCATTCACATACTTGGAAGATACTTTTGTTCCTCTTATTTGTACAAACAGTAAGCTCCAAAATGTAAAATATACTTTGCCCAAAAAGAAGGGCAAAAAAAAAAAAATGCAACAGGATGAAAGCAGTATTCTTAATTTACATGAATGTTTCTCATACACTTTCATGCAATGTTCAGCGTTAATGAACGTCTACCTCTATGTTGCTATCCTCATGCAGTGCAAAGCTATGCAGCTAACTTTGGAAGGCACTGACTATAGTAAGAGTAACAACAGCTTACGAGTGTCTACTATGTGCCAGGAACTTTATACACATTATTTCTAATCTTCATAACACTGCTCAGGTTAGTGACTACTATCTGTAATTTAATGATGAGAAAAGTGATGCCAGGACAAGCTAAATGACTTCCTTCCCCAAGGCCATGAAGGTAGTAAATGTTTCCTCCTAGATTTGTCCTGTGGGCACTGAGACATCAGAATTTGTGCTCTTCAGAGCACGCCTGTTTATTACACATGATTTTACAAACCTATCTTCTTTGTTTCTCTGGGCGACATCTGGTCTTAAATATTATTGTTACTATTCTCACACAAAACAGGTAATACAGCCTGATGTTTGATTCCAGAAGACCTGGGTTTGAACTGTGTGTGTGTCTGTGTGTGTGTGTGTGTGTGTGTGTGTGTGTGTTCTGAGACAGGGTCTCACTCTTTTGCCCAAGCTGGAGTGCAATGGCATGATCACGGCTCATTGCAGCCTTGATGTCCTGGCTCAGGAGATCCTCCCATATCAGCCTCCCAAGTAGCTGGGACTGCAGGCGTTCATCACCACACCCGGCTAATTTTTGTATTTTTTGTAGAGATGGGGTTTCGCCATGTTGCCCAGGCTGCTCTGGAACTCCTGGGCTCAAGGAATCTGCCCACCTCGGCCTCCCAAACTGCTGGATGACAGGCATGAGTCACTGTGCCTGGCCAAGTTTGAAGTTTGACTCCACCACTTATGAATTTGTAACCTTGGACAAGACTCTTAATTTACAGGATATCAAATTTCTCAATTTGAAAAAATGGATATAATAAATAATAAACATGCCTATGCTCTAGGACCATTGTTTGAATTATAATACAGTAAGAAATTTCAATTACTCTACTCATGTTCATTAGTACTTCTATAAACTTAGAAAGGAAAATTATATCTCTTCCTTATGCACACACATATCTGTTCCTTATGCATATGCCAATATGTATGAGTCTCTACATAATTTTATTCTATTTTCTCTCAAATATGATTTAGTATTTGCTAATCAGCAAAACTCATACTTTTCTTAATAGAAAAGACTTTTGTAGAGATGAAGATCTCATTCTACTATGCCCAGGCTGGTCTTGAACTGCTGGACTCAAGAGATTCTCCCACCATGGCCTCCAAAAATGCTGGAATTACAACCAGCCACCTTGTTATGGAGAAACTTTTATCTCCAAAACAAGGCAATCTTTGCTCACCGTACATTTTCTCACCCAAACCTCCCATAATTTGCCTCCACTTCCCTAGAAGCCCAAAACATCTATTCCTTTCAGTAGCTTGGGATGGTATATAAGCCTCTGTCTTCCAGTTGTTTCTTTGGATCTCATATTTCTGTGGAACCCTCATGTATAGGCACCTAATTAAAATTGTTTTCTTCCTGTCAATCTGTCTCATGTCAGTTTAATTTGTAGACTAGCCAAAGAACCCAGAAAGGTGAAAGGAAGTTAATTTTCCTCTCTTACACATTTATTCATTCAAATATTTATTGAGCAGCCACTATGTACTAACATAATGCTAGCCACACAGAAGACGGAGCTTCTATCCTCAAGACGACCATTGTCTGGTAGGAAAAAAAAAAAAAAAAAAGGAAACTAGCTGTTTCTATCACAGGGTCACATACACTGTGATGGGGTCTGAACAATGTACTGCCTTAGTGCTAAACAGACTGGCTGACTCTGAAAAGCTGATACTCAAAATGAGATTTGATGGATGAGTGAAAGTAAATCAGGCAGAAGAAGGTGAAGGAGAGGCAGAGGGCATCACAGAAAGAGACAGTAGTGTGTGCAAAAGCGCGTACCATTAAAATGCAGCACACTCTCCATAAACTGCAAGTTGTTCAGGCTGCCGTGAGTGCAGGGAGCACTGGCAAGTGACGGGAAGTCCAAAGAGGTAAGCCCAAGAGCCAAGGGACCCAAATTGTCACATGTGAATTCAGATGTTGGTAAAAGCCCACAGATGATACTATTATTTTCAAGAGAGTATGGGAGAGAAAGGGTACATTTGTAGAGTTCTAAGTATTCTAATTAAGGAGTCACTGTAATTTGGAGAGCATCAGACGGAGAACAGCTAAATGTCAGAAACCTTACATAATAAGGCCAGCAGGGCTTAGTAAAATAGAAATAAATAAACAGTAGAAAATATTGGACATAGTAGGTTACATACATGTTGATTTAAAGTGTGAGAGCAAATTTTTCTTACTGAATGGACAATATTATAGATTAGGCTAGCTAGCAGGAAGGAGTTTTGCTAAAAGCTTATCCAATTTTTATGAGATAAGCTCTTCTAAGTTGACTGATGTTGCCTTGGCTTGCCTAAATTATGAAATAAATACTGCAGAAGATGAGCAAGGGAGAAGAGTGACAAGAAATTGCCTTTCTCGAGATATTTATACTCTGTTGCACTTATCTAGTTGAAAACATGTGATTCCTCAAAGCTTGGGTATATAGAACATCTTCCTAAAAGTATGGGAAGACTTGCTGCACCCAGAATAAATGTTCATTGTAAAAAACCTGTCCTGTAGGAGTATTGTAATTAAAAGGAATCATTCTTCTGAAACTTTCTAGAATTCAGATATGTCTTTAAGTCTGTTGGGCTTCTGCCCACTAGGAGACATTAGTGTGGGGAATGGGTAACATTTTGGAAAGAATGAATCTGAAGGAGACACTCTAGCCCTGTTCAATATTAACACTACGGTCTGTAGTCTAAAAGCAAAGTAGAGGGATATGTCTCATTTAGATGGTCTTTCAATCCAGACCCTATGGACTCCTGATGAAATCTGAAATTACAGTGAGGATGCCGTTACTAAAAGTAAAAATGAGAATAACTGTTTCCTAAACATCATCTTAAGGCTCTGGCAACACAGGTGGCACTGATTTGGCACTTAAAAGCCAAGTCAGCTGACATTTAGAATGCCCATCATATGCCATGCACTGTTCCAAACGTACTTTAAGTTATTAAATCTTCACACGTCTACGTGATAGGTTCTTATTCACATTTTAAGAAGTTGCAATATAGAGGGGTTAAGAAACTCGTCCAAGGTCAGATGGCAAGTTAGTAGGAAAACTGAGACTTGAACCTAGTCACTCTGCCTCCAAAGTTCATGCTGTTAAATCATAATGCAACTTGAAGGTGATGGGGAGAGGGGCTCTTATTGGATGAGACACCCTTCAAGGGTCCCAGGGCGTTGTCATAATTAACAGCACTTGCAGTTTCGTACCACATGCAGGCTTTGGCCCAAGGAAAGGCTTGGTACTGGAGAGCCTGAGAACACGTGACCTGATAGCCGTCAACCTGGGCAAGGAACAGTGACACTGGAGTGGGAGGTTGGGAGACGCTGGGAGAGTCAGAGGGATTATCACAGACAAAAAAAAATGGGAGCTGGAAAAGGAGGGAAGGAAAATCAGGCATATCATTTAGTAGTTGAGAATAGCATTCATGAGCCCATGTGAGGCTTCCTTCACCCCAAGACAGCCCCTGAGATATGGGGGTTTTGAACAGGAGGGGGCAGTCTCCCCACAGAGGAGACACAAAAGCCAGAAGAGTGCTGTTCATAAAAGTGATATAACTGGGTTTGTGTGTGTGTGTGTGTGTGTGTGTGTGACCTGAGAAACATAGGATGCCTCTGTAATTATCAACTACAACTTTTACTAGTATCCAAAAAGTCCCAAATGTTTTCATGTAGCTAATCTCAATTGTAAAACAATGGTAGCAATGGAGTGAAGCTGTGAGACAATTCAACATAGTCTTGCTGGTAGAACTAGCAAAGGATTTGGTTTTAAAAGACTCCAACTTGGCTGGGCGCAGTGGTTCACGCCTGTAATCCCAGCACTTTAGGAGTCCGAGGTGGGCGGATCATGAGGTCAGGAGTTCGAGACCAGCCTGACCAACATGGTGAAACCCCATCTCTACTAAAAATACAAAAATTAACCAGGCGTGGTGGCACACGACTGTAATCCCAGCTACTCAGGAGATTGAGGCAGGAGAATCACTTGAATCTGGGAAGCAGAATTGGCAGTGAGCTGAGATCGCGCCACTGTACTCCAGCCTGGGCGACAGAGCAAGACTGCATCTCAAAAAAAAAAAAAAAAAAAGACTCCAATTTAGTCAGCAGCTCTCACAAGTCCCAAACTTCTTTATGTCTCCATTTCTTTATTGATAAATGAGAAGGCAGCAGATATTCTCTAACTTGTAGGGATTAATGTTAAGACAAGAGCCACAAGAATAGCAGAACAATAACATCCCAGATAACTTAACCCTATAGATGAACCTATATTTTTAACCATGGATGTTGCATATCTTCCTTTAACACTATTTGGCAGGCCAGGTGTGATGGCTCATGCCTGTAATTGCAACACTTTGGGAGGCTGAGGTGACAGGATTGCTTCAGGCCAGGACTTTGAGACCAGTCTGGGCCCCACAGTGATACCTCATCTCTACAAACAATAAAAATAATTAGCCAGGCATGGTGGTGCATGCCTGTGGTCTGCTCAGGAGGCTGAGGTGGGAGGATCACTTTAGCTCAGGAGGTTGAGGCTGCAGCGAGCCATGATTGTGTCACTGCACTCCAGTCTGGAAGACAGAGTGAGATACTGACTCAAAAGAAAAAAAAAGGCATTATTTTGCAATTCTAGTGTGACTAAGAAGGCCATATGCCAAACTAACATTTCCATCATAAGTGGCAATTTAAATGTTGTATATAAATGAGGTAGATGATCCCATTTCAACTAAATGGGATGTATTGGTGCATGATGCTATGGAACTAGCCTAATAAAGCAAATCAAGCCTGGCGAATAGTCCCAGAAATAATAGAATTTTAAAATAAAAACCTAATTTTTTAAAATGAAAATAATTTGAAACCCATCCTAAGTGATATTTTTCATGAAACACTAAATATTATAGAAAATGCAAAGATGACATATGGTATCTGTGAAATCATACATTTACAAGCCATTTTCCTAAGAGAAAACAAATCAGTAACTGGAAAAAGCTTTAAGAATTCTCTTCATTCAGGCTTCTAAGTCAGTTACCCTATAAAGTCCTACTTAACCATGTTTCTGGTGTCAGAGACTTTATGTCTTATACCAGGCAGGTTGAGGAAACATTCTAACACCACACTCTTAGTTGCACTTTTTTCTTCAGGTTTAGGGACCTTCTAGCTTGGTTATCACTGACTTCCTCAATGTCATGATAATACTGTTGCAATTGTAACCAAACCTCTTTTTTAAAATAATAATTATCATTTTTATCATGAAGCTTACATCTATTTTGCATTCTAACTTGCAATGCAGAGATGTAAAATACATCTCTATGAGTCAATGGTAGCATCATAAATCTTCTATTATGGGATACTAATGAAAGGGACTGCCAATGTACCCATTGCACTAGCTTAGCAAAGGGTATATAAAAGACTAATAAATCAGTGGCTCTTAACAGCTGATTTGTGGTACTTAAAGCATAAAATGTGCTCTGTGTCAGATATATAGTTACAGATTCTGCTAACTCACCAGGGAGCTGATACACAACAACAAATAATCAGTATATTGACATAAGACTGTTCCCACTCACCTTTATGTATCCCTGGCCCCTCTATGTGCAGAGACAGTCACTGAAACCATAAAGCCACATCTGTTGGCTGAATGATGTCCCTCACCATATGGGTGTTGGAAAGTATACTATAAGTGAACTTAGCAGGTTTCTGGCAGAGGTGGCTGCAAAGTATTCAAAATAATGGTTGCTCTGGCCATTTCCCCAAAACACTCACTTGTCATTCTAAGAACAGATGCTCCACTCAGGTAACCAGTTCGATGATCAGTTAGACAATCATGAACCCGGTGGATCAATAGATACATGTTTAGAGCTATCTTGATTCCCTCTGGACCCCTTATTGAATATTTATTTCATATTCAGCCCTCATCTCATGCAAATCACAGTCAAACAGTCTTTCATGGTCTGGCATTTTACAGGAAAGAGAGTATCTTTGGAAACCTAAAGAATAAGACTCAGTGGGGAATTTTAGCCTCTGGCTGGTTTATAAAATAAACACTTCAACAAATGTATTTGCATAATAAAACTGTATCATCCGTGAGAGATTTAGGAAATTGTATCAAATGAAGCTAAACTACAGTTTAAGAATGTATTTTATGGTGTAGATAAGGGAATCTTCTTAATCCATAGAGTTTTATGTTTCGTTTTATTTTTCAGGGAGGGATCCCTTCACTCAATTCTAGAATGGAGACAACAGCTGTTTGCTCCTATCTTGTGTGCCGAGTCTTCATGAGCTGAGGCAGCTTTAAACATTCTTGGTGCTTATTTATTTTTTAACCTTGCAGTTCTCATATTTGGTTAATGAGTTGGTAGGTGATTGGAGTCTCAGGAATACCCATTAGTACAAAGCAAAGGAAGCATCCAGGAATCACCGTGAACTTCCTCTGTTAAACCAGAGCTGTTCAGGCGGCGCACAGTGGCTCATGCCTGTAATCCCAGCACTTTGGGAGGCCAAGGTGGGCGGATCACCTGCAGTCAGGAGTTCGAGACCAGCTCAGCCAACATGGTGAAACCCCATCTCTACTAAAAATACAAAAAAATGAGGCAGGTGTGATGGCACACACCTGTAATCCCAGATACATAAGAGGCAGGAGAATCGCTTGAACCTGAGAGGTGGAGGTTGCAGTGAGCTGAGATGGTGCCATTGTACTCCAGCCTGGGCAACCAAAGGAGCCTCCATCTTTAAAAAAACAAAAACAAAAACAGAGCTATTCTCATTCACTTGAAAATTCATGATTTCACGTACTCAGCTATGCCCTGACAGAAAAAGGCAGCTTTGGGCTCATAAACTCTATTATGCATTTGCTTGCACTTTTGCTAGACCCCAGAACTTTCGAGATATTATTCAGTTTGGTCTTCGCTGGAAGCTGCCAAATAAAATGTGTGTGGGGGGAGGGGTTGGAAGTACAGAAAGACAGTCAGAAATTTGCATTCTGAGTTTTCTGAAAATCATAATGTAACATCCTCTGCGCTCCCTGCGTTCTATTCTGTTTGTTAACTTGGTCCCTTGATAAACAGGAAATTTCTTGTCATGCTGGAAAACCTAGATTAAAATCAAAGAATAATAGAGAGCTTTAAATCTTAATAAATGACACAATGAATGCTCTAATGTCCAATAAACATTTTCATTAATTGATTCTATTCCTATTTTCTAAGCAGCTCTGGTATTTTCAGATTCCTGAGTGTTTTTGGATCATGTTCCCCCAACGTCAGAGCTGTCATCATCAAACATTTATTGAGTACTATTGTGTACAAGGCACCAAATTACTTGAGTTCTGAAACTAATCAAGGACTATTTTATAGAAGTGAATAACCATGCCTAATTTGTACATACATCTCCTCTCCTTTCTCCCTACATAAGTCACTTGCTTTTGGCTGCTGAAATATCTTAGGGAATCTTTGATCCTTGCTTTCTGGGCAAGGGAATGATTAGGAAAATTGGCTCTTAAAAAATTCACTGATGCCACATTACTAACTGCATCTGATACTACAGCCAGCAATTTCCAGTGGGAGAAATTTTGGGCCAGTGTCAAATATGAAGAACTGAGGATGGAAACGTAACTTTTACGGATCTTGTCAATAGCCTCAGGGTTGTAATTCATTCAAAGATAATCCTCTCATTACTCTGAGCTCTTAATACACATACAGTAGGTGGGCTTTAGGTCTGGAACTATTATCAGGATTGTACAGTTAGGACAGGTTTGTTATGCTGTCATAAAAATGTGAGTCAAACATCTCAGTTGACTTTGCATTATTTCTTGCCCAGGGAATTTCTAATGCAAATCAGGTAACATTCCAAGAGAGTTATCCTCCATGCAGTGACTCAGTAATCCAGATTGTTTTGATCTATGAAACTGCCATAGCAACATGCAAGTTCCAAATCACCACAATAAGGGAAGAAAAGTGGAAAGTCACTTACCAGGTCTTAAAGGCTTTGGCCCAGAAGTGAAAATGGTCTTACAGCTCGTTGGCCAGAACTAGTCACATGGCCCAACTGCAAAGGTTCTGTGAAATGTACAATAATACTAACAGGTAGGCATTAATATTTATCTCACTTTAGAGATGATGAAAATTGAAGTATAGAAAGATAAGTAACTTTTCCAAAGTCACAAAGAGATTAGATCCGGGGTTAAACCCAGGTAACATGGCTCTGCAATACACACTCCTAACCATGACAGTGGGCCATTTGAGTAGTGTCAGTATTAATCCTTTGCAGCACTTTAATTATTGAATTTTTCTTAGTTTTTCCATTTTTAAATTATAAATAAGAATATCAATCCAGTGTAACTTATTGATTACAAATAAAGATACATATTGTGCAGATAGAACTGTTACCACTTTTGAAGCACCACTAGATGCCAAGGATATTTTATTTTTTATCTATGATAATCTGCATAACTAATACTGATAACTGATACTGATAATCCTCATAACTGATACATAATCCAGTACTGATGAGGATGATGATGAAGAGGAAGAAGATGACGATATGGCAATGAGGATGATGAGGAGAATGACATTTGATGGTTATTGAAGACTTAATAGCATGCTCTGAAATAAGCACTTAACATTAATTATCCCATTTAATCCTCATTACAATTCTATGCTCAAGGTTATATTCCCCATTTACAGAGGAAGAAAATGATGTTCAGAAGACTCTAAGTTATTTTCTCAAGGTCCATAGAGCTGGGGCTCAAAACCTGTACTCGTTTTATTACACGGCTTTGTCCCTCATCAAATGAGTTATTAAATACAGAAGTATTAAAAAATAAAACACTATGTCAAATCAAATTATTACTTACTAAACTATTAAAAAATCTATGATAGAAGTCCTGTTTTCTCGTTATGTCTCTAACATTTTTCTCTCTTATTACAAAGTGCTTTGCCTTAACCTCTAGTCTATTTGATAAATAAATGACAGAAGTAGAAGTTTCTTGAAGATCATGACTGGATTTTGGCTTAGTCTATGGTTCCCACAGCATGAGACAGTCAGAATTAAATTTCGGTTCTGAATAGAAATAGAAAATTTTGGTAACAGCATCATGCCATTATATGCAGTTCCAGGTGTAAGCCTTTTTTTCTCTCTAGTGCTAGTCTGTTTTCAAGACAGGATGGTTGTTTTTCTCAACCTTGGGCAAGCAACATCATTCCATAAAATATCTAATTAGCATGCATATCATTAGTACTGCTTTCTGGGAAGTCTGGTATTTTACAAAGCCACATATTACTTCCTGTTAAATATATGCTCTTTACATTCTTAAAGAATATTTTTTCTATTGCCATTTTCTGTTTTCCTGTATCTAGAAAAATACTAGTGTTTATTAGTAGACAATGATCTTGCCTGTCACTAGCTTTAACTGGTTTTGTAGTTCAGATTACCAGAGGATGGCAGAGTAACAAAATATATTACAAGGACCATTTTGTGGTCAATGATGATGTCTGCAAAGAATGATTTTCATTTTATTTGAAATCGTCTATGGTCTAGATAAATTCTTTCTTTACTGTGAATCATCTGACTTTAACTTCTGAGATGAAATTTTTATTATTAAAACAAATTCCACAACCTAGGACTCATTAGATTCTTCAAGGTCAGGGATGACTGTGTCCCATCCTTGTGCCAGTCTCTGCCCTATCATAGCAGCTCAGGAGCCTGAAAAATGCCTGATAAATATTTGTTGAATCCTCCAAGTTCTTAGAGGACACAAATTCTAGGCAGTTCCACACACTAATGGCAACGTTCCTCTGTCTCCAAGATAACCTGCTCTTTAGAGTTCTCTCACTTCCGTTTTTCCTACCACTGTCACGCCAGGCCCGAGGGATCCACCCTCATCTAAGTGTGAACTCAAACATTGTAACCATTTGGTTCAACTTCCTTTAATTTTACAGGTTTCGCTATGAGTCATTTTCACTCTGCTCCTGGATCTATGCAAGAAACAATCCTTCCTTTTCCTCCAACTATTGGGAATCATGTTTTTGCTCCCTCCTCTGCAGAGTGAGTAACTCCTCTGCTTTGTTCTTCCCCTTCCTCTGGTGTCAGGTTTGCCTTTTCTTTGAGAATATAAAATATTGCTATGCAAACATGTATCTGAATCTCCCACATTAAATTTAGGCAAGTGTCTTCTTCAAGTCTTTGTTTCTGCTTTTTCATGAAAATTATAAACTGTGCCGAAAACAAGACTTATTCTGTGGAAAAAGTTCAAGGGAGGTTACAAGAGAATGAGGAAAGGAAGATATGAAAAATATTATTCTTGAAAATGGAAGGTTCTGAAATGACCATAAATCCATACAATTAAAAATTAAGAGGTTGGGCGCAGTGGCTCATGCCTATAACCCCAACATGTTGGGAGGTTGAGACAGGAGGATTGCTTGAGCCCAGGAGTTCAAGACTAGCCTGGGTGACATAGCAAGACCCCATCTCCACAAAAAAATAAAAATAATTAGCCAGATGTGGTGGCCTGCATTGTGATCCCAGCTACTCAGCAGGCTGAGGCGGGAGGATTGTCTGAGCCAGGAGGTAGAGGCTGCAGTGAGTCGTGTTTGCACCACTGCATTGCACTCCAGTCTGGAAAACAGAGCGAGACACTGCCTCAAAAAAATAAAAGAAAAAACCGGAGTGTGCTTTTATTCAAACATTTGTCTAATTTTATTCTAGCTATAAACCAGTCAAGGTTAATCAGTTGCCTTGTTTTAATTTTATCTTCCCTCAGTGTCTGCCAGGAGAGATTTTGCATCCTTTGGGATCCTCTATCATGTGCCTCATATTCTTGGCATTTATTTAAGGAAATGCAAAATGCTATTGCATCACAGTGTGACAAAAATAGAGTTGAATCTTCACTATCTTCTATAAATTCAGCTAAACATTATGAGAGAATATTTTTCCTTATGCTTATTGCACATTGAACTTCACTTGGCAACACACAAAATTAGAGAATTCATGAATCCAAGGATGTATTTTATTTCTGGAATAAAAATAATTCGACACTTTTATCCTTCTCTATTTAATCAAATTACAATTTGTCTAAGTTTATATTTCTCCCTTCTTCACACCTTTTCTTACATTTCCTTTATGGTAACATTCCATGCCTAGTGTTGTGTTTGTGGGCAAGGAATGGCTCTTCTTTACAATTCCTTCTGAAACTCTTCTTATAGATGCTGAGCACACATCCATTTTAATCATTCATTGAAACATTCACTTAAAAAATATATGTTGACCACCTACCACTTGCTGGGCTCTACCATAGGCACTGTGAACAAAACAGTGCTTGCCTTCTTGAAACTTAGGTAAGGGAGATGGACAATAAACACAAAGTATGAAGAATATGAAAGGCACCATGGAGGGAAATGGGGAAAGTGAATCAGGAACGCCAGGATGAAAAATATATCTTTCTGTGCAACAGCAAGGGCCAGGTGGACAAATAAAGAGCTATTACAATGATCCTACTGCAACTGTCTCTAATTCATATTGAAATTAGACAACCCAAAGAGAAAAGGGGTAAAAACCACTTTATTTTATTTTGTGTGTATATGTAAGGTATCATAATAAATTTCTAGTTTTCCCTGGAAACTTATACCTTACAGACATTTTAAAAACACCTTTCTATCTATGAAAGCACCGTCTTTGTGAATATATTTAAGAAACTGAGGGAACAGAAGATTAAGCTAAAAAAAAGGAAAAAAAAAAAAAAAAAGCCCATACTACACGTGTTTGTCTGTTGCGAAAGAAAAATAAAATATCAGAACCCAAACTCACTATGACAAAGGGAAGGTTCAGCTTGAGCACTGAGTCACGCAAAAGCTACATTTCTTTTCTTCCCAAACAGCTGTAAATTTCACATGCTTACTTTGTCTTATGTAAAATGTAGATCTACCAAGAGTGAGAAGAATGCATAATCACTTCCCCTCCACTCCTCTTTTCATATGTAAAATATAGATTTGGTGAGTACTAATCAAAGTAACCACTTGTCCTACTGCCTACTTTCCTCCTTTTCTTTTTCTTCTCCTCCTTTCCCTCTTTTCTCTTTAAATATTGGTCCTAAACGTCTTTGGAAAAAGCACAGGCCACAGATCCTACTTGTAACTTGTGTGTTTTTTTGTTTGTTTTTTCTGTGTGTTTGTTTTTTTCCAGGCACATTCTCCATCTTGACCAAATAAATCTCTAAATCAATTAAAATCTGTCTCAGACACTTTTTGATTTACGCTGTCTGTCAGTCTATCCATGGATCCCTCTACCCATCTATTGTAGCTAGTCATTGACAACATGGCCCAGGAGAGTCATGGCTGGAACTGAGCTCAGAGGCTAATAGAACTAGGAGAAATATTGTCTCGGCATTATTAGAAGGTCATTAATTAATTAATTAAAATATTTTTATTTACTTAACATGTGCCAGGCACTATTCTAGGATCTGGAGATGGATAGGCTCCTGGGCTCCACAGTTTACATTCTAAGCTTTCAAAGTAGGCAACATAGCTTCCCACAGTGAGATCTCCTTGTTGGCCCAGGCAGTGCTCTAAGCTGGTGGGTGCTTGCAATTCCAATCCGTGTGACTGATTTTTTATAACTTAATAATATAGTTTATTTAACTTAATATATCCAAAATGTTATTTCAACTTAATATATCCAAAGTGTTATTTCTCACTCTGTCACCCATGCTGTAGTGCAGTGGCAGGGTCTCAGCTCACTGCAACTACCACTTACTGGGCTCATGGTATCCTCTCACTTTAGCCTCCCAAGTCGCTGGGACTCCAGGCAGGCACCACCACACCTTGCTAATATTTTTCACATTTATTTGTAGAGCTGGGTCTTCCTGTGTTGTCCAGGCTGGTCTCAAACTCCTGAGCTCAAGTGATCCTCCTGCCTCGGCCTCCCAAAGTGCTGGGATTACGGGCATGAGCCACTACACCTGGCCACACAATAATATTTATCAACCTGTCAACAACAGTTTGGGAAGATGAAGGTAAAGATGAAGCACTGATTACAGTGTAATTAATATTCAACATGCAGTTAATACAAAATAAGAATTATTAATGAGATATTTTACATTCTTTTTTTCAGACTAAATCTTCAAAATCTAGTGTGTATTTTATGCATAGTGTGTATCGTATGCATAAATCTTAACTTGAATTTAGCCCAATTCAAGGGCTTAATAGCCACCTGTAGCTGTTGGCTGCCATAGTAAAAGCACAGCTATAGAGAATATCATGTGACTGATTTTTAAGGGGCTGTTCTCACTCTCATACATGTACTCGATAGAATATGCTCAGTCCCTACATCTAGCCTAACTCATTTGTCTCAGCCCTTACTCACAAATTGTTTGGGAATGATATTATCCCACTTGGTGGCCAGCCTCACAAATCATCCCACCTATTTCATATGACAACTCACCTTAAGACAAAGAGCAACGCCTTCCGTATTATAGCCTTGCACTTTAAAAACAAGATCCGTACCTCGGTTTACTCCAGCTACCTCATGTGTAGGCTATCACTGGCCTGCTCTGGACACTAGAACTTTGCTATCCTAGTTGCCCTATCAACTAGAAATTCCTAAACTCACACATGAGAAACTGTAGTGGGGACTAGGTAATAAAGAGAGTAGTAAGTGGGAGAAAGTTATGTTATCTGAATGGTTCTGTGTTCTCTATCCTATGTTCTTTTGCTGATACCCTGAAGGCTAGTTTTCTTTCCCCTAACCCACAACAAAGGAGAAACAAGGACTCAAAGACACTTGCCTACATTTAGTTCAGATACATGTTTGTAAAGTATATTTTCCTCAAAGACAAGGCAAATTTGGGACTAAAGAAAGAGCTAAGATAAAGTAGAGGAGTTATTCATTCTGGAGAGGAAAGAGCAGATACAATGCAATTTCTAAAAACAATGCAATTTCTAAAAGTGGGAGAGGCTGGGCATGGTTGCTCATGCCTGTAATCCTAGTGCTTTGAGAGGCCAAGGTGAGAGGATTGCTTGACATGAGATGTTCAAGACCAGCCTGACAACATAGTGAGACATCATAAATAAAAACGGAGAAAGATTATCTCTTTTTTTTTTCTTTCTTTCTTTTTCTTTCTTGCATAGATCCAGGAGAAAAGGGGAAAGGACTTAGAACCCAACTGTTTACACACGTACAGCCAGACTTCACTATGTCACTTCCTATGATCCACCGTGGCCCAACAACTGCGGACATTTGGAAGCTCCTGGGGGTGAGGAACTTGGATAACTCAGGAGAAGAGGGAACTCCACTCCCTGAGCAAGGCAGAACCGAGCAGAGCCATCCGGGAATGTTCCTGAGAGCCAGAGCATGGGTGGACTCTGTATCACTGATATACAACCAGTACATAGAAACCTGAGCAAGTAAACTTGAGGTAAGCATAGGCGAGGTCCATCAGCAAATTTTAGGAATGTGGAGATACTTGGAAAAATGTCTAGTGTTGAAAAAATTTTGGTATCTAGCAAAGAACCAAAACAGAAATGCAGATATAGGGCTGGTGAATGGATCAGAACCTTAATGTATTAGTTAACATGGTTTGGATACAGTAGTTCCCTCATTAAACATTCCGGCATTTATTGTTCCCTTTAACCATTCTGGCATTTATTGTTTACTTGGCAAGAAGTGTGGAGTTAAGCATTCCCAAAGATGGCATGGAGATCAAGACCCAGGAATTTCCCCACGCCATCCTCTCCCACCTCTCCTGCCTTCCTCATATTGGCTTTGGGACTCTTGTTTATTGCTTTTGGGTTGCAACTTGGTTGTTTAAGCTGCGAAAGTCACACCAGCTCACACATGGTCTGAAAGTGAAAGAATGGAGAACAGGCACTGGTCTGTTTCTGTGATCCTCTGCCTTTTAATCATGGGGAAGATATTTCTGAGAAGTTCACGGGAGATGTACCTTACATCTTATTGCCCAAAATTAAGTCACATACCCACCTCCAGCTGGAAGGAAAATTAGAGATGTTTATGTTCCCAGGGACAGGGAGATTGGAGTTGTTTTGGGGCAACACTAAGCCACTGGAAGTGAGGCAAAAGGTCAGGGCAAGGATCTAGCATGAGCCTGACCTCATCCCAAAGCAGTGAAATTGATGGTGGACTCTTTTTTTTTTTTTTTTTCTTTTTACCTAGAGACAGATTCTAGGCTAAGATCAAACCCAAAGAAGAGGCTAGATTTCTTTGGGTGAGGAGTGAAGATGAGAGGGCCCA
The DNA here is from genome assembly GCF_049350105.2 of Macaca mulatta. Classification (NCBI taxonomy): domain Eukaryota; kingdom Metazoa; phylum Chordata; class Mammalia; order Primates; family Cercopithecidae; genus Macaca; species Macaca mulatta. Next base: position 69,536,731 of record NC_133422.1, read on the forward strand.
TTTTGAGAACCTTTGAATGCTGGACAGAGAACTTTTCCCCTTGTCTATACATTATGAAGATCTATTGCAAGTGTTTGAGTAAAGGAGTAACAATAAGAAATTTTAAACTATTAGCAATGGGCAGCCTCGGTGTGAGCAGAGGTTAATCAGTGCCCTCTCCACTAGGGACTGCCTATGTGTGTACTTTCCTGCACACCTAAAATAAGACAGAAAAAATCCACATGATGTTCACCCTACAGTCGACAGAATAATCCTCAGGAAAGTTCACAGTGCCTGAGAAGAATACAAAGAGTAGGAGTACCTGAAGCTTTCAGATGGAGAGTGTCTGGTTCACTAAGTATAAAGGTTGACCAGTTATGAAGAAACACTTCACATGCAAAGATGGGCTAGGTAAACGAGATTATAAGTGATTATTCTTCAAATTTAAGAATGATTATGTCACCAAAAAGCACAAATGGATTAATGGAAAAGTTGAAGCTCTGGAATGTGGGAAAATAAAACATCTTAAATAGTAAAATAAAGACAAAAATAGTAGTAAAATTAAGGTATCATCCCTGAAATTCATATCTCATTTTTAAGCTGAGTGCCTCTTACTTCTCAAGAATAACCACAAAAGAAAAGTTTTAAGGACATAGCCAATGAATAGTTTTATGGTTTTGCCCTCTCTGTCTTCAAGTAGAAAAAAACTGAGCTTAATTATTCTATAATCATTACAATTTTCTCAGTCCTATTGCTCTTTGACCTTATACCAGATTCTCCCTCGATAGCTCAATATTCTCTACGATTTGAAAATCGAACTTCCCATATTGCTTTATTTAAGAAGGTCACATAGCCATAGACATAATCACCTGATTAAAAAACCTTCAGCTTCAATGTTAAATGTACACTGCTTTTATCTTCTAATGGGATGAGTTTAGATGATCCCAAGCAATATTTTTAAACTGTCACTTAATCTTCTATAGCTAATAAACTGTTCTACAAGATCATAGTGATTATCCACAAGGTTGTGTAACTTATCTCAGAAAATTTTTTTTCTGCAGTGTAACTGATGTCAACAAAATATGAAAGTCTTTAATATTAGGATAAAATGATATTAATCTTTAAAATAGCAATTCATAATAGGATGCAAGCCATGTTTAAAAGATACAATCCAGTTTACACTTAAGTAAGCAAACAAATATTTCTGAAGCATCATTGCCCATTTCTTCTATTTCTTTTAACAGTTCAGATTTTTTTTGCCTTTGATCAAAGGCCATCACATGCTGTTTGACATAAGGAACTGAGTGTGATGAGAAATTTAGAAAAATTGACACAAAATGATTCTTCTAAGCAGGAAACTATGTAACATATCAGAGCTGGTAACCTAATAAGAATTTTCATCATTATGTTGTACTGGACCAGTTTAATACCTTAAATAAATTTAGCTCTGATTTTTAAACAACAAATAAAAAATGATAGATGCTAAATATTGCATACATATCAGTACTAAAAAGTGAGTAACATCTTTTCCAGGATATTATCTAAATTTACTGTTACTCCAACTGCTTTTGGATGTGGAAATCATGAAATAAAATTGTTATGAAAGAAATGTGGCTCAGATATTTGTTAAAAGGTCTATTTGTTAGGCTAGAAGTGTCTTTCTTGAATCATGGCTAAAAAGATGGTCTAACAAAACTCCACAGAGGAGTTTGAGCTTGAGACAGTATGATTTCCAAGATGACTGACTTGTTCATTTCAAAAACTTTCCAATATGCTAAGAAAAATAAGCTTCTTTTTTTTAAAAAAAAAAAAGTCCAACGTCTTGTGTAGAAAATTTTGGTTGAGTTTTTACTTGTGAACATTAATATCTATGCGTCATAACAAACAAAGAAAAACTTGTTTGGCTTCAGAAGTCAAAGACTTGTTTTCATCCTGGGCATCAGATACACAAAGTAACTGGGATGCTTGGTAGAGCCAAGGCAGTTTCTTAATCTCTGTCCCAGTACTGAGACTGAGTTATTTAGCCTTAGGTTCACTTAGTACAAACTCATGCCGGAGAAGATCACACACAGCAGGACATTTGCCCCTGGCCTTCTTATTACTGCAGACACAGGAGTATGATTCTAAACCTTGGGTACTCTTTGCCTCAACTTCCTTTATTTTTCCAAGTCTTCAAGGCAAGGAATTTAGTCCAGCTCCATCATTCCACTTTTTCTCCCCAAACTATAATTATTAACAGTAATAATACACTCAAACTTAATAGTTTTGTGTTGAGCTAGGCAAAGTTTTGATGCATAGGTTTCAGGAAAAATTCCAATTTTTGCCTACACCTCATGAAATGAAGGACTCAACTAAAGAGAACTTTACCTTTCCTCAATTCATAATAGCAACGCCAGAAACCTGTTTTGAAATTATTTTGTAAGATTTCCTATTCCACAGAGTATTTATGTCATCCCAATTCTACTCGTTTTATGCAGAATGACATTTGGAGTTCCACATTCCGACAGTATGTGCTACAATTCAGCAACGTACAATTATTGAGTGTGAGGCCTCTCAAAAGCAGCCTGATTGAGGGCACAAACTAGTAACGAAGGGGGTGGATCTAAATTGGTCTTCTGATCCCCAGGACAATACATTTTTCACAATTGTTTCCAGTGTCTTTTACTATACCACCATCAATATGGATTCACGCCCAGTGATGACATTTACATTTTTATTTGGCTTGTTTTAAAAAACACAATTTTTACCCTATTCTTATGCAACTTAGTAGTCAATTCTCTCAGCTGCAATTGATCATGATCTGAGTAGACACTGCAGTTTTGACAATGCTGGCAGGAAATGTCACACATTCGGTAGCCAAGAGGGCCATGCTACAAAAGACAACAAGACAGAAGGCCCAACAGCCTAACATTCCAATTTGCCTTTTCTTCCCATCATTCTCACCTCCCGGAGAAGGGAAAGAGAATATCAGAATGCTAACACTATCTTCCATTAACTTGAGACCATACGTACTCTCATATACAGGTTTCCAATAACTTTAAGATCAATGGACTAAATAAAAATTTTCCAAAACTCTAATAAAGAACAGATGGATTTAGGAAGCTGCTGATCAAAATCAAGGAGAATAAAAATTAATTACATGTGATTAAGCACATTGATGAAGGTATTGTTTTTATGACTTTTATTTGAAACATTATTGGATCATTACTTAAATGTTTTGTTTTCCAGATCTAAGGAAATGTTCTCTCTTTAGCTATCTATAGCTTACAGCCATTTGGTAAAGTATACTTTTTGAACAAAGATGGAAACATTTGCCTTTTCTCCCTAGTTGATCCCTCTGACATTCAGGAATTGTTTATGAGTACTCTTATGGCAATATGGATATTTGCATAAGTTCAATAAAAATCTCTCTTTACAACAGAGCACAGTTAGAAACATTGGTTATGTTACTAAGGCTTTGACTGGAATATAGTATTTGAGAATGTGCATAGAAAGTCTGGCTTCAAGGGTTCCCAGTCTTAACAGTGAGTGAGTGAAAGCTGTCACTGCCTAGCAGGTCCAGAAATCTTAAAACAGTAGTAAAATTGAAAATCTGCCCTGGTTTGGCTTTCTAGCTTCAAAAGGTTTTTGAATCTGAGATTCCTGTGTAATCAAGTAGAGAGAAAAAGTTACGTTTCTAAAAGAAAAACCATTATACACCAGTTTTAGATTATAGGCCTGTGCATTAGTTTCAAGTTCTTGTTATCTACCTATAGACTAGACTAAATTCTAAATTATTCCAGCTCCCTCCTATCCAACTTTCTTCCATGGAATTATTAAAAACAGGAACTGCTCTGTTTCTAAAGCCCTATTAGCTTAAGTTAGTTTTAAAGAACAAGTCTTATGCATGATGTACAAGCCACACAGAAAGTTCATCGGGCTGTTTGGTTCCATAACCAGAGACATTGAGACTGCAAACCAGGACAAGAAGTTGATGACTTCATGATGCAGGCAGCTTTTCTCAAGATGTAGAATAAGACTCCATACCAAAATAAGACTCTTACCCCTTGTAATGTTACCATTTTCACTGACAGAATAATGGTATTATTAAAATTTTATTATCTGTAGCTTCTGCTGGTAACTTGACAGAATCTGACCTAAGAGATCCTCTACTTCATGTGTCACATAAAGGATATCTTGCCAAAGGATATCAGAATCTGACCTAAGAGATCCTCTACTCCAATTTGGAGTACCTCCCTCAATATGCACATCATAGTAAATGATTGCAATGTCCCATTGCAGATGTCCCATTGCAATGTCCCATTCCAGAACAAACATCACTTCCTTTTAGGGAACCTCTCCCTTTTTGTTATGTAGGTTGACTATATATTCTTACTTTAGGTTATATGGGCTCCAGGTTTATTTTTATGTCTACTGGATAAAGACTATATAATCTCCCTTAGAAACCTAGAGTGGAATCATTTTAAGGAAAGCAAATGTAAGAAAAATTAGCTGCCACTCAAGGAGGAATTCTCTAGGTTAAATCTAACTGGTGATAAAGCAAATGAATTTCCAGCTACTTGTCAACTGTATCTTCCTGATGCAATCACTTCCCTTCCTGGTTTGCCCAACACCCTTCACCCCTGAATCAATTGTGTTCATGAACCTTTGATTCCTCTTGTTCTCTAGACCTTCCTTTTAGTGTCTGCTGGTTGTTCCAAAATCAACTTTAATACCCTCAAACTATTTTGAATATAGTTAATCACTTTTGGACTCTATTTTGAGGGGTTGTATTCTGTATTTCTTTTCACCTAATCGCTACAATATTCCTCCCTATAGCTGATACTTGATTAGCTTCCAGCCACAAACGGGGTCTTTACTTTTTTTTAATTTTTTTTTTTTTTTTTTTTTTTTTTTTGAGACGGAGGCTTGCTCTGTTGCCAGGCTGGAGTGCAGTGGCCTGATCTCGGCTCACTGCAATCTCCACTTCCCGGGTTCAAGCGACTCTCCTGCCTCAGGCTCCCAAGTAGCTGGGACTACAGGCTCGCGGCATCATGCCCAGAGATATTTTTTGTAGTGTTTTAGTTGAGACAGAGTTTAGTAGAGGTGGAGTCTTGATCTCTTGACTTCATGATCCACCCACCTCGGCCTCCCAAAGTGTTGAGATTACAGGCGTGAGCCACTGTGCCTGGCTGGGAATTTACATTTTGATTTGTGCAGACACAAGGAAGACTGAGCCAAATGTTCCTTGCCTTAGTTTAGTAATCCCTTTATAGTCATCTATATGCATCATAATAGTGTTCTAAAATAAGCTAATGTTAACTTTGTTATCATAAAACCAATGCTCTATAAAGTGAAGCATAATTAGTGCTTCATCTGTGTGAGACAAATATTATATATTGATATATTGAACAAATTTTCTCTAGCTTTACAATGTAAATGATAAGCTATCCTTTGCCTTTTAATTGTGCCACAGGTATGGAACAAAGAAACAGACATAGAAACACAGAATCAATCTTAACTCTACAAAAAGGGATAGTCCACTGGGCTTTCTACCAAGGAGAACCATCCCATGCAATTTCCTTGTATAATGACCCATTCATTGCTTTATATGAAAACACTGTCCAGAGGAAAACTTGTCATTTTCCAACTTGCGTCCAGTGTTTGGAAGCTTGCAAATTAACTGACAATAGATTAAAAGAAGGGACGCAGAGTGTGGTGGCTCATACCTGTAATTCCAGCACTTTGGAAGGCCATGGTGGAAGGATCTCATGAGCCCAGGAGTTTGAGACCAGCCTGGAAAACACAGTAAGACCCTGTCTCAAAAAAAAAAAAAAAAATTTAAATATTAGCTGGGCATAATGGTGTGTGCCCGTAGTCCCAGATACTCAGGCACTGAGGTGGGAGGATCACTTGAGCCTGGGGGGTTGGTAGGTCAAGGCTGCAATAAGCTGTGTTTGTGTCATTGCACTCCAGCCTGGGTCATAGAGTGGGACACTGTCTCCAAAAAGAAAAAGAAAAGAAAAAGAAAGATAAAGAGAGGAGAAAAGACAAGGTTTATTTATACAGACTCAGTGATGAGTAAGTCAATAGCCAGAGATAAAGGATTTTTATTCCACATTTGAAAAAATGTGGAGGCAGGGAAGGGAGGGAGAGCTTCCATGGGAAGGCATGGAGGGTTCTATTGGGCTTTTGATGCTAAGGAAAATGGAAACTCTGTCTCCACGGCAGCTGAATTCTCAGAAAACTGCCTTGGAGGGGAGTGCAGAGCAGCTGCATTTTCTGGAAGTTCTGCTTTAGCCCAATAAAAGAAGTTCAGGTATGATTTCTTTCTGTATCTTAGCTCAAACGTTTTCACTTGAAAATTATTATTATACTGACTCTGGAGGTCCAAGTGGGTCCCACAAAACTATTAGTGTTTTCAACTGCACGTAACCGAAAGAGCAGGGCACAGTGGGTAATGAACATTCATTGACGTTCATGAGTTTCTACATCATAAACACAGATTTATCCTCAGGGTTTGACTGATGACCCAGTTTAAACCACATTGTGAGATGGGAGTAGGGGCAGAGGAATCTCACAGCACTAGCAGGCATGGAAAAGGAATATAACTTCACCAACAATACTACAAAAATGCACAATGGATGAGGGTGGGAGTCACATTTCATATTTCTCTCTCCATAAATTTGATTGACGTACCCATGCTACACCATCTATCCAGTCTGAATTCTGCCACTCTTTGACTTTTCTCCTTCAAGGACATTTTAATTGGATATAAACTATTTGGAAGTTGGAGAAGCACACAATTGTTCTACATATCTCCCTGTAGAAGGGAAATATAATGCAATGTTTTTCAAAGGAATGAATTACTAAATTCTTCTCATAAACTTTTAGATGGGATTCTCAGGGAATCAAAATGACTTTCCTGAGTAAAACGTTTTTAGAATTCCTTGTTGAAAAAAAATTTCGTAAATAAATTATATCTTTTAATATTTATTTTTAAATAAAAGTAAATGATTACTAGTGTCTGGATTCTTAAAGTGGAAACAATTTGAATCTACAGTATGTGTAAGCATGAGCCTAAACACATAGTCTCCAGCATTTTTGTGCAGCCACTTTTATCACATGTGAAAAAGCACTTTGTCTGGCTCAAAAATAATAGCTCATTTATTTAAAATCTCCATTGAAACCACACCCATAAAAAGTATTAATAGATATCCCATGGCTCTTGAGCATGCCTCCAGGACAGTTTTAATGATTTATAATGCCCTGAGAGATTGAGGTCTATATATGAAATCTTAATCCTGCTCTGAGCCTTACAGATTTTATCCAAGAACTAATAGTGTTCGTATAAACATACCCTAAAGGGTCAGACTTGCTAATGCGCATTTAATTCTTTCCATGGAAGACCATCTCCCTTGAGAAAACTCTCTAATCATAAAAGTAACAAAGATTTGCAGCAAGAGTCTGACACTGAATATAGAATAAGTAAAGAAGGAGATAGCTGGGTTTGATCACAGCCCTTAACAAAATCCCTTTACCGCTGGGATTTTCGGTTAACTAAAGCTCATCACTTCTAATCGGGAGAAATGCAGAAGGGCCTGAGGCCCAAATAGGAGAAAGTTATGTGGCCAACATGGTAAATACATTTCTAAAAGGAGAAATGTCACTACTCAGGGAAAGAACTAGTAAGATGTTACTGCTCACCAAAATTCCAATGTCTTAGAAAGAAACCATCATTATTGTTTATATTCTCTGAGGGCACCCTCTCTTCTAGGCTTCATGTAAAAGGAAATATAAACTACTTTAGCAGCATAATTCAATAGTTCTACATTGCATCCTTTTTATTGCAGAGAAACAGCATTCCTCAGGAGCTTTGTAACATGGTCTCTAATGATATTTGCTGATTTATTAGGACAGTAACAAATAGTTATTCTGAATAAAAATCTCACTAGAGTATCAAAGCTTGTTGGAAATTATGATAAGTGAGCAATGCAATTTTGTGTGTGTGTGTCATTTGTTTTTGGTTTGTTTTTTATTTTTGTTTTTGTTTTGTTTTTTTTTTTTTTGAGACAGAGTCTCTCTCTATTGCCTAGTCTGGAGTGCAGTGGCGTGATCTCGGCTCACTGCAACCTCTGCCTCCCAGGTCCAAGAGATTCTTGTGCTTCAGCCTCCTGAGTAGCTGGGATAACAGTCGTGTGCCACCATGCCCAGCTAATTTTTTTTTTTTGTATTTTTAGTAGAGATGGGGTTTCACCATGTTGGCCAGGTTGGTCTTGAACTCCTGGCCTCAAGTGATCCGCTCACCTTGGCCTCCCAAAGTGCTGGCATCACAGGCTTGAGCCACTGCACCCAGTCAGTGCTAATTTGTTGTTGGCAAGTGACACTGTTTAGAAGTTTTGCCTTAAGAGTGGGCGCTAAGTTAGCCTCAGCATTAGCAATTGTCGATTTTTGGTGTATTTTTTTCCTATCTGCAGATCCTGATGAAGGATAAAAATTGTTTCCCATAGTGATGCTTATTCATTTCAGAGAGATAGCATTGCCATAATCACAAGCTTTGATTTACATGAATGAAGGGACTCTCTGTCCAAGCTTGCGTAAGTGAAATTACCTGGGTGTGTCTTTTATTCCTCCTCCTTTTCCTAAAATGGCTGGAAAGCTCTTTCCTGGAAATTTAGTTCACAATTGAAAGGAGACTCCATGGAAAATGTGTTAGTTATCCCAACTTTCACTCCCACTGAGCTTTGAATCACTTAATGCACATGTCAGGTAACCAGTGTATTCATGACCACCAATATGATAGCTGGCTGTATAATAGAAAACTTTCAAAATGATTCTATAGAACAAAGTATAAACTGTTCCATCTGAAAATAAAATTTAGCTGGGCAGAGTATTTCATGTCTGTAGTCCCAGCATTTTGGGAGGCCAAGGCAGGAGAATTGCTTGAGTCCAGGAGTTCAAGACCAACCGGGCAATATAAAAAGCTTAAATATTAGCTAGATGCGGTGGTGCACACCTGTAGTCCCAGCTACTTGGGAGGCTGAGGTGGGAGGATTGCTTGAGCCCAGGAAGTCAAGGCTGCAGTGAATAATGATTACGCCACTGCACTGTAGCTTGGGCAAGAGAGTATGACCCTGTCTCAGAAAGGGAAGGAAGGTAGGAAGGAAGGAAGGAAAGAAGGAAGGAAGGAAGGAAGGAAGGAAGGAAGGAAGGAAGGAAGGAAGGAAGGAAGGGAGGGAGGGAGGGAGGGAGGGAGGGAGGGAGGGAGGGAGGGAGGGAAAAGAAACCATTTTATCAAAGTGTACTGCTGGCATGTGAGGAGCTTGTTCTTGTTGAGGTTAGCAAGTTCAATAAATAGTTCTGTTCTTTAGCACACCCTTATTACTAATTTCTTTAATATTTACCTCTCCAAAGTAGTTAATTACTTCATCAAGTAATTAATTTATTTAGTAAATTACTGTAACCAATTACAATTACAACAATTGCTTAACACTAACTAAAAATTTATATGGATGGATAGCTTCAGAATCCTTTCTTACTAGAAACAAAATTAGCCTCTTTTTTGGAAACCTGTCTCCCTGATATAGCTATAGAGGTTATCACTGACCCCAGTGAAGTGTGTACCACTGAAACACAGCACATCTACATCCCAACTACAGTCATCTTCATCCTGCCAAATGCATCACAGACCAAAGGACAAACTCATGGCCAATCATATCTAAGACATTGTATTCTTCTGCCCACTACTTATTAGGTTTGTGGTATCTCAGACCTAGCAGGGGAGTTTGCCTAAGTGCATGGCTTCAGGGATTTTATACCATTTACTCATGTAGTCATCATTTGCAGTCAACAGATATTCTTTTAACTATTTTAAATTAGGATATGCTAGTGTCTTCTGCATCGTATCAGCTGCTTACTTTTGCACAGGAAAAGATTCACCTTGAGTCCCAATAAACTAACCAATAACCCAACAATCAGGTAATCTCTGGTTCTCTGAGGTGCAACACAAATTTTAATTCACAAATTCTATTTGGTTTAGGAGAACTGAAACAGACCAGTGTGTTTATTCCCCAGTGTTCGCTTTGTTTCTGTCAAAGGTAATGCATTTTCAATATACTATTAAATGTTATAATAAAAAATACATAGGTATATAATTCTCAACTTTCCTACTGCTGAGTGAATTCTAAGTTTATTTTAATAGTTATTATACCAAGTGTAGTTATAATACTAAAGGATTACCCTATTTAAGATTACCAAATGATCTGTTCTGTTTGATAGAGGAGTTACCCCAAAGTAGGCATTTACATTTTAATTATTTATATAACTAACATTAAAAACTGTAACAGTTGAAAAGGGTAAGCTAAATTCTAGCTTTATCTGATGCAAAAAATAAGAAAATTGAGACTTTGATACATAATTGCACATATTTATGGAATACATGTGATACTTTGATACATGCATTAAATGTATAATAAAAAATCCAGTGTTGTGAGAAAAACTTGGAAGTGTAATGTCTTCCTCAAACTGGGAAGGAACCAAGAGAACAAACAATGACTAAAGCAAGTCCAGTTTGACAAGTAGATGAGTTTATTCGTGCTTATATACGGGGAACTCCTGGACAGCTACAGGAGAGCACTGGATATCTGCCCTACCTCCTGTCTCTAAACTGCTTTTAAGGTAATATTTTGGCTCTTTTACTACTGTGTTTGAGCATTGGTAGGTTCTCAGATACTCTCTGGATGTTTGAGTTCTCAGAGACACCGGTTCCTTGGCTGGGAACCATGGCTTTGGCTTATTATCCAGCTGCCAAGGATTCAAGCAGCGGACATACACCCTTAAGTAACCTGTTGGGGGACCTGTCACGATAAATCTGGGAAATTTAAGATATCCATCACCTCAAACATTATTTTTTCTAGATTTTATATTTGTTCAGGGTCTGATGGGTGGCACTGACATGGACACATAGGAGTATATAGTAAGTGCTCACTGAATTCCTCTTGAGTGATAAGCTAGGATACAAGGTGTCAGAAAAGAAGGAGTAAGGATGGACATTGGATACAGATGTCAGGGAAGTTTGAGTGTCTTCTGCTGGTTAAAAGAACAGGATATTTTTTATGTTCATTCTAAACCATGCCTGATCCTTGCCCCCTATATCAATGAATCACTTCCTTGATGGCCCCTCAAACATGACTTCTTTGAAGTTGAGGGTCATTGACAAGGGCTCCTTAGAAGTGCACCGTGGCTACTAAAATTTCTATCTGTGCTTTGTGCTGGGGATCAGTACATGTGTCAACTGGGATTTTTTTTTAATTTAAATTTCTTCCTTTATCTGATTAATAAAACAATGCATATATGTACTTCATGCATATATAACGTACCTTTTTACATTTCTGTCTACTTTTCATAAATTTTTTATATTTTTATTTTGGTAGGTTTTTGAGGAACAGGTAGTGGTTAGTTACATAAATAAGTTCTTTAGTGGTTATTTCTGAGATTTTGGTGCACCCACCACCCGAGCCGTATACACTGTACCTAACGTGTAGTCTTTTATCCCTCGCCAACCCCCATTCCTTCCACTGAGTCTCCAAAGTCCAATGTTTCGTTCTTATGCCTTTGTGTCCCCATAGCCTAGCTCCCACTTATGAGTGAGAACATATGTTTGGTTTTTTCAGTCCTGAGTTACTTCACTTAGAATAATAGTGTCCAAATCCATTCAAGTTGCTGCATATATATATAATATATATAAAAAATATATGTAATATATATTTATATATTATATATTTTATATATATAAATAATATACGTTCTTTGTCCACTCATTGATTGATGAGCACTTGAGCTGGTTCCCTATCTTTGCAATTGCAAACTGTGCTGCTATAAACATGCGTGTGAAGTATCTTTTTTTGTACAATGACTTCTTTTCCTCTGGGTAGATACCTAGTAGTGGGATTGCTGGATCAAACAGCAGAACTACTTTTAGTTCTTTAAGGAATCTCCAGTGTTTTCCATAGTGATTGTACTAGTTTACATTCTCATCAACAGTTTAAAAGTATTCTCTTTTCACTACATCCCCTCCAATATCAATTATGTTTTGATTTTTTTATTATGGCCATTCTTGCAAGAGTGAAGTGCTATCACATTGTGGTTTTGATTTGCATTTCCCTGATAATTATTGATGTTGAGCATTTTTCCGTTTGCTTGTTGGCCATTTGTATATCTGCTTTTGAGAACTGTCTATTCATGCCTTTGGCCCACGTTTGATGGGATTATTTATTTATTTATTGCTGATTTGAGTTATTCATAATTCTGGGTATTAGTCCTTTGTCAGATATATACATTGCAAAGATTTTCTCACACTCTGTGGCTTGTCTGTTAACTCTGCTGATTATTTCTTTTGCTGTGCAGAAACTTTCTAGTTTAATTAAGTCCCATCTATTTATCTTTGATTTGTTGTATTTGCTTTTGGGTTCTTGGACATGAAGTCTTTGCCTAAGCCAATGTCTGGAAGGGTTTTTCTGATGTTATCTTCTAGAATTGTTATGGTTTCAGGTCTTAGATTTAAGCCTTTGATCCACCTTGAGTTGATTTTTGTATAAGGTGAAAGATGAGGATCCAGTTTCATTCTTCTACATATGGCATGCCAATTTTCCCAAAACCATTTGTTGAATAGGCTGTCCTTTCCCCACTTTATGTTTTTGTTTGCTTTTTGAAGATCAGTTGGCTGTAATTATTTGGCTTTATTTCTGGGTTCTCTATGCTGTTCCATTGGTCTATGTGCCTATTTTTATACCAGTACCATGCCGTTTTGGTGACTATGGCCTTATAGTATAGTTTAAAGTCAGGTAGTGTGATGTCTCCATATTTGTTCATTTCGCTTAGTCTTACTTTGGCTCTTTTTTGGTGCCATATGAATTTTATGATTGTTTTTTCAAATTCTGTGAAGAACGATGGTGGTATTTTGATTGGAACTGCATTGAATTTGTAGATTGCTTTTGGTGGTATGGTCATTTTCACGATATTGATTCTACCCATACATGGGCATGCATGAGATGTGTTTCCATGTGTTTGTGTTGTCTGTGATTTCTTTCAGCAGTGTTTTGTAGTTTTCCTTGTAGAGGTCTTTCACCTCCTTGGCTAGGTTGACTCCTAAGTATTTAAATTTTTTGTAGCTATTGTGAAAGGGGTTGAGTTCTTGATTTGAGTCTCAGCTTGGTTGCTGTTGGTGTATAGCATAGCTACTAATTTGTGTACATTAATTTTGTATCCTGAAACTTTACTGAATTCACTTACCAGTTCTAGGGGCTTTTTGGTTGAGGTTTTAGGGTTTTCTAGGTATATGATCATATCATCAGCTAACAGTGACTTTTGACTTCCTCTTTACTGATTTAGATGCCCTTTATTTCTTTCTCTTGTCTTATTGCTCTAGCTAGGACTTCCAGTACCGTGTTGAATAGAAGTGCTGAAAGTGAGCATCTTTGTCTTGTTTCAGTTCTCAGGAGGAATGCTTTTGACTTTTCACCCCTCAGTTCAATGTTGACTGTGGGTTTGTCATAGATGGCTTTTATTACCTTAAGGTATGTCCCTTGTATGCCGATTTTGCTGAGGGTTTTACTCATAAAGGGATGCTGGATTTTGTCAAATGCTTTTTCTGAGTCTATTGAGATGGTCATGAGATTTTTGTTTCTAATTCTGTTTATGTGGTATATCACATTCATTGACTTACATATGTTAAATCATCCCTGCATAACTGGTATGAAACCCACTTGATCATGGTGGATTATCTTTTTGATATGCTGTTAGATTTTATTCACTAGTATTTGTTGAGGATTTTGGCATCTATGTTCATTAGGGATATTGTTTTGCTGTTGTTGCTATTGTTACATCTTTTCCTGGTTTTGGTATTGGGGTGATACTGGCTTCATAGAATGATTTAGGGAGGATTCCCTCTTTCTGTACTTTTTGTAATAGTGTCAGTAGGATTGGAAGCAATTCTTTTTTGAACATTTGATTAGAATTCAGGTGTAAATCTTTCTGGACCTGGACATTTTTGGTTGCCAATTTTTTTATTACCATTTCAATCTCACTGCTTCTTATTAGTCTCTTCAGAGATTGCATATCTTCCTGGTTTAATCTAGGAGGGTTGTATATTTCCAGGAATTTATACATCTCCTCTAGGTTTTATAGTTTATGTGCATAAATGTGTTCATAGTAGCCTTGAATAATCTTTTGTTTTTCTATCAGTTGTAGTATCTCTCATTTAGTTTCTAATTGAGCTTATTTGGATCTTCTCTCTTCTTTTCTTGGTTAATCTTGCTAATGGTGTATATATTTATCTTTTCAAAAAAACGCTTTTTGTTTCATTTATCATTTGTATTGTTTCCTTTTTGTTTGTTTGTTTCATTTAGTTCTGCTCCAATCTTCGTTATTTCTTTTCTTCTGCTGGGATTGGGTTTTGATTGTTCTTGTTTCTCCAGTTCCATGAGGTGTCACCTTAGACTGTCTATTTGTACTCTTTCAGACTTTTTGATGTAGACATTTAATGCTATGAACTTTCCTCTTAGCACTGCTTTTGCTGTATCCCAGTGGTTTTGATAGGTTGTGTCACTATTATCATTGAGTTCAAAGAATTTTAAATTTCCACCTTGATTTCACTGATGACCCAGCGATCATTCAGGAGTAGGGTTATTTAATTTTCACGTGTTTTCATGGTTTTGGGGGTTCCTTTTGGAGTTGATTTCCAATTTTATTCCACTGTGATTTGAGAGAGTACTTGACATAATTTCTATTTTCTTAAATTTACTAAGACTTATTTTGTGGTCTATCATATGGTCTATCTTCGAGAATGTTCCATGTGCTGATGAATAGAATTGATATTCTGCAGTTGTTGGGTAGAATGTTCTGTAAATATCTGTTGAGTCCATTTGTTGTAGGGTATAGTTTAAGTCCATGGTTTCTTTGTTGACTTTCTGTCTTGATGACCTGTCTAGTGCTATCAACGGAGTACTAAACATCCCCATTGTTATTTTGTTGCCGTCTATCTCATTTTTTAGGTCTAGTAGTAATTGTTTTATAAATTTTGGAGCTCCAGTGTTAGATGCATATGTATTTAGGACTGTGATATTTTCCTGTTGGACTAGTCCTTTTATCATCATATAATGTCCCTCTTTGTCTTTTTTAACTGCTGTTTCTTTAAAGTTTGTTTTGTCTGATATAAGAATAGCTATTCCTGCTTGCTTTTGGTGTTCATTTGCATGAAATATATTTTTTCCATCCCTTTACCTTAAGTTTATGTGAGTCCTTGTGTGTTAGATGAGTCTCCTGAAGACAGCAGAAACTTGGTCAGTGAATTCTTATCCATTCAGCCATTCTGTATCTTTTAATTGGTGCATTTAGGCCATTTACATTCCATGTTAGTATTGAGATGTGAGGTACTGTTCTATTCATCATGTTATTTGTCGCCAAAATACCCTTTTTTCACTGTGTTATTGTTATATAGGTCCTGTGAGATTTATGCTTTAAGTAGGATTTATTTTGGTATATTTCTGGAATTTGTTTCAACATCTAGAGCTCCTTTAAATGATTCTTGTAGTGCTGGCTTGGTAATGGCAAATTCTCTCAGTATTTGTTTGTCTGAAAAAGACTGTATCTTTCCTTCCTTTATTTTTATCCAGCTTAATTTTGCTAGATATTTGTTTTTATGCAGCCTAATTTTGCTGGATACAAAATTCCTGGCTGATAATTGTTTTAAGGAGGCTAAAGATAGAACCCCAGTCCCTTCTAGCTTGTAGGGTTTCTAATGAGACATCTGCTGTTACTCTGATAGGTTTTCCTTTTTAGGTTACCTGAGATGCTTTTGACTCATGCCTCTTAAGATTCTTTCCTTCATCTTGACTTTAGATAACCTGGTGACTGTGTGCCTGGGTAATAATCTTTTTGAAATTGATTTCCCAGGCATTCTTTGGGATTCTTGTATTTGGATGCCTAAATCTCTAGCAAGGCCGGGGAAGTTTTCCTCCATTATTCCCTCAACTATGTTTTCCAGGCTTTTAGATTTCCCTTCTCCCTCAGGAACACCAATTATTCTTAAGTTTGGATATTTAACATAGTCCCAAACTTCTTGGAGGCTTTATTCTTTTTTTTAATTCTTTTTTCTTCATCTTTGATGGACTGTGTTAATTCAAAAGCCTTGTCTTCAAGCTCTGAAGTTTTTCCTTCTGCTTGTTTGATTATATTGCTCAGAGTTTCCAGTGCATTTTGCATTTCCCTAAGTGTGTCCTTGATTTCCGGAAAGTGTGACTGTTTTTTTTTTTATGTTCTCTATTTCACTGAAAATTTTTCCTTTCATATCCCATATAATGTTTTCTATTTCTTTAAGTTGAACTTCAACTTTCTCTGGTGCCTCCTTGATTAGCTTATAATCAACCTTCTGAATTTTTTTTTTTTTTTCTTTTTCTGGCAATTCAGAGATTTCATCTTGGTTTAGATCCATTGCTGGTGAGCTAGTATGATCTTCTAGCGGTGTTAAAGAACCTTGTTTTGTCATATTACAGGAAGTGTTTTTCTGGTTCCTTATCATTTGGGTAGACTATGTCAGAGGGAAGATCTGGAATTCAGGGGCTGCTGTTCAGATTCTTTTGTTCCATGAGATGCTCTCTTGATGTGGTGCTCTCACCCATACCCTAGAATGGTGCTTCCTAAGAGCTGAACTGCAGTGATTGTTTTTGCTCTTCTGGGTCTAGCCACCCAGTGGAGCTACCCTGCTCTAGGTTGGTACTGGTGAGTGTCTAAAAGAGAGTCCCGTGGTGTGATCCATCTTCAGGTCTTGCAGCCATGGATACCAGCACCTGCTCCAGTGGAGGTAGCAGGGGAGTGAAGTGGACTCTGTGAGGGTCCTTGGTTGTGTTTTTGTTTAGTGGACTACTTTTGTGTTGATTGCCCTCCAGCCAGGAGGTGGCACTTTCAAGAACTCATCAGCTGCAGTCCTATAGGGAGGATACAGACTTGCCCTAGGGACACCTGGTTAAGTATTCAGGTTTGTCAGGTGGTGGCCAGGGCTATAGAGCTCCCATGAGATTGTGACCTTTGTCTTTGTCTACCAGGGTATAGAAGAATGCCACCCACACAGTCGTTGACTGTGAATTCAAAGTGAGGAAAGCAAGGGCCCTCTTTCAATGGGGAGGGAACTTCAGAAACTTTTTTTAAATCTCTAATCCCTAGGCTTCTTAGTTTATTTTTCCAAAGATGGAGAAGACATTGAGTGAAGGAAAAAAATACTTATTGTAAAATGATAATTTGGGGCTTAAGTAAGGAAAAAAATATGCTTGTGTTAATTTTGTTGTCATTGTTGCTAAAAACACCCCATTTGTCCAAAGCAAACTTCTAGGAGCACAGCTAAGTATCACAGCATAAAATAAAAATCAAGATAAAGTTTGATTGGAAAGAAATGCTGATAGATATTCAAGTAAAACAAGAGAGTGTTCATTTTAGAGATGAACAGACAAGACTTTAAAATAAGTAATTGTGTGCCTATTACTTAAGTTTGAATTCCAACTGCCAGGGGCCCATCATTAATTCTTGTTCCAAGCAAACATATCTTTTTCTTCTTTTCAGAAGACTCTTTGTTTAATATCTCTGGAACTTTTGTTTCATTTTTTAAAGTCTTCTACCTCACTTGCTAATGGACAAGGTTTCCCTTTGTCTTTGGCTAGATATTTCTTTCTTAAAGGCAAAGAGAAACAATGGTGCTTTTATCTATTTCTACTGGGAATGAATTGGGCCTGGTTATCTGAAATCCATGCCTATTACCAAGCAGCAAGAGCCAATGTGATTATAGCAAAGAGATGAACAAAAACACAGCAAGAATAATGCAGAATTAAAAATATTTTAAGTTACTAGCAACTTTCGTAAAAATAGGTGAAACTGACTTCGCCAAGTTATGACAGTAAAAGAAATATGATGCAGTTTACTCTATTTTGCTTCTGACCTGCAAGCTGTCCTTGGTCATACCTAGGAATAGGTCAATCAACTTTGGAAAAGTAAGGATGATAATAGTTTCTCCCTAAAACGAATCCCTTCCTTGCTCAGGGACTGAAAACCATCTTTGTAAGACTAATGAAAGGCCACAAGAATAAATTAAGAGAGGTGTTGAACTCTGCTAAAATGTAGGTGTAGTTTCTATAATCCCTTACTGCTCAGGACACAGGAGCCAAGTGGCCAGAGGTCACAAGAAGGGTGTAGTTTCTATAACTCTGTACTGCTCAGGAGTCATGTGGCCAGCAGTCACAAGATTTGTGACTTTCAATTGCTCCTATAGATAATATCACTATTGTAGAATTTAAGATTGGTTTTTGATATGTTTCTCAGATCTACCCCACCCGGACTTGTGACTCATGGCTCAGCTGGTCCTGTGGTCCCACCCAGAGGCAGATTCAGTGCATGAGGACCATTTTCTACAACCCTGTAATTCCCCAGCCAAGCAGCAACACCCATTCCCTAGCCCTCTGCCCAACAAAAATTGTCCATAAAAACCCTGACCTCCAAGCCTTCAGAGAGACTTATTCAAGTGATAACTCCGGTTCTCCTGCATGTTCCTGCCTCGCGACAATAAAACTTTTTCTATGGCCGGGCGCGGTGGCTCACGCCTGTAATCCCAGCACTTTGGGAGGCCAAGGCGGGCGGATCATGAGGTCAGGAGATCGAGACCATCCTGGCTAACAGGGTGAAACCCCGTCTCTACTAAAAATACAAAAAAATTAGCCGGGTGTGGTGGCAGGCGCCTGTAGTCCCAGCTACTAAGGAGGCTGAGGCAGGAGAATGGCATGAACCCAGGAGGCGGAGCTTGCAGTGAGCCGAGATCGCGCCACTGCACTCCAGCCTGGGGGACAGAGCAAGACTCTGTCTCAAAAAAAAAAAAAAAAAAAAAAAAAAAAAACAAAAACTTTTTCTACTGCAATGTTGTGGTCTCAGTGAACTGGTTTGGTCTTTGCAGTGGGCAGGAAGAATGTGTTGGGTGACTGATTACACAGATATTAAGGAGAGAACAACTGGGCTGAAATTGCTTAGTAATCATCCATTCAGTCCTTCATTATTTATTTTCAAGAATGCATGGCATGTTAATATGTAACATTCTGTTAAGAGTTTAATGAAAAAAGTCACTAAATATGATTTTCTCTCTTTCTCTGTCTCTCACTGTGTGTGTGTGTGTGTCTGTGTGTGTGTGTACACAAATATACATATGTAGTAGACAGGGGACAGGGAGAAAGGCAGATTCTAGAGATTCTAGGCAGGAAAGGAAGGAGTTTGCAAGCAAACTTGAAAGTTATATTTTAATATCTCCAGAAATTAGGGCAATCAAGCTGGGCGCAGTGTCTCATGCCTATAATCCCAGCACTTTGGGAGGCTGAAGTGCAAGGCTCTCTTGATCCAGAAGTTTGAGATCAACCTGATCAACATAGCGAGACCTCATTTCTCTGAACGAAGCATATATATTAACTGTGATCCCAGTTACTTAGGAGGCTGAAGTGGGAGAACTACTTGAGCCCAGTTGGTCGGGGCAGCAGTGAGTTGTGATCATGCCACTGCACTCCAGCCTGGGCAACAGCTTGAGATGCTGTCTCAAGTAATAATAATAATAATAATAATAATAATAATAATGGATCCTCATATATTTTTATTTAAAGCATTTACAGGCTTTAGGAATAAAAATTATAGATATTTCCTCAGAGATCAAATTTATAGAAATGTTATTTGACAGATTTGATAATATAAATAGGATTGAATAGTTTAGCAAATAAAAATATAGGACACCAGTTAAGTTCAAATTTCAGAAAAAAACAAATTATTTTTGTATAACTATATTCTAAATATTGCATGGGACATGCTGAAAAGACTGCAAGGCAGTTGTGTTTGCTTAAAACAAAAACTAAGGTTGACTCTCGGCAGCTGAAATTTGTATTTCTACAGTGGACACAATTACTTATCCTGTCTTCTCTTTTTTTAAAAAAATAAAAACTCCCCTATTTTATACAAATATTTTTAACATGAAACATACTTATATTTTAAAATTATTTTTTATTTATCTAAAGTTCAAATTTAACTGGGCATCCTGGATTTTGTCTTGGTAACATTAGAAAATGCTACAATTACTTTAAACATTTTTAAAAAGAACCAATCCAGATTTTATGTAATTTGAAGTATTTAACACTCAAAAAAGGGAGTGTTATCCTCGGAGCTTGATAGAAGCCTTTTTCATTATATCTGAATTTTAATCCTGTTTCAACCCAAAGGACCTAATCCCAATTTTGTAAATGTATTTTTTTAACCTTGAAATTTGCAGATCTAGGAGAGGAAAAGAGTTCTTAATATCCTTGGAATATCTGTGTTTCTCTCTCCGCATTGTTTTGCATCATCCTAATATGTCCTTACCTAAGACAGTCACCCCAGTCTATCTTCTGTCACTTTCTCTCTGCCTAGTTGTACATAGTTCTCTGGGGTGTTTCAGGGTGGGTCCAGGGTTTGTAGACCAACCCTGAAATCTGTTAGTTACACTCCATGAATTCTTCAGATCAACAGTGACAAGAAATATTTATAAAAGTGGCTGAAATATTTATAAAAGGGTTTAAATTTCCCTGATTCTGGGTAATATGACTATAAATTTCTTTGTATTTTAGGCTCACAATACTGTAGTCCACTACACTTTTCTAAAGTCTTTTTTAAAAAAGTAGTTTTAGTTTCACAGCAAAGGTGAGAGGAAGATATAGGGATATCCCCAATATATCCTCTTTTATTGGTTGTCATCTCATGAATTCACATATTTAGCCATTTTCTGTAACTTTATCACACACCATAGATGTTACCTTAGTATTTTCCAGAGCGGCCTTATGTATAGATTGGTAAAATTTCCCTTCCTTTTTCTGGATGTACTATATTCTTGAATCATTACCATTGAAGTCACGGCCAAGGCACTATTTCAGTGTAGGTATATAGTCACCTAATAATAATGTATGTTTATTACTGATAGCTATCATATCCAGCAAAGTATGTGCCAAACATTCTAAGTATTTTAAATGTATTAAGTCACTTGTACATAAAGTATGTATTATCATCTTAGCTTTGCAGAAGAGGAAACTAAGAAACAAAGTTATACAGTTAGTTACGGTGGATTTGTCAATTTCTCTTTGTATGTTAGTCAAGGTTTGCTTTGTATATTTTCCAGCTATATTTAAGGAGCATACATGCTTAGAATTATTATCGTCACTTAGTACATATATGGAAATATTTAATATTATATTCACCCCCTTTATCTCTAATGATTTTCTTTGCCTGAAAACTTATTTGAATTTATAAGTGTTATTTATATATTCTGGAGACAAGTCCTTTGAAAGCTTTGTGTATTATAAATATTCCTTACCACTTATCTGACTTATCTTCTCATTTTCTTAAAGGTGTCTTGATGAGCAGAAATTTTAAATTTTGATAAAGTACAGTGTATAATGTTTCTAATGTTTCTTTCTTCTTAGAGGCAGTGCTTTCCAAGTCCTAAGAAACTTTTGTCCACCTCAAGATCAAGAAGATATTCTCCTGTGTTTTTTTCTACAAGCTTCATTGTTTTAGCTTTTTATTTAGGTTTATTATCCATCCTGGAATAGTTTTGTGTATCATATAAGTTGCTTTTCCTCAAAAGTCATATCATCTGCTTTACTTTTGTTTGCTCTTCAGTGGCCTCCAAGTAGCTGTTTTGTTGGTTTATTTGTTTTTTCATGTTGACTGGTCTATAATTATTATCCTGGTAGGGTTAATCCAATTCAATCTACTTTGCCATTACCGAAGCTATTCCAAACACAACCAACCTCTTCATGTCCTGGGAGCATGGCAATAATGCCTAAATAGTTAACTCCTTCTTCTAGTATCCTGCCAGATGAATTTGTATCAGGAGCAGATGTGTCATGTTCTGAGAGTTGCACTAAACCACCAATCATTCAGTTGGTGAGGTCTTTGAGAAAAATGAGAAATTTTGGGTTAGGTGATGGGAAAAGTGTGTGTCTTACATAAAGGCTAAGTAACCCTACCCTAGAGTGTATAAATATTAGCCTATTGCTGTCATTAAAGTCATTTGTCATGTATTACATATGTTTTATTGCTTGGTAGTAATCTTTTAGTTTGAAGTAAATCCTTTCAATAGCAATTAGATTTAAAAGTACATGTTTAATGAAAAATTAAGTAGTGAATTTACATTTCTCTGGACAGTTGATGACAAGTAAATAATTTGTTTGTCTATGTTTACCATCCAATATGGGGGCAATTCTAACAGTAGAAATTGGAAAAATCAGAACACACAAATGTGCTAAAGAACTACTAGTACCTACTTCAAGATTTAGCAGTTTATTGACAGTTTAACATATCTATCTGAAGACAATCACTTCACAAACCCCGTAAGATTTACTTGCATATCACTAATCAGATCAAACAATTTTTCTTCTAAATTAATTTATTTTTAGTTCCCAGGTTTGTTATGCATATAAATACAGCAATAGCTGTTAAAACATTGGCTTCAATAACTGAAATTAAATTTAGAAAATAATTTAAATGAAGCCATTTTTATATCAGTATCATAAGAGGACTCAAACAGAAAAGCAGTTAGTTTAATTTTTCTTCATCCAAACTATAAACTCAAGACTCTTTTTAAGTTTATTCTTTTAATCAAATATCCAACGTGATCTGGAAGCTGTTATAAACTCAGTTATAAATTTCAATATAGAAAATAATATTGAAGGAGGGGAGGAGCTAGATGGCTAAATAGAGGGCTCCACCAATCATCCCTCCTGCAAGGGCACAAATTTAACAAATATCTATATAAAAAGTGCCTCCATAAGAACCAAAAATCAGGTGAGTACTCAAAATACCTGGTTTTAACTCCATATCACTGAAAGAGGCATGGAAAAGGTAGAAAAAACAGTCTTGGATAGCCAATGGCAACCTGTCCACATCCCCCAGAAGTGGCTGTGTGGCATAGAGAAAAAATGTGTGCTCTTGGGACAGGGAAAGTGCAGCAAATGGGAGATATCGTATTGAACTCTGTACCGCCCTGTTACAGCAGAAAGCAAAGCCAGACCAAATTGAGTTGACACCTGCCCACAGAGGGAGTATTTAAACCAGCCATAGCCAGAGGAGTATGGCCCATCCCAAGAGCTGGAACTTGAGTTCCAACAAGCCTCACTAACTCAGGCTGGAGTGCTCTGGGGCCATAAATAAACTTGAAAGGCAGCCTAGGCAACAAGGGCTGCAACTCCTAGGTGAGTCCTAGGGCTGAGCTGGGCTCAGAAGCCAG
The DNA here is from genome assembly GCF_049350105.2 of Macaca mulatta. Taxonomy (NCBI): domain Eukaryota; kingdom Metazoa; phylum Chordata; class Mammalia; order Primates; family Cercopithecidae; genus Macaca; species Macaca mulatta. The sequence continues at coordinate 69,560,015 of NC_133422.1, forward strand.
TGGACTAGGGAAACACATGACCTACTGAGACATCAGGCAGAATAGCTGGGGAAGTGCTGGCACCACGTCGCCTCTAAGCCCAGACTGCACATCTCATGTCTCTAAAAGAGTCCCCTTCTTTCCACTTGAGGAGAGGAGAGGGAAGAGTGGGAAAGATTTGTCTTGCATCTTGGATGTTGGCTTAGCCACAGCAGGAGAGGGCACTGGTCAGAGCTGCAAGATCCCCTTTCCAGGTCCTAGCTCCTAGACAACATTTCTAGACATGTCCTGGACTAGAAGGGAACCCACTTCCTTGAAGGGAAAGACCCAGTCCTGGCAGGATTCATCATCTGCTAACTGAAGGGTTGACCCTGAATAAACAGCAGCAATACCCAGGTAGTACATTGTGGCCCTTGAGGAAAGCAGAGGGAATAGTAAAGGTGACTTGTCTTGCACCATAGACAGCAGCTCTGCCACAGTAGGGTAGAGCACAAGACAGGCTCTTGGGGTCCATGATTCTAGGCCTTGGCTCTTGGATGGCATTTCTAGACCTGCCCCGGGTCAGAGGGCTGCCCACTGCCATGAAGGATGAGTCCCAAGCTAAGCAGCATTCACCACAAGCTGACTAAAGAGCTCTTGGACTTTAAGTAAACATTGGTGGTGGCTTGGCAGAATCCCTCCATGGGCCAGTGGTGGCAGTAGGCACAGAGAGAGGCTCTCTGCTTATGGCAAGGGGAGGGAAGAACAAGAACATATACACTATGGAATACTATGCAGCCATAAAAAAGGATGAGTTCATGTCCTTTGTAGGGACATGGATGAAGCTGGAAACCATCATTCTCAGCAAACTATCGCAAGGACAGAAAACCAAACACTGCAAATTCTCACTCATAGGTGGGAATTGAACAATGAGAATACTTGGACACAGGAAGGGGAACATCACACACTGGGGCCTATCTTGGGGTGGGGATGGGGGTAGGGATAGCATTAGGAGATATACCTAATGTAAATGACAAGTTAACAGGTACAGCACACCAACATGGCACATGTATACATATGTAACAAACCTGCAGATTGTGCACATGTACCCTAGAACTTAAAGTATAACAAAAAATAAAAAAGAGGCCGGACGCGGTGGCTCAAGCCTATAATCCCGGCACGTTGGGAAGCCAAGACGGGTGGATCACAAGGTCACGAGATAGAGACCATCCTGGCTAACATGGTGAAACCCTGTCTCTACTAAAAAATACAAAAAAAACCCAGCCGGGCGAGGTGGCGGGTGCCTGTACTCCCAGCTACTCAGGAGGCTGAGGCAGGAGAATGGCATAAACCCGGGAGGCGGAGCTTGCAAGTGAGCTGAGATCGGGCCACTGCACTCCAGCCTGGGCGACAGAGCGAGACTCTGTCTCAAAAAAAAAAAAAAAAAAAAAAAGAAAGTGAAACCAGCACTACTGTCCCATAGAAAAAATATAAGGACTTTATATTGTGGTTTCAGTGCCAGCTTAGCCTCAGTACAATAAAACATTAGGCAAATTTCTAAGGTTATTTTTGGCTCCAAACTCTGGCTCCCAGACAGCATCTGTAGACCTGCTCAGGGCCTGGGGAAACTCAACAACCTAAAGGAAAGGACACAAATCTTGCTGTCTTCACCAGCTACTGATCATAGAGCCCTAGGGCCTTGTGTGAATATAGGTGGTAGTGAGGTATTGATTACAGTAGGCCTTTAGGCAAGACCTAATGCTATGCTGGCTTCAGGTCTGACACAGCACAGTCCCAGTGGTGGTAGGTACAGGGGTGCTCACATCACCACACACCCAGCCATAGGCAGCTCAGCACAGAGAGTGACTCCATTTGTTTGGGAGAAAGTAAGGGAAAAGAACAAGATTGTCCACCTAGTAATCCAGAGAATTCTTCCGGATCTTATCTAAGACCACCAAGGCAGTACCTCTACGAGTCTCAAAAAAAACCACAGTGACATTGGGTTTGGGGCCTAGGCCCCCCTGAATACCTGGGAAGCCTTCTCAAGAAAGACAGGCATAAACAATCCCAGACTGTGAAGACTACAATAAATACCTACTTCTTCAATGTGCAGACACCAAAAAACATCTGCAAGGATCAGGAGCATGCAGGAAAACATGACCTAACCAAATTAACCAAATAAGGCACCAGAGACCAATTCTGTAGAAACAGAGAATGGAATCTTTTATACAAAGAATTCAAAATAGCTTATTTGAAGAAACTTAAAGAAATTAAACATAACACAGAGAAGGAATTCAGAATTCTATCAGGTAAATTTAACAAAGATATTGAAATAATTCAAAACAATCATGCAGAAATTCTAGAGCTAAAAAATGCAATTGACACACTAAAGAATGCATCAGAGTCACATAATAGCAAAATGTATTAAGTAGAAGAAATAACTAGTGATCTTGAAGACAGGCCATTTGAAAATACATACTCAGAGGAGACAAAAGAAAAAAGAATAAAAAACACTAAAGCACATCTATGAGATCTAGAAATAGTCTCCAAATGGTAAATCTAAGAGTTATTGTCCTTAAAGAGGAAGTAGAGAAAAAGATGGGGTATAAAGTTTGTTCAAAGGGATAACAGAGAACTTCCCAAACCTAGAAAAAGATACCAATATTTAAGTACATGAAGGTTACAGAACACCAAGAAGATTTAACCAAAAGAAGACTACCACTTTGGTGGTGGAAGGAACATAGAGTTGAATTAGGCTAAATTTATTGATTTGGGCCCACTAAGTAGAGACTCTGCATTTAATGTTGCAGCTCTGGGAGTTACAAAAGGTTCTAATAGTTTATTTGCTTGGTTAGCTGAAATATGGATTAAAAGATGGCCCACCGTGAGTGAGCTGTAAATGCCTGATCTCTCTTTGTTTAGTGCAGAGGAAGGGATCCAAAGGCTTAGGGAGGTTGGGATAGTGGAGTGGATTAGTCACTTTAGACCTACTCATTCCAGTTGGGAGGATCCAGAAGATATGCCCTCGACCAATGCTTTGCAAAACAGATTTGTGAAGGCAGCACCTGCATCTTTGAAGATCCCTGTAATTGTTCTTCTCTGTATGTCATATCTAACAGTGGGAACCACAGTCACTCAACTGTAACATTTAAATACAATAAGAATAATTGGATCCCAAGGTGGCAGGGGCCAAGTGGTGGCACTCAACCATCAAAGGCAAGGTAGGCATAACTACCATAATAAACAGCAAAGACAAACTGGCAATCAGAATAGTCTGACTTTTGTAGAGCTCTGGTATTGGCTAGTTACTCACAGTGTTCCTAAAAGTGAAATTGATAGGAAGCCTATTGCATTCCTACTTAATTTATACAAGCAGAAACTTCTAGGTTGAATGGATGAAAGACTAATTTGAATTATAGAAACAAAGAATCACAGCCCCTCAATCAACTTCCAGACTTCAGCCAGTTTACAGACCCAGATAATGAAGGGGAGGCTGGGTACCCTTGTGCAGGGACCTAACTACATTACTCACAATTAATGCAGTGAATTTTTCCTCCCATGCTTCCCCAAGGAAACCTCCAGCCTTTTACCAGAGTAAATGTGCACTGGGGAAAGGGAAACGATCAGACATTTTGGAGACTACTGGGCACTGGCTCTGAACTGATGTTGATTCCAGGGGACCCAAAACGTCATTGTGGTCCTCCAGTTAAAGTAGGGGCTTATGGAGGTCAGTTAATTAATGGAGTTTTAGCTCAGGTCAAACTTACACTGGGTCCAGTGGGTCCCCAGACTTATCCTGTGGCCATTTCCCCAGTGCCAGAATGCGTAATTGGCATACACATAATTAGCAGCTGGCAGAACCCCCACATGGGCTCTGACTGGTAGGGTGAGAGCTATTGTGGTGGGAAATGCCAAATGGAAGCCTTTAGAGCTGTCTCTACCTAGAAAAACAGTAAATCAAAAATAATATCGCATCCCTGGAGGGACTGGAGATTACAGCCACCATGAAGGATTTGAAAGGTGCAGAGGTGGTGATTCCCACTAAACCCCATTCAACACTCCCTTTTGGCCTGTGCAGAAGATAGACGGATCTTAGAGAATGACAGTGAATTATCATAAACTTAACCAAGTGGTGACTCCAATTGCAGCTGCTGTACCAGATGTGATTTCATTTCTTGAGCAAATTAACATAACTACAGGTATCTGTTACGCAGCCATTGACTTGACGAATGCCTTTTTCTTTATTTTTGTCCATAAGGTGCATCAGAAGCAATTTGTCTTCAGTTGTGAAGGCCAGCAATATACCTTTATGGTCCTACCTCAGAGGTATATCAACTCTCTGACTTTGTGTTATAATCTTATTCGGACAGAGCTTGATGACTTTTTGCTTCCACAAAATATCACACTGGCTCATTACATTGATGACATTATGCCAATTGGAGCCCGTGAACCAGAAGTAGCAAACACACTGGACTTATAGGTAAGATATTTGTGTGCCAGAGGATGGGAAATAAATCCAACTAAACTTCAGGGACCTTTTACCTCAGTAAAATTTCCAGGGGTCCAGTGGTGTGGGCCTGTTGTGATATTCCTTCAAAGATGAAGAATAAGTTGCTGCATTTGGCCCTACAATCAAGAAAGAGGAACAATGCCTAGTGGGCCTATTTGGATTTTGAAGGCAACACATTTCTCATCTGGGTGTGTTACTCTGGCTCATTTATTAAGTGACCCAAAAGACTGCCAGTTTTGAGTGGGGTCCAGAACAGAAGATGGCTCTGCAACAGGTCCAGGCTACTGTGCAAGTTACTCTGCCACTTGGGCCACATGACCCAGCAGATCCAATGGTGCTTGAGGTGTCATTGGCAGATATGGATGCTGTTTGGAGCCTCTGGCAGGCCCCCATATGTGAATCACAGTGGAGGCCTCAAGGATTTTGGAGCAAGGCCCTGCCATCTTCTGCTACTCTTTGTTTTGAGAGACAGCTTTTGGCCTGTTATTGGGCTTTGGTGGAAACTGAATGTTTGATTATGGGTCATCAAGTCACCACACAACCTGAACTGCCTATCATGAACTAGTTACTTTCTGACCCATCTAGCCATAAAATGGGTCAGGAACAGCAGCTTTCCATCATCAAATGGAAGTGATATATATGTGATCAGGCTTGAGCAGGTCCTGAAGGCACAAGTAAAGTTACATGAGGAAGTGGCTCAAATGCCCATGGTCGCTACTGCTGCCACCCTGCCTTCTCTTCCTCAGTCTGCACTGAAGTCCTCATGGGGAGTTCCCTATGATCAGTTGACAGCGGAAGAGAAGACTAGGGCCTGGTTCACAGATGGTTCTGCACGATATGCAGGTACCACCCAAAAGTGGACAGCTGCAGCACTACAGCCCCATTCTAGGAGATCCCTGAAGGACAGTGGTGAAGGGAAATCTTCCCAGTGGGCAGAGCTTAGAGCAGTGTACTTGGTTGTGATGCTTTATGGAAGAAGAAATGGCTAGATGTGCAATTATATACTGATTCATGGGCTGTAGCCAATGGTTTGGCTGGATGGTCAGGGACTTGGAAGAAGCATGCTTGGAAAATTGATAACAAAGAAATTTGGGGAAGAGGTATGTGGATGGACCTCTCTGAGTGGTGAAAAGCCGTGAAGATATTTGTATTCCATGTGAGTACTTACCAATGGGTGGCCTCAGCAGAGGAGGAATTTAATAATCAAGTTGATATGATGACCCGTTCTGTAGATACCACTCAGCCTCTTTCCCCAGTAACTCTGTCATTGCCCAATGGGCACATGAACAAAGTGACCATGGTGGCAGGGATGGTGGTTATGCACGGGCTCAGCAACATGGACTTCCACTCAGCAAGGGTGACCTGGCTATGGCCACTGGTGAGTGCCCAATTTGCCAGCAGCAGAGACCAACACTGAACCCTTGATGTAGCACCATTCCTCAGTTTGATTAGCCAGCTACCTGGTGGCAGATTGATTATACTGGACTTCTTCCATCATGGAAAGTGCAGAGGTTTGTCCTCACTGGAATAGACACTTACTCCAGATATGGGTTTGCCTATCCTTCATGCAATGCTTCTGCAAAGACTACCATTCGTGGACTCACAGAATGCCTTATCCACCATCATGGTATTCCACACAGCATTGCCTCTGACCAAGGCACTCACTTTACTGCTAAAGAAGTGCAGCAGTGGGCTCATGTTCATGGAATTCACTGATCTTACCATGCTCCCCATCACCCTGAAGCAGCTGAATTGATAGAATGGTGGAATGGCCTTTTGAAGTCAAAATTACAATGCCAACTAGGTGACAATACTTTGCAGGGCTGGGGCAAAGTTCTCCAGAAGGCTGTGTATACTCTGAATCAGAGTCCAATATGTGGTACTGTTTCTCTCATAGCCTTGATTCATGGGTCCAGGAATCAAGAGGTGGAAGTGACGCCACCCCCTAATACCCCTAGTGATCCACTAGCACAATTTTTGCTTCCTGTTCCCAAGACATTATGTTCTGCTGGCCTAGAGGTCTTAGTTCCAGAGGGAGAAACACTGCCACCAGGAGATACAACAATCATTCCATTGAACTAGAAGTTAACATTGCCACCTGGACACTTTGGACTCCTCCTACCTTTAAGTCAATAGGCTAAGAAGGGAGTTACAGTGTTGGCTGGGGTGATTGACCCAGACTATCAAGATGAAATCAGTCTAAGGTAACTTTCATTTCACAACAAAGGTAAGAAAGAGTATGTATAGAATACAGGAGATCCATTAGGGCATCTCTTAGTATTACCATGCCCGTGATTAAGATCATGGGAAACTACAACAGCCCAATACAGGCAGGACTACAAATGACCCAGACCCTTCAGGAATAAAGGTTTGGGTTATGCCACCAGGAAAAAAACCACACACACACACACACACACACACACACACACACACACACACACAAACATTACCTGCTGGGGTGCTTGCTGAAGGCAAAGGGAATACAGAATGGGCAGTAGAAGAATGTAGTCATCAATACCAGCTATGACCACATGAACAGCTGCAGAAATGAGGACTGTAATTGTCATGAGTATTTCCTGCTTCTATTGTTAAAAACATGTTTGTGCATGTATATACTTATACTAAGAAAATATCTTTATTATATTTCCTTTCTCCTTTATCATGTGACTTAAGATTGATTGACTTCACATCAGCATTTAAGTATTGTTAACTTTATGTAATAGTATTTGGGTTGTGGATTGGTGCATTTCCAGTTGTATGAAGGATAGTTGTATTGTGTTAGGCATAATTATGACCTTATTATTGTCTTTATTTGAAGATTATGTATGATGTCATGAGGTGTGTATGGGTTCAAGTTGACAAGCGGTAGACTTGTGATGGTTAATACTGAGTGTAAACTTGATTGGATTCAAGCATACAAAGTATTGATCCTGGGTGAGTCTATGAGGGTGCTGCCAAAGGAGATTAACATTTAAGTCAGTGGGCTAAGAAAGGCAGACCCACCCTTAATCTGGGTGGGCACAATCTAATCAGCTGCCAGTGCAGCTAGAATATAAGCAGACAGAAAAATGTGAAAAGAGAGACTGACCTAGCCTCCTGGCCTACATTCTCCCATGCTGGATGCTTCCTGCCCTCAAACATTGGACTCCAAGTTCTTCAGTTTGGGAAATGAGACTGGCTATCCTTGATTCTCAGCCTGTAGGTGGCCTATTGTGGGACCCTGTGATCATGTGAGTTGATACTTAATAAACTCCCATATATCACGTGGTCATAACTGGTATTGATGACTACATTCTTCTACTACCCCTCTGTATTCCCTTCACCTTCAGCAAGCACCCCAGCAGGTAGTGTTTCGTTTTTTGTTTTTGTTTTTGTTTTCCCCTGGTGGCATAACCCAAACCTGTGTTGGCTGTTGTAGTTTCCCATTGACCTTAATCACAGGGCATGGTAATATTAAGAGATGCCCTAATGGATCTCCTGTATTCTATGTATACTCTTCCTTACATTTGTTGTGAAATTAAAGTTACCTTAGACTGATTTCATCTTGATAGTCTGGGTCAATCACCCCAGCCAACACTGTAACTCCCTTCTTAGCCTGTTGACTTAAAGGTAGGAGGAGTCCAAAGTGTCCAGGTGGCAATGCTAACTTCTAGTTTAATGGAATGATTGTTGTGTCTCCTGGTGGCAGTGTTTCTCCTTCTGGAACTAAGACCTCTAGGCCAGCAGAACATAATGTCTTGGGAACAGGAAGCAATATATTATATAAATTTATATAATATATAAATATGTATTATTTATATATTAAATATATATTGTTTTAATTAATTATTTATTATATGTTAAATATAAATTTAACATAAATTTAATTATTTAAATATATATTATTTATATATTATATATTTGAAATTGTATATAAAATTTATATATATAAATTATATATATATTCCATTCATTCTGTCCCTCTAGAGAACACTGACTGATACACTTATCAATAATAACATTGAATATAAATAAACTAAACTTTCCAATCAAAGGACATAGACTGGTTGAATGGATTAAAAAACAAAACCCCAAGATCTGTTGCCTACAAGAAACATGTTTCACCTATAAAGACACTTATAGCCTGAAAATAAAGGAATATAAAAAGATATTCCAGCAAATGAAAACCAAAAGATAAAGAAGGTCACTATAGAATGAAAAAGGAGTTGATTCAACAAGAGGATGTAATACTTCTAAATATGTATGTATCCAATACTGGAGGACTCAGATTTATAAAGCAAATACTATTAGAGCTAAAGGGAGAGATGGTCCCAATATAATAATAGCTAGAGGCTACAACACCCCACTTTCAGCATTGGACAGATCCTCCAGCCAGAAAATCAACAAAGAAACATTGGGCTTAATCTGCACTATAGACTAAATGGACCTACTAGATATTTATAGAACATTTCATCCAATGACTGCAGAGTTAAATTCTTTTCCTCTACACATGGATCACTCTCATATTATAGGTCACAAAACAAGTCTTAAAACATTCAAAAAACTAAAATAATATCAAGTATATTATCTGACCACAATGGAAGAAAACTATAAAACAATAAAAATAAGAATTTTAGAACCTTTATAAATACATGAAAATTAAACAATATGCTTCTGAATGACCAGTAGGTCAATTAAGAAATTAAGAAGAAAATCAAAAATTTTCTCAAAACAAATGACAATGGAAATACAACATACCAAAACCTGTGGGATACAGCAAGAGCAGTACTAAGAGGAGAATTTATACCTATAAGTGCCTACATCAAAAAAGAAGAAAAACTTCAACTAAATAACCTAATGATTAATCTTAAAGACCTGGGAAACCAAGAGCAAACCAAATTCAAAATTAGTAGAAGAAAAGAAATAATTAAAATCAGAGCAGAAATAAATGAATTTGAAATGAAAAAAATACAAAATGATAATAAGACAAAACATTTTTTTAAGTTAAACAAAATTGACAAAAGTTTAGCCAGACTAAGAAAAAAAGAGAAAAGTTCCAAATAAATAAAATTAGAGATGAAAAAGGGGGAATTACAACTAATAATGCAGAAACTAAAAGGATCATTAATGGCTATTATAAGCAACTATGCACCCATAGATGGGAAAATCTAGAAAAACTTGAGAAATTACTAGACCCATACAGCTATCAACATTGAACTGGGAAGAAATCCAAAACCTGAACAGACTAATAGCAGGTAAGAAGTTCAACATCATAATAAAAAGCTTCCAGGAAAAATCAATCAATCAATCAATCAATCAATCAATCCAGGACACAGTAGCTTCACTGCTGAATTCTACCAAACATTTAAAGAACTAACACCAATCCTATGAAAACCTTCCAAAAAATAGAGAGGGAAGGAATACTTCTAAACTCATTCCATGAGGCTAATATTACTCTGATACCAATATGAAACAAAGACACACCAAAAAGGAAAACTATAGGCCAATACTCCTGATGAATGTTGATGCAAAAATCGTAAATAAAATACTAGCAAATCAAATTCAACAACAAACACATTAAAAATATCATTCTTCATGACCAAGTGGGATTTATCCTAGGGATGCAAGGATGGTTCCACATATGCAAATCGAACAATGTGCCACATTTTATGAACAGAATGGACAAAAACTATATGATCATTTCATTTGATGCTGGAAAAGCATTTGATAAGCATCTCTCTATAATAAAAACTCTCAAAAAACTGGTTATAGCAATAAAACTGGTTAAAACAATAGAGCTACCAAACAATCTAGAAATTCCACTCCTACGTATATACCTATAAGAAAATATCAGTATATCTACACTCCCATGTTTATTGCAGCATTATGGACAGTAGGCAAGATTTGGAAGCAACCTAAGTTTCCATCAACAGATGAATAAAGAAAATGTGGTACATATACACAGTGGAGTACTGTTCAGTCAAACAGCTATATGAATTTTATATGAGAAGAATGAGATCCTGTCACTTGCAACAACATGAATGTAACTGAAAATCATTATGTTAAGTGAAATAAGCCAGGCACAGAAAGAGAAACATCACATGCTCTTAATTATCTATGGGAGCTAAAAATTAAAGCAACTGAACTCATGGACCTTGAGAGTAGAAGGATGGTTACCAGAGGCTGAGAAGGGTAGTGGGGTGGTGGGGATTGTGGAGGAAAGGGGAATGGTTAATGGGTACAAAAAAATAGAATATATAAAACCTAGAATTTGCTAGAACAACAGGGTGAATATAGTAAAAAACAATTTAATTGTTCATTTTAAAATAACTTTAAGGAGTATAATTGGATTGTTTAAAACACAAAAGAAAAAGGCTTGAGTTGATGGATACCCTATTTACCCTGATGCGATTATTACATATTGCAAACCTATATCAAAATATCTCATGTAAGCTGTAAACATATACACCCACTATGCATCCACAAAATTAAAAATTAAAAATATAGATAAAATTATGCATTTACATGATATTTTAAATACTGTATAAATTTTGATGGAGGAAAGCATTATAATAAAATATTTTTATTAAATAAGAAAAGCTGTATAGCAAAAACATATTTGGAATTGTCCGTGGCACACACAGAATTCAAAATTGCACCCAATATGTTTTGGTATTCTGCCAATTAAAAGAGAAGTTGTAGTTACCCAAATTTATGAGTGTTTTTACATATACATAGAATTATTGAGCAACACGATTTTTGTTACTAGACTTATCTTGAATATAAAATAAATATTTCATTATGGAAGTATGCACTTTATTTTCTGCCAATGTCAATTAAACTTTAGTGTATTTGAGAATCTAGAGGATTACTTTTTAAATGTCTTAAAATGGTATTGAACGTTTTGCAAATGAGCCCTCTAAATTTCAGCAACATTTTGTTCAAAATCATTTGAAATTTTCAATCAAAATATTCCATGAATGAAGTGCCAAACTACTTCAGCTTTTAAAGCTTTCATTGGATTGCTATTATTGAAAACAAATCTTGGGAACAGGAAGACAGTAAAATGTTTTGCTTAATCACAAGGGAGCAATTGAACAAATTGAATAATAAGAGCTCAAATTGTATACAATATTAAATTTTGAAAATCTGTAATTGTGCTTCAGAATGATGCTTTCCAAACTCTCTGTGATAAAGAACCAGTTTTGCTTGTTTAAATTTCAGTCCTCCACAAAATGATACTTTTAGAAAGTACAATAAAAGTAAGAGAAATTAAGTAGACAAAAATAATATACAAACTTCAAGCCTACTTTTTAAATCATTAGTTTAAGTGCATATAAAAGTGACTTTGAATATATACAATCAGAATGACCATATAGAAAAATAAAAGAATTTCAAAACTTCTACAAGTTGTTCATTGAAGTATACATACAGGCAAGTAATACATGGGAACACTATAAGACTCATGAAGTTTTATCATTCTGCAATCATAACTAAAGAAAAAATAATGATTGAAATATGGTTCCCCATATGAAACATATGAAACACCTTATGGACACTTTTAATGAACAGCATATTTATTAATATTTATGCTTAAGGTAACAATTGAGCTTGGTTCTTACTAATTAATCTAAATTAAATTGACAGTAATGCTTCTTGCAAGAGACTATATAGATCTAAACTGTTTATTTTTTTTAATAAGCATAAAACCACAGCAAAAACAAACAAAAAACAAAAAAACCACAGTGTAACAAATATGTCAATGGGAATGGAAGAAGATATTTTCTTTTTTGTTTCTTTTTCAAGACATAGTCTTGTTCTGTCACCTAGGAGTGAAGTGGCACAATCTTGGCTCACGGCAACCTTTGCCTTTCAGCCTCAAGTGATTCTCTTGCCTCAGCCTTCCAAGTAGCTGGAATTACAGTCATGCACCAACATACCCAGCTAATTTTTGTATTTTTAGTACAGATGGGGTTTTGCCATGTTGGCCAAGCTGATCTCAATCTCCTGACATCAAGTGATCTGCCCACCTCAGCCTCTATAGGAATGAACCACTGCACCTGGCTAGACTTTTTTAAAAACTTTTTTTAATGAGCTCAAATTATTAACTTTTTATTTTTATCTAAAATCAAACTAGTGATAACTGCAGTTTCAAAATTTATACTTAGTCCTTCATAGGTAACCAGTTCTGATAATTTATCCCATAAGCTGATAGTCAAATTTGTTATTTAATTTTATGAAAGGAATGAATTGCCTATGTTGGATCTTTTTGTGATGGAAAATAAAATTAAAAGTATTTTATCATATTCATGAGAGATTTGATGGTACAATTTTGTGGATATACAGTGTCTAGATCATCACCTACTTTATTGATTTGTTATCTAATTATGAAATACGCTGTAATAATGTAAGGAAGCTTTTTCTTTCAAGCTTCTAACTTTAATTTTTGCTCTTCAGTCTTATCTGCCACTGAAAAACCTGTTACATTCCTTCACTGTATGCATGTGTGATGGTTAATATTGAGTGTCAACTTGATTGGATTGAAGGATGCAAAGTATTGTTCCTGGGTGTGTCTGTGAGGGTTTTGCCAAAGGAGATTAACATTTGAGTCAGTGGGCTGGGAAAGGCAGACCCACCCTTAATATGGGTGGGCATAATCTAATCAGCTGCCAGAGTGGCCAGAATAAAAAAGCAGGCAGAAGAATGTGGAAAGTCTAGGCTGGTTTAGTTGTCTGGTTCTATCTTTCTCCTGTGCTGGATGCTTCCTGCCCTCAAACATCAGACTCCAAGTTTTTCAGCGTTGGGACAGACTTGTACTGGCTTCATTGCTCCTAGCTCCTCAGCTTGTAGACAGCCTATTGTAGAACCTCACCTTGTGATCTTGTGAGTCAGCACTCATTAACAAACTCCCCTTTATATATACGCCTATCTTATTAGTTCTGCCCCTCTAGAGAACGCTAATTCACCATGCAACAAGATCAGTAATAATTCTCAAAATATCAGGCAAATAAGCAAGTCTAGTCTACAATTCATATGTTTAAAAACCCAGAACCACATTATTTTCTTATCTTGGAGAAATACATTCTTGACAGAATTTTAACCCTTGATAACAATCACATCTGAGCGTATAATAACAATTGTACATGACCAGTCTTCATAGAATCACATAATAGAGAATATTTTTGAATTTAACATTGGAGTAAAACTAGTATTGGTCTTCTTTTCTCTGAAATCATGTCCAACACTACCATCACCATTTGGTCTACTACTTCTGCCATATTCAAAGAAGGCAGGTCTTGTCAACTGTAAGAGCAAAGCCTATTATACCATCAGTAAATTAGGGTCAAAATAAGTAATACATGCTAGTAACCAAAAACAATCCAGATGAACTATGTAAGTGTAGTTTGTCTTGAAATCCATTACACAGCTGAGCACTAAAAGAAACTTAAATGAAACAAACTCCAGAAAGTGACAAGCCCTCAAAAGAGAAGAAAAAGCTGAGCATGGTGGCTCATGCCTGTAATCCTAGCACTTTGGGAGGCTAAGTCAGGTGGATCACCTGAGGTCAGGAGTTCAAGACCAGCCTGGCCAATACGGCAAAACCCCATCTCTACTAAAAATACAAAAAATTAGCTGGAGGTGGAGGTGTGTACCTGTAATCCCAGCTACCTGGGAGGCTGAGGCAGGAAAATCGCTTGAACCTGAGGGGCAGAGGTTGCAGTGAGCTGAGATTGCACCACTGCACTCCAGCCTGGGCAAAAGGAAAGATCCACAGCTCCTGTGTGCCTGACTGAAATGGAGAGTGAGGGGAGCAAGGGCCACTGAAAAAGGTAATGAGTATCCAGTCTAACTTTCAGCAAGCCTTCTAGGGCTGTGTGTGAATGATAATGGGATGCCCAAGATAGAAAGGAAGACTACACCACCCTCTAGTTCTTTCCCTCACATCTTAGGGAGACCTCAAATAGTGGCAGGGAGAAATTAGACCCCTAGGCTTAACTCCAGGCATTCACCTCACTAAGACTGAGGGAGGAGCAGAAGACTGGAGAGAAACCTCTCAAGTAATTCTTTTTTCACAGAGCATCTACGGGCTACATCCACTCTCCAGAGGCCAAGAGTGGTGTGGCAGGAATGAAAAGGATCACCCAAGGCATAGAAAGCAGAGGGCAAAACTGGAAAGCAAAGAGAACTCCCTCACCACTCAAAACTCTGGCAACCAGAATATAAAGCGGGAAGAGCTTGCTCAGAGGTCAGAAGGCAAGTGGCTCACCTGTGAAATGCAACAGACATCCTGAGATTCACCAGTGCCAGGACCCCAGGCCTTGCTGACAGGAAAGGCTCGACGTATTTTAGATCCCGTAGTGCATTGCTATCATGGTTTTATTGACTCAACAACCATTTAAATTGACCCACATGTTTACTCTTTCTGTTGCCTTACATTTCTCTTTAAATCTTTGAGTTTCCCTTTGGAATCATTTTCCTTTACTTGAAAAACACTCTTTAGTACTTCCCTTAGAATAGGTCAGCTATTAGTAAAAAGTCTTCACTGTGTCTCCAGTTTTGCAGAATATTTTTGCTAGGTAAAGAGATTTCTTATGTAAATGAAACTAAAAGTTTAAATGCTCTTTAAAAGGCTTATTCCTTGACATTCCAGAGGATTTCCCATTCCATAATTGGGTCATAGCTAGTTTGGACACTGTCTTATAGAGAAGCATATAGCAGACATAACTTGAAGATCTTTGCAAGATACCAGGTTTCACGTGGTCCAAAAATTTTACCAATATTGGTAGGATTTGAGGGTACTGAGCCCATCAACATTCAGACTATACTAACCAACCCTTTACCCAAACTAGTAAAATACCCCTTCTAACCACAACCAAAGGAGGGACTGAGGCCCATAGTATAACCACCAATAGAAACAGGATTTATTATGTCTTGCACTATCCCATGCAATACTCTTAACCTCCCTTGAATGGGAGTTCAAAATCGTAGGGTCATGACTAGAATGATTATACCTTGCTTACTTTCCAGGATTGCCCTGATCCTCTGGATACAATTCTATCTACTAGTCATGACCCTAAACTAGTCAGAGAGTCATCTTCTTTGCAGTGGCCCCTTCTGGTACCTAAAATATCCCCACATTGTTAACCCTAACTTCTAATCATAGAAAAAAAAAATAGACTCTGACTAGAAGAACAAAGTGCTTCTGTAAAAATCATTACAGTGCTGTCCATAGAGGCATGTAACAGGGCAAGGAATAAATATTGGAGCTATTTTTTTTTCTGTACAGTTCACTTTTACTCTTCAGAGACTCTTCAACTGCTTTATAGGAGTTGTTCAACTCCAGAGACTCTGCCCTTTCCAAAACAGATAACTGGCACACCTGCCATGTTAAATGATTCCTAGACTACCACATAGTCTGTGCCCTCTTAAGTACTATTTTATTTATGGAACCCATTCTTTGCTTGTTTCTCACAAATAAACCGCTTGCATCTATCAGGTAATTATTACTGGTTTTGCTTGACATCCCATAGGAAACACGTCTCCTTACAGCATGTGCCCAGGAACTTACAAAATGGAGCCACACAGGCTACTCTGAAGAATTATACAGAAGAATCACTAATTTACTTTTGTATATGCATTATTAATGTAATAATTCCTATAATGGGGTATATACAATTGGAAAAGATAGTGAGAAATTTATACAATTAGAAAGGTAGTAGGAAACTAAATCTTACCTGATGTTATAAATGATATTTTCGTAGCTCTGAAAGCTCATTGGACCAATCTAAACTCTTCAGTTCAAGAAGTAATTATCACTGTTTTAGATTTTGATAATTACTAAAAATCACAGTTTTAGATTTTCTCTCAGTTTATCAATGTGGTATCTGTGTCACTGCTAACACTTCAGGTGCAGTTGGAGAAACACAACTGGTCAAATAGAACAATTCACCTCTGAGATGTTCACCTGGCTCTTCAAGGTAGACCCCAATAGACTGTGATGTGTTTCCTTGGTCTAGATTCTAATCATTCTGCTCTCAGTTTTTGTGAATGTTGCAGTTGCCAAGTGTGGACTTCCTGGAGTCATACATGTTTCTGCATAGTCACTATCTTATCACATAATCCAACTCCTCATTTGATGAAAGGAGAAACAAAGAAGAGACCGAGGTCTGACTCTAAACTATTGTTTGTTGTTTCTGAGACAACGTATTATCTAGGGATTCTAACAGTAGTGTAGATCTGGAATGAGAGTCTTCTCTGCCTGCCCCTCTGGTCTGGCCAGAACTTGGATGTAAAAAGAAGTTCAGGAGGAAGAATAGGAACAATCACCCCCACTAGGTATGTAAGAATGAGAACAATCGCTTTACAGTTATAACTGTAGAATGCCATATAACTTGCATAATACTTCTTAGCTCACGGTATCATCTAGTTTGAATTGACCCTTGCCTTAAAAAAAAACAAACAAAAAAAAACAGTTCATCCAAATGTTCATTCTGCTGCTGACATCATATCCTAAGGACTTCCTAGGGCAATCCATAAACAAGAAAAACTCATTCTTTCTTGGTTAATTAATTTGCAAATATTTTTTCAGAAATTCTTTTTAATTGTTCTTCCTTGCTGTGGTATGCCAGTAAAATTCTGATTATATCATAGCAGGTTTCTTTATTTAAGAGGCTTTCCACATATAGACTAGAATACAGACATATAAAAGCATCATATAAATACAATAATTTACCTAATTAGGTTATAGGTTAACACAAATATGAATGGCTTAAGAACAAAACAAATACTCAAGCAGACCCTGAGAAGATAAAGCAGCAAATGGATCTTCTCATCCTGAAGTATCAAAATGCTATATTACTTGTTAGTTCTATAGCACTCTTCCTCTAAAGAACTTAAGAAGTTTGGACATACCTTGAAAAGGGCTTTTAAAGACATTCTAATACTTATTAGTAGTACTGAGTCATTGTCAGCATAAAAACTTAAAAGAACATCCCAAGACAAAATAATGATCCTTGCTATAGACTAACACTGGAGAAACAAACTTGGATTGAGGACAGCTGTGGTCATCTGTAACAACGCCACACAAGGCAAATTGCTTAAACGTTCAGACCTCAATTTTCTCCTATAAAAAATGGAATCATAATATCTGCCATACTTCACTGAAAATGTTACTGAAAAAGTTAAATAATGAATATAAAAATAATTGTAAACTGCAAAATATGACACAAAGTCAATAAATTGTGTCTGTGTATATATGTTTTAGGTCTTATATAGCTTTTTATTCACGGATTTATATTCTTCCCACATCTACCCACTCTGCTATCCCCATGCCCACCATCCCAATTTTTCATACCCAAAAATCAAACTATTATATCTTCCAGCAAGTTGAATCTATACATTGTGAATTGAAAATCTCATTCATTGTATTTACTTGAATTTGAACCAATCATAGGAAGTAGCGTGGAGGAACTGGGGTGCAGCATAGAAAATCAACTTCAATAAATGCCAACACAGAGGAATCAACTTCTTCAAATGCTTTGGGTAGCCGTATGAATCCAAAACAATTCTTTTAGAATGTAATTTTGCATGTGATTAATCTATCATCTGGTCTGATTGCTTCTGGTACATTTTTATAATTATAAATTGAATGGAGAATAAAGATAATTCAAATAATCTTATTGGCTAAAGCACAGGGCATTAATTTAGTTTATAATAGCAATAATGACCTCAGCCCAGGACATTTCTAGGCAATTAATGACTGGCTGGAGTTAATGGCCCGAGTTTCAGCCAAGGACCATCAACTCCTCCTAGCCGGTCATCAATCCTCAGAAAATGCCCAATGTTCAGATCCATTCAGAGTTTGACTTCATCCCAACTTTATAGTTTCAAATAAGTTTGTGCTTTACTCTTTTTCCTCAAATTCTATGTCACTTGTAAACTGGGTAAAAATAATTGACATTGTTTTTGAATAATAAATTCATGGAACATAAGAACAACTAAATGACACATAGACATTGTACATTAAATTGTATTGTAATGTTGAAAACAGAGTACACACCCAAACCAAAGGGTATTGATTTCTCTAACTCTACAACTTTCTCAAAATCAGTCCTGCTAAGGAAAACCTGGGTTGTGAGCCCCGAATTTCATGTTCTTAGTTTATTTCTCCCAGAGAAAAAAAATCAGATTTAACCTGTAATGTACGCATTTCTGCTTTCTACCTATCAGCCTATCCTGTTTGACTTTAAATTCTTTTCCAGAAGGAGTGGGAGACGTAGCAGAGAGAAGCATGACTTAACATGCAAGCCCAAGCAATACCAAATGACAATAGCATCAGTCATTTCAAGCTTCTCTAGAGTATTTTACCTATTTTTTATTCCCCTATCTCACAGGAGGCAGATGAAACAGATGAGCTGGATTACCAGCAGCATGGCACACACAAGCTCTTTGTGAGCTGTTCAAGCGGAGAGAGGGATTCGGCCAATCAGACCCCATCTCTACGGGAGGCCACCAGGATGCTGCTCTCACCTCTCACCAGGAACCAGAGACTACAGAAAGAGTAATACAGTGTCTCATTGAGTTTGCCTCCCATCAGCTCCCCCTCCCTTTTTTTCTTTCTGATTCCTTTGTTGTTTTAATCCATCATGAGAAAGCCAGAAGTCATGAAATGACAGTATGTAAAGTGACCTTTACAATCAGGGTCACTGGCCTGGAAGACATGGACTCAGAACACCTGTGGCTGTTAATAAACAAGAAGATGCTTTCATTCAGAGATCACACTTGTCCAAAGTCTATTCTATTCATTATCTATTTTTAAAAGGCAACCCTTTTAGAAATATGTATAACACATTGAAGTGGGCAATTCATTATCATTATTACTTACATTAACAACTGATGTCCAAAACAGGCCTCTTGCAGGCTGTGCAGTCATTGCCTGTAAAAGGAAACAAAATATCCCTCAGTAGCTGAACAAATATCTCCCAGAGGGGATTCCTCAACAGAAAATGGGAGATGTGTTGCCAAAGAATAAAGTCTGGTCATGAAAAATGATTGATGATGAGAATAGTCAAAACAATGTTAATAAATGACAAATAACAATACACTCTTATAAAGTAAAGAGAAACATTGTATTCCCATCTTTTCTTACTTCCTGGGAAGATGAGTATCTGTCATTAAAACCATTATTCCTGCTGTCAAAATGCAGACATGGAATAATTCAAAAACTGTCACAAAGAACTTTACATATTGATGGTTTGATGTAGGATGGAGTCAGAAATAAAGAAATAAAAGTCCAGAAAATAGGATTCTCCCTATGCCTTAATCTACCTTCACCCAGAGGCCACATGCAGATATGAGACAATAGAGAAACTGAGGATTGTTAAGCAGGAGTAGTGCAATATTAAAAGATGATCTGTCAAATTTTGCTAAGGTAGATTTGATATGCTGGACTAGCATTTTAATTTGCTCAATATCATACAAATCAAAACTAAATTTGGAGGAAAACAAGATCTATAGAATACCAATAATTTTTGAATTTAAGAAAAAGGTAATAATTTTGTTTTACTGATTTACAGAAAGCAACTGATGATCAATGTCAATTGTCCCAATTTAATTTCTTGAAGCAGACAAGTTGATATATATTCTATAGATAAAGATGTAACTAGACAATTGGTTTAGGACCAGATTTTCTCTGTTGGAATTCAGAAGGTTCAGGAATCTTCAACCCGGTTTTGCAGAGGTAGGAAATGAATTCATGTCTGTCTTAAGACAAATCCTATGTGCTTTCTGTCTCACTGTGGCTCACATGCTAAAATCTCCTCCTATGATTCCATACAATATGCTATTTCACCTAGAGGGATTTTGCAAACCATTTAAATGCAAACAGGGAGAATTCACCATTACTCCACTATCATGGATTGTGTGTTTATGTACCCTGCTGTCAAATTCGTATGTTGAAGCCCTAACCCCCAACATAATGGTATTAGGAGGTGAGCCATTTGGGAGGTAACTAGGTCACGAGGGTGGAACCTCTGTGATGGAATTAGTGTTCTTATGAAAAGGGAAATAGAGTTAGCTCAATCAATTTCTACTGTGTGAAGCTACAATGAAAAACTGGCAGTCTACATCCCAGAAGTGGGCCCTCACCAGAACTGAGAATGCTGGCACCCTGATCTTGGACTTCCAGCCACCAAGTCTGTGAGAAATGCATTTCTGCTATTTATAAGTGACCCAGTTTATCGTACTTTGTTACAGCGTCCCGAACTAAGACACTAATTATCTATTTAACTTGTTTAACTATAAAACAAGACACGGTACATGCCCCCAAAAAGCTCTGATTTGCATCTAACTAGAGGTTAGAATTTGGAAAATCTTATTAGCTAAGGAAGGCTGCAGCTTCAATCAGAGGGTGAAAAAGAGGTGACATCAGTATCCATAATTTAAAGCATGTCTTAAAACAGCCCCCAAAGAACACTTAAATGTTGATAATGAAGATCAAGAGCTGCAAGTAGCATACAGTTGCATAACCATTATTCAAACTACGCATGTAAGAAAAGACATGCGGTTAAACATTATTCCCAGTTGAGTCTAGGGGAAAAAGAACACGATAAAGGTACATATATACCTTTCTGGTTACCAAGTGGATGGTCTCTCTCCTCTTACCTCCTTGGATTAAAGGGTCTCTAAGATGTATTTAGCTTGTGAACTCCTACATTTAATTTCCATTTAGATTACACAGTGAACATTAATTACAGGTATACCTCCATTTTTTTGTACTTCATTTTATTGTGCTTCACAGACACTGTGGCAACCCTGAACTGAGCAAGTCTATCAGACCCAATGTTTCCAATGTCATGTGCACACTTGTGTCAAATTTTGGTAATTCTTGCAATATTTTAAACTTTAAAAATTAATATTATATCTATCATGGCGACCTGTGGTCAGTGATCTTGGATGTTACCACTATAATTGTTTTTGGGTATCATGAACCCCACCCACGTAAGATGGCAAAAACAGTAGGTAAATATCGTGTGTGTTTTGACACCTCCACGAACTGGCTGTTACCATCTCTCTTCTTCTCTTTGCACCTTCCTATTCCCTAAGACACAATACTGAAATGAGACAAATTAAAATTTCTACAATGGCCTATAAGTATTCAGGTAAAAGGAAGAGTCACTGATCTCTCATTTTAAATCAAAAGTTAGAAATAATTAAGCTTAATGAGGAAGGCATATTGAAAGCCAAGATAGGCCAAAAGCTAGATATTTTTCACTAAACAGTTTGCCAAGTTGTGAATGTAAAGGAAAAGTTCTTGGAGGGAATTAAATGTGCTACTCCAGCGAACATACAAATGTTAAGAAAGCAAGACAGCTTTATTGCTGATATGAGAAAGTTTAGTTGTCTGAATAGAAGATCAAACTAGCTCCAACATCCCCTTAAGCCAAAGCCTCATCCAGAGCAAGGCCCTAACTCTCTTCTATTCTGTGAAGGCTGAGAGAGGTGAGGAAGATGCAAAGGAGAAAAGCTTGAAGCTGGCAGAGGTTCATTCCTGAAGCTTAGGGACAGAAGCTATCTTTATTAAATAAAAATGCGAGAGGGATCTGTCACTTCAGCTCTGGTTGCCTTGGCTCCACCTATCTCCTTGCTAGAGCCTGCTTCCCATCCTACCACCTCTCTCCTCTGTTCTTGTTGCTGAACTTCTTCCCCCAAAAATCTGGCAGGAGTAACATTGTCTAAGCCCAAGCCAGCAGTGGGCTGGGGGACCCAGTAAGTGTCCATGGGCTATCCTTCAAATGACAACATCTTGTTCTTTGGCTGATACAATGAGTGAACAGTTGGTCAAAGAACTGCAGTTAGAGGTAGAAACTGTCACTTTTCCTCAAGTAGCTATTGCTAAAAGGCCATTTATTACTGGAGAAAACATTGACACTTCCAGTGACCTAATGTTGGCTCAGATACTACAGATGGAATTTGGCAAAGAATATGATGCACAACTTAGGCATAAAGAAAAAAAGATTCAATGGAGATAAAAAAAAAATGTCCATGTCCTTTGAAAACTATTGAAAAGTCCATCCTGATGAAGACAGTGATAGCTCTGAAGATGAGGCTGACTGCCAGGGTACTCATGATGATCTCTACTGACTAGCAAAACCAGTTCCCACTCCCAAAAAGGGTTTTATTGGAAAAGGAAAGGGCATTACCACCAAACATCATGAAGTAGTATGTGGGAGAAAGAATCCAGCAAGAATGGAAAATCTTGCACCTGCATTTCAGGTAGAAGACAGAATGGATTTAAAACTACCAAACAAAGTTTTTGAGGCTTCAAAACAACATACCTACTCAGAAGAACATCAAAGTGCCTTCCTCCACAAGAAAAAGGAGCACTCTACCAAAGAAAATGCAGTTGATCCTGAGACATGTTTTTTTATGTATGAAAAGGTCAACTCCAGAATGTTTGAGACAATCACTGACTTTTAGTACAGGAGAGAAATCCATTGTCTTTCATGTATACAGAAAGAGCATGGAGGATGAATATAGTAAAGTCATACCTACACAATGTGCCATCATGGTATTTACAACAACCCTTAAAGAGTGGAAGAACCATGATCAATAAGTTAAAGATGATCTTAGGTATAAAGATCACTTCAGTGAACTAAGTCCACATAAGATTATCCACATGTGGGCAGAAAGCGAAATCCACGATCTCACAAGAATGCAGAGAACTAGAATCCCTTGTCCAACAGTTATACAACTTGAGTACAAGAAATACATTTTAACTATGTCTTTTATTGGCCATGATTATGTTCCAGCCCCTAAATTAAAAGAAGTAAAGCTCAATAGTGAAGGAATGAAAGAAACCTACTAACAAACTCTTCATTTGATGCAGCAGTTATGTAATGAATGTACACTTTTTCATATCAACCTCAACAAGTATAACACACTTTGGCATGCTGGAAAGGTCTGGTTGTTTGACATCAGTCAGTCAGGAGAATCAACTTGTCTTAATGGACTGGAATCATTGTTCC
Organism: Macaca mulatta; assembly: GCF_049350105.2. Classification (NCBI taxonomy): domain Eukaryota; kingdom Metazoa; phylum Chordata; class Mammalia; order Primates; family Cercopithecidae; genus Macaca; species Macaca mulatta. Next base: position 69,583,487 of record NC_133422.1, read on the forward strand.
ATGACTATAAAATGTCTCACAGTTTTTCCAGAAAGGAGTAGTAAGGAAAGCCATTAATGAATGAGACCTCTTCAATGCTGTTTTAAACATCTCAGCAGATAATGAAGGGGATTTTTTTTAGCTAAGATAGAAGCTTTGGAGACAATGAATGAAGATCACATTCAGAAGAATGGAAAGAAAGCTGCTTCATGCCCACCAGTATTTTATGGTGAATACCACCAATGCCCACTGCCTTCAATGTAAACACAGAGGTGATTGCCAGTTGCCAATAGCAAACAAAGTTATGGTTGTACTTGCAGTACCAAAACCTGAGAGCTATACAGTGATGTTTCTCTGCTTTTCCCCCTCCTTGTAACACATGTGCCAAATGTGTGGAATTTTTAGCTCAGCATTGAGAAAATAAAATCTCACTATCTTTAAGAAAAAGTGCAAAGTGAAGGAGCAAGTGCTGATGTAGAAGCTATAGCAAATTATCCAGAAGATCTAATTAAGATAGTCGATGAATGTAGATACACTAAAAAACAGATTTTCCATGTAGATGAAATAGCTGTCTATTGGGGAAAAAATGCCATCTGGGACTTTCATAGTTAGAGAAGTCAATGCCTGTCTTCAAAGCTTTAAAGGACAGAATGACTTTTTTATTAGAAGCTAAATGCAGCTAGTGACTTAAAGTTAAAGCCAATGGTAATTTATGATTTCTGAAGTACCAGGGCCTTTAAAAATTATATAAAAATTAATTCAAGATGGATTAGAGACTTAAATGTTAGACCTAAAACCATAAAAACCCTAGAAGAAAACCTAGGTAATACCATTCAGGACACAGGCATGGGTAAGGACTTCATGTCTAAAACACCAAAAGCAACCGCAACAAAAGTCAAAATTGACAAATGGGATCTAATTAAACTAAAGAGCTTCTGCACAGCAAAAGAAACTACCATCAGAGTGAACAGGCAACCTACAGAATGGGAGAAAATTTTTGCAATCTACTCATCTGACAAAGGGCTAATATCCAGAACCTACAAAGAACTCAAACAAATTTACAAGAAAAAAACAAACAACCCCATCAAAACATGGGCAAAGGATATGAACAGACACTTCTCAAAAGAAGACATGCATACAGCTAACAGACACATGAAAAAATGCTCATCATCACTGGCCATCAGAGAAATGCAAATCAAAACCACAACGAGATATCATCTCACACCAGTTAGAATGGCAATCATTAAAAAGTCAGGAAACAACAGGTGCTGGAGAGGATGTGGAGAAATAGGAACACTTTTCCACTGTTGGTGGGACTGTAAACTAGTTCAACCCTTGTGGAAAACAGTGTGGCGATTCCTCAAGGATCTAACTAGAAATACCATTTGACCCAGCCATCCCATTCCTGGGTATATACCCAAAGGATTATAAATGCACACGTATGTTTATTGCAGCACTATTCACAATAGCAAAGACTTGGAATCAACCCAAATGTCCATCAGTGACAGACTGGATTAAGAAAATGTGGCACATATACACCACAGAATACTATGCAGCCATAAAAAAGGATGAGTTTGTGTCCTTTGTAGGGACATGGATGCAGCTGGAAACCATCATTCTCAGCAAACTATCACAAGAACAGAAAACCAAACACCGTATGTTCTCACTCAGAGGTGGAAATTGAACAAGAGATCACTTGGACACAAGAAGGGGAAAATCACATACCGTGGCATATTGTGGGGAGGGGGAAGCGGGGAGGGATAGCATTAGGAGATATATCTAATGTAAATGATGAGTTAATGGATGCAGCACACCAACATGGCACATGTATACATATGTAACAAACTTGCACGTTGTGCACATGTACCCTAGAACTTAAAGTATAATAATAAAAAAAAATACATGAAATCTACCCTGCCTGTGCTCTAGAAATGGAAAAACAAAGCCTAGATGACAGCACATCCTTTTACAGCAAAGTTAAATGAATATTCTAAGCCTATTGTTGAGACCTACTACTCAGAAAAAGACTTCTAGACACCCACGAGCTCGCTGGAGATGCACAAGGAGATTAATGTTGTCTTTATGTCTGCTAACAGAACATCCACTCTGCTTCCCATGGATCAAGGAGTCATTTCAACTTTCAAATGTATTATTTAAGAAATATATTTTGTAAGGTAATTGCTGCCATGGAAAATTATTCCTTTGACAGATCTGGGCAAAATAAATTGAAAAACCTTTGGAAAGGATTCACCATTCTAGCTGCCATTAAGAACATTCATGGTTCATCAGAGGAGGTCAAAATATCAACTTTAATAGGAGTTTGGAAGAAGTTAACTTCAATTCTCATGGATGAGTCCAAGGGGCTCAAGACTTCAGTGGAGGAAGTAACTGGAGATGTTGAAATAGCAAGAGAACTAGAATCAGAAGTAGAGCCTGAAGATGTGACTGAATTGTTACAATACCATGATAAAACGTGAAGGGATAAGGAGTTTCTTCTAATTAATAAGCAAAAATACTGGTTTCTTGAGATGGAATGTACTCCTGGTGAAGATGCTGTGAACATTGTTGAAAATGAGAACTCACTAAAATATTCCATAAACCTAGATGAAAAATCAGTGGCAGGATTTGAGAGGATTGACTCCAATTTTGAAAGAAGTTCTACTGTGGGTAAAATGCTATCAAACAGCATCACATGTTACCCAGAAATTGTTCGTAAAACGAAGATCAATCAATGTGGCAGACTTCATTGTCTTATTCTGAGAAATTGCCACAGCCATCCCAACTTTCAGCAACTATCACCCTGATCAGTCAGCATCTATCAGCATAGAGATAAGACCTTCCACTAGCAAACAAATTAAGACTCACTGAAGGCTCAGATGATCACTAACATTTTAAAGTATTTTGTAACTCAAGTAGGTACATTGTTTTTATAGACATAACGCTATTGCATATTTAAGACTACAGTATAAACATAAGTTTTACATGCACTAGGAAACCAAACATTTATATGACTTGTTTTATTATGGTGATCAGAAACTGAATCCACAGTATCTCCAAGGTATGCTTATAACTATCTTCCCTCAGTTTACTGAAAATATGCTCTAGTATTTATATTTATAGATGCTAATGAGCATGTACAATGAGGATGCTTTAGATTTAGAGAGCAGTATCAGGAAATCTGTGAATTGCAAAGTCACCTGTCAAAAAAGTTGCTTTTTAATTCATTTTTAAAATGAGTTTATGATGTAATTCCTCAGTCTGCCCCCAGTTTATTGAACTGATGGACACAAGATGCTCTTTCTAAAGCGAGTCCATTTTTAAGATGTGGTCCACTCTCTTTAGAGACATAACATGAAGAAAGCAACGCTGAAACATACGTAGGGAATTCTGAATTTAAAAATGGACTTCATTCTGAAAATCTAAAGAGCAGTTGTTTCAAGAGACCACTTTAAAAAAATACAACTGCACACACACATAGCTATCATGTTGCTAAGATACCACACAAAATACACCCAACTATTAATATAGTTGAAATGTGGCCGACGACCTATGTCCTGAGAGCAGACCCAGTCATTCAGAGAGGACAGGAGAAGGATGACAAAACAGAGCTTTTCCCCCTCATTGCTAATGGTAGGGATTATTTGAAAGAGTTTTGAAATTGTTTTCTCACTTCACTTTTTATACTGTTCTCTTGGCGCATGGCACCCCTCTCCACTGACAAACACAAACCCAGGGCCTTGCTGTTCTTCACTTCCCTTCTGTATTCCCTATCCTCTTCTCCAGACTCACTCCCAGAAACCATTTACTTCATTTTCCTGAAACCACATTTCAGAATCTATTTGTGGGATGACTCTTGGGTTGAAGTTAGAAAAAAGACAATTAAACCCTGTGTCTGATATTCGTCTGGTAAGAAATTGTAATAGTCCTTTGCTTAAATTACATGATGATAATGAAGAATAAAATTTAAAATATAAACCATAGGAATGCATGATGTCAGTTAAATTGCAAGCCAAATTCTAAGTATTATTTTGTTGTGCCAATTTACAAATGTGTGAAGAACTCATAGCCCATTAACACTTTGATAATTCTATACATTTTAGCTAGCAGATAATAACTAACCCTAATGAATCTCTAATTGGTAAAATTTTAGGTAGTCCTATAAGCATGCGTGAAAAAGAGTCAGGAATTTGGAAGAAATTTCCTTTGTGCAAGCGATAAATCATCTAGACAGTAAGCTCCTCAGAGTCTGCCAACGTCAGGGTCCCAGAAGCTCATCCTAACTTCTCATTTTATTTCTATCTTTCTTTTTTCCAAAATTACTTCTTATTTGCAACATGTATATTATATACATGTATATATATTTCTTTTACACACATACCTTTTATAAATTAGAAGTAACTGAAATACATATAATTTAGTAAAAAAGTAATTTTGAAGGAGTACATATGAATATGTAATACATATATATAGTTTTATGGCAAGAACAAATGAGACTTCATGTATTTCTAGGGGAGTTTCTATCAGTGGTTTCTGAGGAGAAGATGACAAGCGATAGCAGTTCATTAGTAAATGTCATCTGTCAATGGTAAGGAATGAATGGTCTTACCCAAGTGGTCACTCTGACTATAGTCTCTAGTATAGCCATACAAAAACATTAGCTCTGAAAAATAATTCAAGTCATTCTAGAAAATGATTCAGTCATTGAATCAAGTCAATTATTCAAGTCCATAGTTTCTCCTATTTGAGAAAAGGCCAGCCATTTTCTTCCTTAAATAAGAGGCATATAATCTAACTCTGCAACTTAAGAAGCATGGGTGATGTTCAGCTACAAAATTTACTTTAGAACACAGTTTAGACTGATAAAATAGGAAAGGCTACAAAAAATGACATATGAGGTGCCCTCTGCAGAAGGCCAAAGAGCCAATGACTCAACTGGAGTGAGAATGAACTGGATAACTTCATGCTCATGCTATGTCTTTGTAGCGCCTAAAAGTAAGATGATGGTGAGGATAATTTGATACTGTGCTTTAGGTTAAGAATATTTCTCCTTACCACATTTCTGCCAAAAATGTCTTGTAACCTCAGTAGGGCATTTAGGTCAAGGATGTAAGGTCTAATATACAGGTCTTTACCCCACAGTCCTCTTTGTTCCCACCCCAGCCAGTTACTATAATGTCTGAAATTTCCTCAAGGTATGTGAGTCTTGATGGTAAGTCCAAGAACACTTGGACACAAGGCATTAGGAACACTAAATGCTACTTGATCAGGGAAGCTTATGATGGGCTAAGAGTAGATATCCTGGGTAACTGGAGGGCAGCGTGCTATGTCAGATACCTATCACTGTATAACAAACTATCCAAATTTAGTACCTTGAAACAACAATCACGATTTTGCACGTGGTTCTGCAACTTAGGCTGGGTAGGAATGGATTGTTCCCATGTGGCATCAGCTGGGGCACTCAAGAGGTTACATTTTCCTAGTAGAGTGGAAGCAGGAAAAAAGAAGAGGCTATATTCAGTGGAAGCTCAGCTGAGCCTGCAAGAACAGTCTGATGCCTCAGCTGGGATGGCTGGAATATGTAGGGACCTGTTGGACAGCTCTCTCCCTGTTTCTATGCAGTCTTTCCAGAAGGGTAGCTGGATCTCTTTATAAGAGCTCCAAGAGAGTGAATGAAGAAGTTCCAGGTCTCTTAAGGCTTAGGCCTGGTACTGGCATAGTTTTACTTCTGTGGCATTCATAGTGGTCAAAACAAATCACAAGTCCACCCTCAATTTAAGGGGAAGTAAATAGATTCCACCTGTTGGATGGGAAGAGTAGCCAAAAAAATAAAATAAAGTAGCCATCTTTAACCCACAATAATGTGCCTGCATATAAAGTTTGGCAGTCACTACAAACCAGGTAGAAAGTAATTCCCAAGGGGGACTGAGAACAATCTGAAGATCATTGTTGCCATTGTTGTTTTCAGTTTTGCGGATTTCCAGTCAAATTCATTCATTACCATGTGCCTCTGGGCCTACATTTGGCCATTCAAAACCTTCTAAGCATCCATTTTCAGGGCAACAAAGTGCAGAAGAGCAGTGACAAACTGCAGCCTACACTGGTTGTTTTTGTAAATAAAGTTTTATTGGAACATATCTCTACCCTGTCATTTACATATTGTTTATGGCCGCTTTTGTGCTGTAACAGCAAAGTTGAGTAATTGTGACAAAGACCTTATGGTCCATAAAGCCAAAGATGTTTACTTTATGGCCTTATTCGTTTGCTAGGTCTACTGCAACAAAGCACCACAGGCTGGGTGGCTTAAACAACAGAAATGTATTGTCTCACAGTTCTGGAGCCTAGAAGTCTGAGATCAAGGTGTTGCCAGGGTTGATTCCTTCTGAGGGCTGGAAGAGAAGGATATGTTCCAGGCCTCTCTCATTGGCTTGTAGATGGCCATCTTCTCCCTGTATCTTCACATTGTCTCCCTTGTCTGCCTGAGTCCACATTTCCTTTTTCTTAGGAGGACACCAGTCATATAGAATGAGGACCCTTCCCAATGACCTCATTTTTAACTTACTTCTGTAAAGACTCTATCTCTAAATAAGGTCACATCCTGAAATAGTAGGGGTTAGGAATTCAACATATGAATTAGCAGGGGTTGAGGCACAATTCATCCCATAACAATGGCCCTTTACAGATACAGTGTGCTGAGGCCTGGAATAGAGGGGAAAAGGCTCAGCCAGCTGTTACAAGCCTTAAACTCTAGTTCAATTCTGCCCCTTCCTACTTGGGGCACTATGGACAAGTCACCAACACTGATTCTCTTTTTATATCAGTAAATTGGGTTCCATTGGACTGCACATGATGCAGAGTGATTGTAAGATCAAATTGTGATGCTGTGCAAGAGAGTAGCATGAAGAATAAAAGGTATTGCCTATGAGTTGTATTTCTATTATATATTCTTGGAATAATTTACTGCCATTCAACCCTGGGGCTTTATATATTTGAACTTGAGCTTGGCTCACTAATACACTTAGTGGGAAATATATTAGCAGCTTCCTCCTGGTTGAAGAAGGAAGTGGCTGCTGTGGTCCAACTTGTTAAATGTTTCTGAATCACTCTGCTCAGTATATAATGACCTATAGTTTTCTCAATAACTGAAGACTTCCTTCAGAAGCTTCCGACACAGTTTCTTCTCATGTGTCCCACCTGCCTACCTGGTTAACCCATTGCCTTGCATCATTTGGTAACTGTAGTTTGGGAGCTTGAGACTTCTGGTCTGACTAAAGTACAGGATCTTATTTTAGTTTCCTCTTTGTGTTCTGCCACTGGATAGCACAGTTAGTCTCAGATGCCCACCTGTACCTAAAAGTTGTTAGAACTAAACTCCTTCCAAAGCTTGACCCATCCTGGACCTTTACCTCCATCCTTGTGTTCTACCTCCCCCACCTCAGATAAGAAGCTAGGAAACTCATTCTTTTCCCTCTAACACTAAATTGTATAAGTCAGATCATTTCCATTCAAGACAGAGCTTCCTATGTCTCCTATTTGTATTAGACCTTGTAAGACATGTTGTTTAAGTAAGGAAGGTGTCTTAGTTGGTTCGAACTCTTATAACAAACTATCTTAATCTGGGTATCTTATAAAAAATAGGAATTAATTTCTCACAGTTCCAGAGGCTGGGAAGTTCAAGATCAAGCTACCAGTGGATTAGGTGTCTGGCAAGGGCTCACTTTCTCATAGATATTACCTTTTTATTGTGTTGTCCTCTTGATTAATGGGCTTCCTGTGTCTACTTTATAAGGGCATTAACCTAGGCATGAGAAATCACCTCCCAGAGGCCCCACCTCCTAACCATCATCTTGGGAGTTAGCATTTTAGCATATTATTTTGGAGGGATGCAGATATCCAGATCACAGCAGGAGGAAAGATGATTCCATTGATTCCATAAGATGATGTTATTGTCAGTTTGTCAGTTTTGTTGGGGAGTTGATTTTCTATTAGTTTGTGGTTTTCAACTTAAAAAACTGTTTTAAAAGAGCTCAGGAAAAATGGTACTAGGTTGTCAATCTAAAGTGGTACATGCAACTAAACAAAAAAACTCCCGAAAAGAACAATGAAATCATCTGACCTTAGCAAAGCTAACTATTAGTTTTGGCTGAGTGTTTAGGTAGATAATTCTATCCAGCTGTGCCAAGATAGCACTCATATTGAATTTTTTTTTTGACACAGGGTCTCACTGTGTCACCCAGCCTGGAGTGCAGTGATGGGATCACAAATCACTGCAGCCTCTAACTCCCAAGCTCCAGCAATTCTCCCATCTCAGCCTCCCAAGTAGCTGGAGCTACAGGCATGTGCATCATGCCTAGCTAATTTTTTAAACTTTTTGTAGAGACAGGATCTCACTATGTTGCCCAGGACGAATTTGAACCTGTGGGCTCAAGCCATCCTTCCACCTCAGCCTCCCAAAGTGCTGGGATTGCAGGCTTTACCACCACGCCTACCTGGAATTTGTTTTTAATGGAGAAAAATACAGTGCTGCTAATCTTATCTTGATACATTATGAAATGCCATGCAAATCTCTCCATGTCCATATGCTACCTTGTCTTTTTTTTTTCTATTTTCTGGGCTTGAACTTTTCCAATGAATGTATCACTTGGCAAAGTCAATTTACTGAAATGAGCATGTGTCACTGTCATTCTGGAAAAGAGATGACAGTGCTGTATGCCATAGCCAAAAGTCACTCCTGTGTGGCATTTAACAATTCTGCCAGGTATCTGCTGAAGACTGCATGCCAAGGGACCTTGAAACTCTCAGCAGATGTGATTTTAACTTTGCCCACTACTCATAAGCGACTTCTATTTGCTCTGACATCTTAGCAGCAAACCCATACATACTCAATGTTAGCAGTGATATGAGTGACTCAGACATGGCTCTCATCAACTAAACTTCAAATCAATTGAGAATAAATATTTAAACAACAACAACTAAACCAGTTTCTTTGATTTCTGGGCTAATTCTAACCAATTCATCAAGCTTTACCTTGGTGCTGCATTTATGTTTTGTTGAATTGAAATTTATGAAAAAGATTTAGCCAAAGACAAGCAAGAAATTAAAAACTGTAAAATGAGCTGAGGTCTCTAGTCTGTCATTTTAAAAAAGAGGGGAGGTCTCCAATTATCCAATAGAATAGAATTAATAAAAGTGATGTGTGTCATAATAGATTTTATTCCAATAGAACAACATTATTACATCCGATCATAAATCACATGAATACTTTCTGGTAACCGAAAGGAAAAAATCCACACTGTTGATAATTGTATAGCTTCTCACATACCAAAATGTATGAGGGGTATATGCTACTTGTATCATTAAAATCTTATTATATTATAATGTAGTAATCTAATTTCTCTAAGTGCCTCATTATTTTTCATTTCAACTGCCAAATGCACATATATTTTATGTTGTTAGTGAATTAAATGGAGACACACTAAGCAGATTGATATTCTGGATTCACTCTGTGATTTAAACATACTAATTATAGTGTAAAATAAGAAAAAATGTGCTATTTCCTGTAGGTCACACCCTGTGGTTTATAACACAGGCAATCTGTATTGTGCCTAGAAACATATTGCATACAAACAACTGGTGATAAATAATAGGATTTCAAATCAGTGTAGTTGCATATTTAAATGAGAACCTTGGAGATGTCAGCTAAATTTGAGTTCTTAAACATGTCTGTGGGTAAATTGTGTTGTAGTGTGAATAGCTCAGCCTGGTGAGTGTATAGTCACTTAGTAACTACTCATTGTCCCCAGCGATAACATCACTTGGGTGATGACAGACGTCATTAACATACAGAAATACAACAGAATGGTATATCGGCCAGCTGTGACTGGCTAACAAATCATATCAATACATAGTCACTAAAAAAAAAAAAAAAAAAAAAAAAAAAAAAGATTCAGCTCCCAAGTGTTGGCAATGTTGGCTATGCTCGGTTGAGCTGTTCATCTGGTCATGGCAGAGCACCTTTACGTGTTGTCATCAGCTGTAAGTTAGGCTGATAGCTTTGCTGATTGTATTAGTCCATTTCTGCATTGTATAAAGAACTACCTGACACTGGGTAATTTATAAAGAAAAGAGATTTAATTGGCTCATGGTTTTGCAGACTCTAGAGGAAGCATGGCTGGAGAGGCCTCAGGAAACTTACAATCATGGTGGAAGGCAAAGGGGAAACAGGCACATCCTACGTGGCTGGAGCAGAAGGAAGAGAGAGAGGAGGGGAAGGTGGCCACACACTTTTAAACAACCAGGTCTCATGATAACTCACTCACTGTCATGAGAAGAGCAAGGGGAAAATCTGCCCCCATGATCCACTCACCTCCCACCAGAACCCTCCCCCAACACAGGGGACCACAATTCTAGACGAGATATGGGCAGGGACACAAATGCAAACCATGTCGGTAATCTTGGCTGGGGTCTCTCCATGTCTGAGACCTCAGCTGGGGCAACTAAGCTTACGTGGCTCTGGTGATTGGCCTCTCATCCTCCAGCAGACTAGCCTGGGCATAAGAAATCAAGCAAAAGCACTTAAGGCCTACTGAGGCCCGGACATGAAACTGCCACACGATCACTGGCACTGAATTCTATTGGTTAAGTCTGATTTAAGGGTGAAAAAATAGACTCCACCTCATGATTAGAGGAGCTGTAAGATCACATAGCAAAAGGGCATAGATATAGATAAGGGTAGGAAATTGCAGCCATGTTTGGAAGCAATCTCCAATTGATGGTGAACTGTTAAAGGTGACATTTTGCATAAATATATTAAAAGAGTTCATCATGTCTATCAGTAGAATCAATTGAGGGACCACAAACGTTACTGCCAGGGACTGGAGAAAGTTCAAATTCTTCCCTCTAAATCTATGCCTCTTTTCATTCCTGTCCGTGGGATCTTATAGAATGATTACACAAAGAGCCCATGGCAAAATGGAATTCATTTATTCATTTATTGATAACTGCTGACAGGCCCTGACCATCCATGACCAGGTAGGTAGAGGACATTGATAAGAGCTGCTTAATATAGTCCTCTGACGAATCAGTAAGTCCTTTTGGAGAGAAGGCTATAGAGAAGAGATTGTTAATATGTTTAACACAGGAACCTTTACTCATGGAGAAAATGTGATTCAGAGAATATTCTGGACCTCTGCCCATCAAGATGAGCAATTATCCCTCTTTAGAATATCAGTAGGTAGAAAAGAGGGGATTAGAAGTAGGCCTAGCTTGCCTCTGGTATTTCAAATCCTAAAACTCAACATAAAAAGTTGATGACAACATCAAAAATAACAATAACAACAGACATAGTTTGAGGTTAGATCTTCTGCCAAAATCTCCATCAGACTAATGCAGGTGCTCCATGCATGTCACCAGCTTTGTTCTTCTCTCCTCCCAGAGCACTAACCCAATATGCTTGTGGTTTCACCCTTTAAAACAAACTGACAAACAAAAATACCCATGTAACTTCATAATAACTTTACCACCTGCAATATTAATCTGGCAGCTATGATGGTAGTGTCTCCCTCTTCCATAGTATGTATAAAAGACTATCAGATGCTATCGATTTATATTTTTCCTCTGTTAAACCCAAGTTCATAATTTAATCCTAGGAGAGTAAGGTAAAATAACCAGAATCCCTGTATTAGAACTGCTAATCCCAGCTTTATCAGTAAATGGCTGTGTGATCTTGAAGACTCAGCGAACCATATTTTCCTCTCTGCTTATTTCTCCTTATCAGCACTGACATATGTTTCAACTCTTGCAATTTATAAAAAATAAAACATAATTTAAAGCCTCCACTAATCCCCTCTTTCTATCTAGTGATCATGCTAACAGGCCCTGACCATCCATGACCAGGTAGGTAGAGGACATTGATAAGAGCTGCTTACTATAGTCCTCTGATGAACGAGTAAGTCCTTTTGGAGAAAAGGTTGTAGTCATTTCTAGAACTTCTAGATAGGCTTCTTAGTCAAATTTCTACTTTAATTCCCTTCATTTCCTCATGTTCAACTCATGTGTGAGCCTACTGTCATCTGGCATTAGCAACCCTCAATTCTACTAAATTCCTACTAAAACCATGCGTGACTTAATGTTATTAAATCCAGTAGAAACTTTTAAATTATCTTCTTTTATTGGCTGCTTAGAAATATTGATAATACTAACCATATTGTTTCTTCTTAGAATACTCTCCATTTTTAATGTCTTTTCTCTTTCCTGGTACATCTTCCTCTACCTAATCAGAGTTCTTACCCTGCATTCTTCTCTCTTCTCAATTCATACTCTCTCCAGTTTATCTCCACGTCTTCAATTATACCTATATGCTGTTAAATCCCAAATTGAGCTCCACACTCATATTTCCACATTCCCAGCTGTCCATGTTACCTATCTATTTGAATATTTCAGAGGCAGTTTAAGCCATTGCTTTTGGTGTTTTAGACATGAAGTCGTTGCCCATGCCTATGTCCTGAATGGTATTGCCCAGGTTTTCTTCTAGGGTTTTTATGGTTTTAGGTCTAACATTTAAGTCTTTAATCCTTTAATCCATCTTGAATTAATTTTTGTATAAGGTGTAAGAAAGGGATCCAGTTTCAGCTTTCTACACGTGGCTAGCCAGTTTTCCCAGCACCATTTATTAAATAGGGAATCCTTTCCCCATTTCTTGTTTTTGTCAAGTTTGTCAAAGATCAGATGGTTGTAGATGCGTGGTATTATTTCTGAGGGCTCTGTTCTGTTCCATTGGTCTATATCTCTGTTTTGGTACCAGTACCATGCTGTTTTGGTTACTGTAGCCTTGTAGTATAGTTTGAAGTCAGGTAGCATGATGCCTCCAGCTTTGTTCTTTTGGCTTAGGATTGTCTTGGCAATGCAGGCTCTTTTTTGGTTCCATATGAACTTTAAAGTAGTTTTTTCCAATTCTGTGAAGAAAGTCATTCATAGTTTGATGGGGATGGCATTGAATCTATAAATTACCTTGGGCAATATGGCCATTTTCATGATATTGATTCTTCTTATCCATGAGCATGGAATGTTCTTCCATTTGTTTGTGTCCTCTTCTATTTCGTTGAGCAGTGGTTTGTAGTTCTCCTTGAAGAGGTCCTTCACATCCCTTGTAAGTTGGATTCCTAGGTATTTTTTTCTCTTTGAAGCAATTGTGAATGGGAGTTCACTCATGATTTGGCTCTCTGTTTGTCTATAAGCATAGCTATGCAGGACAGTTCTCCAGGTGGTCTTGGAGCAACTTATTTTCACTTCTTCTTGCTTGTAGTTCTCAAAAATAACTATAAAATGTGCAGGGAATGCTACATACTGATATAAGGAGGAACTGGCCAGGACATCCTGGACTCTGGTCCAGTCGCTCTCAGAAACATGATGCCCTTCAATGCATTAAGTCCAGCAAGCCATGATGTCTTTCAGGTATAAAACCCAGAGTGGGCTCCTTTACTGGGTTCCTCAGCTGCTGTGAAAGTAGGACTCACACAGATGGAATTCCATTTAATCCTGGGCAGTTCTTTTGAGCCTTGGGGTGCCCACTTGCCCTGATTCCTAGGTTTCTACTGTCCCTTTCTGCCTATCTCTAAGTAATTAACCAGCTTCATGTAATTTGTTGTGTGGGCCAGTCTTCTGTCTGACTAGTTTCAGGTAAGTAGCAGAAATTGTAGTCCAAGATGCAGTGGGCTGAAGTAGTAATCGGTGCATAGTAAACTTGCTTTATACCCTTCCCCAAACAACTATCAAAACTACCAATAGAATTAAATGACATAGCAATTGAAGCATCTAGTATGTGCTTTGATTAGAAGTGCTCAGCAGAGTTATCTATAATAACCTTTTAACAACCCGAAAGGACAACTTGCAAACATATCACGGATTGAAGTAACACTGATAATGAAAGCACAAGGAAACACCAAGGAAATGGAAAACTGATACTTCTTTTATTACAAATACTTGTTCTTTATCAGTCACATTATGAAGAAATAAACAATAGTGATAATCACAACATATTCAATAAACCACTCTCCCATAAAACTTAATATTCTGTCATTAAGAACAATGTTTTGTATATAACAAATAAGATATAATTAACCAATGGCTGAATACATCTTTTTTGTGTATCTTAGCATATGTTTTCAATTAATGACAATATTTGCTGAACTTGTACATGTGCTAGTTCTTGTTCTAAGTACTTTACATATGTTAACTCATTTAATCCTCATGATAACCTGTAAAGTAGATCCTATTTTCTTTATTGCATCAATATGTAAGCCAAGGCACTAAATGATTATGTAATTTACCAAGGTCACATACTCGGTAGATAGAGAAATTTGGGCAATCTGAGTAAAAAATTCATGCTCTTTAACTAACGTATACACATGTAAACATACATATATTATGTTGCTTTTTTTTAAACTAACAGCAGTATCTTTTCCGAAAACTAAGATTCCCATCTTAGAATGAAGTAACAATATGCTACCCCAAAATGTGCCACTTTGCCACTTTGGCATAAGGATTCCTTTGAGTTGGACACAGTTGAGAAGAAGCAGATACAAGAAAAGCTCTCTCTCCTCTATTTGCCTAAAAACAGGGTATAAATTTACAAGTACATTTCTCCTCTCATTTCTGAAAGGAAGGACAAATACAATTATCAGACTTTAGACCCTTACCAGCCTAGAGACAGCACTGACAAAACTATACAACAAACTGCAATAACTAGCCTTTCCATCATTAGTTTCCCTTATATTTGCCTTCCCACAATTTGCTGCCCCTGGAGACTCAAGGTTCTTTGCCTTTGTCTTGTCAACACCTCTAAACTTTATTGTTCTCTGATGAAGATATATAAGCTATATATGTATAAGATATATATATAAGAAGATATATAGATAGATCTATATATATAGATATCTATGTAATATATCTATATATATATATGAAGATATATAAGCTATATAAGCTGTAAGCCATCTCTTGGAGAATTACTGTTACCCTGAGTAGCTGGTGAGTGTCTCACCAGACTGATTTCAGAGTGTCAGCCAAGAATGTAATCTCATTTGAAGTTCAGGGTCCTCTAACCTAGCTTGTTCAGGTGGTTGTCACAATTTAGTTCCTTGAAGTTGTTTCACTTATTTTCTTGTTGGTTGTTGGCTGGGAGTCACTCTCAGCTCCTATATACTAACCTCAAACCCTAGCTACATAGCCCTCTCATAACCTGGCAGTTTACTTCTGTAAGGCCAGCAGAAGAATAACGTAACATAATCTTGGAAGTTACTTTCTCATCACACTTCTCATAGACCATAATCTAATCAAGGCTATAACTATGCCACTATATTCACAGGCCGCACGCCCACAAAGGTAAGGGGATTGTCCTGGGTATATACACCAAGGGTAGAAAATTTTAGAGACTGTTTTAGTCAGGATTCTCCAGAGAGACAGAACCAATAGTATATATATATATATATATATATATATATATATATATATACACACACACACACACACACACACACACACACACACACACACACACACATACACACACACACATATACACACACACACATATACACATACATATACATACACATATAGCTTTCTCTCTCTCTCTCTCTGTGAGTTTCAGCACAGTTCCTACATCTTTGAGCTTCAGTTTTCTTATACTTAGAATGGGAACGCATTCTAAAGAGAGAGAGAGAGAGAGAGAAATGAGAAGGGGAATTGGCTTACATGATTATAGAGGCTGAGGAGTCCCACCATAGGTTCTCTGCAAGCTGAAGAACCAGGAAATCTGGTAGTGTAGCTCAGTCCAAGGCCAAAGGCCTTAAAACCAGGGAAACTGATGGCGCGACCTTCGGTCTGAGGTCAAAGTTCCAACAGCCTGGGAGGCCACTGGTGGGAATCCTGGAATACAATGGCCAGAGAACCTGGAACTTTGACATCTTAAGGACAAGAAAAGAAGGGTGTTCTGGCTCAAGAAGAGGGAACCCCAGTTCACTCTCACTCTGCTTTTTTGTTCCTTATGGGTCCCCAGCTGACTGGATGGTGCTCATTCACATTGAGGGAGAATCTTCCCCACTCAGTCCGCCAACTCAAATGCCAGTCTTTTTCATAAATACCCTCACAGACACACCTAGGGCAGCTCAAGTTTTCTAACCAAATGCCAAACTAACTGGGTTTCTTTCTTATCAGAAAAGGAATCAACTCCTTGTCTAAGAAAACATTGACAAGCAGCTATCTGGGTATCACTTAATCCAGTCAAGTTGACATCCAAGATCAACTATCACAGGGACCATCTTAGAATTCTGCTACTACAAGGAGAAAGATAGCAAGATGAACAAACTATAATACTAAGTGGTTTCTGTTGCATAAAAAAGAAACATGACTTCTCCACTACAGAGTTTAGGACATTAAATATGTCCACCATTGAGCCAAGTATAGAGCCAAAAGTAGAATAATGAAAGACATATCTAAAAATGTAAAATGATGGAATTATCTTAGAAAATTAAAAAGCCTTGAAGGATAAGTCCAAGAATCCTGAAATGTGGCTACTACAGTGCTAGAAAAAAAAAATAAAGTAATGACAAACAGGCAGTAAATAAACAAAAGAAGGATAAAATGACTACACTGAAAACAGACTGAGTTTATAGGTTTCTCAGTCCTGATCAATGTTAAAAGAAACAAAATCAACATAGCATGGTAAAATCTATGAAGTTAAAGAGTCAAGAGAAAAATCTACAAGTATTTAGAGAGAAGTTAACTTCAAAGAAATAAATTTCATATTGACACTTACCGTATCATTTGTTACACTAAAATCTAGAAATACTGGAATCACTGCTAAGAAAAACGAATTTAATTCAGCAGTCCTGTAGACAGCCAAGATGTCATTCATCTGTCAGGGTATAAGCAGGTATTTGAGAATGTAGAAGTCTGAGAGGGTGTGACCCACATAAAATATCTTAAGGAAATACTTGTGTAAGTTCTTAACATAAATGAAGCAAAACCAAGACTTCGCAATAGAGGAAAATAAAGAAGACCTAAAACCATGTTTAGCAATGAACCTTACAATTAATACACAAAGTTGGAATAGATGATAATGGACCATCCAGAAATATGTGATGCAAGAGCTTAAAACAAAATAAGATATTCAGGTCAGGCACAGTGGTTCATGCCTGTAATCCTCAACATTTTGGGAGGCCAAGGCAGGAGGATTACTTGAGTCCAGGAGTTTGAGACCAGTCTGAGCAACATTGTGAGACTTTGTCTCTACAAAAAAGAAACAAAATTAGCTGGCCATGGTGGTATGTGCCTATAGTCCCAGCTACTAGGGAGGCTGAGGTGGAAGGATTTCTTGAGCTTGGGAGGTTGAGGCTGCAGTGAGCTGAGATTATGCCACTGCACTCTAGCCTGGATGACAGACCAAGACCCTGTCTCTAAAACAAAAATAAAAAATAAAGTACTCAGAAAAATACTTGTAATAAAAAAGGCAACATTTTGAAGACAACATAATAGCAATAAACCTGTATGGAACATACTAATAGAAGCTAACTGGAAAATTCAAATATTCAAGATATTCCAAGAGAACCAGATAAAAGTGTAGTCTTCAATATGCTTTATTCAGAATTAAACAATTTTAGTAAGCTAAAAAAAAGAGTATGGAGGAGTTTAAAATACAAAAATAATACAATTAAGAAAAAAATTTAGTAGACATACGTATTCACATCTCTGGAACAAATAATACAAAAGTTTTGTATACATATGGAATATTTATTAAAATCAATATGAATTTATTCACAAAGAAAACTTTAACAAATTTAAAACGCAGAGGTCATGTTTTCTAATCATAATCCAACAAATACAGAAATAAATAGTAAAAATGTAGAAAGGAAATTATTTGGAAACCAAGATGTATTCCTAACTAACACTTAAAAAAAAGAGGCCAGGTTCAGTGGCTCACACCTGTAATCCAAGTACTTTGGGAAGCCAAGTTAGGAGGATTGCTTGAGCCTGGAAATTCAAGATCATCCTCGTCAACACAGTTAGACCCTATCTCTACAAAAAAAGATTTTAAAAATAGTTGGGCATGGAGCACACACCTGTAGTCCTAGCTAGTTTGGAGGGTGAGGCAGGAGGATCACTTGAGCCTGGAAAGTTGAGGCTGCAGTGAGCCATAATCATGCCACTGCACTTCAGCCTGAATGACAGAGCAAGACCATGTCTTTAAAAAAAAAAAAAAAAAAAAAAAAAGAGAGAGAGAGGGAGGGAGAGAGAACCACCTAGAAATAAACCCACACATGGTCAGTTAATTTTCAACAAAGGTGCCAAGAATACACAATGGGGAAAGAACTGTCTTCAACAAATGGTGCTGAGAAAACTGTATATGAACATGCAGAATGAAATTAAACTTTTATCTCATACCACATGCAAAAATCAACTGAAAATGGATTAAAGACTTCAACATAAAACTTGAAACTCTAAAACTACTACAATAAAACATAGGAAATCTCCATGACAGTATTATAAGCAATGATTATTTTTATTATGACCCCAAAAGGACAGGCAACAAAAGTAAAAATAGATAAATGAGATTTAATCAAATTTAAAACTTCTGCATAGCAAATGAAACAATCAATAGATTGAAGAGACAACCTATGGGATGGGAGAATATATATGCTTGCAAATCATACATCAGATGAGGAGTTAATATACAAAATATATAAAAACCTTTTTCACCTATGAAATAAGAAAGAAAGAAGTTCTTATAATTACACCCTTTGGGTATGTTTGCATAAAATTATTCATAGCATGTATAATGGATAGAACCTTGTTCATATACCTGAAACCACCTTTGCAAAGATTATGACAGTGACAGAAGTCTAGCATGGCTTACTCCATCTTGCTTCTAGCCTCAGAGCCTGAGTGTCCTCACTCATTATTGGGCATAGGCCAAGCTAACCATGAGAGGAACTTAGTTTATAGTTTAACTTTGAAGCAAGGATGATAATAGTCCCTCCTTAAAACTAACCCCCTGTTTGCTCAGGGACTGCAACTAAACTAACGAAAGGCCATGAGATTGGGATTATGGGAGGGGCCTGAATTCTGCTAAAATGTCAGCGTAAAGAGTAACCAGACATTATTCCCTAGCTTGCTTCTCTGTAATTCCTTGCTGCTTGGGAGTCATGTGGCCAGAGTTCACAAGATTTGTGACTTCCCCAATTGCTTCTATAGATAACGTCACTATTTAGAGCCTTAAGATTGTTCTTTTGAGATATTATTCAAACTTTTGCATTCTGGTGACCAGCTGACTCTACCCAGCCCCTTGATTCATAACTCAAACTGTCCCGTGGCCCCCACCCAGAGGCTGACTCAGCACACAAGGACTGCTTTCCACACCCCTATGTTTTCGTCCCCAGTCAATAAGCATTACCCATTCCCTAGCCCTCTGCCCACCAAATTATCCATAAAAACCCTTGCTCTGAGTTCCTGGGAAGGCTGATTTGAGGAATAAACTCCCATCTCTTGCTGGGCTAGCCCTGCGATAATTAAACTATTTCTCTACTGCAATACCATTGTTTCAGAGGATTGGTTTTCTTTGTGTAGCAAACAAGAAACAATCAGGCAATTACATATCCAACAAAATTTACTTTGTTAAAAGAAAAAAAAATCCCAGTGTGTATCAAATCTAATCCAAAAATATTCAGTTCTTTGAAGCAGCTAGTTAAGTCAAATACAATGATTAAGAAGATCTGTTTATCAAACCAGAGTGTGAATTTGAAAAATTACTGAGCACTGATAAAAGTAAAACGAGAATAACAAAAGGTATTCAAAGAACTATCTAACTATCCAGTATGTGATGATGTCTATAAGAATTTTTTTTTTTTTTTTTTTTTAAGAGACAGGGTCTCATGCTGTCACCCAGGCTAGAGTGCAGTGGTGAGATCACGGCTCACTACAGCCTTGACTTCCTGGGCTGAAGTGATCCTCTTGCCTCAGCCTCCCAAGTACCTGGTAATACAGGACATGTCACCATGTCCAGCTAATTAAAGAAGATTTTTGTACTCCTGAGCTCAAGCAATCCTCCTGACTTGGCCTCCCAAAATGCTGGATTATAAGCATGGGCTACCACTCCTGGCCTGTAAGAATCTTTTGTTTAAAGTTTTTCCTGCTAAATGTAGGAGTTTTGTTTTCAGGGTTCACAAATGTGACATGAGAGGTTTGAGAGAAGTGCTTTAGGGTTCCAAGTAGAGCTTACAAATATCCCCAAAGATCAGATCCAGAGGAGACTCCTCTATTGTTCAGGATGCAAAATTTCTCTCATGAAGAAATTACCATCTTTGGAGGCCCACATAGAAAACTCAACAATATATCAAGAACCCACTGTTGGATGAGGCATCTGTGCGTATGCAAATAAATAGCTTTCATGCCTTCACCTAAAATTGTCATATGATGGCCAACATAATAGTTAAAAATTAGGAAATATACAACAGCACAACACCAAAGTTAGGTGCTACTCCCCTGCCAATATCCTAGAGGTTCCAAAAGACCCTATGAACTAAAATGGGTCACAAACCATCGACTGAGACTTAGCTACATGATGAGTACATATAAGTAGAGAAGAGGAAAAAAAAAAGTTGATGGTTAAATAAGTAAAAGAAACTATTTTGTACACGTATACATGAATGTAAATAAAATAGTTAATAAACGTAAATATTTCATCCGCAACACAAATGAAAAGGTACACATTGAAACTATAATCACATACCATTTTGCCCTTTAAAACTGGTAAAATAATAATTATTACTAATATCATAAGATTTAGTACACAAGAAAGTACACTGAGATGAACACAAACTGCTGGTAAGACTGTTGGAACATTTCTGAAAAATGATGTCCAAATTGTTTCTAGAAACTAAAAAGTGTTTCTAACATTTGACCCCAAAGTAAGAGTTCCATTTGCTTTGGTAATCACTTATACTAAGTGTCTTTAATACACAGATATCTGAAACCAGAAATATTATTTCAAAATTATGAAAAATTTTTCCTGCCATGTTTCTTCTTGATCTGACTCTTCTTTCTTTTCCAGAATTCTATGAAGCCCCTTAATGAAGCCCCTTCATCACAGCTGTATAGTAGGAAAAAAATTCAAAAGAACATAAAAGCACAACAACATGATTAAATACATTTATGGGTTATCCAATATCATTTGTTAAAAATTCTAATAATACAAAAACTCTTGTTATGTAATATTAATGAAACATGCAGTGTAAAACTCTTATCTACCATTCAATAACAATGTAAAGTGTGTAAGAAACATTCTGGAAAAAGACACACCAATATCTTTTTTTTTTTTTTTTTTTGAGGCAGAGTCTCACTCTGTCACCAGGCTGGAGTGCAGTGGCGTGATCTCAGCTCACTACAACCTCTGCCTCTCGGGTTCAAGTGATTCTCCTACCTCAGCTTCCTGAGTAGCTGGGACTACAGGCGCCTGCCACCACACCCAGCTAATTTTTGTATTTTTAGTAGAGATGGGGTTTCATCATGTTGGCCAGGATGGTCTCAGTCTCTTGATCTCGTGATCTGCCCACCTCAGCCTCCCAAAGTGCTGGGATGATAGGCATGAGCCACCGCACCCGGCCCCAATATCGTAACGGTAAATATATCAGCTAAAAATTAAAATTTTGTTTATTTTGAAGGAAGAATGTTAACAAGATTCATTATATTTTCTGAATTCCCTATTTATAGCTGAGCTGCATGGCAGTTGTGTGATCTATATCAGAAGTAATGTATTCATATCTTACAAAACTATTTCCTCTTGGTTTTAATTAGACTTAAGATCTTTGATCAAATTGTTCCTTTCAATGCCATATTATATTTGTTGAGTCTCAAATGAAATCTTGGCTATGCCTATCATAATATTTTGCATTCATGTATAAAAAAGTTCCATTTCGTTTGGTAATCACTTATACTGGGTGCCTTTAATACACAGATACCTGAAACCAGAAATATTATTTCCCCATTATACCCATCTAAAATTATGAAAAAATGTTCCCTGCTATGTTTCTTCTTGATCTGACTCTTCTTTCTTTCTTCTTTACCTTCATTCTTTCTTACTTTCTCTCTCTCTCTCTCTCTCTCTTTCAAGAGACAAGGTCTTACTCTGTCTTGCAGGCTGGAATGCAGTAGTGCAATCATGGTTCACCACAGCTTGGACCCCCTAGGTTCAAGGTATCTTCCTGCCTCAGCCTCCTGAGTTGTTAGGATTACAGGCATACACCACTACATCCAACTCCTGATTCTCATTTTTATCCTCTATTTGCAATCTTGTATGGCTGTTTTATCCAGAATTTTACTTCTATCCATCGAATTCAGATTAAAAGCAAGAGATGGGGTCTCTTAAAGTTCTTCCAAACATACTTTTCATTGTTTTAACCAAGTATATGCTGAACCCATACCAGGAACTCATTTTATTTCATTCAGTACCATCCACATTCCCTACTGTTTACTTTTCACGATTTTATTCTTCACAAATATTGTAATCACCAACCAGAAGAACTGAAATTGTCACTGGTACCTCCTTTCTCCCCATACCCAGACAATCCTAGAATTTTTCTTTCAAAATAGTCAATGTCTAGTGTTCTATCAGATATTTTATCTCAATGTAAGAGGCATTCCCACTTGTTTCAGCAAAATGAGTAGTAGTACTCAGTAATGTATTACCAAAATTTCATGCACATTAAAAAATATAAGTCAAGGAATGCAGTCACTGAAGTATTGCTATGCATAGATGTCACGTTATATCTTTGCAGCCTCTTGGTGCGAAGTCATCACCAACCTCTGTGCCTTCTAGTCTTGACAGGACCTCTCCCACCTGTAGTTCTGGGCCTTCTTGCCTGAAACCTCCTATGGTTAAGTAGCAATGAATCTTTTTCAAGATGTTCTAAGTTACTGTTAATGGAAAAAATATCCTATCTATTTTAGAGGTCCAAGGATAAAGAGTTTCTTATTCTCTCTTCTCTGACTATTCCATACCTCTCTTGCAACAGATTTACTGTCACACTCAGAGTTCTATTTTGTAAGATCCCTTCTATCTAAACATCCCATAATAAGATGATTGTTACTTAATGGACATAACAATCACTTAGAAACATTTTTTTAAATAAATGAATGTAGGCTCTGTTTCAGTAAGTCTAGTTTGAGAATTCTGTTTCAGTAAGTCTAGTTTGAGAGCAGAGGATCAACATTTGTAACAAACATTGCAGTTGATCCTGGTACACACAATGAAAAAGACTGCTTTTACATTTTAAGACACTAGAACCCAGAGCATTCATCAGGCACCTTCACCTTCTCCTGTATAAGTTTCTACATCTGCAAACAGTCCACTTAACAAGCCTGCTTCCCAAGGGTCCTGGTGATTGCCTTGTTAAACTGATTTAGTTCTTGTTCTGTCTTTCCATTTATTGGCCGCTGAGTATTAACAAAAAGAAGATTGAAATACTCTTTCATAGGGGACTTACACTCACTACCTAACAAAATACTTCCCACCATCCATGGTTCTCCTGCCTTGTAGCATTGGGCTGCACCGTAAGTAGTATTATCTCACCTTTCCCATTGTTTCTGGGCTCCTCACTCCCATGCACCTGGGTTGCAGATATCATTTTTTGAATTCTTAATGGATAAGCAGCTTTTAATATCTATATTTTTATGGTCAATTATGTAATATAACCAGCAGTTATTTCTGTTTTCCTTAATAAATTTAAATCAGGGCACCTCCACTTTAATTTTAATGCCTGCTCATGTAATGCATCATACTCAACTTCTCTTTCTCCTGCTCTTTTTTGCCTTTTCCAGTTTTTCCTATTTACTTATTTAATTATCAAACCTGCATAAACTTCTGGTGCATTTCCAACCCCCTTTCAAGTCAGTCCTTCAGTTATTCAAAGCTTATAACAGTATTTACTGTTAATACCTAAAGAGTAAGATGATGTCCCTTAACATTTAAAACCTTTTCAATCATGACTTGGGCTTCCATTATGTAATCAAGGCAGAGTAGTACAACAAAATGTAAATTTTTTTCTCTCTTCAGTCAAATATCTCACTTACAACATAAGGTCTGTACCTAATAAAGGTAAATTCTGTCTCATTTATGGGACAGTGTTTACATATTAGAAACCTTTAATTAAAAAACAGTCTTTTTTTCCCCTTCCTTCTGTTAGGTGACTGAGTATTTGCAAAGAAGGAACAGTTCACTATTGGGAGGCAAGTGATAAGCAAGCTTAGCTCTTCATAAACTCCATGAATACACAGCTATTTCTCACAAATACACATTAAATACAGTTGAACATTCTATTTAAAATATGTATGCTATCAGCTTGCCAATATCATCTTTTAAGTTAATGTACTCAGACATTTCTTGGGAGAAAAATGACTTCTGTGATGAATTTTAACCAAGTAACAAAAATGTATTGCACTTTCAAAGTGTATGACATTGCATTTAAATGTATCCCCACTTACAAATACAAATACTGACTGACTGTAAATATGATGCATATAAAACAAGTGGGAAGGGTTTTCCCTTGCAATACAACTTAAAGATTATCTCAGCATTTTTCAACCAATTCTTAATACATGGGAACTATTTCTGAAACTGACTGAGAGCATGAGCAAACCATTGTCCTATGTGGCAGAGGCAAAGCAAGACATTCCTGCAATTCAATGGTCTGGATTAAAATCCCAGTATACCTCTTAAAGTAAGTTATTTAATCTATTTATGTCTCTGTTTCAGTATCTATTCAATGAAAGTAATTACAGTTTATATCTTATAGGGTCGTTGGGAGGATGAGATGAGAAAATAAATGTATTTTGTATTAGTGTATTTTTGTATGTTTATTTGCATAGGACATGTATATATATCTGTGTATTTTATATGTATACATGCGAAAATAAATTTAAAAATGTAAAAAATAGTTCTTTCCCATAGTATAAACTCACAAACTATACACTATTATCACATATGATTTGTGGCTTCTGAAATTTCCCAGTATCTTAAATTGGGGTGTCTTATTTTATTGTTATACAGATTTCTTATGAAGCAGAGTTTTCCCAGCTATATCTACAGTAAAAATTTTAACTAAAAAGCAAATTAGATGATTCTAGGGCAAAGTACTTTCAAAAATACACTATGCTCCACAAATTTCAGGCAACATTGTCATTGGTGACAATGGTGATAATGATAATGGTCACACATTCTTCAAATATCAATGTCATCCAGTTGCTTCCCATTTTCTCCAGCCTTAGGAAGTCATTCTTCCTTTTTACACAAATAGCAGTAGTTTCAGTGCTTACCCTTTGTTCCACAGTTTTCCCCACCACTGCAGACTCAATGAGAAAAGCACGCATGTGATACCATTACTTTCTCTGGGTTGTTTCTTCTCAAGGATATAGGTAACCTTCCCTTAGACTCCCAAAGACTACCAAGAAGCCATAGGCAAATGGAATGTGATTATAATGCAGGAAAGAAAAACGTAACTTTCCATTAGTTCCTTCACAGGGGCTCACCCATTCTCCTTAGCCCCTCAACTAGTGTTCCTTAGTCTTTTACCTGCCATCATATTATAGATACCAGCCTACCTCTTCCCAACTGAAGTTCATCTAGACCATTGAGTCCTGTTCTCCACAATCTAACACCTCCATGCAAGGTGGGTCTGCCTCCCGCCAGCCTAAATGATAGTGAAGGGTGGGTGCATCCAGAAAAAAGCTATCATAATAGGCAAGGGTATGTTTCCCAAGGTTGGAAACCATCACATGAAAGTCACAACCAGTTTTTCTTCACACTCTTTTCTGTATTTTAAGATTATGTTTACATGTTTTTACAATCTTCTGATCACCAGTGAACAAACATGTGGAGTAAAGAAGGAAAAAGTGAGAGTGAGAGGGACTAGACCATCTATCAGTGACAAATATTAATTTTCAGAGCGAGTCTAGCCAAAAGCCATATTTAGGGGAAAATATATTGGATTCTTCAAGGGCATGCCCTTAATAAGTATACACTCAATTTAACATTTTGACCCAGGGCATCTGTATTTGAATTACTTCTTTGGTTCTGGGTTTCCCAAGTACCATGAATTAGACATCTGCTTTATATCTGGTTGGTTAAAACTGCTCACAAAAAACCTAGACCCTCCCACAAGAAAAGAGGTATGATCCTCAGACTACATCCCTCCTTTAGCTCTGAAATTCCATTTACCACCTCCCAAATGGCTTTTTCCAGATTCAATTATTTTAAGATATAATCTTCAACTTTGTAAATATAAATATAGGTTTGTATTTAAGTAAATATGGAGTACAAAAAGAAATTCTAAGAACTGTTATTTGGTAAAGGATACAGGGAGCATATACATCCAATTCATGAGGGGCTTTTCTAAACGTGTATGAATTCGAATAAGTATCACATTATTGATCTGAGATTTGTAAGAGAAATTCCAAAGAGCTCTCTTTCTCTCGCCCCAAAATATAACTGAGTAAAAGAATAAATTAGAAGTTGAATTCAAGATAGCCTTTTTAAAGAAAAGCATATTTGTTCTTCTCATTCTTGGTGAAAAAAAATGTCATTGGCTATTATTACTTATTAATTAAATAAAAAGGTTTTGATTTGCATTTCTCTAATGATCAGCAATGTTGAGCTTTTTTTCATGTTTGTTGGCTATATAAATGCCTTTTTTTGAAAAGTGTCTGTTTATGCCCCTTGCCCACTTTTTGATGGGTTTTTTTTTTTCTTGTAAATTTGTTTAATTTCCTTGTAAATTCTGGATATTAGACCTTTGTCAGATGGGTAGATTGCAAAAATGTTCTCCCATTCTGTAGGTTGCCTGTTGACTCTGATGATAGTTTCTTTTGCTGTGCAGAAGCTCTTTAATTAGATCCCATTTGTCAATTTTGGCTTTTGTTGTGATTGCTTTTGGTGTTTTTGTCATGAAATCTTTGCCCATGCCTATGTCCTAATGGTATTGCCTAGGTTTTCTTCTAGGGTTTTTATGGTTTGGGGGTTTAAAGTCTTTAATCCATCTTGAGTTAATTTTTATACAAGGTGTAAAGAAGGGGTCCAGTTTCAGTTTTCTGCATATGGCTAGTCAGTTTTCCCAGCACTATTTATTAAATAGGGGATCCTTTCCCCATTTCTTGTTTTTGTCAGGTTTGTCAAAGATCAGGTAGCTGTAGATGTGTGGCATTATTTCTGAGGTCTCTGCTCTGTTCCATTGGTCTATATGTCTGTTTTGGTACCAGTACCATGCTGTTTTAATTAATGTAGCCTTGTAGTACAGTTTGAAGTCAGGTAGCATGATGCCTCCAGCTTTGTTCTTTTTGCTTAGTATTGTCTTGGCTATATGGGCTCTTTGTGGGTTCCATATGAAATTTAAATTTGTTTTCTCTAACTCTGTGAGGAATGTCAGTGGTAGTTTGATGGAAATAACATTGAATCTATAAATTACTTTGGGCAATATGGCCATTTTCACAATATTGATTCTTCCTATGCATGAGGATGGAATGTTTTTCCATTGGTTTGTGTCCTCTTATTTCCTTGAACAGTGGTTTGTAGTTCTCCTTGAAGAGGTCCTTCAGGTTCCTCATTAGCTGTATTCATAGGTATTTTATTCTCTTTGTAACAATTGTAAATGGGAGTTCATTCTTGATTTGGCTCTCTGCTTATCTACTGTTGGTATATAAGAATGCTTGTGATTTTTGCATATTGATTTTGTATCCTGCAATATTGCCAAAGCAGCTTATCAGCCTAAGGAGTTTTTGGGCTGAGATGATAGGGTTTTCTAAATATAGAATCATGTCTTCTGCAAACAGGGACAATTTGACTTCCTCACTTCCTATTTGAATACCCTTGATTTCTTTCTCTGGCCTGATTGCCCTGGACAGAATTTCCAATACTATGTTGAATAGGAGTGGTGAGAGAGGGCATCATTGTCTTGTACTGGTTTGCAAAAGGAATGTTTTCAGCTTTTGCCCATTCAGTATGATATTCTGTGGGTTTGTCATAAATAGCTCTTATTATTTTGAGATATGTTCCATCAATACCTGATTATTGAGAATTTTTAACATGAAGGGATGTCAAATTTTATCAAAGGCATTTCCTGCATCTATTGACATAATCATGTGTTTTTTTGTGATTGGTTCTGTTTATGTGATGGATTATGTTTATCAGTTTGTGTATGTTGAACCAGCCTTGCATCCCAGGGATGAAGCCAACTTGATCATGGTGGATAAGCTTTTTGATGTGCTGCTGTATTTGGTTTGCAAATATTTTACTGAGAATTTTTGCATCGATATTCATCAGGGATATTGGCCTGAAGTTTTCTTTTTCTGTTGTGTCTCTGCCAGGTTTTGGTATCAGGATGATACAAACCACAATGAGATATCATCTCACACCAGTCAGAATGGTGATTATTAAAAAATCAAGAAACAAAAGATGCTGGTAAGGCTGTGGAGAAATAGGAATGATTTTACATTTTTGGTGGGAATGTAACTTAGTTCAACCATTGTGCAAGACAGTGTGGTGATTCCTCAAGGATTTAGAACCAGAAATATTATTTGACCCAGCAAACTTATTACTGGGTATATACCCAAAGGAATATAAATCATTCTACTATATAAAGACACATGTGCATGTATTGCAGTACTGTTTACAATAGCAAAGACATGGAACTAACCCAAATGCCCATCAATGATAGACTGGATAAAGAAAATGTGGTAAATATACATGACAGAATCCTATGCAGCCATAAAAAGGAATGAGATCATGTCCTTTGCAGAGACATGGATGAAGCTGGAAGCTATCATCCTCACAAACTAATACAGTAACAGAAAACCAAACACCGCATGTTCTCACTCATAGTGGGAGTTGAACAATGAGAACACATGGACAAAGAGCAGGAAACAATATATACTGGGGCCTGTCAGGCGATGGGCAGTGAGGGGAGGGAGAGCATTAGGACAAATCCCTAATGCATGTAGGGCTTAAAACCTAGATGACAGGTTGATAGGTGCCACAAAACACCATAGCACACATAGACCTATGTAGCAGACCTATATGTTCTGCACATGTATTCGGGAACTTAAAGTAAAATAAATAAATATAAAGGGGACATATTTACAATTAGCTATATAGTAATTTTGAAATGTAAAGTATCAAGACTATGAGAAAAAAGAAACAATAATTCTGAGAACAAGTAGTGATATCCAGATATGATCACATTATAGATAACATTACAAGACACAAAAAGTAGAATGCAAAAGATATCCAGGCACAATTTTCATTTACTATCTGCAGCAAGTGTCCTATGGCCCTATGAGAGTCTTACCACCGTCAATAAGCTTAGTATGTATAGGACTATTTTTAGATGTGGCTTGGAGACTGGTGGAGTCCCATATGAAGCATAAGCTAATTAGGGAAGATTGTGAAGGCACAGAACGACCCTCCTGGGAGCAGCAGAGAGTCAAATAGAAGTATCATTTTAACAACTCTGAATGAACACTGGAAATTCATTTTTCTCTGACCAATTATCGATCATTAAAAAGTTTACATAAGGTGGTGAATCTTCCACAAACTTACTCTCCTTGTTACATAATCAAAAGGAATTGCTGTAGTTCAAAGGGGTTAATTACATATGATCCTATAATTCAAACACTACAAGAAGTATCTGAACTTCTAGAACCTTAATATTGATTGCAATTGTCTAATCAAATGTTTTCTAGAATTATAGCTTCTTTAAAACGAAGTATGATTTACCTTTCTTCTTGTACTGCGACGTAGCTGAAATCAATTTATCATCTTCTTTTCCTTCTAGAGCATTTTCTTTTCCTTGAAGGCATATTTACCACTTATACAACATCAGATTTATAAAAATGATGAAACAGATGATATAAAGTCACAGTATATTAAATAATTATTCAATTTAATAAACTGATGTGATTAATTTAATATTTTTTAAATAAACTGTCAAACTGTAAATACAAAATGTATCTTTATGATTTGCTATTAAACTATGCATTATTTACACCAAAATGACTTTTTATGCCTTTCTGAAAATTCTGATACCTTGGAGAATCATTTACTTCATGAAAAATTTTTATCTTAAGTTGCATTAAGATATAAACACTATATTGCTATTGCATAAAAAGATTAAACAAATTTTCTCTGATTATGAATGTAACTCTTATTTTAATGTTTTTTTTAAAGGTTTGACTTATGTGTCTATTCATGGAGGGGGAACCCAGGATTTTTCTTTAATTCTCAAGCTTTTGTTGTAAGACCGAAGAGACCGCTCTAAAATGCTTTGCAAATTTTACAAAGACCTACTATAGTGGTCACCTATGAACATGGCCTTCAGGGAATGCAAATTTCCCCACCAATGGTAATATGAAAAGCTTCCATGAATTGTATTTCAAAGCTCAAAAAATGGTTCACTTTTCTCTAGGTCAGTTAGCACATTGCTCACAATAGTTTCCCCATCTCTCCCAGGAGAATGTCCTGGCTTGTGTTGATTGATTGCATTTTTAACTACGTTAGAAGTAATGCTTTTTTATGGATGACAAGCAACAAATCTCTTCAATTATTTTTTTATTAATGTCATTCTTTCCTTGTGTAGCTGTCATTACCAATCCTCTCACCAATGTTCCCTATTATAATTCCAAGAGTTAGGCTTCTGTCATCTGATGAAATATATGTTAGTTTCAATACACTGAGTTCTTTTTTTCCAACTATGAAATAGTCGATGTTAATTTTTTTGAAGTTGCTTGTATGGTATTTTAAAAATATGTTCATGTTTCCAGTCTTGGGTGGCGCCTCACTAGTAAGAATGTATATGGCATTAACATGGTACCTCTGTGTATACATGTAATTAATAATGTTTTTGAAGCTCTTTCCTCTTCAAATAGCACTCAGAGTGATCAGTCTGACATGTAGAAAATACTCAGGCAAGTATTAATAGCAAAAATGAAAGAAATTAGAAAAAAGTTTGGCATCTATGCATCTCCACATTCATTATCTTACCTAATCTTCATATACCCATACAAAATATACAAAGTAAGTATTATCTACTATTATAAATAAGGAAAAAGGATACTTAGCAAATTTCCATAAGTCTTATCTTCACTTTGAAAACTATACTCTTCTCACTCTAGGCCATCCTAATTGTAAATACTGTCCCTGGAAATAAAAATCATATGTGAGGTCCGTCTCTTTTCTGAAGTATTATAATAGCATTTAGTTAGATACTCCATTAAAGGGGAGGATGGTTTTAAGGCTGCTAATAGTTGGTATCAACAGTGTAGAAAAGTAAAGGTTAGAGTCATCTGCTTTAAAAATTTTTTTAAATTAAAATTTGCCATGGGCTAAATGTTTATTTTGCTCCCCCCACAACTTCATATGTTGAAATCCTAGTCCTCAAGGTGATGGTATTAGGAGGTGGGCCTTTGGGAGGTGCTTAAGTCCTGGGTGCAGAACTCTCATGAATGGGATTAGTGTCCTTATAAAAGAGGTCCTAGAGACCCTTCATCCCTTCTACCATGTGAGAATACAGTGAGAAGGTGCCATCTATGGATCAGAAAATGAGCTGTCATCAAGCACCAAATCTACAGGCACCTTGGTCTTGCACAGCCCAGCCTCCAGAGCTGTGAGAAATGAATTTCTGTTGTTTACAAGCAACCTAGTTTATGGTATTTTGTTATGGTGCCCCAAATAGACTAAGACAAAGAAAAAAACGTATATATTTAAGGCATACAGCATCATGTTTTTGCTTTATTTTTTGGAATCTTGGCTTTTATGAGGACCTATTTATCTGCAAATGCTTCTGAAAACTAAGAATGATGCCTTCAACCATGATTATTTAACAATACTGTAATTGACTAGTATCAGAAGAAATGCATGTGACAAAGGTAAAAGAATATGTATTAGCAGAAGCTAGAGAAAGAGTGAATAATAGAGATTAAGAAGTAGTAGTTAAGGATGACTCCTATATTTCTGGCTTCCATGAATGAGAAAATTTTTATGCGATTCACTTAGAAAGAGAATACAGTTGAGAATCAATTTTGTGTGAAAATCACTAGCACATTTTTAGAACATGCAGAGCTCAAAATTCTTGTAAGACATGTGAGATTTCCAGAAACCAGTTGGAGTTAAGAGTTGAGATCAGGGAAGAATTTAGGGCTAAATATATAAGTGGTAATTGAAACCACAAATGTGATTGAAATAACTTCATGAGTGTAAATAGTAAAAAGAACAGAGAGCTGATGGAGCAGATTTGGAGAATGTGAATATTTAAGGAATGGGCAGAAAAACATGAGCCCACAAAGGAAACTGAGGAGGAAAGTATAGAGAGATAGGATTGAAGTTTCCAAAGACGGTAATTTCCAAAGATGACAGACTTGGAGAGTGTGAATATTTAAGGAATGGGCAGAAAAACATGAGCCCACAGAGGAAACTAAGGGAGAAAGTATAAAGAGAGAGAATGGAATCCAGGAGAAAATAAAGTCATAGAAATCATGGAGGTATTTCTTCCTTAAAGGAAAGAATGGCCAACAACAACAAGTTAGATAAGGGTCTATTTTACAGGGCATTGTTAACTTAGAGAGAAACAAGAAATGTATTTGTAGTAAAGTGGTAAGTAAATACTTATTTTTCTTTAAAGAATCTTGATTTTTCCCAAGAAGTCCAGAATTTGGATATAACTAAAAGGGGATATGATGTGGTATCAAGAGGGTATTTTGAAGATGGCAGTGACATGGCATTGCATAATTTTTTTCTACAGTTCTTATTTTTGAAAGAGTAAAGAAGCATAACCATTGAATCAATCCAAAGTTATGATTTTACAAGGGCTTTTTACAGAAGAGCAAGGGGCAAAAAGGCAGAGTAATAATAATTCAGAGTAATCAAAATGACAAACCTTGGAATATAGGTTAGGAAGAAAGTGAATCCAGAAAGAAATAGGTAGATTAAAAGGAAATGAAGTAGCTCAGGGCCTGAAATTTCCCTAAGGTCAAAGAGTAGGTCTATGAGTGTTACAAGGTTGGAACAATAGGTTGTTGCAGTTAAAGATAGCATAATAAATTAGAATTTAATATTTTTCTACGTTGTGTAGTATTAGGTTTTAATATATTTCAAGATGTGGCTTTATGTGTCAGAAGATCATCAGAATTAATGTCAAAGAACTGTCTTGGACTGAGTCATCCACAAAGACTTTGAAAATTATTGAGATTAAAGTAGAAAGGAATACCTTCACCCAAACATGAAAGTAAATGTGGAGCATGACCAAGAGGTAAGTAGTGGCAGCCACAACGAGGGATATACATTAATTGATTAATTGCACGAGCTTTTAATGTTCTCAGGATTTATAAAGGCAAGTGGTAGTTTCCAAAGATAGTTGCCCAAAGAACCACACCCCAATATAAATATATCCTTCTATAGTTCTCTCCTTTTGAATCTGACAAGGATGAGGTAGAGCTGACACTGCCTAACTTCATGACTTCTTATGAATATAGGTCAGAAGAACCCTTGTCACTTAAAATGCTTGCTCTAGAGGAAGCCAGACACCATCTAAGAAGACCAACTCCTTAGTAACCATAGGCTGTGAGGAAGCTGGCCAGAGAAGAGGAATGGAGGGAGGCATGGAGAAAGAAAAATTCCCAAATGAGCCATCTCCGGTGAAGCATCAGACACATGTATGAGGAAGAAGCTATCTTTGACAACCAGCCCAGTCAAACCTTCAAATGACTTCAACATTGACCATTATCCAACTATAACTACATGAGAGATTATTCCAAAACCTTAAGAATAATCATTTTTGTTTGAAGTCATTTATTCTCAAGGTGATTTGTTACATGACAATATGTAATAATGGAAACAACAGAGAATTAAGGAAGTACATAGAAGGAAAGGTGACACCTCTTCCTATATATACAAAAGTAGAGAGCAAGATAAGGTTGGAAGTTGATGGTTTTTTAAATTTAAGATGAAATGAATTGATGAGAGTAAGTGGAATGCAGATGAGATGAAGGATTTCAGAAGAGTGATGTTGGTTTGGAATTGGTAGCATGGATAATGGGAAGAAGAATTGAAAACAGAAATGGAGGAGAAAGATTTCTGGATTATGCAGGTTGATTTCAGTTGAAATCTCGGTTTGTACTGGTACCATTTACTCAGTTAAGTCGGTTGCTTTTAATGGTTGGTGTTAAACTCATTCATGAGAAGGACATCAAGGATCTATGAATATGAAACATTAAATGTATAAATTACATGGATGATGAAACGTCCCAAAATGAAGGCAGGAGGGGTGGAGAGGAAGAATGGAAGTCAGGAGATCAACTCCACAATAAAAGTAAAGGTCAATTCATGACAAAATTGGGAAGGAACAGGGTGGTAGAGTCACATGGTTTGAGATTCAAAAGTTTTGCCTAGCAATGAAAGCATATCTTACTCTTTACATCTATTTTTGGAGGAAAAGGTCCCAGGAATGAGTTTATTCTGTTCAAGGGAAATATTTTTTAATGCTCTTGATATATAGTATCAAATTAATTTCCTGATAGTTTTGTCAATTGATTGTTTCTTTCTGTTTAATGTTAATGGTGTGATTTGCCATGTTATCAGAAAAACAGCCATAGTACAAAAAAGATCATATATCCATCATTGTAATTATATAAGATAGATCTGTATGACTTTCCAAATGTTTTCCCCATAAACTTCCCATAGTCTATGTTTCCACATTTATTTTTAATTACTTTACTTCTAGCATTCTATAATATTTGAGCGCTACTAACCCAAGCAATCCCACATGATATCTATCTGTCCGTCCGTCCATCCATCCATCCATCCATCCATCCATCCATCCATCCATCTCTCTTTTGTAGAGTGAATTTGTTAGGAAAAAGTACTTCTAACTGCGAATTCAAAATAAACCAACACTTCAATGACATAGAAGTCTATGATTAAGAGAAGTGACCTATTTGCACATCAAGAGACACATTTGACCTCGGAAGGGCACGCACCATAATTTGTAGGCAGCCTTCTCTAAAAATAAAGATAAATTTTAGGAAATAACTGATCAAGAAAATACTAACAATTATTATTATAGTTATATTGCTTACAAATTAATTTCATGCCAATCCAGCATCATTTTCCTTTTCATAAGAGGAATCACTTATGCAGTATTCCTCTTCTGTTCTATCTTTAGAAAATTAAGATATGGTCTGAATATGCTTATATCCCTTAATCTGAGTATATAGAATCATAAATTACAGAGCTGGAATGAAGTTAAGAGAGTCGAATTAAATCACTTGACATATAGAGGATGAATTTTGGACCCATAGAAGTTACATGACTTGGCTTCTGGCCCAGAGATGGTGTCATTTTTTTCCCCATATAACAGAAGAATAAGTTCTCCTTCCCCTTATATAGTACTTTTTCCAACATTTTAGGCAGTTTATAATATGAAGAAAATGGTTTTATCACCGTCAGTTATAAATGATTATAATTGGCCACTCAATTTTCTCAAAGTAAATTTCAAGGAAACATTGTTTGAGTGTATTTCAACTTTGACCAAATGCTGGTTTTGTTTTTGAAATGATCGTTTCCAAAATTCAACTATTTTAACAAATATTCTGACCATGTTACTCTTAGAAAACAGTTAAAGACACAATTTCACTTCTTAATCATTTCTTTGGACTTTTAAAGTAGACATTTCTAATTTAAAAACTTTAAAAGCATAAGCTACAAGTTAGATTAATTTCCTTTCTCATCACAAATGTCATACTCCTTCAGTCATTTATAACTTTTTCCTGGCAGAGCTGCCCTAAAGCATTTATATGGTCTTTTCCCAACTCCTGGCCAAGTTTCTCTGGAGTTGCTTTCCAGGAATTGCTGGAATTAAAACCATATATATATTTTTTTTCTGGTTTCTTTTCTTTTTTTCTTCAGTAAATTCTCTCTCTTTCTTTTTCTCTCACACACTATTGGATGTGCTGGCTAAAATCACAGTGATATTTTTAAAAGGAAAAAACCTTTTATATCCCATGTTGTGGGCAACCATAAAGCTTCATGAATAAAAGCTATATGAAAGTAACATATTTCAAAACTTTTTGTAAGGATTAACTCTCTGTCTATATTTTAATAGTTTTTTGAGATACAATTGACATGAAATGAATGATGTTTAAAGTATACAATTTGATAAACTTGGATATACTGGTATACCCATAAAAACCACCACCACCACAATCAAAGCAATGAACATATTGTTGACTCCCCAACTCATGGATATTTGTAATCCTTCTCTCCCTCCTGTCTCTATATGCCTTGATCACCTGTAGACAGCCAATGGTCTGCTTTCTGTCATGAAAGATTAGTTTGCATTTTCTAAAATTTTAAATAAATTATATAGTATTTACCCTATTTTGTCTAGTTTCTTTCACACAACATAATTACTCTGAGATTCATCCACAATGTAGCATGCTTCAGTAGTTCATTGGCTGTATTGATGAGTAGTATTCAATTGAATGTATATTCCAGACTTTGTTTATCCATTCTTGTTGGTGGACATTTGGGTGGTTTCCAGTTTTTCACTACTAACAAACAAAGCTAATATGAGCATTCATACACAAATCTTTGGGTGGATATATCCTATTTTTCATGGGTAAGTAAGAATAAAACGACTGGATCATATGGTAAACACAGGTGGAGCTTTTAAAGAAACCTCTAAACTGTTTTACCAAGTGATTACAATATTCCACATTCCCACCAGCAGTGTATGAGAGTTCTACTTCATCTACATCCCCAGCAACACCTGGCAGGAACTGTTTTGGTTTTAGTTTTTATCTTAGTCATTCTTATAGGTATATAGAGGTATCACATGACAGTTTTAAGTTGCATTTCTCTAATGACTAATGATATTGAGCACTTTTCACTACTCTTCTTGGGATAATAATGGAAACAGTGGCTTTGATTTCTATGCAGATATCCTGGGGCTTCAAAGTCTATGATCTCTACACACAAATGGCTCAACTAAATAAAAGCCATAGAACTCATCTAATGGGAAATATCAGAAGTGCCCAGGTCTCCCTTTAACCAAAATCATAAAAGTAAATGAAAGCAACACGATATTATAGATGCAAAAAAAAAAATAAGAAATTATGTCTTTAAAGGTCAAAGTGAAAGTATTCTTAAGAAATTACAGGTGCACCTTGGAGATTTCAGGTTTGGTTCCAGATCAGCACAATAAAATAAATATCACAATAAAACAAGTCATATAAATTTTTTGGTTTCCCAGTGCATATCAAAAAGTTACATTTATAATATATTGTAGTCCATTAAGTGTGTAAATGCATTATGTCTATAAAAACAATGTACATACCTTAACTTAAAAATGCTTCATTGCTAAAAAATGCTAACGATCATCTGAGCTTTCAGTGATTCATAATCTATTTGCTGTAAAGGGAGAGTCTTGCTTCAATGTTGATGGTTGCTGAGTAAACAGGGTGATAGTTGGAGAAGATTGGGGTGGCTGTGGCAATTTCTTAAAATAAGGCAGCAATGAAATTTACCACATCGATTGACTCCTGCTTTCATAAAAATTTCTCTGTATTTCTCAACCTATGAAGCACAACAACAACAAAATTCTCTGTAGCATGTGTTGCTGGTTGATTGTATTTTACCAACAGAAAAACTTTCAAAATTAAAATCAATCCTCTCAAACCCTGCCACTGTTTGTTCAATTAAGTTTATGTAATATTCTAAATCTGTTGCTGTCATTTCAATAATATTCACAGCATCTCCACGAGGATTAGATTCTATCTCCAGAATCCACTTTCTTTCCTCATCCATAAGAAGCAACTTCCTATCCCTTAAGTTTTATCAAGAGATTTCAGTAATTCAGTCACATCTTTCAGACTCTACTTCAGGTTCTAATTTTCTTGCTATTTTCACCACATGTGCAGTTACTTCCTCCACTGAAGTCTTACAACCCTGAATCACTCATACCAATTGGAATCAACTTCTTCCAAACTCTCGTTAATATTATGTTGACATTCTCCCATGAATCATGAACATTCTTAATGACAGCTAGAATGGTGAATCCTTTCCAGAAGGCTTTCAATTTACTTTTCCCAAATCCATCAGAGAAATCAATATCAAAAACAGCTATTGCCTTATACAATGTACTTCCTAAATAATAAGACTTGAAAGTTGAAACGACTCCTTGATCCATGGGCTGCAGACTGCATGTTGTGTTGCCAGGCATGAAAATAACATTAACCTCCTCGTAGATCTCCATCAGAGATCTTGAGTAACTAAGAATCTTTTTTTTTTTTTTTTCCCAAGCAGTAGGTCTCAACTGTGGGCTTAAAATATTCAGTAAACCATGCTACAAACAATTGTGCTGTCATCCAGGCTTTTTTATTATTATTATTTATAGAGCACAGGCAGAGTAGATTTAGCATAATTCTTAAGGGCCCTAGAATTTTCAGAATAGTTAATAAGCCTTGGCTTCAATTTAAAGTCACCAGCTGCATTAGCCCCTAACAAGAGAGTTGGCTTATTCTTTGAAATTTTGAAGTCAGGCATTGACTTTTCTACAGCTACGAAAGTTCTAGATGGCATCTTTTTCCAATATAAAGTTATTTCATCTATAATGAAAATCTGTTGTTTAGTGAAGCTACCTCCATCGATTATTTTAGCTAGATCTTCTGGATAACTTGCTGCAGCTTCTACTTTAACATTTGCTGCTTCACCTTGCACTTTTTTGTTATGCAGATGGTTTCTTTCCTTAAACCTCATGAACCAACCTCTGTTAGCTTTCAACTTTTCTTCTGTAGCTTCCTCACCTCTCTAAACTTTCATAGATTTGAAGAGAGTCGAGGCCTTTCTCTGGATTAGGCTTTGGCTTAAGGAAATATAACTGGTTTGACTTTCTACCCAGCCAACTCAAACTTTTTCACCATATCAGCAATAAGGCTGTTTTGCTTTCTTATCACTTGTGTGTTCACTGCAGTAGCACTTTTAGTTTTCTTCAAGAACTTTTCCTTCATATTCACATAGCTGTTTCATACAAGAGGCCTAGCTTTCAGCCTGTCTTGGCTTTTGATATGCTTTCTTTACTAAGCTTAATCATTTCTAGCTTTTCATTTAAAGTAAGAGACTTGTGACTGTCCCTTTTACTTGAAAACTTAGAGACGCTTGTGGGGTTATCAACTGGCCTAAATTCAATATTGTTGGGTCTCAGGGAAACAGGAAGGCTGGAGGGGAAGAAGAGAGATAGGGGAATGACTCATCCATGGAGCAGTAAGAACACAATATTTATGAATTAAGTTTGGCATTACATGGGTGTGGTTTATGGTGCCCCAAAACACTTACAATAGCAACAAAGAACACAGATCACAGGTCACCAGAAAAGACACAATAATAATGAAAAAGCCTGAAATATTGTGAGGATTACCAAAATGTGACACGAGACACAAAGTGAGCACATGCCATTGGAAAAAATGGCGCCATCAGACTTGCTCAGTACTGTGTTGTCACAAAACTTCAACTTGTGAAAAACATAAGAAAGTGAAGTACAATAAATCAAGGATAAGCCTGTATTTAAGAACCAGAAGAACTGTTTTCAGAAAACTGCTTGATCCTTGATAATACATAGAATAAAATGATCAGATAGAACAGGAGCAGAAAACCACGAAAAGACACTGGATGGAGATTAAAGAGCTACTGTGCAAAATGACAAGGGAAGAGGTATCTTTCAATGTTTGAAGGGAATGTTCATGATGCCAGATTTTTATGCCAGCCAAATTGACTTTTACCCATGAAAGCAACAAAAAGATATTCACAGATATGTGAGAGCTATGAAAGTTGGTAAAACACATACTCTCTTTGAAAAACACAAACATACCTCACTAAACTGAACATAAATTTACTTTTTGTCTGCTTATTTATTTAACAAATATTTGTTGACTAGTTGTCATCTATCAGGTAATGTGTTCAAGATCCCGAGAAACTATGAAAAAGGTATCACTTCCTTTTATTGACACAAAATAACAAAACAACTCATATAAAGTGAAAAAAAATGAATGTTGGCCCTTCAAATGCATCGTTAATCATGAATTCTTGAAATATTAAATAATGCTTCTCATTTAAAGGATAGAATTTACTTACTGGTAATATGTTTTATGGTAACTTTTATTTGGCAAGGTCACTGCCAGCCCTGAGTAATCCAGAACTATGATTCATAGAAACTTTGTGTAATTTACCACTTATACTAAATGGGAGTAACCAATTACTAAATAAATAAGTAAATACATAAAATCATTTGATTATAAAGTCATCTATCATCTACATTTTATGATTCATAACAGACCAAGATTTTAGAGAGCCTCAGGGGTCTTGCTATAAGCTTGTGCTTTCATTGTACAATAGATGTCAAGATGCCTATTTCTATAATTCTAAATAATGGATAATTTACATAGATGTTTAATTTCAAGTGACAATTCACTTGTCACAATCTGTTCTGCTAATGATAAGACAAGGAGTATAAGGAGGGGATATTTGGTCTTTTTGGTCGTCTGCCCCACTGTCCCTATGTTAGACATGTTCTTGATAAAGCATTGAAGGCCTTTATGTCTCTTGTAAGAATATTAATAGCCTAGAAAATGTTAGAACTCTAATGTTTGCTAGACAGTCACAATTGAAAAGGGTCTCTGGCAGTCAGCTAGTGAGTTAATTGACTCCAGAACAAGTGGGAAGAATGCAAGGAGCCCCTATTGGGAAACCACTCTGGAAATAGTGTGTGTAGTGTCCCCTCTTTACAACCAAAAACTATCCCATGTTATTTTGAGCATTTACTTTGTATAATGGTAGGTTTTTATTAGAAGTACAAAAGGGGTGATGGGTGGAAACAAGACTCTTCAGAAAAACAACATAAATTTCTCCACTATTATTTCCGCATTCCTTGTTGTCTTACATGCCGCTCCTGCAATAAATAATTTACTGTAATAAAAAATTTACTACACTAAAACTATCATTAAGGTCACTGAAAGAATAAATCATCATGTTTTACAGAGTGTGCCTAGCTAACCAACTTTACTGCTTGGATATTTATTTGCTGGGTGACGGGATGTGCAAGGCAGTTAGAGGAAGTGGGGATTACTGAATAAAAATTAAAACATTCCTACAGCAAGCCACCAGGATTGAACTTGACCTTTGGGAAACAAATCAAAGAGTCTCATAAAAGTTGTGCTTCAAGCCACATCGGAGTTATTTTTATGGACAAAATCTGCAGTCAGATCTCTGATAATGTGTGTGCTCACAACTCTCAAAGGAAAGACCAGGACATAATGCCAGCTTGTTAGCATCCTTCAAAAACAATATGGACAGTCTCAGTCATTTTGCATTCTCAAATATGCAAAACCATTACGATAACTCCCTTTAGCCCTGTGTCTTTTAGATATATATCATATTACATATATATCATGTTATTGAAATAGCTTTGGATAATACAAGATTTCAGCTAACAATGTAAATACCATTACCTTAATCAATTATTTATTAAAATAGAATTTTAGATATGATCTGAATTGCTTTGTGAAACTTATCTTTTTGAGGGATGAGGTATGAGGTATTGCTGGATCATTAAGCAATATTGTATAGTTTTAAAATACATTAAATAATATTAATGCAAATAGATATACCCTGCAATCAGATGCAAAATTATAATTCTTAAACTTTATTAATGCTATTCATATTTAGAATACATCAAAAAGGAGAATACTATTTGAACTTGAATGATAATTTGATAAAATGTCTTTCTGATCATAACTTTCCATTATTATTCCCAGGACACTACCTCACTTCAGCTTCATTCATCATTCTTGATTTTATAGCTACACTTTCCAAAATTTATTGATTCATTTTATCAGCAAACATTTATTGTGCTCCTAATGTGTATTTAAAGTACCATGCTAGTCATGATTGGAAGTATATGATTACTACAGCATCTTTTATTCCTCCATCAAGGATCAAGATGACAATAGTACCTGTATATGGGACTCTAAAGCAAAGCAGAAAGTAAATATCACTGAAGTTGATGTTATAAACTAAGCAAGCCAGAGTATTGGCAGAGACACCCATGATTATACTGAAGTCACTGGGAATCTTGCTAGAAATTAGATGAAAAGAATATAGAGTCAATGCTAAAATCTTAGAAAAGAGCAGAAGTTGACAATGGTCTCACATTCACTTGATCTCATCATATCTCCTTTTTCTATTGCACTAGAGCTCTTTCTACTGAAACTATGTCTCCATTCTCAACATGCAGAAATGTATGTATCTCACATATATGTCGTTTCTTTGGTATAAGGCTTTCGAGACTCTTTATGGTGACCCAGGTGAGTAGGAAAAATGGGCCAGACCTTATTCAAATGCCCACTAGGGCGAACCTCATTGGAGAAAACAACTTAGACCATATGACATGATACTGAAGTATAGCAGAAGGGTCAGGCACAGGGCTTTAGAAAGGTAATGAGCAAAGCTACTCTTCTGGGCATTAAAGAACAGTGAGAAAGCATTCTAGACTGAGGACTAGCAGGCAGGCATTATTCATCCCAAACATCCAAGCCTCAGATGGCAATGACCAGGACAACAACTCCCTGGACAAGAAGACTTGAAAAAATAAGAGAGGACACACACATCCTGAGTCACTGAAAGGAAGCAGGGAAATGCTGTGCTGGGTTAAATGCTGGGTGGAACTTAGGATCAAGGACCACAGCAGAATCCCACAACCCAAAATTAAGCCAATACAGGGATAATGAAAAGTTGCCAGGTGTGCAAAAGATATTTTGGAAAGAGGATAGGCAGGGTAAATCCAGGTATTGTGGGACCCATGGTTCATATAACTTTGAGGCCCTCTTTAAGCAAAAGAACATAAAAGTTATTAATACAAAGTTAATCTGCCTCTCAGAACCTTAGAAGGGTTCATGTAAGTGGGGTTCTGTAGCTCACACTCTGTTAGCTTTACAGCACAT
Organism: Macaca mulatta; assembly: GCF_049350105.2. Lineage (NCBI taxonomy): Eukaryota > Metazoa > Chordata > Mammalia > Primates > Cercopithecidae > Macaca > Macaca mulatta. The sequence continues at coordinate 69,626,543 of NC_133422.1, forward strand.
TCACCTTAGAAGGTGAGTGAGGAGAAGGGGAAAGGGGCTTTAAGGAGACAATGTGAAAACTCTGCTGTTGCCCTGGAAGCACCTACCAGGTCCTAAAGTATTGACACTAAAATATTTGCATATTTTCTGTCTTATCTGAATAGCCTCGTAATCAAAGTGGGCCTTACCTCTGATCCGTGATCATAAAGGCCAACTGTGGAAATGTGGAAAAGATGCAACTGGGGAAAGTGAAGCAATAAATTCATATAAGAAATTATTTTATTTACAAAAGTGAGATGAAAATATTTGTTTCCCTTGACAAATTTCAAAAGATGGCTTTGGATAACAGAAAACATAGTAATGTAAATATGTATATGTATTTGAGCATTATTTTTATGTAAGTAAAATTCAAGTATATAGAAATGTGGCAGATAAAATATATACTGGAATAGAGCGGTAATATGCATAGATTGAGAATATATTTTAAAGTTTTTAAAATTATAAAACATGTGATAACCACATTACAGGAAGAATATAAAAAAGAATGATCAATCATTTTCAACCCAGATACTTCCATTATTGCTTTTGTTCATCTCAGATTTTTAAAAATATATACCTTTGCTTATATAATTCCCTGTGTCCTTTGAAATAGAGGAGAATCTTCTTTAATGTTAATATGCACCTCCATTACTTTCTTTGAACTCAGTCAAGCTGCATTTCATGGTTTAACCATCATTTTCATCACTGTTACTAACTGCTTAAAACCAGCTAATGCAACCTTCAATTTCATTAATGGATGTGTAATGTCCAGAACATGGGTGTTAATAGCCCCTCTCTACCCTGGGCTGGGCAGACCATGTGTAGATCACTGTGTTCCCTCTCAGAAACACATTTTATAAGGGTCATTGACAAATAGTATTACATTTGTTTGAAGGAGGATTATCAAGATGCTGAATGCCAAATGAGGGACATTAAAGAAATTGAGGGTGTTTAACCTTGAGAAGAAAAGCCCTAGAATGAAATGGGGAGACAATAGGTCCTATCAATTATCTGAAGTTTTGTTGTGTGGAAGAGGGTCAAGTTTGTTCCCTGTGGCTCAACTATTAGGTGGAAGTTACTGGGAAACAAGTTGCAGCTCAGTCTCAGCAAACTTTCTAACAAGGAAAGCTGCCTGAAATTTTAATAAGCTCTCTGTTCCCCCTGCCTGAGAGTGCTCAAGCAGAGACTGGAGCATCACCTGCCAGATGTGCTTAATTGGAAGGTAAGAGGAACTAGCTGGAGTAGCAAACTCAGATGTCTTCAAAGGCCTAGGCAGGCAGGTGAGGTGAGGCTGATGAGAAATGTACTAATAGGAGCATACGGCACATGGCACACTGGAGAGAGATACTTCCACAAACCACCCAGCTGATGGCATTCAGCATGCATGCACTCTACCCCCACCCACACACACAATATTAACAAGCCATGTTTGGCCCCTGTGGCACAAGTTCATGACTGTTAAGCTATATATCACTTCCCAGGTCTCTTCCAAGGTTAGAATTCCTGCATTCCAAGACTGCCTTCTGTACTGTGCCCTAAGGACTATGTAAGATTTTATGTTAATGATCATGAACAATTTTCCATTTATTTAAAAAAATAGAATGTAGGATTCCATTGATAATTTACATATTTAAAGGAAAAGATGGACTTTTGTAAATTGGAATATATTTCCATGTTTTTCCTCATTACCACCCCCAAACCCAAGATGAATCAAGAATAGAGGTAGTCTTCATTAAGGGCACCATCTATCATTATAAATGCACATAAACAGAAACCTTAAAAACTGAGGGTTTTAATCAGATTTTCCCACTGATCCATATATGTGCATTCTTTTCCCCCAGTATTTTACAATAAATGCCCAGATCTATAAATAATATGGAGAAAACAGATCAAAACCAATACTTAGTATTTGAAAAATTGCCTCTTTTTCTAGATAAAGGAATAAAATCTTTAGTTTTGTTTCAAATAACTAAATATAAAGTATATTTTCACATAAATTTTATTAAATATAAATGATAGATTTGATATATGTAGTCAAATCATTGACAATAATCTGTACACTTTAGAGTCACAAAATCACTTTCTTGTGGAAATACAACCTCAAATATACAATAAATTATAACTTGTTTAAAATGCCATTATTTTATGTCTTTGATACTTGAGGTGCCCAGCTGATGCACTTTGATGTGGGATTTGATGAAAGTGGTGTTTTTAATTGACAACTTTTAACTTATTAACACCAATAATTGAAAGAGAGGACAGGAAATATTTGGGAACAGGATAAGGCTGATGAGTTTGTTTTTGGACCTGTTGAGTTTGATGCTCCTGTGGGGTTTCCACGAGTCTAGTCAACAGATAGAGACAGATGATCCTAGAACTCAGGAGAGGCATTTTCACTAGAGTTGTACATCCTTAGCAGCTCGGTGCCACTTAAAGCCAAGGGAGCAGATAAGACCACGCAGGAAGAGCAGGCTGAGTGCGACGAGGGTGAAGACAAAGCCTGGAGATCTGCAATATTTGTCACATGAGGGAACAAAGGGGGCCTGAAAAGCAACAGGAGAGTAGGGAAGTCAGAGGCCTATAAGCTGCTCTAGGGAAAATGTTGCATGGAATCCAAGTTAGCCCAAGTTTCAAGAAAAAGAAGGTGGCCAACAAACCAAATGTTATGGAGGAAAATGTCCAGTGGAATGCAAGGTCCTTGGTGAACATGGGCAGAGCAGTTTTCGGAGAAGGAAAATGCCTAAATCCTAACCACAGTGGGATGAAGAGTACAGGGGATTGTGGCTATTCATTATGAGTTCTTCAGCACTTTTGGCATCATGTGTATATGTCACTGATATGGTTGGGCCATGTCCCCACCCAAATCTCATCTTGAATTCCCATGTGTTGTGAGAGGGACTGGGAGGGAAGTAACTGAATCATGGGGGCAAGTCTTTCCTATGCTGTTCTCACGACAGTGAATAAATCTCACGAGATCTGATGGCTTTATAAGTGGGAGTTTCCTGAATGAGGTCTCTTCTCTTGTCTGCCACCATGTGAGATGTGCCTTTTATCTTCTGCCATGATTGTGAGATCTCCCCAGCCATGTGGAACTGTAAGTCCATTAAACCTCTTTCTTTTGTAAATTGCCCAGTCTTGGGTATGTATTTATCAGCAGTATGAAAATGAACGAATAAAATCATTTCTTATTTCAAAAAATATATAACACCTCTTTCAACACTATTTTAAAATTTTTTATTGTTTTTTTTAAGACAGGGTCTCACTCTGTTGCCCAGGTTGGAGTGCAATAGTATGATCACAACTCACTCCAGCCTTGACCTCCCTGGACTCAGGTATCCTCCCACCTCAGCCTCCTGAGTAGCTGGGACTACATGCATCTGCCACCAGCCCCAGCTAATTTTTGTATTTTTTGTAGAGAAAGGATTTTGCCATGTTGCCCAGGCTTCTTTCAGCAGTTTTAGATAATGCCTTATTTTTTTCTCCTTCTCTGCTTGACCAGGGTCCCCCAAATTTAAATTAGTTCATCTCTGCTTCCTCAGCTCCTTTTAACCTGTTTCTTTTTTTGTTTCCGTTAGAAAGATTGGATCACTTTTATAAACTGTGTGGAAGGAAGGACACAATAGAATGGAATAAGTGATCATTTCCAATTCTGTGCCAATAGTCCCCATTGTCTGAGCCAACTAAAAACCAGAGGTCACAGGTGAGCTTGGCTAATGCCATCTGAGAAAGTCAGGCTGCTGGAACTTGGAGAAGAGAGGAAAAGAGCCCTGAAGAGTGGATCCTTTTCATAACTGAATTCAGTTATTCCATTCTCTTTCCATTACTTCCTATCCTTCCTGCTGCTCCTTTAACACTCCAGCTCCACGAATGCTCTGATATGACTGGATCTTCAATCCATTCACCCCACTACATTTACTCTATCTCTTACCCTTCCCCAACCACAACTGACTCTTATTTAGAAGCTTAGAGTTATGGCTCATACTTTTAGTTACTTCCTTGAATATAACCTTCAAGTTGCTTTGTCCCTGTATTAGTTTCCTAGGCCTGCCATAATGAAGTATCACAAACTGGGTGACTTAAAAACAACAGAAATGTATTCTCTCAATTTTTCTGAGTCCAGAAGTCTGAAATCATGGTGTTGGCAGAACCAATGTCTCTTTGGACACTCTGAGGAAAAATCATTTCTTGCCTCTTCCTACCCTACAGTGGCTGCTGATGATCTTTTTGATTTCTTTTCTTGTAGATGCCTCATTCTAATCTCTTCTTCTGTCTTCACATGGCATACTTCCTGTGTGTCTGTGTCCAAAGTTCCCTCTTCTTATGAGTCATCAGATTGGTGCCCATCCTAATCCATCATGACTTTATCTTAACTTGATTACATCTGCAAAGACCCTATTTCCAAATGTTCGTGTTCACAGATACCAGGGCTTAGGTTTTGAACACATATTTTGGGACACACAATTCAACTCACAGAAGTCCCTTTACCCTGCATTTTTCCCACCAGGCAAATTGTGAAACTAGGGGAAAATCCCATGTTTTGCCTATTTCATGATGGTCCATTGAATAGCTGTAAGGGGTAGGAAAGAATCAAAACAAAGTCAACAGTCTCCTTTTAAAGTTATGACCTCTACCTCCAAGTGAACACTAGTGCTATCTGATAATCCTACTGCATTTTCCTAGTGGGTTTACTTTCACATTATCCTAAATGACCATCTCTCACCATCAACCCTCTCCACAAAACTCCAAGACCACTTTCTGCTAATCTCAGCTGATAGGATTGTTTCTCGTTATAATGAGAAAAGAGATGCGATCAGGAAAGAACTTGTAAGTCTTCCAATGCCAATCTAAAAACCAACCTGCATCTTGATCCACATTCTGACTCTCTCTCAGGTGCCATGGATAAAGTGCCTGTGCTTTTATATTAAAGCCACTCCTCCACTTATGCACTTGGTTCCAACATTCCCCACCTGCCCATTCACTTGAAGATAACACTCTTTTTATTTTCCATTCTCTCTTTTTCATAATCAGTTTTTTCCTCTTGATTGGAATATTCCTATCCCCATTAACATACACACATATTATAATATTTTCCTTCTAAAAAAACAAAACAAATATTCTTCCTTTGATATACCTTCATTCCCCTTGCAATTTCACCACTTCCAATTCTCATAAAACTTCTGACAATTTTACCTAAACCTTGTGTCCTCATTTCCCCCCCTCCCAACTTCTTTAACCTATTCTAATAAAGTTTTATAAAGTTTAAGGGTACAGACTCTGGAGTCAAAATCCTTAGGCTCACTGCTTACCAATGCGTGGCCATGAGAAAGTCCTTTAACATTGTTGTGCCACAATTTCCTCACCTATAAAATAAAGATAGTAAAATCCATCTCAAAGGATTGTTATATAGTCAATCTAATATTTATAAACTACTTAAGGGACTGCTGGACTAATGTAAAGTGGTATATGCTTTCTTATCAAACTAATGTTGAATGATAAATAAAGTTGCATCCCTGTCTCATCTCATATACAAAATAAACAGATTTAAGAACTGGGCCAGGCACGGTGGCTCACACGTGTAATCCCAGGACTTTGGGAGGTTGAGGTGGGTAGATGACTTGATGTCAGAAGTTCCAGACCAGCCTGGACAATATGGTGAAACCCCATCTCTACCAAAAATACAACAATTAGCTGGTCATGGTGGTGCGTGCCTATAATCCCAGCTACTTGGAAGACTGAGGTGGGAGAATCGCTAGAACCTGGGAAGTGGAGGTTAAATACTAGAAGAAAATATGAAGGTTTATTTTTGTACTCTCAAGGTAATAAGTAGTTCTTCAGCAAGCTGTAAACTTGGGTCACATGTTGGAATGTAATAATGAATTTCACTGTAAAGCAAGTTAAAAATCCCATAGTAACTGGGAGAAAACAACAGACAGAAAATAAAGATATTTTTTGTCTGCTAATTAAGAGTTCTAAAAACATCAAGAAAAAATAGCCCCCAAAGAAATGATAGTCTGTGAATATGAACAATTAATAGAAGACTTACTTGTTTCTATTGTTGCATAACAAATTACAACAAACAATGACTTAAAGCATCATACCTTTATTATGTCACTGTTTCTATAGGTCAGGCATCAGAGCACAGCACAGCTTAGCTGGAGCCTCTGCTCAGCATCTCACAAAGCTGCAAGCAAAGCATCAGCTAGACGTGTTCTCATCTGGAGGCTTGACTGGTGAAGAACCCACTTTCAAGCTTATATGGGTTGTTGGCAAAATATATTCCTTATGGTTGTGGAACTGATGGTCCCTGCTTTTTTGCTGTCTATGCAGCTTGAGTCTAAGAGGCTGTCTGCAGTTCACAGGGGGCTGTCTGCAATTCCTTCCTCATGGGCTTCTCCATCATGGCCACTTACTTCACTGAGCCCAAAAGGAGAATCTCACACCTGCGGGAAAGCCTAGTCCATCTTGTAAGGGCTTTTCTTAAGTCAGGCCCATCCAGGATGACTTCCCATTTGATTAACTCAAAATCAACTGATTTGGGACTATAAACAGATCTTCAGTGTTACTTCATCTTTGCAATATTTATTGACTACAAGCAAGTCACAGGTCCTCCCCACATGTGAGGAAAGATTACACAGGAGTAAACACCAGGGGTGGGAACCATGGGGATTAGTCTAGAGTTCATCCTTCACAGAAAAGCACACACAAATGCTTCTCAACCTGAAGCTACTTTCGCCTTTCAGATTATCATAAAGTAAAAAGTGCTGACAATGATTTGAGGCAGCAAGTACTCTTATAAACTATCAGTGTAGTATACATGGACACTTTCATTATGAAAGGGGTTTGACAGCATCTACCAAAATTCAATATGCACATCCTGTTTAGGCTACAAATTCCATTTCTTGATATCCACCCTGAAAATATATGAACATTAGGAGAGACATGCAGAAATGTTCAAAGCAACATTATAATAAAAATAAAATTTGGAGAAAACCAAAACATCCCAAGTAGAAGGAGAATTAAATAACTTGCAGTGGATTTGCACTTTGAAGTATGCAAGTGTTAAAAATGAATGAGGAAGAACTGTATGTACTAATATAATTGAAGGAGCTTAATATGTTATTGATAAAAATTTAAGTTGTAGAATAGCGTATTATACTGTTTTTTTAAATTGTGCATATACATCTGCCTATACATTTATCCATCTACACACTCATGTTTTAATACAGTCCAGATTGCTACAGTCCAGCCTGCTAAACCTTTTTTATTAATAGAATATTTACAACACACAGTGCTATTTGCATATTTTATATAATTTTTAGTTTTTAAAAGTTTTTTGCAAAATTTATATAACTTTAAGTATGTTTGTCTATTCATTAATATATTCTATCAAATTAAGGCATTTTTCTTTCTTTTCTAGATTACTAAGTGTTTTTATCAAGTAGATATTATACTGTTATTCAGATATCATTGTGGCCACTAATTCCACTTCCTAACATAACTCCTAAAGATGGACGTAATAAGATGTAACTCCTAAGGATATACGTACAAAAATGTTTAATATTACATTATCATATTCAACAAAATTAAGAGAATCCCCAAATAGTCACCAACAGAGAGAGGGTTAAATACATTGTGGTACATGGATACTATAAAATGTGCAGTCATTAAAAAGGAGGAATCTTTCTGCATTTATGATTATGATGTTGTTCTTTCAATAAACTGCTACCTACATTTGCTAATACTTTTTTGCATCTTTGCATCTTATACATACATTTGCATCTTATACATACTTTTTTGGGCACCTTTGCATCTTATACATAAGTGAAATTATATTTGTTTTTTCACTGTTGTTATTAGATGTTAGTACTAGGGTTAATCTAAACTAATTGAAAGAGTATCTACCTTTTCATCATTTTCCCACAGTTTTCTGTTTCAATATACTATATGATAATTACTTTTTCCTTTTAAAGTATGAAATAAATGGTTTAAAATCCATATGTGTCTGAGTGGTTTTCTTCTGAAGTAGTGGGAAATAAAGAGAGCACACTGGAAAAGGTAAATGATAAGTTTTGATTTTGGATGATGCCTTATTCTGTAAAAGCCTCAAGGTGAAAGGAACAGTCTAAGATCAAGCTAAGAATGCAGACAATTTTCATGCAGAGAGCACAGTGGAATCAATGAACAGAGGAACAGTGGAAGGTGGAACTTCAGGAAAGGGAAGAAGTGTCCTGCAATTTGGACAATGGTCAGGGGACTCTGGATAAATGAAGTCATGGATGGAGTTAGCTAATCTCAGCACTCTTAAACTTAACTCAAAATTACTTTGCTTTGGTATTAAAATTACTTGAGCCAGTGTTTATGAGAATTCTGCCTTATTCAGTAGATTAGAAGAAAAATATCTGGGACAAAACTTCATGGTTTCAAAGAAGCAGTGACTGAGCCTCAAATTCTACCCATCCTTTGGGGACTGTCCTATAGTTCATTTCCCCCAAAAGGCATCTCATTTACTTTACTTTCCCTTCAGATTAGTAGCTCTTGGCTGGGCACGGTGGCTCACGCCTATAATCCCAGCATGTTGGGAGGCTGTGGCAGGCAAATCACCTGAGGTCAGGAGTTCGAGACCAGCCTGACCAATATGATGAAACCCCGTCTCTACTAAAAAAATTTAAAAAAAAAAATACGAAAAGTATCCAGGTATGGTGGCATGCACCTGTAATCCCAGCTACTCAGGAGGCTGAGATAGGAGAATCGCTTGAACTCAGAAGGCGGGGGTTATAGTGAGCAGAGATTGAGCCACTGGACTCCAGCCTGGGCACCAGGAGCGAAACTCCATCTCAAAAAATATATATTAGTAGCTCTTAGTAACACACAGTTGAACAATAATAACGTTCATTAAACAAATGTTTTCTTATTCTGGAGAAAGTTGCAAAGATAGCTCAGAAAGTACGTATATACTTTCTCCCACTCCCTCACGATGTTAATTAGGGGTATGTTTGTCACAACTAAAAACTTAACACTAGTATAGTACCATTAATTAGACTACAGACTAGATTCCAATTTCAGTAGTTTTTCCATTAATCTTTTCTCTGTTCTAAGATCCAATTCAGGTTACCAAGTTGCAATTAGTTGTCATGTCTCTTTAGTTCCCTGTAGTCTTTAACAGTTTCTCCATTCCATACAGATCATTGATTTTTATGATCTTGAGTCTTAAAGAGTATTGACCAGTAGAAGTGTAATAGGCAAAGAGTTAAAATAGAAATTTTTTTTCTTACAAAAAGAGTATTGTCCAGGTATTCTGTAGAATATTCTTCAATTTGTGTTTCTCTGGTGTTTTCTCCCAATTACAGTAGAATTATAGAAAGAATAATTTTCATACCTTTTACCCAGAGGTAAGGCGTTCTCTCATGATAAGATAGATACCAGGGGCCACACGATAGCAACGTGACTTATCACTAGTAATAGAAACTTTGGTCACTTGGTTAAGGCGGTGTCTTCCAGGAGTCTTCATTATAAGATTTATATTTTATCAGTTCTGTCCTCTGTTCTTTGGAATCCAATCACTAAGTTCAGCCTATACTCAAAGGGAGAGAAATTAAGATCTACCTCCTGGAAATGGAACATATATATATATGTATGTATGTATATATATGTGTGTGTGTATGTGTGTGTATATATATAGAGAGAGAGAGGAGAGAGAGAGAGACAGAAATTTTTCTATATAGGAGACTTTTTTCTTTCCTCCCATTGAGTTATTTATTCAATCATTTATTTATATAACTATGGTCTCATCCTTTATAATCAAATTCTGTTGTTTTGTTGCTCAAAGTTAACATTCTTTTTTGTTTTGTTTTCTAAACAGAGTCTCACTCTGTTGTTCAGGCTAGAGCGCAGTAGCACGATCATGGCTCACAGCAGCCTCTACATCCCAGGCTCAGGTGATCCCTCCACTTTAGCCTCTGGAGTATCGGAGACCAAAGGCACATGCCATCACCTTAGGCTAATTTTTTTTTTTTTTTGTATTTTTTTGTAGAGATGGGGTTTTGTCACATTGCCCAGAGTCGTCTTGAATTCCTGGGCTCAAGCCCTCTGTCTGCCTTGGCCTCCTAAAATCCTGACATTACAGGCGTGCGTCATTATGCCTGGCCAAAGTTAACATTCCTGTAACCTCTACCCTAAGAAAGTTTCTGCCCTCCCTCTATCAAATTGTAGACTCCTGAATCTAGGCACATGCTGTGTAGAATTCCTTTGTTTTCCTCCACAGCAGCCAGCAAAGATCATTGAATGTAACAAATGTTTGTTAAATACCTGTTGGTAGATAAGTAGAGAGATCATATATAAACAGACGTGTCTTTCTACCACAGGTTAATCTATATAAAAACCATTTCAGCCAGGTAATTTCCTTTTCCAGTTTTCCAGGTCTCAAGGCAAAAGAAAAAAAAATGTTTGAGAAATGGAGGGGAATATGAGCACACTTAAGGAAAAAGATAGTCTTAAGACAATTCTCAGAGGTAAAGAGTTGTTTATATCAACTTTTCTCATTCTTCAATATCACATCTGTGACCCTCTGGCCTTTCCCAAAACACTGCTTATTTACAAAAAGCCACATATTTTACAAAATCAAAACCCTAAAGATTAATTTGTATACTATCTTAAAATTTTAAAAACTAACATTTGCTCAACATAAAAAGGAAATACTGCAAATTTTACTTATCCTAATTTTTTAAGTTATTATTGCAATAATCAATTTCAAAGCTACATATACTAATAATAAAACACACTATTCTGCTACCTGAAATTCTTGACCCTAGTGTACTAAAGATGTGAGATTGTCTAAATGGAATTCACCCCATCATGTACTATTACATTTATTAGCCAAGGGATGTGTTTGTAGATTCCTTTATGTGAGCAAAATGCCAAGTGCTCAAAGGCCAAGTCTTAGCAGTCAAAATGAAGCAGAATATCAAGTAATTACATAACAAATTCAGACAGTGTATATAATAATTACTGAGACCAGAACATTCATCCTTAGCTCTTGGACATTTGAGCTATCTATGTAAGTACTGGGCCAGCTCCATACAGAAATAATGTCGAATTAAAGGTATTTATTAAGACAAATTTTAACAGGCTTGATTGCTATTTATTCCAATTAAGAAAACAAAAGCTAAGGTTGTAGAGGTAACCATCATATTATGATTAGAATCAGAAAATAACTATAAGAGGGACAATTCCAGAACCTTAAACTAGGTGGGCAACAGAGTTGGAAGAATGTTGTGGTGGTGGTGGGTGGGTGGGTGGGGAGCTCATCAGTAAAGAAAGTCTGCTTTTCTTTTTATTTCATATGTGGAGTCATCAGATTTGACAAGCTACTAGTCAAAGAAGGGTTTAATTTTCTAATATTTCTTGAAATAGGATCTCTACTATTTTTCGCACAGGGCCAAAGCTGAAGTGTACATGTTGTATATTGACAGCTTCCATAAATACTATTTTCTCTTTGCTTACTTCAGGAAACACACCACCTGACTCCCAATTAACACAATGATGTACATCGAATGAAAGCCCTTGCTTTTTTGTTTCACTGTCATCCATCCCATAATATTCCCAGGCAGGGAAACATTTGAAGCAGCATCAGACAAGTATGAGTATTGGAAAGCAAAACTGCACATACACACACGCCCCACACGCCCCACACACCCCACACGAGAGACAGAGAAAGAGAGAGAGAGAATGAACCACTATTTTTCTCTCATTTGCAAGTGTGCAGGTATTCTACATGGAGCAGGGAAAAAAATACTCCAACTTCTTACATTTCTAGCACTCACACTTCTTGCTCCTCTGTTTGCAGTAATTTCAAAACAGTTTCATTCAGCAACTGAGTAACATCAGAGGAGAAACCTGTCTTGGCAGGAAGCACTCACTCTTTGCCTCAGAAAGCCTCTGGGATGAAAGAGGTCCTGTATGCTGCTGTTTGAAATTCTACTTCATTCCAGTGAGCAGTAGAAATAAAATTATTTGGTTAGGAAAGCAGAGTAGGGGCAGCAAAGTCAGAGATCAGGAGTGCCTGGCTCCTTGTCAATTACCCAGCTCCCCTGCACTCTTGTAACAGTGATCCAGGAGGGTGCCATCTCTTTTGAGACCACGCTTCTCTGTCCCATTTCCATTACTTCTGAAGCCCTATATTTAAAAGGGTTCTTTAGAAATGTAAAGAGAAAATCTGATTATCATTGTTTACAAATACGGATGTGGCACATCTTCCTCTGAAAATGACTTGATCAAAATTGACTTAGGTCAGAGTTATTTCATGATCAATTAACAAAGGTTAATTGAGAAAGGCAAAGCTGGTTAGGATGTGTTTTGTGCATATTTATCCAGTTCTTAAATTGAACAGGAGCCATTGCAAGTTCAGATGCTATACTCCTTTTCATATTTCCAATTACTACCTAGCAATGACCAATCTTGTCTCTACCCTGGTATTCCACTGCTGTTACTACTACACATTTATAATAGGTAAACACTTTCTCTTGCAATATTTGAGGTTTTATTTAAATGGAAATCAATTTTTCTTTGGCATAAAGGCACATAATATGGGTTAAAGTTATTATTAACCTTGAAATACACAGTGCCCTATAGTTCAGAATCTGAAATTTCGAAGGTATTAGAAGAATTATGTGGAAACAGACTCTACATTTTTAGACTTGCATAAGAAAAGGTAGAAGAAATTTAATATTTATATTTCACTAAAAGATAGAGAGCTTTTTTCAAAGTTTAAGACATTGTCAATAATATTACACTGGAAATTGTACAAGGAGGAAAGCATATTAAATGGTCTAATGATAGGAGATCTGAGAAAGACAAAATCAATTTGATATTTAAATGATTTAACTAAAGGGAACTATATATATATATGTATATGTGTGTGTGTGTGTGTGTGTGTGTGTGTGTGTGTGTGTGTGTGTGTATGCTCAATTAATGTCTTTGGACATGAAAAAGTACAATCATAACTAGTGATAGGGGGCATATTTCACCAAAAGTGGCTAGATATTCCCTCTGTTGGGGAATATGCTACATTGACAGCAGTCAAGAAGTAAACAAAAATGAGTAAGTGGACCCATGACAAGCCATGGACAGCAAGTCCTTAAAGACCTCAGTCTCTGCTCAGCTCCAGCCAATTAAGCATAATAGGATAGCAGCGCAGTGTTGCTATTGCTATTAATTTCTGAAGAGAAGTATAAAATTTAGATTTTTATAAGCTCATTTGTTTTTTAAACACTGAAAATTCTTTTTTCTTCCCCCAAAAATTTGCCAGCCAAAAGAAATAAGATTGGACTAGGCTCCCAGGAAGTCACCTTATCCCTCACATTTGAAAGGATCCTAGAGGAGCCAAGGTAGATAATGCTGGGTAGGCAATCAATCAAATGTCACTCATTGAGTACAATGGTATGGTCAGCTCATGGAGGCCACAAATGCAACCTTCAAGGATGCCCCAATCAAAATTACTGATCAGCTCTTGATGTGCTATATCTATATCTTTGTAGCAATAATGAATTTACCATTTCACATTAATGTATATGATGATGATGATGTCTGTTTTTATGAGCCATTTTGCTTCCTATGGAGAAATGGAAAAGTAATTTACTGTGTTTGGCCAGGACTGCCCAAACTTAGTGCCAGGCAACGCCTGATAGAAACTTGGATCACAAGGGGCACACGAATGTCATAGGCTCTAGGGCTGAACCAAACAAGCTTCTTTCTTGTTCTATGATTCAAAAAGATTCTGTTTGAGAGAAAAGGGCAAGATTAGGCTTCAGAGAAGAGAGTCCTTGGTTCCAGAGTAAGGCATCAGGCAGTTTATCAGTCTTTCAAGCAAGAGAAAGGTATGCCACACAGATATAGAGTGGTCGACCAATAGAAAAGCCAAGATGGAACAAGGTATAGCATTAAAGAGGAAATCTCTGAAGGTCTCAATACCACTTATACACTACAGCATCCTTTTTACAGATAACGCTTATCAATCCCATAGAGGAGAAAGGGAAATCTTAAAGGCATAGAAAGGGACCAGACAAGGTCGGATCTGGGAAAGTCCTGAAACTCCATGGAAGTATAACTGTGCACCAGCAGATGATTAGATACAAGTATGAAATGTGCAGGAATTTGGATGCTGCTTTGTGTTTGATCTAAAATATTTTTATTTATATTTCAAAAATACTGGAGCTCAGTTGCAGGTAGATACAAATAGCTCTATGTTGCTCCAAGGTGGTGCTTACACCTATCATTTTAAGCCTTTACAATGGAACACTTTAAAGATATAAAGAATAATGTTTTTGGCAAAAAGGGTAAAACTAGGAGTAGAAAATTCATTCTTGAATGACAATTAGGTGAGCCAATAGGAACACCCCCCAAAAAAGGACAAGACAAAGACTCCCCCAAGTCCCATAACATTCAGTATATTTTCTTGAAAAGGCCATTAACACAGGTCTAAATCAAAGTGAGTGGCACGTATGATATTCCCCCAGTGTCATCATAATCTTAGCACAGTCTTATAAATCAATGAAGCAACACACTCATATAAACAGTGTAAAACCACAGCATAAAACTGTGTACTGCATGTGATAAGGCCACTACCTCTTTAGAATCTAAGTTGATTTTTTAAGCGATCTCCAGAGAGTCACGAAATCAATTTTTTTGCCTCTTGTAAGCACTGATTAGTCTTCTCCCAATCTCCATCCTGCCCTCATTTTTGTTCTTTGCTTCATATGGAGCACTTACACCCTGTCTGGGCAGGATGTTCTTTGGCTTAATTCCAACCTGTTTCACAATATGAGACTCCAGGCAACCTTTCGTATCAGTGACTTTTACTCAGGTATAAAAGCTCTTTAAAGTCTACCAAAAATCATAGAATGTATGCCCATATGAAATGTTTTATAGATGACCATTTCATTTCAAAATGACAGAGTGAATTAGAAACAGAACTGTGGTTATAATTTTTAGCCCTACTTAAAATATCAGCATATCTATAATCTTCTTTAAAGATAACTGTAGCTTTTTCTAATCGAAAACTTTCAGCATAATTATCCTTCATGCTTATAAACTTCACTGCCATCAGATATACTTGTTTTATATTATTTATATTAACTTTAAGGTTTTTTCACTTTTTTTACATTTTAAGGAATTGTTTGCTTTGTATATTTATTCAAATATAACACTGAGTTCTTAGGGGTCAAGTATAATGCCAATTTATTCTAGCCACATAATATCATTTTAAAAGGAGACAATTTTTAATACAGAACTATCATCTATTGAATCACATCCATTCAAAATTCAAATAATGAAATCCTAAACCCCAGTGCCCCAAAATGTGACCTTATTTGGAGACAGGATCTTTACAGAAGTAATCAAATTTAAGTGAGGCCATTAGGATGGGCTTGATCTAACATGACTGGAGTCTTCATAAAAAGGGGAAACTTGGACACAGATACATATAGAGGGAAGAAGATGTGAAGAGGCATAACAAGCATATTAACACCTACAAGCTAAAGAGAAAGGCCCAGAGCAGATCCTTCTCTCACAGCCTCAAAAGGAACTAACCCTGCTGACATCTTGATTTTGGACTTCTAGACTTCAGAACTGTGGACTTCGAGTAAGGAAGATTACCCTCCGTAATGTGAGTGGCTTTCAACCAATCAGTTGAAGACCTTAATAGAACAAAGACTGACCTCCCCTAAGGAACAAGGGATTTTGACAGCAGACTGTCTTTGGACTTGAAGTGCATCTCTTCCCTGAGTTTCCAGCCTGCTGTCCTACCCCATCAGATTTAGGCCTCAGCAAGCTTCTACAATTCCATGTACCAATTATTTAAAATCAATATTTCTCCCTCTCTCTCTCTCTCTCTCTCTCTCTCTCTCATCACACATGTCCTATTGATTCTGTTCCTCTAGAGACCCTAATACATTAAGCACCACTATAAATGATAATATATTTAACATTTGTGATGCTAACTATAAGCCAGTGAATACACTGGGCACTTAACATAGGTTATTTCAGTAGAGTACTAATACTACTATTAATCTTGATGTCGACACTGTTATTTTCCAAAATTTACATGAGGAAACTGAGGCAAAGAAAGGTCAACTAACTTGCCCAAGTCACTGAGCTAGAGATTCTGCCGTGCTGAAATAGAACACAGACCCTTAGCTACTGTGGGATAGTAGCCAACACCAGGCACTGCACTGTGTCCAGGGGATAAAACAGTGCAGCAGACATGGTGCCTGGCTTCAGTAGGTATTAGACATATATGGAATAAATCTAGCACTGTGGTGAGTACCCCAGAAATGTTCGTTCAGTTGCAGTAAGTAAGCATAAAATACTAGGCCATCAAGTTAAACAGGTACCAAATTTTGATGAACTAAATGCCATGAACTACCATATCAGATACCATTCAAGTAT
The DNA here is from genome assembly GCF_049350105.2 of Macaca mulatta. Classification (NCBI taxonomy): domain Eukaryota; kingdom Metazoa; phylum Chordata; class Mammalia; order Primates; family Cercopithecidae; genus Macaca; species Macaca mulatta. Next base: position 69,643,001 of record NC_133422.1, read on the forward strand.
CAGGAAAAGGCAGAGCTCTAATGACCACAGAAGGCAACAGTGGCTGTATTACTGCAGTACATACATAAGTTGTATGGACCTGGTGTAAAAATTTAAAGGGGCAATACATTGTATGTAAAAGTGGCTGTATCTTGCACCTGGAAATTATTGAACCTGAGGAAAGAATGATGTTCAGACAGAATAATGTTTGTCTCTAGGGAGAAAAATGAGCTAGATATGTTTTAATATTTTTTCCTCCTGTATATTTCAAGGTTTATAACTCCCAGAGAGGTGTGTGTGCATCTCTGTCTGAATGCAGGCTCATTATGTTCAGAACCAACGCTGGAGCAATGTGTCCTGCAAGTGCGATTTTTTTTTCCCCCAGCAAAACCATTAGTCCACCAGGAATTGCCCATTAAACCTGTGTCTTTTTACAACCAGCTGGATCACTTCCTATTACTCAGAACAGGGTTATTTACAAATGAGACGCTGAAAGGGTAACGTTGTCTGCATCAGCCAAGGTACCTTCTGTTCTATTAAGAATATGTAAAAGTAAATAACAGAAAGGAAATACATCCTGCCAGTTAACGAGATGTGGGTTAAGGGCCAGAGGCAAAACCCAGGGCCCTTAAACTAGCCAATCATTAACTGCTAGGAAATGCCTACAGAGGGGTCACCTCTGGTGATACAGGAGAGAGAAGAGGAACCTAGGGAAATATCCACCTCTGCATGAGTGGGAAGGTTGAAGGACTCAAGACAAACAGAACCATCCTAGCAATGCTTTCCCCCAGTTTTCAGCTGAAATCAGTTCCACAGTACTACATGTTTTTCATGGAAAGAAAAATCATAGCACTCCCCTTTGCCCTCCTTGGTTTTTTGTTTCTAAAACCTTTTACTTTCACTTCCTCAATGTAATGGCATACTCTACATGTAGGATCTGATTACAGATCTGGACTAAACTTTAGGAGTTTTAATAAAAGAACTTATGATGAATGTCTACACTGTGTTATGCTTCATTTTGGTTTATAAATTGCATACAATGCTGTTTTGTTTTGACCAGGGACTAAAATGAAACCAAATCCCTATAAAATACCTAGGTTGGGCCAATCTTACAGCTCTAGTAAATTTACTCCCTAGAAACATTCACAACATGCCGTTCTTACTTGATTCAAGATTAAAACATCATTTTGGTTTGAAACAGTCCTCTGCCTGGAGCTGCTGATTTGATGTATTGCTTTTGGCTTTGGTTTCCAAAATGTCAGCAGTTGGAGACACTGAAAAAAAAACATAGAAGGATCTGCAAGGGTTCCGGAAAAAGAAATCAGAAGTTTCCTTTTACTGCTGTGTCCCAAGTTCCTTTCTCCCAATTCCCTAACTTGGTAGTCTGATTTCTGTGATACTTCTTCCATGCTCTTTCTCCACATGTTGTTTCTGCTTTGTCTTTGCCCACCAACACACAGGGCTCCAGAGTTCTTCGAAAACCACCAGAAATAATCAACCAACACCAAACAATAAAGAGCAACGGAGATACTTCTGTATAATCAAATCAAGGATAATAAGGAGGGTTTTACATCGTTTAACCAATTTCTTAATTTTAACATGTCTCTCTGCCCAGATAACCCTGCTTTTGCTATCAACAAGGGCTATATTTGCATAATCTTTCCTGATTCGGTGCTCAATCTTTCTCAGATTGTTACAAGCCATTAGCCATTGCCCCAAACTTGCACGAAAACCTAGTATTAGCAGTGACTACCCCTTAGAAAACAGATTAGTTTCTGTCTGTTGTTAATCATCCATTTGGCTCCACCTGATCATTAAAACACCCCTTACAGGCACATACACACTTTCAATGCAAAGAATCTGGAAATTTTCTCCATCTTTGCCACATCTGTACTTCAAGCATGTGGACCTGCCAACATGGGCAATGTTTTAACTTACTCTTGCGAGGTAATTGCTTATGTAAAGTATTTAAATAAGGGACAGGGAATCAGTGCTGACAGAAGCCTAGGGAAGAGAGAGGGAAAAGGTAGTGACTTTGTGAGGATATCCCTTCTTAATTCAATATCAAATACATTTTACTGCTATGAAAAGTTCACTGTTATTATACAGAGAAATTCAGAGGAAATACATTAGAGATGCCACTCTGAATGAACACCCTTCTAGTTTGGTAAATTTCATTATGGACCCTCACTCTGGTGCAGAAATTTTGGTAGAGTGGAAAGTGGGAATGTCTGTCCTTACTCCGAGTTTTAAAAACGGATAAAAGGAAGAAGAGAGAGCTGTTTTACATGGAATTCCCTTTTGGGGAGAAGTTAACAGTATTTCTCTTCTCCATAATCTTAATAAATTTCACTTCCTTATCAAATTTAGACATCTTCATCTTTCAAGTTTTTATTAACAATCATTTTCTGGCAATGTTAATAAGGCAAAGATAGTTATTACTATAAGTGGTCATTGAATATGTTTTTTATATATGTGTCATGTTATTCTTTTAAAATATATAACACGTGTAATTTTATTTCCAACTTTTAAGTTCAATGGAACATGTGTAGAATGTGCAGGTTTGTTACATAGGTAAACGTGTGCCATGGTGGCTTATTGCACCGATCATCACCGATCATCCCATCACCGAGGGATTAAGCCTGGCATCCACTAGCTATGCTTCCTGATCCTCTCTGTCCTCCCATCCCCCCACCCTGATAGGCCCCAGTGTGTGTTGTTCCAACTGCCATGTGTCCATGTGTTCTCATCACTTAGCTCCCACTTACAAGTGAGAACATGCAGCATTTGGTTTGCTGTTCCTGCGTTAGTTTGCTAAGGGTAATGGCCTCCAGCTCCATCCATGTCCCTGCAAAAGACATGATCTCATTCCTTTTTATGATTTCACAGTAATCCATGGTGTACATTTACCTCTTTTTCTTTATCCAGTCTATCAGTGATGGGCGTTCAGGTTGATTCCATGTCTTTGCTATTGTGAACAGTGCTGCAATGAACTCCTACGAATAGTGTAAAAGTGTTCCTTTTCCTCTACAACCTCGCTGGCACCTGTTATTTTTTTGACTTTTTACTAATTGCCATTTTGACTGGTGTGAGAAGGTAAATATTTATATTAACATATATTACAAAATATTGTATACATACGTTTTATTTGAGTAAGTTGACTTTGGATACAGATGCTTAAACTAAGTTTTATGACACTTTAGCATCAGCTGTCAATGTTAAACATCTAAGCTTTCTACGGTAGACCATTTTAAGTGACCAGTTTATGAGAACAGGACAGGTCAACCAGAATTGAGAAGAATTTGGTTTTTGTAAATTGCTTTGGGTTCTTTGGCATACTAAGTCACACTATAAGGTAATATAAACCTAATGTAGCTCAAATTCTCCAATAAGTTAAATGAGGCATGTTATTCTTTATTTCTGCCCTCAAATTACCATCCTGGAGGATACTACAGTTGTTTCATGCCATGTCATCAAAAATTACATATTCAAAACATAAAGCATATCATTAGCAATTAAATGGCCCTCTGTATTTACCTGAAATTTTAATGTCAGTAATTGTTTTAGCTCCTGTGTATGTTTCTAATTGGAAAATACTAGGATATCTATTTTGCCAGTAGAAAAATGTAGTTTTATATAGTGAGTGATTATAAAAAAAAAAGTAAAGTTAGTCATTGAGAGAGGATTCCCCTTTAACTGCTGTTTCCACATTCTACTCTCATTTAACTCAATTCCCATAGTAAGACAGTGCCTTATCACACCAGATATCTCTAGTCCTTTCATAAACGAGTTGGATTTGGTAATAGAGATATGTTTTGCATGCATCATGAAGGTAAATTTTCCAATCTGAAAATCAGATCTTTGGGACAGCCTGACATCAATTTATCAATCACTGGAACTGCTCCAGCACTGCGACCATTAGTTCATTTCTTGTCATTACACATGTCACTAAATGGTCTTCCTTCAAATCAGTACTTGTTGTCATTTACTAAGGCATGCAGAGCTTTGTCTAATGTCATGCCAAGACTTTTTTTGTGAAATGACTCCAAAACTTTGTTGAGGAAGCTGAGGAGGAATCACACAGCCTGCTTGCCCCAAAATGTCAACCACATTTCACCCAAGTTATCCAAATTAAAAATATTTTTCTGAGTTTCAAGACCTTTCATAATCATAAGTGGGTAGCCCCATATTGTAAGAATGTCCAAAGATCATTATAATGTTTCCTGTCTCATGTTTAATCAAAAAGAAACCACAGTTAATTTGGCATGACATATCCCCTGCATGACTTTCTGTAAATTATGGCCTAGCCACAAAATTAAGCTAGACTCTTGTGGAGCCTAGTGACTTGTCAGCAAGACTGCAGTCACCTAAAAATTGTGTAAGTGGGTACAGCCTCCTGGAGAAAACAACCCACAGAAATTATTAGATGTATACAATATTTTAAGAAGAGGGAAACAGTTACAAAACAGTACACACACATCTCATTTAAATATAAACATATTATAATATATAGTGACAAATGTGTATTCGTTGTGTGCATTGACAAAAAGTCGGTTTCTCTCTGTGTGGTTAGATAATGGGCCTTTTAAATTTCCTTCTTTATACTTTAGTCTTCCAATTTTTGTATAATAGGCATTAACTATGATATATAATCAGGGTAAGTATCCTAAAAATAGAGAAATAGATGTATAAGCAACCGTAAAAATTCTAAGATTACAAAGGGTATGTCTGTAAATTCCTTGAAAAGAAAGGCTAAGTTAAAAACACACTAGGAGAGTGATACTGTATCTTCAGGATTCTGAAAATAATGTAAAGACCTGGTGAATTAGTGGCTGAAAGTGAAATATGAACTAGAGATACACAGTCGTTAAGGCAAAACAAAGAAAATGTAGAGTTTTGCTTTTTTTTTTTTTAAACACAGAGAGTTAACAGTGATATCTTCATCATATCTCCTCTTTGAATAATTACAAGTGATTGCAGCTTGCTGGGCCAAGTTAAATCAATTCATAATTATATCACTTAATTTTGATGAAACTAAAGGAAGCCGACCCGCTCAAAATAGACAGGTGTCTTTAAATATTCTTGCAAAGGAACTACCAATAGCAACTAAAATTAATCACTCATGCTCAAGTAAATAATAAGATCACAGAGCTGACATCTCCCCCTCCTTATCTGAGATCTCCATTGGACTACATTGCCCTCTTAGAAGGAATGACCATCGGATAAGTCAAAGTAATCAAGAAGACTATTTGGAATATGTGTGTGTATACTCACACTTGATAAGTTAATCTCATTCAACATGTATTCTTGGCTTTAAAATAGTAATGATAGTATAAAACCATCATACTAATAAAAATATTAAAAAATGAACAGCCAGGATATAAAAACAGACCATGACAATTTTAAGGGAAAAAGTCATGTCATCGTCACTGCAGTATTTTATCAAATTACTCTATTAAATCTATGGCAACTGTTTGAAGTCTCTTTTAAGGTTCTTTCACTTCATTGTGAAAACCGAATTCCACATACCAATGAAGAAAGTCTCCTTCCTGCCATAGATAGTAGAGTGGACCGCAATAATGGGCTAAAAATAATAGAGAGATGATCTAAAACCATTTGTTTTTCAACATATACTGCTGGAAAACAGAAAATATTGCTGGAGATGAAAAGAAACAAACCACAAATCACACATTGTGGGAGATTTGTTTTTCTGGATGAAGCTATGGATTATGCTATGTTTCGGTCTATGGTATTTGCTGTATGCTGTTTCAGTAATGAAATATACGAACAACTACTTTTTTTGTGAGCCACTGAGGATGGTTGTTTGGTCTGAATGTAACCATTCATAGAATATATATGCCTGTGACTGGAATGGAGATGGGAATCTGCATTCAGAGCTCAGAGATACTCCAGCTTGTGAAATGCATCCGCTGCCTCATTCTGAGGCACGTTACTGCAGCAAGTAATTGAAACCAGAAGCAAAGTGCACAAAATGCTACAAGATGCCAGCTAGATCACCTGCTGCACAACTCTGATCACCTGTAATACAATATAAATGAGGAACCTTCAAGCTGGGCAAGAGAGGGACCCTATCTTTAGGGGTTGCCCCAGCTTTGTATCACCAAAGAGGGTTTATTGTTAAACATGGAGAAATACTTAAAATATTTAATTGCATGGGGAATGAACATATGCCTCTTTTAAAGCACACAGAATCACTGGGTATTTCATTGTAAAATATTTAAAAGATGTATCAAAGAATAATTTGTGTATTTTTACTTTACAAAAGGCAAAAGTGTCAGTTTTGCCAACCTTTAATGTGACGAAAAGTAGTAATCAGCAATATATTACCCAGAATTATTTCTTGAGACAGGATCTCACTGTCACCCAGCCTGGAGTACTGCAGAGTGATCATGGCTCACTGCAGCCTCAACCTCCTGGCTCAAGCAATCCTCCTGCCTCAGCGTCCCAAGAAGCTGGGGCTACAGGCACAGGTCACCATATGTGGCTAATTTTTTAAAACTTTTTGTAGAGAGAGAGCCCTACTATGTTGCCCAGGTTGGTTTGGAGCTCCTGGGCCCAAGCAGTCCTCTTGCTTTGGCATCCCACAGTGCTGAGATTACAGGTGTAAGCCACAGCACCCAGCCCAGAAAATGTTTTTGGGATGAAAAAAAAAAAAAAAAAAAAGTTAATCTACCTAATCTGTACTTTCAAGGTAAAAATAATATTTAAACAGTAAGTCACAAAGTCCTTTTATTTAAAGGAGATTCATGGTGTAAGTATTTCAAAAATTGATGTTTAAAAATGTTTCCATATTTATGGGATTTTGTTATTGAAAATGATACTAAAAGGTCTCACAGAAAATCTTATTTAAACACTTGAAAAACTCAGAAATAGGCCTCTCTAACCTGTTTTAACAGCTTCCAAATAGAATCTCAATAGAGAATGAGTATCAGTTTAAATTATTAAAATATAGCACATACTGGGTTTAATTAGAATAAATGGACACTTGTCACTCTATTTTTAACAAATGCTTTACAAAAATGAGGGTAAGAGATAAAAATACGTTTTATTATTTAGTAGACAAACTATTTAGATCTATGTATATTTGTAAAACATACTTTTTGTTCTTAAACTCTATTACCAACATAAGTAGCCCCAGAAACAGACTTTAAGTTACTATATCATGAAGTGTTAAAAGGAGCTTTTTTTTTAGTTTGGAAAAAAATCATGTCCAACTACATTACTCTAGTTTTAACACATTTTTATGAATACAAAAGCATCCTGTAGTAATAAAAAACTAAAATTTAAAACCTAATGTTTTTCAGCTTTTTTCTGTTTTGAAATTTCTATTTCAGGTATGTTTTATGCTATTTCATTATATTAGTTCAATAGTATATATAAGTAAATAATGTATTTATATATATATAGGTGTATATATGTATTTACTTATTGAGGGTTATAAAAATTTAACTGATAAAATACGTGTTTTTTTAAAAATATAGTCCCCTGATCTAGAGGATAGATGTGTGTCAAAGAAGTTTTTAAAACTTTGAATGCATCAAGGGAACATTTCAAGGAAAGTTGTATTTCATATTATAAATAAACACATGTGGATTACATCATAAGGAGATATTTTCCAAAGCAAAATATTGTTTCTCCTAATTGTGTTGTGCCTGTCTGAAACAAATTGTTTTTGCTGCTATAAAAGTTCCCGGATCCTCACTGCAGCTCATAGTCCAGCCAGAGCATTGGAAAGCAGTGCACATTTCAGAAATAGATAATTTTCCAAAATGAGACAGTGCTCTCCAGAGAGAACAAGACCTTTATTTTCTCAAGCCTTGAGGCAGTTAATGCTACTGTTTAAATACCAACACTCTATAAAAATCACAGCCATTTATCTTACAATTCAAGAATTCTCCACAGTTGCCACATAGCAGTTTTATTACAGAAAAGAAAGGGAGAAGTAAATTTCTTACTATCCCCAAATCAGATATGGAATTCACATCCTCTTCCTTGTCCTAGTTATTTATCAGGGACTTCCTGGTAAAACCTCTGTACTTCATGTGTGCATTATATCAGAGACACAAAGCAATCAGTTAACTTGGGGTGTGAGCAAAGAGCCATAAGTATATTTTAAAGTCATAGTTAAGCATCAGTAAGCTCAATTGCATCATTTTCAAAGGATTAAAAACTCATTATGTGTATATATTTAAATAACAATGTTTATTCTCTCTGTAAGGATAAATTTTTAAAAAATAAATTAGGAAAACATTTTTTCTGTTAGTAAGTATACACTCATTGTAAAATAAAAAGTAGATATGGAGGAGTAAAGGAATAAAATAATGTGAAACAATGTGACTTCTCATATATTATGGAAGGAAGCTTAAGTAGATAGCCATTTGGGAAAACAGTTTGGCATTTTCTAATAAACTAAAAAACACACAATCCCTGTGACCCAGCATTCTACTTCAAGGTATATACCCTAGGGAAACTTGCACACGGAACACTAGTAGACACGTACAACAACCTTTTTAGCAGCATCACTCACAATAGCTCCAATGTGGCAACAAACCAAATGTCCATTGAAGGAACTGTTGAATGCTCACAAATGGAATCCTGCAAAGCAATGAAAACAATTGAAGGACAGCTATGTAATACACGAATACTGTACAGCAATGAAAACAAATGAAGTACAGCTATATGGAATGCTGTGCAACAATGGAAATAAATGAACTACAACCACATGCTATAGAAAATGTTGTATAGAAATGGAAATAAATGAAAGCTACATGCTATATGGAATACATACAACATTACAAAATAAATTCCAGCCAACTCCTGTATTTATATGAAATGCTGTATTTGTTCGCATGGCTCAATCTTTCAAGCATAATGTGGAGAAAACAATGCAAGCCACAGAAAATAAAATTCTGATTTATGAAGTTACAACAAAAAACATGGCTAATATATGGGTATTAAAGCTATAAAGTAAGGGAATGATTATCTTAAGTCAGGATAATGGTTATTTGTAGATAGAAGGAAGAGAAATGTGACTAGTAAAGGACATATAAGGATAGTTTTTAAGTTTAAAATCTTAGATATCTATAGAGTTATATGCAAAAAAAATCTTGGGTTGGCAGTCACAGCTGGTACAGTAACTCCATGATGTCATCGAGGACCAGGCTCTTTGCTGTTTCTGCTCCATTCTCCTCTATTCTTAGCTTTTGTCTTCATAGTAGCAAGATGGCTGCTATTTCATGCATCATGTCTACCATTCAGGTGCAAAATGATAAAAACATAGCAGTTGAATTTCTTTCAAGGATGCCTGGCAGGGCAGCAGCCATTTTACTTCCAAGTCAAAAAAGTCACATGCTGAAGACAATGGAGGAGGAAGAAAAAATGAGATGAGATATTTGCATCATCCTTCTTTTGGAGAAGGTGTTTGAGAAGTGGTATGAAAGGTGACCTTTACAGGGGAAAAAAAGGCATCCTATTTTTTTATGAGAATGCCAGAACAAAAAACATATGGCAGTGATTATTTGGCTCTCAGGAAATTAGGACCAGTAATTATTTTGTAGATGATACAAATCGGGCTAAGAAATCTTTATGGATATAAAATGTCTGTAGAGGGGAAAATGTATCTAGTATGTTGACAAAAGCTAAATCCTGAAAAACTGCTAACAAAATACTAGATAATATAGGGGTATATGAATTAGAGTTCTAAGACTGAGAGTGTCCACTTTGACATCCATTTCAGTATTTCATCTCATAATGGTTTAGAAGTATAACATGCTTTAAAACACATGCATCCATTCTTTCTGCTCTTTCATTTCCAGCTTTCTTTCTTCATGTAACAGGTATATCTATACCTTCTTGCAACCACTGAGAGGGCTGCAAGCAGTTGAAAAGGTAAGTAAAGTCAGAGGGTGTTTGTTTTTTTTTGTTTTGTTTTGTTTTTTTGAGACGGAGTCTCACTTTGTTGCCCAGGCTGGAGTGCAATGGTACAATCTCGCCTGGCTAATTTTTATATTTTTAGTAGAGAAGGGAAGTTTCACCATGTTGGCCAGGCTGGTGTCCAACTTCTGACCTCAGTTGATTTGCCTGCCTTTGCCTCCCAAAGTGCTGGGACTACAAGCATGAGCCACCGCACCAAGCTGATCTTACTTTTTTGCAAATAAGGATTCTTATGCACTCTGGTTCTACACTTAGATTTGGAGCAAATCAGAGAAACTCAGCTTGGGTAGAGAAAACTGACAAAGAAGAAATCTGGAAACTCATGGTCCCTGGCCATAACATCATCTGAATCAAATCTTTGTTATCAGCAATCTAGTTCCTATAACACGATTTATGTCCTATGACTTCAGATATTTCATCTTCATAATAGTCTTCTAGACTTCTCCTCAACCTTACTTTAGAAGACAGTGATCTTCAGGTATACTAAAGTTCCTTCTTTGAAGGAGCAAGTGTCTTAATTCTTTTTGTATATTCTCCCTCAGGAGGCAAAGTATTTATATTGGATATATATAGGATCCTTTAACTCTCTGCAGTGAATATTTCAGAATTATCTGCATTCTTCAATTCCTGAAGGTTTAAAGGCATTATGATATGATAAGGCAAGCAAGAGCTGTAGATACAGAGCTACTTTTAAGTTCTAACGCTGTTATAAATTATATAACTTTCTGGAGATTCTTAATCCTCATCTGCTAAATATGAACAATAAAACCTATTTCATGGGGGTGATTATGAGGATCATATGAAAAAAAAAAAAAAAAAAAAACATGTTTCATGCTTCTCAAAATTCCTTGGAGTATTTTGCATTCAGCCAAGGAAAATCATGGTGCAGCCTCCTGGAACATAAATTTTATTCTGAGATTGAAAAGTGACGGAAGTTAAAGTCAATTACAAATTGACTCATAAATAATGTAAAACATTGATTAGCTATTAAAACAAGCACGTATCATAGAGTTCAGAATTTGCATGAATATCTAAGCTAAAGCAGAAATCTTCAATGAAAGTTGACTTGTTCAGCGAGTTGTCACAGATTTTGTGCTGCTCTTGCATTAGGAATAATTTGGTGAAAAATTTTAGAAGCAACGTACATATGGCCCCCATCTAGGAAACGTTCCTTTTCAGTGAATATTCCTGATGAACTTGGCGTTGCCCATCACACCAACTGTGATGCATCCACAGGGATGAGGAATAAATAAATATAATGCACCAGAGAACAAAGCAAAAACATATATGTGACAGAATCAATAACCCCTTGAACCTACTAGAATAGGGAAAAAAAGGTCATTTTGGGGGGATTAAGAACTTTTGAGAGAGTTGATAGCCTGAGGCAAAGCCAAGGGCTATTTGTGCCATGCAGTCATTAGCTTTCTGAAATAGCTACCCGTGACCTCTTTACCAAAGTAATGCGCACGCATGTTGGTAATAGCGGAGAGGCAGACAGCTTGCTAATATATTCTTAACTGGCCAACATGGTGCTTAAGGCAAAGGAGAAATGTATACCTTTCTCTTTTCATTATCTTCACAGATACAGCAAATAATCCTAGAGTTGTCTTGCAGTTTTGGAAGCAGCTGTAGAAATCACAGTGCTTTCAAACTGAGGATTGAAATCCATTCGAAGGTAATGAAAACACTTAACTGGGTCAACCCATTTTTTAAAATTAAATAAAGTATATCAATAAAATAGAATGTCATGGAAAATACCAGAAAGTTTTGTATTTTGTAAAAGTAAATACTGCTTTTTTGCTATTTTTTATTTCAGTTATCTGAACCTTTTGTTTCCATTATCTATGAACTGGTTCCAAATATGTATGTAGCAGATTGGTCCCCGTGTAAAATCATTGTTTTTATTACGGGTTGCAGTCAAACAACATTAAAAGCTCCTGATAGGAAGTACCCCTTGATTTTACAGATAATGAAACTTTAGTCCAAAGAGTTTACAAGCTTTGCATAAGCATATCATGAATTTTTGTTAATATTAGGTCTTGAAGTAGCAATCAGGTTTCCTGGTTCACTCCAAATTTTTCTTTTCTGCTAAATTTCTCTGCATTGCCAAGTGATCAGAACCTTGAGAATATATATATTTTTAAGAAGTATCAGCCATGCCCAGTGGCTGATATCATACATATAATCCTTGCACTTTGGAAGTCTGAGGCTGGAGGATTGCTTGAGCCCAGGAGTTTGAGATCAGCTTGGACAACATAGTGAGATCCCATCTCCACAAAAATTTAAAAATTAGCCAGGCATGGTGGCATGTGGCTGTAGTCTCAGCTACTTGGGAGGCTGAGCTAAGAGGATCACTTGAGCCCAGGAGTTCCAGGCTCCAGTGAGCCACTGCACTCCAGCCTGGGTGACAGAGAGATCTTGTTGCAAAAAAGGAGAAATACCTTAGCGATATTTAAATAAACACTAAAAATTTTTGTGTCAAAGTACTTACATTTGTAAAATGAGAGTGTGTTCATGCCTAAAGTCTTTGTCCCTTTCCCTAAAAAATTCTAGTAGGCAGCCTCTGAAATGGCCTTCGATAATCCCCACATCCTGGTATTCCAGGCCCTGTATAATCTCTTCCCCTTGAAGATGGACTGGATCAAGTAATTCAACTTACTGTTGAATAGAATAGGATAATATTGATGAGATGTTATCATCCTTCTGAGTTTAAATTAGATTACAAAAGGATTGTATCTTCCATCTTGCCTGGTCTTTCTCTTGCTCACTCTGAAGCAGCTATCATCTTCTGCACTGCCCTCTAGAGAGGGCCACATGGCAAGAAACTGAGGGAACCTCTAGCAGCAACCAGTGAGAAACTGACGCCCTCAGTCCAACCACTGTGAGAAACTGAAATCTGCAACCACATAAGTGAGCGGGGCAGCATCCTGCCCCAGTGAAGCCTGAGTGCAGACTGAAGCCCTGACCCACACCTAGATGAGTGCTGAGAGAGACCCTCAGCTAGAGTTGTGCGTGAGTTCTTTACCCACAGACACTGTAGAGAACAAATGTTTGTAGTTTTCAGCTGGCAAGTTTCTCAGTAACTTGTCATGCAGCAATAGATAATTAATATACCAATTATTTCCCATTGACATATGAAATATACTAGGAAAAGACTGTGATGATTCCACCCATGAATAAAGGGCATGGTTAAAGTAGGTTTTCATACAAATGACCTCATGTGGCTGGCAACATAAGTGGAGAAAAGTGAGATCAAGGTATAGGAGACTGAAATGTGAATATAGGGTTAAAAATAATAAATTACAAAACACAATGAGATGTGGTTTGGCTGTGTCCCCACCTAAATCTCATCTTGAAATGTAATCTGAATTGTAATCTTCATGTGTCCAGGGAGGGACCTGAGGGGAGGTAACTGGATCATGGGGGAGGTTTCTCCATGCTGTTCTAATGTTTAGTGAGTTCTCATGAGTTCTGGTTGTTTGATAAGCATCTGGCACTTCCCCCTTCTCACTCGCTTGCCTGCCACCCTATAAGATTTGCCTTGCTTCCCCTTCGCCTTCTGCTAAGATTCTAAGTTTCCTGAGGCATGCTCAGCCATACGGAACTGTGAGTCAATTAAACCTCTTTTCTTTATAAATTACCCAGTCTTGGGCAATTCTTTATGGGAGTGTGAAAATGGACTAATATACAATGTTTACAATTTATTTTTAAATAACAAATGTTGACAAGGATACAGAGAAATTGAAAAACTTCATACATTACTAGTGGAAATGTAAAATGATGCAATAATTGTGGAAAAGAGTTTGGGAGGTTCCTCAAAAAGTTACATATGGAATTTTCATATGATTCCAGCCGTTCTATTTCTAGGTGTATACCCAAGACAAGCAAAAACATGAATGTTCATATCAGCATTACTCATAAGAGTAGAAACAATCCAAGGTCCAACAACAGATGAATGGATAAACAAAATGTGGTATATCCATACAACAGAATACTATTCAGCCAAATAAAGGAATGAAGGATTGATACATGCTATAATATGGATGAACCTTGAAAACACTATGCTAAGTAAAAGAAGCCCCCCCAAAAAAAGATATATGATTCAATGTAAACCAAATATCCAAAACAGGTAAACTCACACAGACAGAAAGTAGATTAGTGACTGCCAGGGCTGGAGGGAAGGAGGAATGTGGCGTGACTGCTCAACAGGTATAAGGGCTTCTTTTTGGAGCGATGAAAATATTCTGGAATCCCTGGCAATGTTTAAACAACACTATGAATATATCAAAACCCATTGAATTGTATACTTTAAGATGGTTAAAATTGTGAATTTTATCTTAAAGGAATTTTATCTCAATTTTTTAAAAAGGCAATTCAGATGGAATGAAAACAGAGATAGCAGAATGAAACAAAACTGAAGAAAAAACTTTTATTGTTACTCTTCTCCTAAGAAATGCTGCCCCCCACCCCTTGGCTTGGTACAGTCACAAATCTAATAAAGTCCAGCAGTGCCACACAAGCTGATTGTGTGGGGATTAACCCATCTAATGCATCACACTACTGCAAAACAGCCCAATTGTAACTGCTTCTAAGCAGTAATATATCCTCATTAAAGAGCAAAACCACTTCTTCCCTAAATCATCTGAACATTTTTTTTCAATGTTAGGGTATATTAAAGCCAAAGATTTTTGTTTTAATTTCTTTCTACATAAAACTTTACAGGGGTCAAACATTTTATTATTTTTGAATAATTCCCTAATGGGATTTTGTACATAACCTACTAGATAGAAATTTTTAAGTGCTTGAAGAAAAACTAAAAGCCTGCCATTAGGTCATAAAAGTAGAAAAGAACATTCCTTTGAATGAGATCATTTAATCAGGAACCTCTACAGAAGAAAATCTGACATGTAAAGGATGGATCATTTTGGTATTTTTCAGGAAGGAGTTCTCTGAAGCTAAAAAGGAATTTATTAGGTTTTCACACATCTAGTATTTCAATATATAGATTACAAACATTTCCATCTCTAGTTCTGGATTCCTTCTCTCAGATTTCATATCTAAACTCTCTCTGAATCTGAGACTGATTTCCTTGTCATTAAAATGTGAGAGTTCCCTTATCCCCCTTGCAGGATGTGCCGCAGGGGTGTGGCTTGCTCCTTCGGTCGCCCCCCTGCTCAAACTCCTAGAGGGAGCACGCAGATGGGCAGGTGCAGAGGCCTTGGGGAGCACTTTTGGGCTCTGGTCCCATGGCAGCATCTAGGGTAGTTGTCTATGACTCCTGAAGCCCAAGTGGTCTTGCCTTACAGTGTGTTCTTTCAGCTTTTCCATCTGCAGATGGCTTGTGTTAACTAGTTCAATAGACCTTCTGCCTTATAGCAAGGGCACAGGGCCAGTGTGACAGTTTTCTGTATCCTGAGCTATTGCCCAGGGTACCAGAAAAATCAGATCACATGTGGGCTCAAAGGATGAGCGCAAGGTTTTATTGAGTGATAGAGGTGGCTCTCAGCAAGTCGGATGGATGAGGAGCTGGAAGCAGGGGATGGAGCAGGAAGGTGATCTTTGCATCGAGTCAGGATGCCCAGCGGCCAGACTCTTTTTGGACCACCCCTGGCCAAATTCATCTCAGCATCCAGACGTCCCTCCTCTTCTTTCTCTGCCACCTCATTCTGCGGTCGCTGGTCTGCTGGTGTCTGCTGGTGTCTGCTGGTGTCTGTCCATGTGGTCCTCTGTTCCTCTCAATGTTCAGTCCCTTGTGTCTGTGCCTGCTAAGGTCTCAGGTTTACATGGGCACAGGATGGGGGGCACGGTGGGCCAGAGTAGTCTTGGAAAAGGCAACATTTGGGCATGAAAACAGGACTACTTTTTCTCACTTAGGTTCATGGGCACAGGTCTGAGGCTGGAGCCCTTGCCAGGGACCCTGCCTTTCTCTACCCAGCAGTTCCCTGCCCTCCTCCCATATCATCATAATCATAATAGCAAGTTTTCTTTAGTCCAATTTTTCTATCAAAGCCTTCACCATTTCCTTCCTAAGTTTTTTTGAATAGTTCCTAATTGGATCCCTACCTCAAGTCTATCTGCCAGGATCAGCTTGCTCTAATCCTTACTCTGAAATCAAGTGGTTTTCTAAAAATGTAAATATAATAGGTCATTTCAGATATTCTCATTTACTATAGGAAGTTATCTCTTGCCAGGCCATTAACACAATTTGGTGGCTCTCAAATATGACTTTTTGTTCAATGAAATATAGAAAAGACTAGACAATTAGAAAAGGAAAGAGAAGGAAAAGAGAAAAAAGGAAAGGCAAGACTTAATGAGAAAGTCTCCTGTCAGGAAGCACATTTTAACTACGGTTAAACAATTGTTTAATTGAAATTTGTTTAGAATTTCTTACTGTCAATCAGGGTCAGAAAAGCTTGAAAGCTACTTCTAGACAACGTTAAAACCAAATTTTAGCCTGATTTATAACACCCACTTCAACTGGCTTTTTCCTGCCCTTCCAGTCATCAGCCTTTTCTTTTGCTCGTTCAACCAGGCTTTTTCATCCCCATGCCTTCGATATTCAAAGACAGTCTTCCCCTATCTTATCTGACACACGTATCTGATTACTCTTCAAGAGGTAGTTCAGATGTTTTCTCCATAGAGAGTTGCGCAACTTCCAGGCAGGATGCAACACTTCCCGTTCCAAGCTGCCATCAACTTTACAAGATCCGTCATCACATTGTCATCATTTTCTGATAAGTTTGCATTTCTAAACCTTCTGAAAGTCAGAATTCTGAGGAAGGACTTATCTAATTTGTAATAAGTGTTCAATAAATTAATACAAGATAGGAATTGGTAGAGGTTAAATATCTTCATATATTTATATACCATATACTGCCTCTTGATTAAATTATTCCATCAGAGCCTTCTCTACTTATGCCGTAAGAATTAGCAATTGCTTATGAGCATTATTATTCATCACTAATTACATAGATTGACACGCTTCTCATCCTGTGGCTTACTTCCTAGTCTAGCATTATTGGAGTAAACATCAAGCAGTACTTCTGTAGCCAAGAGCCCACATTCAAAGCCCAACTCCATATCTTCCTAGTTGTGATTTCAGGCAAATTACACAGCAGCTTTTTGCTTCAGGTGCCTCTTCTGATAAGAATAGTAAGGTTTAAATTGTTTAATACCTATAAAGAACATAGAACAGTCCCAGCATGTAATAAATGGCCAATAAATATTAGCTATAGTTATTACCCAAGTAACAGGCAGAAAATCAGTGCTAATAAGTTAGAGCTTTGCCCTAATGACTGTCAATATTTTTTAAAAACACAATTTAATTTATCTGAGCACACTATTTGTTCTCTCTGTCCTCGGTTCCTTAATATGTCTAACACACATTCCCACCAGTAGTTACAGGGCTTCTTGTACTATTTCAAATTCACCTACTCTGGATATTAACAACCTACTTCTTTGAGTTGCCACCTACAACGTATATGATAGAGTCTCAATTTTAAGTCAAATCAGGTCAAATACACTCTCAAATACTGAGGAGGAAAAGATCTAGCTATTTCTTTGATAGATTGATGAGGTAATAAATAGACTCAGTTTTTTTGTTGTTTTTGTTGGTTTATTTGGTTAAGATTTTATACCTTATGTTTGAGAACTGGTAAGTATGCAGATTGCTAGACAGTCATACAATAGATTTATTAATTTTCAGGCATTAATCACATTTTATTCTTTAACCTGGCCAATGGTTTATACAAGTGCCACTTTGAGTTCATTTGTACTATGCCCTTTTGACTTGTGAATGCTGTACTTCAATAAAAGTACAATACTTAAAAAAAAAAAAAACTATTTATCCAAGGGATTAATGCACTATTAATGTTTGTCCTATATGTTAAAGCTGCTCTGTCTGTTGCCATAGTATATTCAGTTAGAGGGAGCTTATCTCAATTTTCTCACCAAGAATACTTTCCCTTGATAAGCCAACCATAATACTCTCCACTCAAATTCCCAAACTAGAAACCAAATTAAAAATTGATTCCCTATTTCCTTTATCATAAATATCCAATCAGTTATTAAGTCTAGTTAACTCTATTTCTAAATATCTCTCAATGACACTAAAATGCCTTTTTATTCCTAACACCTGTGCTCTAACCCTGGCTCTCAGCAATTTTTTAAAATTTGGATTACTATTCACGCCTTTGGAATTAAATTTCAGGCTTGTGGTGGTCTCCAACCCATCCTCCATAAAGCTGCCAGAGGGTCCTTCTCAAGAATCACACCTAATCACAAAGTTTATATACTTAGTTTTTCCATTACCTACAGAACCAAGTGTATACTCCTTAGAAGGATACATTCAGTTCTTCCAAGAAGACTGTATTCTACTTTCCCAAGGTCATCTCCACCCACTCATTATCCACCATAGGTTCTGTTACATGTACATTTCTACCCATTTCCCAAAACGTCAATGTAAGTTCACACCTATGTTCATTCTGTTTCTCCACTTAGCATAATCCTGCTCATCCTTCAAGGTTTAGTTCAACTATTTCCTCTGAGGCTTTCTCTTACCTGCCCTGCATTTCCCAAGAGCATAATTAACCTTACATATATCCTCACTACCCTAGGATTCCCTTTATACTTTTAGTATAGCATTACTATACAATGTTGTAGTTAGTTGTTTACATATTCATTTATGCAAAAAAGGTTTTGTGCATCAGTTATGTGCCAGGTTCTCTAATTCCTTCAAATTTAATTATAAGCAAGATAGGTACAGAGTTTGTCCTATTTTACCTTCTAGACTCAGCTGCTTATGGTTGGTTAGAGAGTATGTCTTGTTTATCTTTGCATCCTCAGGTTAGATTAAAGCCTAGCATCTAATTAGCATAATTTCAATCAAATATATGCTCTCTCAGCAATAGAGACTCATACCATCAGTATCTAGAATAGAATCTGGCACATAGTAGTTTTTGAATAACCTAAGCATTAATAGATGTTTGTTTAACAATTCAACCAATTAAATAAATTTTATTTTCCATCTCAGTGTCAGTACCATTATCCATATCCTGGATTATTTTCAAAATAATATCAAACAGTGCTTTGCTAAATGAACTCATTTTCAATAGTTCTCTGCTACTGAATTGTATCAGTGTCCAAATTAAAATAAAGACCAGAAATATTTCTAATTGACAGGCATCTTCCAGGATTAAAATTGCATTGCGGAGTTACTTAACTTTAGGATAGCAAGTATGCCTGCTGACCAGATTTTTCAATGGGAGCCCCTGCTTTTTCCTTCCCGTGAGCATTACTGATGTCCTGTGTCTAGTAACTCAGACTTCCTGGTTTTCAAAACAATCCATATTAAATGAAAAGAGTCTATCAGCAACCCCTCCTAGTCACCTGTGGCCTACTATGATTTGGGTGAAATCTGGTTTCTTGTTTGAACACTGGGTCATTGTTTCCACCTTCCCAGGCTTTCCTACCACCTTGCTAATTCCATTATCAATTATGACTGAAGCCTTGATTTGAAACATTGACCCTCAGGCTTAAAACAAGTTCCTGTCTTAGAAACAGAATTTTGCAGCTTAAGGACCCAACTCTGTAGCTGAATCCATTTATCTCAGAAGCCTATCCTGCTTGGTTCTAATTTCCATCCTATTTCTATCAGTTTATATTTCCACAATTTGATGATTTTTTTATTAAAATAAGACAATTAATATAGATTAGCCTAGTATCACTTAACTATTGCCACTACCACCCACTTTCTTCCAAATAAACGTGATAATGTTCAAAAATTAAATGCCCATGTACTTTATGGGATATGTCTCAAGCCACAGAGTAAGTGAATGTTAATTGCTCCAAAACAATTATTAGTCGTTCTATTTCCACTGTGGGCAAGCTTGTGGGTGATGCATCCTTAGCCAATGAGACAAAGGGTCAATCTATTGGAGGGCTTCAAGGAAAATGTACCTTCAAGGGCAAAAAACAGGGACCTGTGCCTCTCTAATTTTGGAAGTTGTAAATGATATAATGCTTAAAGCTACAGTAGTCATCTTGCCAGCATGAACAAAATCCAAGAGAATTTCTAAGACACTGAGCTGGAGCTCAAACAAACCTGTAACCCCTATACCTTCAGCATGCTTCATTGTTGCTTCAAGTCCATTTTAGTTGGTTATTGCTTCAAGTCCATTTTAGTTGGTTATTATGTATTTACAGCCCAAAACATCCTAACCCATGAATTCCAGGTCCAATACAGGCCTAAGAGTAAACTAGATTGGATCCAAGTTTCCTTCAAAAGTTGCAAACACACATAGGGCAAATATGTTAACTCTTAAAGTAGAGGGAGAATGTGTGTTTATGGGGAGCTCAGAGAGGTATATGAACAAACAGGAATATGCAAGCTACCATGAGGACTTCTACTCAGGACAAGCTGATATAGACCTATTTCGCCCTGTCTCCCCAACTCAGCACAACGATAAACCCTAGAAATAATTCACAAGGCGATCAAAGAAAATGTCTAAAAGATGGTAAGAAGACACACTAATTTGGGACGCCAAGACTGGAAGAACAACTCAGCAGCCAGGCGTGTTATTTCCCCTCTCCTAACAGAAGGCAGCCAACCAGACTGGGCATTTCCAATCCTCGACATAGAGACAGGAGGCAGCCCAGATAGGCCCATTCTTCTCCTCGACTCCTCAGGAGCCCCAGGGAAAACACCTGGCAAATCCAAGCCACTCATAACAAGTTTCCATCAGGAACCCTTCTAACAATTAGCAGCCAGGCAACAACTTAGATGAATCTCCAGTGAATTGCAATGAGTGGACAGAAAAAAAAAAAAAAAGTCAATCCCCAGAAGTTACATATGTCATGATTCAATTTCATTTATAACATTTTTGAAACAATAGAATTTTAGAAATGGTCAAACAGATTGTGGTTGCAAGGACTTGGATGAAGGAACATAGAGGGAGGTAGGAGTAGGTATATAACGAGATCCTGGCAGTAATACAACTGTTCAACATTTTCATGATGGATACATGTACCTACACATGTGATAAAGTTGTATACAACTATACACCACTCCCCAACACATGCACATACAAATGAGTACAAGCTAAACTGAAATAATCTGAGTAAGATTCATGGATTGGATCAAGTTCAATATCCTAGTTGTAATGTTGTTCTATAGTTTTGTAAAATGGCACCACTGGGGAGAACCAGATAAAGGATACAGGAGGACTCTCTCTATTTATTATTCATACAACCTCATGTAAATCTACAATCATCTTAATGAAAGTTTCAATTAAAAAAAAAAGAAAACACAAGGAAGGACCTGCAGCCCTGTTTTTCAGTCTATGACTCTTACTTTAGGAATCTCTGGGATGACTGGACTCATTTTAGAAATACCCAAGAAATACAGGAGTTCTCTAGGTATACCTGTCGACCCATTTCTTCCCAGAAATGTCTAAAAAGGTCCAGGTAACTCTGAAGAATCTGTTTTGTCAAACTTTTTTTCCCTTTGACCCATCTGTATTTGGTCTTCTGCTTTCAGGACAGTTCGAGGGTGGCAAGGCTATATTTGACTGCGTATCATTTTCTACCATATCCTAAGTATTTCAGTAAACATAATTAACTTGTTGGGGGAAAAAAGCTGGAGGGATAAAGAGATAATAAAAGAAGTTTACAGTGAACATTACAGTTGCGAATAAAACTGTGAAGCGCTGTGCTAATTAGGTGAAAGAGTTGCCAAGAAGTCCTGACAAAGATGATACCATGGATTCTGAGCCAGCCATATGCAGCTTGTTCAATGTCAACTAATGTAAACCATGCGTCATCTTTCATTTGCAGGCACGTAAGTCACACCCCATGTAAATCAACATCAATACTGTAAATCATCAGAGAATGATGAGTTGCAGAGTCAGACACAGGTATCTTGCTTTTCTAAACTGCTTTCATTTGGAAACTTCTTTCTGTTTTTGCATGCTTTCCTTGTGCCTCGCCAACTGGAACTGAGTCGAGTGGGACACACCCTGAAGGGCTTGGTGTGAGCTACTTCTAGTATGAATTCATTTCTCCCTCATTCCCAGAAGATTTCAGGGGGAGACAACCTTCCCACTTCAAGAGAGGAATTAAAGAAATAAGATTTGGTTCTTCCCAAAGTTCACATATTGAATTGCAGATGAAGAAAGCTATTCCAGGCTCTGACACGCCAGATCAGTGACAATAACTTTCTACGTAATAGTTTTCTTTAGGCAAAATTATAGAGTCAGGTCTAATTTGTAATTCTTTAGCTGACACATTTGATTTTGCTTTTTGCTTATTATTTAATCCAATTATTTTCCTAAAGAATCTGTTGGCTTATGCAAGTCAAAGTGAAATATAAATAAATAA
The DNA here is from genome assembly GCF_049350105.2 of Macaca mulatta. Taxonomy (NCBI): domain Eukaryota; kingdom Metazoa; phylum Chordata; class Mammalia; order Primates; family Cercopithecidae; genus Macaca; species Macaca mulatta. The sequence goes on from NC_133422.1 coordinate 69,665,309, forward strand.
GGCAACTGCCTGGATAAACCTAGAACAATGAACTTTCATCACTGTTGTCTATATAATCAGCTTAATATTTTACATTGTTACCACACAGTGCATGGGACCGGTGATGTTTAGAAATACAGAGTCACATTGCAAGCAATCACTGTGTTCTGGCTTGCAGTGTGAACTACAACTACAATCTCATGTTTTTGACTGGCAGGAAAATACAAAAGAAGTTACCATTTAATTCTGCTTAAGGTAATAATTCAATAAGTCACAACGCCTCCTGAGGCCACTAAACCAAAGTCCTGGTGGTTATTCAATTTATGACTTTTTGTCAATCTTTCTCTCAATTTATTTCCAAACCACTATTGACATAAGATCTAAAACTTGGATTAAAAAAAAACCCAAACGCCATGTGGATACCTGTTTTAAGGCTGTCAATGAAAGCCACTTTTATGAATATACTATACCCATGGCAAAAATTTATTTAGAAAGGTTAATAAGGGGCCGGGCGCAGTGGCTCACAACTGTAATCCCAGCACTTTGGTTGGCCGAGGTGGGTGGATCACCTGAGGTCAGAAGTTTGAGACCACCCTGGCCAACATGGCAAAACCCCATCTCTACTACAAATACAAAGAATTAGCCTGGTGTGGTGGAGGGTACCTGTAATCCCAGGTACTTGGGAGGCTGAAGCAGGAGAATAGCTTGAACCTGGGAGGTGGAGGTTGCAGTGAGCCGAGGTCATGCCATTGCAGCACTCCAGCATAAGCAACAGAATAAGACTGTCTCAAAAAAAAAAAAAAAAAAAAAAAAAGAAAGGTTAATAAGGAACCAAAAAGCATCCTAAAATAATGTAATCTATTTATGAATTCAGCTAAAAGATCCATAAAACTAAAGTACTCTACCTAGTAATTTTCTGTCATTGTATTGTTTATTATAAGTTTCTGGTTCACTAGTACTGTAATGTGCCACAATTACTTAAGCTATATCTTTAATTAAGCATTAATAAAATATGAGTTGGATAATTATTCTAGCAATTTTATTATATAACTAGTGAATAAGTTAACATAAAATTGCATTATGAGATTTCATATAAAATTTAGTGTGCACATTGAGTAGCTTAATTTCATGACAAATCATCCTCAAAACAAAAATAAGAGGGATTTTTCTGAGTCAGTGTTCCCTTATTTCTAGAAATGATTCTCAAGAAGAAAAACTTCAAATAATCAACTTTGAAATGTTAGAAGTGAAAGTAACTGTGTACATCTGTGGCTTTCATTTTCACACTGTGCCGGGGCTCTGCTTCCCAGCCTCCTCAACTAGAAGAACTGTCACACGTAGGTTACAGTACACCTTTGTTATAGAGACAAGATCACATTCAAAGCCAAAGAGCATTTAAGCTATTTGACCAGTCGTCCCACCTTCCAGAAGTGAGGCTGGCTCCCTAGCTTTCAATTAGTACTGGTCTCTCTCTCCTACTCACTTCAGCCACTATGTAGTAGAAAACATTAATTCTTTAATAATGGGATAAAATAAAATATTCATTAAGGCTTTTTCCTGAAGGAATTTAAATCAGTGTTAGAATATTCCTTTGAAAAGCAATGACCACAACATACAACAAAATGAGTAAGAGGAAAAAGAGGAAAAAATATAGTGAAATATAATATGAACAAGCATAGAGTAAACTGGTGACATAGAAGTAGAAGAAATCCCTGGTTAGCTGTTGATTAAAGATACTATCATAAATTAGATTCACATGTTTGGTTCTACCTCTGGAATATCAAATTTTGGTATATTCATGTATCCATTTCTTTTGCAGTATAAAAACAAAGTTTTAATTAATTTAGCATTTTAATTATTTCTGAAAGTCATTTTCCTTCAGGCAATTTTATGGCCATTGTTATATTTAATTTTTCTGAGTAAGATTTATATAATTTTCTCATGTTTGGTGTTTTGTTTTGTTTTGAGACGGAGTCTCTGTCGCCCAGGCTGGAGTGCAGCGGCACGATCTGCTGCAACCTCTGCCTCCCGGGTTCAAGCAATTCTCCTGCCTCAGCCTCTCAGTAGCTGGGATTACAGGTGTGTGCCACCCCCACCTGGTTAATTTTTGCATTTTTAGTAGAGACAGGGTTTCACCATGTTGGCCAGGCTGGTCTTGAACTCCTGACCTCAGGCGATCCACCCATCTTGGCCTCCCAAAGTGCTGGGATTACAGGTGTGAGACACCATGCCCAGCCTCTCATGTTTGTTTTTCTAATCTTGAGGTTATTTTTAGCTGAGATCTCATTTAACTTATAAATAAAATTGAGAATTGCCTTTTTTACAACTAAGATACTATTCAATCTTCTCTAAGAATAAGGTATATTTTTCAATTATTTAATAAATGAATGGATAGCTAAGGTTCTCTTACATATTTCTCATTCAACTTATTCTTTGTTATTTTGTTACAATTTTGTGTACATATGTTTTTGTGTGGATATGTGTCTATTTGTAACTAGCACTATTATTTTCCGGTTTCTAATAGATTTTCAGTTGATGCTCTTCAATTATTAAAACACATTACTTACATATGATGCTTTTAACTTTACTTTCTAACCTGTTTACTTATTTTTCTCGTGTTCAGTTATATCAGCTCACAATTCCAGAGAGATGAAGTCATAGAAGTGATGAAAGCATACTTTACTTGTCACTAGGACATCCCCTAAGTGTTTGCCATTAAGTATAATGGCTTCTGTTTGATCTACACGCATGTGCGCACACAACACACACACACACACACACACACACACACGTGGATATATGTGTTTATATGTTATATATTTAAGATATTTATATATATATGCTATAAATAACTATCACTAAATCTATCACACATGCACACCAGGAAGAAATATAAAAATATTCATACAAGTTTTAGACAATATAAGTTGTTTTATCAAGTGCTTTTTGGAGACACTATTGAAGTGATATGATTTTTATCTTATTAATATGGTGAATTGTATTAGCATATCTTCTAATAGTAAAGCATTACTATATTCCTGAGATGAACCCCATTATTGGTGCTGCTTTATTCTTTTAATCCCATACTTAAGCACATTCAGTAGTTTTGAAGGTTTTGTGATAGTGGTGACACCTACAGTTGCTGCTGTAACCAAAATGTTTATGCATATGTCTGTGAGTGAAAGTGTGTGTTATTTTCAGGTTTAGATTTCAAAGTGATACTGATCCTATTAAAATATGAAAAAATGAAGATTTTTCTTTCTTCTGTATGTCATTAAAAAGATAGACAAAAAAAAAACAAACCCTGAAAGTTGAGAAATACCTGTGAAATCATTTGAGGCCTGATTTTAATCAATTTCCCCTATGATTATCCATCTATTTGGATTTGTCCTCCCTTTCTGCCTCATTTAGATAAAATATATTTTCAGATAATTCTCTGATCTGTAGATTCTTTCAAATGTGTTTGTATGCAGTTTTGCAAAGTATACTTTTCCGAGTCTTAAGTTTCTTTTACATCTCTAGCTATTTCCTGGTATTCCATTTTAACATTCACTCACATTTTTCCTTGATTAGGCCACTTAGGGATGTATATACTTTATTGTATACAGGTATGTTTGTTTTCAAAGAACCAGCTGTTAGACTGGAAAACAAAAGGTAGCACCTCCCCCCAAAAAAAGAACCCACCAGAAAAATGAGTGGATACAAACTAGGACCAGATTTCTCTGAATCAAAAATAAACACTCTTAAATAAGCTGCCTCTCTAAAACCACAAATATAATAATAGCAGGCATTTATAAGGTGCTTTCCATGTATAAGGCACTATTCTAATTGCTTTAAATAAGTTAACTCATTGGTCCTCACTATATCTCTATCAAGTGGAACGATTACTATCCCCATTCTGAGATAAAGAACTAAGGCACTGAAAAATTACCAGTTCACAGAGCTGGTAAAAGGCAGTAGTTCAAAGTGGGGATGTAAAAGCCCAAGAAAGCTGTGAGAGAAGGAAATACAACAGCTTGCAGAGAGAAAAATAAAACCTTGGCAGTTATGATCACAGAAAAATTGGGACGTTGATAACAGACCAAGAAGGAAAATAGACATGGTGAAAACATGGTGAAAATCATAAAGTACAGGGGAAAAAAGAGCAACTAAACAAAGAAAAATAGTTAAAAATTAATGTAGAAAAAATAGCAGACATAAAAAGCATATAAGGACATCTAAATATGCATAATGAGTATCCCAAAGAGAAGAATTGAAATGATAGACCATAAAAATATTTACAGATATAACTCAAGAAACCTTACCAGAATAAAAGCTTTAATCTATAGACAAGAAAAGACATATTTTCACAAGGGCATTAGCGCAAAAAGCTGTACACCAAGAGATACCCTACCTAGTAAAGCTATTGGAATGAGAAGAAAGTAGCCAATCAGACAAAAAGATCAAGCTACCATTTTTAGAGAAAGTTAAAAAGTAAGCAGGCCCACCTCAGATTTCACAGCAACATTCAATGCCAGAAAACAGTGGAAAAGTACTTGAGTTTTCAACGAAACAAAAGACCCCAAAATATTGTAACTTCCTATCATTTGAGAATAAATATAGTTGAAAATAGAGTTTCCAGGAGCTCCACTTGATAAAAACTAATAAACACAAATTTTACTTAAGTAAGGAAGAGAAACCTATTGGAAAAGAACTAGTTATGGGTGTTGTTTTTTTAGGCATCAGACTAAGACCAAAATAAGTGTTAGGGTTGTGGTTATGGGACAGGTTATAAATGTAATAAATCCAGTAAAAGTTGGAAAAAGAAGGATAGGAAGTGGGAGTTCATAATGTATGCAGACTTCTTCATCTTTTATAACCAAGTTCTAATATATATCATTGAGTTTATAAACCAAATAATGAAGGCTGAAGTATACTTAGAGGTATAAAATGATAAAGAAATATAAATATAATCAACAAAAATCAAGTGGTTGGAAGTGGTGGGGAAGAAGGGACAGTCAATATCACAATTGTTTTCATTTCAAAAACAAAGTCATTCAATAACTTCTAAAGAAATGGCTAATTAAACATATCAATCACATAAACTTTAATATCATACCCTTGTAAAACCTCTGTGCAGGGCATTTAGGTAATAGTTATCAAAACTAAAACCAGGACACTATAGAATTTGTTCCACAGATATACCTATATGTGTTAGGAAAATATTCATAAGGACATGTATTATAGCGCTGCTAGCAATAAAAATATCTGAAATTATCTAAGTGTCCATCTATGTAAGATTCATTAAATAATCACATTGTGGCCCCTTAGATGATGGAATGCTCTATGGTTGTTAAAAAAACAGAGTCAACTCTGAAACGATCTCCAAGATGTATAAGTGAAAAACCTAAGTATAGAACAGTGTGTATAGTATGCTGTCATGTGAAAAAATATTTTTAAGAAGTAAAACACTTATGTGTATGCTTTCATTGGCACATAACTCTGAAAGAATATATACATAAAAATAACTCGCAATTTAGTTGACTCTATGGAAGGAAACTGGATGGGGAGACACAGATGGGAACCGGGCTATATTTCACTTTTTGAATTTTGTACCAAATTTTATATATATATATTTATATATATATATATATATACACACACACACACACACATACACACATATATATGTATATATATATCAACTATTCAAAATAAGAGCTTTATTTTATAGCTAACTTGCTAAAGAAATTGGCACATTTTTAAAAAGGAATGGGAGATGGGGAAGCGGACAGAATTTAGTATATAATAGTATACAATTTTTTTTTGAGAAAAGTGGCTCTAGAGAGCTATAAGGAATGGGGAGATTTCTAAAATCAGAATTGGTGTAAGGAAAGGATTTAGTTCTGGGGTTTTTTTTCATATTTTCTGAATGATAGAGATATGAGCATTCTAAAGGACTACCGGAGTCAAGGTGGGGTGCTGGAGGAAAGAGTGAGAAAACAGATGTGCTCCTGAAATGTGACTGTGCCAGGTGGAAACTGCATTCAGCTGCTTGCAGCAAAGACACAAAACAACAGGGCTTCAACAAGGTGCAAGCTTATTTTTTACTCACAGTACAAAGATGGGCAGTCCAGGTGGCTCCACATTGTCATCAACACTCCAGGCCTCCTATCTTTCTCATATCACTCTGAACATGTTCTCAAAGTCACACAGGATTAGAGAACTGTCCCTGAGGGGTCGCAATGAATGGGGAAAAGAGAAATATTGCTGTACAGCTGCGTAAGTGTTTTCCTAAAACCCTCTCCAAGTGACTCTCTGATACATCTCACAACCACACCTCGTCCCATCTGCAATGAGGACTGAGAAATGTAAATCGGCAGTTGGGCATATTGATACCACAGAGCAGGGAGCTTTTTCCAGAGTAAAAGACTACCCTCCTCTACTATAACTTCAGGGATTGGAACACACCCAAACCTACTTTTAAAATACTTGTATGAAAGATACAGATACCAGGATGAAATCCCATTGGTCAGACCTGGGCAAAACAGAGCTATGAAAGCCCAGAAGAAAAGAGGCTCACGCTTACATATCTGAGATAAGAACTGTGTCCAAGGACTTCCTAAAAACTCACATCCATCACACATCTCCTCTTTTGAAAAGGTTTATCACTACACATGCTTCAGGACTGCAGTTATTCAGATAAGATGTTCTCGGAAGAACACTTGCCCAGGAATAATGACATCTCCACCAGTGAACTGACAGTTCTGGCTTTGAACCTCTAGAGCCAGTGAACTCTGTTTCTAAGCAGCTTATGCAAATTTCTTTTTGAGAATAAAAGCTTCCCTTTAGCCTTCCCCTCATGGAATGCCTTGCCATTTCATGCAGTCTGGATTATAATCCTTATTTCTATTCCTGAGTAAACACAACATATTTACAGATAATTTTCTCTAGTGTGTTTTTTTTTTTTTTCAGGTTGACATGGGCCTGTCCAGTTTGCCATAGGAATCTGAAGTTCTCACCTTAAGAGTTTTCACTGGGGGTTAAAGCCTTGGTCTAGGAGACTATAAGTAAAATGAATGACAGTGACACTTCTATAATCCTGTGTGACTTTGAGAATATGTTAAGAGTGGTATAACAGAAAGATAAAAGAGGCCTGGCAAGTTGATGACAATGGGGAGCTATCCGCACTGACCATCTCCAAGTCATTATTGAAGAGAGTTCATGTTTATATAAATACTGCCTATCTACAAACTCCATCAAGCCTAAGAAGATGTGAATTGTGGTTTCCTGCAAGTAGAACTAGGCTGGAGTGCAGTAGCCCTGGCTGTGAGTTACTTCTGTGAACTCTGACTTTGGGCATGCTACTCCCATTTTCTGGGCCTTATCTCCCTTTTCTCCCAAATGCAGCACTTTGTCTAAATTAACTCTAAGTATCCTTGTGTCTCTAAATCTCATGTAAACACTTTATTGGACTAGCTAATCTCCTCTTGGTATTAAAGGAAACTGGTAATTCAGTGGATGCCACAGGAAACAGAAGCCTCAAAGATTGGGAGAATGAGATGGGTGCCCATTCACAGGGACTTCCCAGGGGGCAGTAGGCATAGAAAGAAGCATCAAGATGAAGGCTTGGTCAATCTGAAAGTAGCCTGGGCCTCATGGAGCTCAGTGACTACAGAAAACCTAGAGTAGCACTCAGTATGATGTGAGGTACAACAGAAAAATAAACACACACAGGAGCCAACCACTGACTAATAAAGAGCTAGCTTCGAAATGACATGGTAATTCACATATACATGCCATCCCATATAGATATATATGCACCACATATATCAGATAATAGTACTAGAATGATATACTGCATATGTCTATCAAACAGCCACTAAATGTTTGCTTAAAAGTAAAACGCTTTTAGGTGTTAATTGACTCCAGAAGAATATCATTGCAATCTCTAAGATTTTGCTTTAGTTCTAGCAAAGCTGAATTTATGAGGCATCCAGGTATTTAAATGAAATCATGGTTCTAATTGATTGAATGCATAAAAGCAAAATGAGGCTACATAAATACCCTTAAAGTATAATGACTTGTGAAATAACATAAAATAGGGAAGACTCCACGTCATACATTCACAAGCTATGAAGCACACTCAGAGAAAAATGAACCTCTACACAACCCCTCACTAACAGAATAGGAACAAGTTTAGCACATCGATTTTTCCACACTTGAACTAGAGTTCTCAAATGCAACTCTAAGGTGATTATCAGGGGATTTTTCAGGATAATAACTTTCCCTCTCAGCCTCTTTATCCAGGCATGATATACAAATGTGTGATATATCTTTTCTATAGGTGAACTGTTCCCTTGCTTCATAGTTACTCAGCAACAAATGATACCTATGTTATCTTTCCGGAGGAAAAAAAAAATCAGGACTTACTTATTACCAAGTAAACCCTTAGAAAACAGGCATTTTTAATTGATTATTCTGACAGTAAAATGAGAAAACACTTTTTTATCATATTTCTTTTTTTTACAAACTCCTTTTATCATTGTTTAGAATTCTAGCTATACTATCAAAAAGCTGTATTCAATTTTGGCACTTTGTCATCTTGTCTCAAGAAAAAAAAAATACCTGCCTGGGAAAAACTGTTTAGTCAAAAGGAAATTTGTGGTATCTGAGAAAAAATGTAAAAAAGAAATACATATAAATATTTAAGAATCCATACATGAAAACATACATAAATATGTAAATAAATACATACAAATATAGATGGTAGTAATGTGACTGATAGAGACAGGAGACAGACAAATTCCTACGAAGATAGAGATGGGTTTCCAGTGAAACTGGACCTTCAAGCCAAGGACATTTTAAAGCCTAAAAACCTAGCTACCAGTTCTGGATAGAATCCACGAACAAGAGTAAGAACTTTCACCCTCATCTTACCTACTCTCTTGATTGGTTCTTTCTGAATGATGCCTTTTAACCAATCAAATGGTGACTTTTCCAAGCCTACCCATAAACCAATCAGCACACACTCCACCATTCTAAGCCCATAAAAACGCTAAACTCAGCCTCACAGGCAGCTAGCCACTCTGGGGTCTCCACTTGCTGTCAAGAGCTTTTCTTTCACTGAATAAATTATACTCTCCCTTATCTCCTCTCTAGTGTCTGCATACCTTATTCTTCTTGGTTGTGGGACAAGAACCCAGAACTCATCAAACTGTGGGAGTGAAAGAGCTGTAACAATCCTGCTCACTGAGCTGCAGGTGGCAGAGCTGTAACACTCCTGCCCACCGAACTACAGGAGTAAAAAGGCTGCAACACTACCATTAGGAGACACTAGTTCTGATAGTGTTTTCAAACTTAACACAAAATCTCTAGAATAAGATGGAAGACTGTGCCAAATTGTATGTGTCAAATTTTTTTAGTTTCATTTGCAATGGGCTTCTGAGAACTTTTTATATGTCAGGGGCTGAGTTTGAAACTGGCACAGAAAGATTATTTCTTCCTTCAAGGACATCCTAATCTAAAAGTGAAGATAGGTGTATGAATAAAATAAATATTTTTATGGACTGAGAATTACAAAAAAAGAGTCTATGTATGTGCAAAGGAGTAAATGATTCATTCTAATTCCTAGATTGTGAAGAAAGTGATACCAGAGTATTATTTTGAGAGGATAGGGTGTAGTTCATAGGAGAAAGGAGAAAGAAGGAGGGGGTGATTCCAGGGGCAGTGGGCACAGAATATACAACAGCATGAAGATGTGACAGATTATGAAGCTATCAAGGAACTACAAATAATTAATTATTGCCAGAAGGTAAAATGTTGAGAGTAGGTAGTGATGGCAGATCATGGCTGAAGAATGACGTATAGAACAAATTAAGACAAACCTTAAATATCATAGTTAGGAATTTGGAGTTTTTCTTGACAGAAAGGTAGAGGTTTAAAGAATTTTAAAAAGAAAAACAGTAAGATCAAGTTTCATACTGAGAAGAAGTAAAATAATTGCAACCAAGTGAAGGTCTGATTGAAGTCAAGAAGGCTAGTGAGCAGTCACGTTGTAACTACTGGACTAGTATACCCAAAGTTTCTCTAATCCTACCCGTGTGTTAATTTCATCTTATAATTCAGTTTCATTGTTCAAGATACAAAAATGACAAATTATAAAAGAATATAAAGAAGTTTTATAGATGCTCTTATTCATAAGCCACCCAGGCTTGCAGGCAACTGATATGATTACCTTTTGTCTGTTCTTCCAGAGATATTTATGCCCATTAAAACACATACTCCTGCACTCCATTTTTTACATGCATAGTCACATATTCAACATACTGTTCTGCATTTTGCTTTCCTCATTATATATCTTGAAGATAGTTCTATATTAATGAAATACAAGCATCCTCAATCTTTTTTAAACTGCTGCACATATTGTCCAGTGCATATATGTACCATGATTTATTTAACTGGTCTTTATTCAAGGGCATTCAGATTGTTTCAGTGCTATAATAAATATCCTTTCATATGTTTTATTTTACACCTGCACAATTATATCTTTAGAATTCTGTTTCCATCATCTATTGCTGTATAACAAACTACCCCAAAACTTAGTACTAATTTTAAACTAACAATTATGGCAATATCTCATAATTTGGCTCATATCTCATAATGGCTGGATGGTCCACCATGGCTCAATCACACATCTAGCACCCTCATAGGGAAAGTAGGAAGACTATGCTCAACAGGAGCAAGTACCCAGAGATATCTCACATGGCCTCTCCAGCATGGTCATCTCAGGGTTCTTGAACTTCTTACATGGAGTCTCAGAGTTTCTAAAAAGGAGTTAACTCACCTCAACTCTGGTTCAGACAAACAGGACCTTACAGTCTAGATAGTGTCATCCATATTAGGTGCAAATACAGATGATTCTCTTCAGTGAAGATACTTGAGTGTGGCTCTTCTCAACCAGAAGGTTTGTGAACTAAAAACAAAAACAAAAAAAACCCTACTTCCCCTCCATAATAACTAATACACAATAGAATAACAGACTAAATAATTGCAATGGACACTCCCATTTAAAAATGGGGAAAAAGAGAAGCACATTTGGCAGTGTCTTGATTAGGTGCCAGTCCTACTTTGGAAATATTAAATCATTCTCTCTGGCTCTTTCATTTACCTCTTGAGTTCTTGGAACCTACTTCTTGTTTATTTTTTGTTTTCCATAAGAAGAAAAACATTTTGGCTGTTGTGTAACATTTTCAGCTCTCTTTCTACTCTCAGAGAGTTGAGGGCTTATGGGTTGGTTTTATTTTGTTTTTCTTTCTAGTATGTCTATTCCTTTTATTTCAAGTTCACAGTACTAATATAATTCTCTTATAAACTTTGTGGGATCCCTGTGAATCTTAGTAAGGTTCACTATATTAAATAAAAGCTGCACCACAGATCTCTCAACACAGGCTCTCTTGGATTTGGGATAGGGTCAAAATGCTGTAGGAAAATACCTTAAAATTTTCTGGAAGGCTTTTTGTCTAACTGAGAGTTTCTATGAGACATGCCTTTAAGTCTTTCTGAAATCTTCATAAAGGGTCTTATAGGCATACTTTTGAGGTGGTCTTTGTCTTATAGTCATTTTTAACTTGAAAGCCTTTTGGAGAAGGTGTGAATGAGAAACAATGTTCAAATAGCAAGACATGGCTACCTTCTATTACTTTACATAAACAGGAAAGAGAAAAGGGTGACATTATAGAATACAATGTAATAAGATTATAAGAGAATAAGATACACAATTATATGCCAATAAATTAGATATCCTAGATATAATACACAAATTTCAAGAAAGAGACAAATTATTGAAACAGACTCATGAAGAAACTGAAAAACCTACATAGACCTAGAACAAGTAGAGATTGAATTAGTAATTTTAAAACTTTTAACAGAAAAGCTCAGGTCCACATGACTTCATCAGTAAATTTCACCAAACATTTAAAGAAGAATTACTACCAATACACTAAAAACACTTCCAAAGTATGGAAGAGAATGGAAACCTTTCTAACTCATTTTATGAGGCCAGATACCAAAACCAAAGACATCACACACACACACAAAAAAAACCCAAAGCTACATACCAATATCCCTAATGAGTACAGAGGCAAAAATCTGCCCCAAAATTACTAATAAACAAAACTAGTAGCATGTACAATGGATTATTCACCATGTGATCAAGTGAGATTTATCCAAGGAATGCTAGATTGATTCAGCATACAAAAGATAAAGAAGAAAAATAAATGTAGTATACCACATTGATAGAATGAAGGAGGGAAAAAACTGCATTAGTATCTCAATAGGCACAGAAAAATATTTGACAAAATCTAACACCACTTAAAGACAAAAAAGACTCGAACTAGTAATAGAAGGGAACTTTCTCAATCTAATTAAGGTAATCTAAAAGAAAAAAACAAGCAATAAACTACAGCTATTATCATACTTAAAGGCAAAGCTTTCCCTTTAAAACAAGGAACAAGACAAATTTCCACTCTAGTTACTTCTATTCAACATGCTACTGGAGGTTCTAGTCAGGGCAAAATTAGGCCAGAAACATTTCTAAAAGGCAGGATGCTGGGGAGGAGGGGTAGGGCAGAGAAAGGCATCCAGATTGGAAAGGAAATAAACTATATTTATTTTCGTGTGATATACTCTTATAGATAATCTCAAAGAATTTGCAAAACATTAATAGTATACTAGGGCTAATAAGCATATTCAGTAAGGTTGCAGGATATAAAAATCAATATATAAAATCAGTGTATATCTATTAGCAATGAATAATCTAAAAATAACATTAAGATGACAAAGTCCAATTACAATAGCATCAGAAACAATAAAATGCGTAAGAATTTAATGAAAGACATAAGACATACATACTGAAAACTACAAAATATTGTTGAAAAAAATAAGACCAAAATAAATGAAAACTGTGTTCATGGATTGGAAGGTTAATATTGTAAAGACGGCAATATTTCCCAAATTGATCTACAGATTTGATAAAATCCCTATCAAAATTTAATCTGCCTTTATACAAAGATGGACTGATTCTAAAATTGCAAGAGAATCAGAATAGTCAAAACAATCTTGAAAAAGGAGAATAAAATTAAAGGACTCACACTGCCTGATTTTGTAGCCTATTACAAAGCTACAGTAATGAAGACAGTGTGAGACTTGCATAAGAATAGACTTGTCTATCAAAGGAACAGAAATTAAGAATCCAGAAGTAAACCTATCCATCTATGCTCAATTCATTTTTGACAAGCATGCTAAGGCCATTTGTATTAGTTTCCTGTTGCTGCTGTAACAAATTACCATAAATGGGGTAACTTAACAAAAATTTATTTTCTCACTTCTGGCGGCCAAATGTCTGAAATCAAGGTGTTAGCAGGAGTTCACTCTAGAGGATCTCAGCAAGAATTTGTTCTTTGACTCTTCCAGTTTCTAGTGGTTACTGCCTTTCTTGATTTGCAGCTCAACCCATCCAATCTCTATCTCTATCTTCACATGACACCTTCTTCTCTATGTGCTTGTGACTTTGCTTCTGTCACTTCTAAAGATAACTATCATTGAATATAGGATCCATGAGGGTAATTTAGGATAATCCCATCTCAAAAATCCTAATTTAATTGCATATGCCAAGATCCAAACTAGGTATTTAAGTTTCCAAATACAGCATTTGGATTTCAAACAAAGTATTATTCACAAATTCTGGGGATTAGGACATGAACACATATTTTGGGTGGGTTACTATTTGACCCACTATGCTATGCAATAGAGAAATGAATGGTCTTTTGCTGTTGTTGTTAGCTAAGATTTATTTATTTTTAACTTTTATTTTAGGTTCAGGGGTACATGTACAGGTTTATTATATAGGCAACTGCATGTTCACAGGGGTTTGGTGTATGGAGTATTTCAACACCCAGGTAACAAGCATAGTACCCAACAGATATTAATTCTGATCCTCTCTCTCTCCTCCCACCTTCTACCCTCAAGTAGGCCTTGGTGTCTGTCATTCCCTTCTTTGTGAACACGTGTTCTCATTATAAGTGAGAACATGCAATATTTGGTTTTCTGTTCCTGTTTAATAGGTTACCGCAAAAGTAATTGCAGTTTTTGCCATTATGTTGCAACAACCTAATAGTTTGATTAAGATAATGGCCTTCAGCTCCATCCATGTTACTGCAAAGGACATGATTTCATTGCTTTTAATGGCTGCATAGTATTCCATTGTGTATATGTACCACATTGTCTTTATCCAGTTTATCACTGATGGGCATTTACATTGATTCCATGTCTTTGCTACTGTAAATAGTGCTGCAATAAACATACACATGTATATGTCTTTATAGTAGAGTGATATATATATATATATATATATTTTTTTTTTTTTTTTTTGGAGACAGAGTCTTGCTCTGTCCCCCAGGCTGGAGTGCAATGGCGTGAACTCGGCTCACTGCAAGCTCTGCCTCCTGGGTTCAGGCCATTCTCCTGCCTCAGCCTCCGGAGTAGCTGGGACCACAGGCGCCCGCCACCACGCCCGGCTAATTTTTTGTATTTTCAGTAGAGACAGGATTTCACCATGTCAGCAAGGATGGTCTCGATCTCCTGACCTCGTGATCCTCCTGCCTTGGCCTCCCAAAGTGCTGGGATTACAGGCGTGAGACACCGCGCCCAGCGTGACTTATATTCTTTTAGGTATATACCCAACAATGGGATCGCTGGGTTGAATAGTCATTCTGTTTCAAGTTATTTGAGGAATCACCACACTACTTTCCACAATGGCTGAGCTAATTTTGAGCTAATTTACAGCCCCATCAACAGTGTGTAAGTGTTCCCTTTTCTCCACAGCCTTGCCAGCATGTTGTTTATTGCCTTTCTAACAGCCAATGAATGGTCTTTTCAACAAAGGGATACACAGTTTCTGTGACAACTGGATCCACACATGCAAATTAATGAATTTAGACCCCTATCTTACCTAAAGATTCGAAGACATAAATTTAAGAGCTAGAACTATAAATGTCATGAAAGATGTAGGCATAAATTTTTTGACATTGAATTAAGCAATGATTTCCTAGAAGTAACATCAAAAACATGAACAACCAAAGAAAAAATAGGTAACTTACACTTCTTCAAAGCTTAAAATTTGTATATGCCAAAAGATACTATAAAGAAAATATTTTCAAAAAGAGCCCACAATATAAGAGAAAATATTTGCAAATTATGTATTTGATAAGAAACTAGTGTTCACCATATATAATGAGCACTTATAATCCAGCATTACAAAGATAAATAACCCAATTTTTAAATGGGCAAAAGATTTGCATAGACATTTCTCCAAAGATACACGAATAACCAGTAAAGCCAGTAAGTACATGAACAGATGTTCAACATTAGAAAAGTGCAAATCAAAGCCAGAATAAGACACCACTTCACATTTTCTAAATTGACAGTATTTTTGAACAGAAAACAAGTGTTGGCAAGGATATTGAGAAATTGGAACTTTCATACATTTCTGGTGGGATAGAAAATTGTGTAGTCACCTTGTAAGATGGTTTGCCAGTTTCTCAAAAAGTTAAATATAGAGTCACTATATGATCCAGAAATTCTACTCTTAGGAACATACCAAGGATAATTAAAACCATATGTTTGCGCAAAAACTTGTACATGAATGTTTGTGAAAACATTACTTATAGGCAAAAAGTGGAAACACTCAAATGTCCATCAACTGATGAATGAACAAATATGGTATATCCATACAATGGAATATTATTCAACTGTAAGAAGAAATTAAGTACAGATTCATAAAACAAGACAGAAACAAAATGGAATGTTCAAATAGGAAAATACATAGGAACAGAAAGTGTTGCCACGGGCTGGGAAAAGGAGGAAATTGGGAGTGACTGCTAAGAGTATGGGTTTCTTTTTGTGGTGATGAAAATATTCTGCAATTATATAATCATAATGGTTGCACAACCTTTTACATTTTCTAAAAACCAGTTTATGTGTACTTTAAACAGTTGAGTTTTATAGTATGTGAATTATATTTCAAAAATAATTAAAATATTTTTAAATGACTTAGAGCTACCTATAATATAATGCTTATAAAAGTAATTTGAGTTATTAAAAAATTAAGTAATAGAAGGCTACAAATGTTTCCTTCTTTTGTAAAAATTAAACAGAAAATCTAAAAACCAAATAAATAAAATAAAATTCAGCAATATATTTACTCATGGGGGTAGCATAAAGGTATATGCAAAGCTAATGGTAATGTTTTTATTATTAAATATGGTAGATGTATGCATGTTAATTTTATAAGAATGCTTCTTGCCAAACATACAAGCTCTTATATGCCTCAAATATGATATAATAAGAACATTTGATTTGCTTTTCAATTTTATGTGGCTGGGGAAGTAATAGTGTCCCTAATTAAAACAGTGGGCTTAAAAGCAGATGACATGTCATGTTATGACATGGGTCAGCCTGTCTTCAGCCAATCTGCCCCACCATTCTTCCTCTAATGATTACTCCTCCTGAGTCACTCATCTGTTGATGATCAGCCAACTGAATCAGGAGTTGGGCTTTTTTATAGATCTGGAGCATCAAAGTGAGTCATCTACTCACTGCTGGCACAGTTCATTTCTAAATCATCTTCCACCTCCTCAGCCAAAATTAATCTGCCTATTATTTTATCTAAACCAATGTCATTATTCTGCTATAGTTGAAATTTAAATCATAGTATCCTGTGATCAATTCAACTTAAATCATGATATCCTGCGATTCCCCATTTGTTGAATAGAAGCATTTCTGTGCTTTCTGAGAAAGTGATGTACTGGACTAGAACAACAACATTGTTCAGCTTTAATAGTCAAACTGAACTTTCTTTTTATAAAGTAAGCATATGACAGTCATCTTGAAAAACATGTTTGCTTTTAATTCTAGAAGCTTCCCTTTATGTTTTTATCATAAGGGAAATGCTACACTAATAGAAGAGGCTGTAGTAACCCTTCTATGTTTGTAAGGAGAACTAAGGAAGGTTAAAGAAAGGAGGTGAGAAGTCAAAGTCCTGATTTCCAGCCATGGATTCAGAAGAGTAGAATTATACAGAAATACACACACACACACACACACACACACACACACACACACACACACACGAGACGTTGGCTGTGTGAGACTGCAGACCTTCTTTCTAATAAAGGAATCACTAAAACTGGCACAAATTACCAAAAATACAACTATTTAATAATATCTCTGGAAATTGAGCTAAGAACAGGCAATAAATTGAGAAGCATTTATTTTTTAAAAAAAAACTTCAAAATTTCAGTAAGAACAGCGGTAGTCTGTGACACCTGAGCCAGAAACTGCTCTCATCACCACTCCCAACTTTTACTCAGTGTTACAGGTTTATTTTAGGTGGGCAAGGCCAAGAAGAGGGTAGCATTTTTCACCCTACTTCCTCCATCACCTCTCAGCTACAGGGCAATGGTTTCACCCTGGGAGGGGCAGATAAGGCTCCCTTATAATCTCCTTCAAGATCTATGTTCCTTATGATCTACTCCAGGAGAGTTCAGCTAAGATAGCTCTCTGTCCAGCTCTCACTCATAGGGTGAAGGCTTTTTCCTGGTCAGGCGCTGCAAGCCATGAACTGTAGGCCAAAGAGACTTAAGGCTTCTATTGCCATGCTTATAATAGGGCAGAAGTTTCATACTCTTCCAAAGGAAAATAGGGACTACCATACCACCTAGCTCCAACTTAGGGTAAAGAAGTCAGTCCAGGAAAAGCAGACTGTATCCCATCCCTTCCCCGCACTTAGCTCCAGCACAATGAGCAGAGCTTCTGCTCTGGGGAAGCCAGACTTGAGGACTGCCAACTCCACAGCACTGCCTGAGGGAGCTGACTTAATTTGAAACAGAGTATAGGAACTCCTGTCTGGAGGCAACCTTCCTTAAAAAAAATAAATAAATAAAATACAAAATACAAAATAAATAAAACAATGTCATAATGGTAAACAATTTAAACAATTAGGGAAGCAACTGGACACTGGTAGCAGCAAACAAAACAACAGAACTGCCAGAATTTTAACAAGAACATGAGGGAAAAAGCCTCAAGAGACCCTAACAAGATCATACCCATCCCTAGTGGTTTGGAAGGCTGTGTACACACACTCACTGAAGCAATTGGATAACTGTTAATCCCTGGCTAACAGCAGTGTAGGTTTGAAATCTTCCTGAAACAGGTAGAAGTCTTACTGGTTCAGAAAACTTAATCACAATCCCTAACCCATCAGTCACTGGTTGAAAACTAACTTATACTGGCCTAGGAACAACTTCTAGAATTCTAAGCTTAAAATTTTTTTAAAGAACAACACAACAAAAGTCCTAAGTACTGACATCAGAAGTTGTATACTTTGTAAGAAATAGACTTCATAGAATTAGTTCAAGCAATCCACTAAACAAATAAAGAAAACCAACCAACAATAACAAGCCCCAGGGTGAAAGTCAGAAATGACTGTACTACATTATATAAAATACCCAATTTTTAGGAAGAAATTTTGAAACATGCAAAGAAAAAGGAAAGTGTGATCCATATTTAAGAAAAGATAAGCAGGCAATAGATAATACTTTTGAAAGATGCTGTATGTTAGACATTTTAGACAAAGATTTAAAGTTACTATATGTACAAAGAACTAGAGGAAACCATGAATAAAATAAAGAAAAATAGAATTCAAATACAGAATATTAATAAGCATTTAGAAATTATTAAAACATTGAAGTTTTGGAGTTGAAATCTATAACTGAAATGAAAAATTCATTGACATAAATAAAGAAAAACTTCACTGTTGCTTTGACCTAGAAGAAACAAATCAGAGAACCCCAATAAAAATCAACAGAGATTTAATGTGAAGAAGATAAGTTTTAAAAGAATAAAATAAATGAATAAAGCCTCAGAGAACTAAGAGCAGCAGCATCTGTATAATTGGGAGTAGCAGAAGAAGGCAATGTGGCAGAAAAAAACAGTCAAGGAAATAATGCCTGAAACTCTCCAAATATCTACAGACAAGCAAATGCCGAGGGTGCAAAGAAGCACATAAGCTCAACATAAAAGGGATGGAGGAAGATCTATCAAGCAAATGGAAAGCAAAAAAAAAAAAAAAAAAAAAAAAAAAAGCAGGAGTTGCAATCCTAGTCTCTGATAACAGACTTTAAACCAACAAAGATCAAAACAGACAAAGAAGGCCACTACATAATGGTAAAGGGATCAATGCAACAAGAAGAGCTAAATTATCCTAAATATGTATACACCCAATACAGGAGCACCCAGATTCATAAAGCAAGTCCTTAGAGACCTACAAAGAGACCTAGACTCCCACACAATAATAATGGGAGACTTTAACACCCCACTGTCATATTAGATCAACGGGACAGAAGGTTAACAAGGATATCCAGGACTTGAACTCAGCTCTGGACCAAGCAGACCTAATAGACATCTACAGAACTCTCCACCCCAAATCAACAGAATATAAATTCTTCTCAGCACCACATTGTATTTATTCTAAAACTGACCACATAATTGCTAGTAAAACACTCCTCAGCAAATGTAAAAGAACAGAAATCACAACAAACTGTCTCTCAGACCCCAGTGCAATCAAATTAGAACTCAGGATTAAGAAACTCACTCAGAACCACACAACTACATGGAAACTGAACAACCTGCAGCTGAATGACTACTGGGTAAATAACAAAATGAAGGCAGAAATAAAGATGTTCTGGAAACCAATGAGAACAAAGATACAACATACCAGAATCTCTGGGACACATTAAAAGCAATGTGTAGAGGGAAATTTGTAGCACTAAATGCCCACAAGAGAAAGCAAGAAAGATCTAAAATCAACACCCTAATATCACAATTAAAAGAACTAGAGAAGCAAGAACAAATTCAAAAGCTAGCAGAAGGCAAGAAATAACTAAGATCAGAGCAGAACTGAAGGAGATAGAGACACAAAAAACACTAAAAAAAAAAAAAAAAAAAAAAATCAATGAATCCAGGAGCTGGTTTTTTGAAAACATCAACAAAATTGATAGACTGCTAGCAAGACTAATAAAGAATAAAAGAGAGAAGAATCAAATAGATGCAATAAAAAATGATAAAGGGGATATCACCACCAATCCTGCAGAAATACAAACTGCCATCAGAGAATACTCTAAAAACCTCTATGCAAATAAACTAGAAAATCTAGAAGAAATGGATAAATTCCTGGACACGTACGCTGTCCCAAGACTAAACTAGGAGAAAGTTAAATCTCTGAATAGACTAATAACAGGTTCTGAAATTGAGGCAATAATTAATAGCCTACCAACCAAAAAAGTCCAGGACCAGAAGGATTCACAGCCGAATTCTACCAGAGGTACCAAGAGGAGCTGATACCATTTCTTCTGAAACTATTCCAAACAACAGAAAAAGAGGGACTTCTCCCTAACTCATTTTATGAGGTCAGCATCATCCTTATACCAAAGCATGGTAGAGACACAACAAAAAGAGAATTTAAGGCCAAATATCCCTGATGAACAGCGATGTGAAAATCATCAATAAAATACTGGCAAACCAAATCCAGCAGCACAGCAAAAAGATTATACACCATTATCAAGTCGGCTTCATCCGTGGGATAAAAGGCTGATTCAACATATGCAAATCAATATACATAATCCACCACATAAACAGAACCAATGACAAAAACCACATGATTGTATAGATAGATGCAGAAAGGCCTTCGACAAAATTCAAGTCTTTTATGCTAACAACAAAAAAAAAAAATCTCAAAATGTGTCTCAAAATACTAAGAGCTATTTATGACAAACCCACAGCCAATATCACACTGAATGGGCAAAAACTGGAAGCATTCCCTTTGAAAACCAGCACAAGACAAGGATGCCCTTTCTCACCACTCCTATTCAACATAGTGTTGGAAGTTCTGGCTAGGGCAATCAGGCAAAATAAATAAAGGGTATTCAATTAGGAAAAGAGGAAGTCAAATTGTCCCTGTTTGCAGATGACATGATTGTATATTTAGAAAACCCCATTGTCTCAGCCCCAAAACTCCTTAAGCTGATAAGCAACTTCAGCAAAGTCTCTGGATACAAAATCAATGTGCAAAAATCACAAGCATTCCTATACACCAATAACAGAGAGCCAAATCATGAGTGAACTCCCATTCACAATTACTACAAAGAGAATAAAATACCTAGGAATACAACTAACAAGGGATGTAAAGGACCTCTTCAAGGAGAACTACAAACCACTGCTCAGTGAAATAGAAGAGGACACAAACAAATGGACATGCTATGGACAGAAAGAATCAATATTGTGACAATGGCCATACTGCCCAAGGTAATTTATAGATTCAGTGCTATCCCCAGCAAGCTACCACTGGCTTTCTTCACAGAATAGGAAAAAACTACTTTAAAGTTCATATGGAACCAAAAAAAGAGCCCATATAGCCAAGACAATACTAAGCTAAAAGAACAAAGCTGGAGACATCATTCTGCCTGACTTCAAACTATACTACAAGGCTACAGTAACCAAAACAGCATGATACTGGTACAAAACCAGATATATGGACCAATAGAGCAGAACAGAGGCCTCAGAAATATCACCACACGTGTACAACCATCTGATCTTTGACAAACCTGACAAAAACAATAAATGGGGAAAGGATTCCCTATTTAATAAATGGTGCTGGGAAAACTAGCTAGTCGTATGTAAAAAGCTGAACCTGGATCACTTCCTTACAACATATACAAAAATTAACTCATGATGGATTGAAGACTTACATGTAAGACCTAATGCCATAAAAACCCTAGAAGAAAACCTAGGCAATACCATTTAGGACATAGGCATGGGCAAAGACTTCATGACTAAAACACCAAAGGCAATGGCAACAAAAGCCAAAAATGACAAATAGGATCTAATTAAACTAAAGAACTTCTCCACAGCAAAATAAACTATCATCAGAGTGAACAGGCAACTTAGAGAATGGGAGAAAATCTTTGCAATCTACCCATCTGACAAAGGGCTAATATCCAGAATCTGCAAAGAACTCAAACAAATTTACAAGAAAAAAACAACCCTATCAAGAAGTGAACAAAGGATGTGAACAGACAGTTCTCAAAAGAAGAAATTTATGCAGCCAACAAACATATGAAAAAATGCTCATCATCACTGGTCATCAGAGAAATGCAAATCAAAACTACAATGAGATACCATCTCACACCAGTTAGAATGGCAATCATTAAAAAGTCAGGAAACAACAGATGCCAGAGAGGATGAGGAGAAATAGTAACGCTTTTACACTGTTGGTGGGAGTGTAATTAGTTCAACCATTGTGGAAGACAGTGTGGCGATTCCTAAAGGATCTAGAACTAGAAATAACATTTGGCCCAGCGATCCCATTACTGGGTATATACCCAAAGGATTATAAATCACGCTACTCTAAAGACACACACACAACGTATGTTTACTGTGGCACTGTTCACAATAGCAAATACTTGGAACCAACCCAAATGTCCATCAATGATAGAGCGGATTAAGAAAATGTGGCACATACACATCATGGAATACATGTAGCCATAAAAAAGGGTGAGTTCATATCCTCTCCAGGGACATGGATAAAGCTGGAAACCATCATTCTAAGCAAATTATCACAAGGACAGAAGACCAAACACTGCATGTTCTCACTCATAAGTGGGAGTTGAACAATGAGAACACATGGACACAGGAACATCACACACTGGGGTCTGTCAGTGGGTGGGAAGCTGGGGAAGGGATAGCATTAGGAGAAATATCTGATATACATGACGGGTTGATGGGTGCAACAAACCAACGTGGCACATATATACCTAGGCAATAAACCTGCACATTGTGCATATGTATCCTACAACTTAAAGTATGTGTGTGTATATCTATATAAAAGTATATATATATAAGTATATATATAAAAGTATATATAAATAAAAGTGTATATATATTTTATTTTATTTTATTTTTTTGAGATGGAGTCTCGCTCTGTCGCCCAGGCTGGAGTGCAGTGGCCAGATCTCGGCTCACTGCAAGCTCTGCCTCCCGGGTTCATGCCATTCTCCTGCCTCAGCCTCCCGAGTAGCTGGGACTACAGGCGCCGGCCACCTCGCCCAGCTAGTTTTTTGTATTTTTTAGTAGAGACAGGGTTTCACCGTGTTAGCCAGGATGGTCTCAATCGCCTGACCTCGTGATCCGCCCGTCTCGGCCTCCCAAAGTGCTGGGATTACAGGCTTGAGCCACCACGCCCGGCCAAAAGTGTATATGTAAATAAAAGTATATATATAAATAAAAGTATATATGTATAAAAGTATATATACACAAGTATATATGTATAAGATTATATATATAAGCATATATATGTATAAAAGTATATATGTATAAAAGTATATGTATATAAGTATATATAAAAGTATATATAAATATATAAGTGTATATATAAATATATATAAAAGTATATATGTTTATATTTATATATATATATATATAAAAATAAAAAGGCCGGGCGCGGTGGCTCATGCCTGTAATCCCAGCACTTGGGGAGGTCGAGGCGGGCGGATCACAAGGTCAGGAGATCAAGACCATCCTTGCTGACACGGTGAAACTCTGTCTCTACTAAAAATACAAAAAAATGAGCCAGGCTTCGTGGCAGGTGCCTGTAGTCCCAGCTATTTGGGAGACTGAGGCAGGGGAATGGCATGAACCCAGTAGGCAAAGCTTGCAGTAAGCTGAGATTGTGCCACTGCACTCTAGCATGGGCGACAGAGCGAGACTCTGTCTCAAAAAAAAAAAGAAAAAAAAAGAAAAACATTGTCAGTTAAAACTTAAATATTAGAATCAACCTAAAAGTGTAGATGAATAGTTAAATATTCATGAAATTTTAAAAAGATGCTAACATTTGAAACTGATCTTCTAAGAAGCTTTTCCTATAGGAAAATAAAATAAACAAACATGTACAGTCAAAAAAGAAGATATATTAGGCCATAAAATAAGGCTCAACAATTTATGTTTAATTGTATTTTATTATAAGTTCTGGGATACATGTGCAGAATGTGCAGGTTTGTTACATAGGTAAACCTATACCTTGATGGTTTGCTGCACCTATCAACCCATCACCTAAGTATTAAGCCCCACATGCATTACCTATTTATCCTGATATTCTCCCTCCCCATACCCCACCTACAGGCACCTGTGTGTGTTGTTCCCCTCTCTGTGTTTATGTGTTCTCATTGTTCAGCTCCCACTTATGAGTGAAAACATGCGGTGTTTGGTTTTTGATCTCATTCCTCCTTATGGATGCATAGTATTCCATGATGTATATGTACATTTTTCCTTATCCAGTCTATAGTTGATGGGCATTTGGGTTGATTCTATGTCTTTGCTATTGTGAATAGTGCTGCAATAAACATACACGTGCATGTATCTTTATAGTAGAATGAT
Source organism: Macaca mulatta (assembly GCF_049350105.2). Lineage (NCBI taxonomy): Eukaryota > Metazoa > Chordata > Mammalia > Primates > Cercopithecidae > Macaca > Macaca mulatta. The sequence continues at coordinate 69,689,813 of NC_133422.1, forward strand.
TTATATTCCTTCAGGTATATATCCACTAATGGGATTAATGGGTCAAATTTTTTTTCTGGTTCTACATCCTTGAGGACTTGCCACACAGTCATGTAGAATGGTTGAACTAATTCACATTCCCACCAACAGTGTAAAAGCGTTCCTATTTCTCCACAGCCTCGCCAGCATCTATTGTTTCTTGACTTTTTAATAGTCGCCATTCTGACTGGTGTGAGATAGTATCTCATTGTGGTTTTTATTTGAATTTCTCTAATGATCAATGATGTTGATCTTTTTTTCATATGTTTGTTGGCTGCATAAATGTCTTCTTTTAAGAAGTGTCTGTTCATGTCCTTTGCCCACTTTTTGATGTTTTGTTTTTCTTTCCTATAAATTTGTTTAAGTTCCTTGTAAATTCTGGATATTAGACCTTTGTCAGATGGGTAGATTGCAAAAGTTTTCTCCCATTCTGTAGGCTGCCTGTTCACTCTGATCATAGTTTCTTTTGCTGTGCACAAGCTCTTTAATTAGATCCTCTCACAGTGTACATTAGAATGGCTATAATCAAAATGACAGATAAAAACATCTCTTGGTAAGAATGTAGAAAAATTGGAACTCTCATACATTGCTTGTGAAGGTATAAAATGGTACAAGTTTTTTGAAAAACTGTTCAACAGTTATTATAAAGTTAAACATACACTTAACATACACCTCAAAAATTCTACTTCTGTGTATTTACTCAAGATCAATGAATACATATTTTCATACCAAGATGTGAACATGGCAAGCATGGTGGCTCACACCTGTAATCCCAACACTTTGGGAGGCCAAGGCAGGTGCATTGCTTGAGCTCGGGAGTTCGAGACCAGCCTGAGCAACATAATGAAATCGCATCTCTACCAAAAATACAAAAAAATTAGCAGGGCATGGTGGTGCACACCTGTGGTCCAAGCTACTCAGGAGGCTGAGGTGGGAGGATTGCTTGAGTCTAGGAGGCAGAGGTTGCAGTGAACTGAGATCATGCCACAGCATGATCACACAGCACTCTGGGTGACAGAGTGAGACCCAGTTACTCAGAGGAAAAAAAAAAAAAAGATGTTAACATCAATTAGTGTTCATAGAAGTTTATTCATAATAGCCAAAACCTGGAAACAACCCAATGTTCACTAGCTGATGAATGGGTAAACAAAATGTGTTACAGCTATACAAGAGAACCACTCAGCAATAATGCGCTGATAATATACACAACGAGATATATAAGTGTCCTTAATTTTGGATTCCATTTGTTTGTAATTCTAAAAAGGCAAAATGAATCTGTAGCAGCAGAAAGCTGATCTGACCAGGACTGGTAGTGTTAGGAGGGCTTAATGCAAAGGGGCAAAAGAGAAGTTTTAGACTACAGAAAATGCTTTATATCTTGATTCTGGGGTAGTTAGATTGTCCTGGCAAGATCTGGAATTTTAACTGATAACAGTTTAAACAGTAAAGCTGCTGGTAGTCTATAATTTTAAAGAATAAGGTTCCTCGGTAAGTGGCCAAAGTAAGGGATTGTTAGGACACTTTACAGTTGTAGTGTGTTCTTAGGAGACATTGAATCAGTAGTTGTAAAAGTTTTCTCAAAGTGAGCATCAGGACTTGAGGATTTTACAGAAAAGTCCCAACCAGACTCAAAAAAAAAAAGTATTCTAATTGATATATCCCCATGTACAACTCTTCCAGAAAGATGAAAAGAGAGCATCCCCCTATTCATTGCACAAAACTGCTATAACCTTAATACCATTGCCACTTGGAAATGTCCCTTGTTTCTCATGAATTTCCAAAAAAAAAAAAAAAAATAGAAGGCATTTGTTTACATTCCCAGGGTGGGGAGCCCCTCAGCGTTGGTTATCACTATTTTACTAACAGAAACTGAGGCACAGAGAAATAACTTTTCATAGGTCACATAGCTAACAGTCACATAGTTAAGATTTGAAGCCAAGCATTCTGGTTCTAGAAATTTACGTTCATATTCATTGCTGAACACTCAACATCTAGCAAAGTTCCTGTTTGGCATAAAGTAGATTCTCAGTAAGTGATGGGTTAAATTGCTGATGTGACATTCATATTTGGGTCAGCCAGTCTATCTTAATCATCAATAGTGAGATATCTTGAATATACAGATCTACAAAAATTTTTAAAGGCTTCCTTATTTTCCTAGTATTATGTACTAAATTCATATTACATATAAAATTACTGACTTTGTACATTTATATTCTAAAAGATTGTCTCTTTTGTTAAGGAAATTAAAATTTCTTATTATATAATAACAAAAAACGCTTTAGAAATATAACAATGAGGCTGGACATGGTGGCTCATGCCTGCAATTCCAGCACTTGGGAGGCCGAGGTGGGGGGATCACTTGAGGTCAGGGGTTCACAACCAGCCTGGCCAACACGGTGAAACCCCATCTCTACTAAAAACACAAAAATTAGATAGGCATGGTGACACGCACCTGTAATCCCAGTTACTCAGGAGGTGAGGCATGAGTTCATGCTTGAACCCGGGAAGTAGAGATTGCAGTGAGCCAAGATTGTGCCACTGCACTCCACCCTGGGCAACAGAGTAAGACCCTGTCTCAGAAAAGAAAAGAAATATAACAATTTATTAATGTAGTTATCATTCCTTTTCAATGTAAAAGCATTCACAATATTTGTTTTCCCTGTGTCACATGTACTGAGAAAAAAATTCTGAAAGGAATTTGAAATAATTTGATTTTGTCAAGATTATCTTTAAGCCAAATGTAGTTGCTTAGAATTGCCAAAAAGCACCATAAATATAGCCTTAAAACCTATTTTTGGAATGATGTTGATTACCTACTGGCCAAATAATCCTTCAAATTCAATGTTTTCCTCATTCAAAGAAGAGTAGTGCTGGCTACCCTTAATACTATTTTGAGTTCTCTTTTAAGCTACTAATTCCAAGAACACTAGAGATCCTCTAATTTTCTTCTTCTTTGCTTGTCCTTCCAGAAACATATTCAGACTACCAAGAGTAGAAACCATTAAGACAGGTCTTTACTATAGATATGACCATAGTGAGCAAACCTGGCATTTCACCCCCTATCTACAGAGCAACCCTAGGGTCAGGATCTTGAACCATTTTTACAGCACTAGCATTGTGCATTTCTGGAAGTTCATAGTTCCGTAACTTCTTACTCACATTTCCCGCTTTAAGGCAGCTAGTCTTAAAGGGATGAGACAGGCAAAAGACACAAATATTTACTCCATTAGAGAGGAAATATAAAAAGCTAAGAAATACCAAAAACATTTCAGTTTTACTAGTAATCAAATTGAAAGAATGAGATACCATTTTGTGAGTAATCTGCAAAGATTTTAACTAATAACAATGTTTGAAAGGAGGTAGAATATGGAGTTAGTTAGAATGGAGGCTCTGGAGCCTCATTGCCTTTGTTTGAATTCTGGACACATCACCTATCAGCTATTGAAGTCTTTAAGTCTTTAAATATTGTACCTTGGTTTTCTCATCTTTCAAATGGTGCTATTAATAGTGTCTAGCTCATAAGTTTGTTGTGAGGATTGAACAAATCAGTATTTTTAAGCATACTTAAAATAGCGACATATTTAAAGCTCAATAAATTGGTATAAGTAGAGATTAATGTAAGTTGGAACTTGCTTTCTAAAAGGCAATTTGCTCCATATCTATCAAGAATATAAGAAGTGTTCAAATTTTTTTATCTAGTAATTCCTCTTCTAGGGAAGCTAACTAAACAAAATAACTAATTCAAAGCTTTATGTACAATGATGTTTATGAAAGCAACAGTTTTAATACATTGGAAACAACTTGAATCTCTAACATTTGGAACCAAATTATTAAAATTATGTCATTAATAAACATGGGTTATTTTAAATGCAACAGTTAAAATAATGAGGATAGAATGTCTACTACTAGCTAAGAAAAATAATAAGGACCTAGTTTACTGTTACACTTTAAATAACTGGAAAACTAAATATATGAAAAAAATAATTTTCAGATACTGGATAATGGGCAGATCGGGATTGTGATTCCTGAGAAGACGGAAACAAATTGGGTGAATCCTACAGTTGGTCCAGTTTGCTGCCTATGAGCAAGTTCCAGGCCATGGTACACTGGAGAGAGTGTAAAAGAACCTTACAGTTTTGCTGAATTAAAGAGAAAGAATGTCAGGAGGCAAGATGGCTAAGATGTGTGGACCTGAGTACCAGAAAAGAGGCAACTACACATACAGAGCCTTTAAGATCTGCAGCAGGATCTAGTAAAGTCTTTGGCTTAAGATTGATCTGTGCATGTGTAAGAGAATGCTTCCTAAGCCCAGAGAAATAACCACTGGAAAGGAACAGGCATCATAATTTCTGATGCTCATACAGGACTGAACAATTCTTGGCCCTTAATAAGCCAGAATAGAAAGACATCAAAATCCATGGGGCATGGGTAGAGTCATCAAAATATATTGCCTTAGTGGAGAGAATAAATTATTACTAGATTGAAGACATCATTGTACCTTTCTTAACAAAGCTTAAAGGCTTCTAAAGGATTTAACTAAATGCAAGCAACTGAACTGCAAACCATAACAAAAATCCAACAATGTATAAAGTAATGTAACAAAATTGAACGTAATGAAAAAGTCTGATGTCAAAAATTATTAGGCATTCAAAAAAACCAGGAAAGGCTGGGCACAGTGGCTCATGCCTGAAATCCCAGCACTTTGGGAGGCTGAGGTGGGCGGATCACTTAAGGTCAAGAGTTCAAGACCAGCCTGGCCAACATGGCAAAATCACGTCTCTACTAAAAATATAAAAATTAGCTAAGTGTAGTGGTGCACACCTGTAATCCCAGCTACTTGGGAGGCTGAGGCAGGAGAATCATTTGAACTCCAGCCTGGGCAACAGAGGGAGATTCTGTCTCAAAAAAAAAAAAAAAAAGAAAAGAAAAGAAAAAGCAGGAAAATAGATCTATGATTAGGATAAATATCAATTAATAGAAACAGATAAATGAAAGACATTAGTGGACAGTGAAATTAAAACAGCTATTATAAATATGGTTCATATGTTTAAGAATATAGAGTAAATCATGAGCATAGGACAAATGTAAAATGTAAAAAGGGCTTAAATATAACTTCTAGTGATGTGAAATGCAATATCTGAAATGAAAAGAAAATACACAGGATAGGATTAGCAGTAGATTAGACAATGTAGAAGAGATGATTAGTGACTTGAAGATATGGTAATGAAAACTATAAAAAATAAAACACAAAGACAAATAAAAGAAAATGAACAGAGCATTAGTGAGCTTGTGGGGCAACATCAAGTGTCTACAAGCTACTCAGGAGGCTGAGGCAGGAGAATCGCTTGAACCCGAGAGGCAGAGGTTGCAGTAAGCTGAGATTGTGCCACTGCACTCCAGCCTGGTGACAGAGCAAGACTCCATCTCAAAAAAAAAAAGAAAAAAACTGGAGTCCCAGAAAAAGAAAATTAAAAAGTTTAGGGAGCAGATGTCAACAAAAGTATTTGAAGAAATAATGGCAAAAAAATTCAAATTTGTACCAAAATTAATAAATACACAAAGGTAAAACTGTCAATGAATATCAAACAAAAGAATTCTAAAGAAAATCACACCAACACACATCATAATCAAATTTCTGAAAAAAAAATCAGTGATAACAAGAATCTTAAAAGAACCCAGAAAGGAACAAAGATAAAATATCATACTATGTATCAGAAATTATACAAACAAGAAAAGAGTAGAGAGATACACTTAAAGTACATTAAGAAATAGAGAAAAGATCAGTGTTTGTGAGGATATAGAGATATTAGAACCCTTGAACACGGTTGGGAAGAATGCCAACAGTATAGCCACTATACAAAACAGTATAGAGGTATCTCTAGAGATTGAAATAATTGAGAAGAATCAAACAGGAATTCTGGAGCTGAAAAATTCAATTGACAAACTGAAGAAAGAATCAGAGTCTCTCAAGAGCAGAGTTGAATCAAGCAGAAGAATTAGTGAGCTTGAAGACAGAGTATTTGAAAATGCATAGTCAGAGTAGCTGAAAAATAAAAAATGATGAATCATGCCTCTAGGACTTATAAAATAGCCTCAAAAGGGAAAATCTAAGTTATTGGCCTTAATGAGGGGGTAGAGAAGGAGAGATCAGGGTAGAAAGTTTACTCAAAATGATGAGAGAGCTTTCCAAACCTAGGGAAAGATACCAATATTCAAGTACAAGAAAGTTATAGAATACCAAGAAGATCTGATGCAAAGAAGACTACCTCAGGGCATTTAATAATTAAACTCCCAAAGGTCAGAGATAAAGAAATAATCCTAAAAGCAACACGATAAAAGAAGCAAATAATATGTAATGGAACTCCAATAAGTCTGACAGAAGACTTTTCAGAGGAAAACTTATAGGCCAGGAGAGAGTGGCATATAAGTCCTAAAGGAAAAAGCCTTTTACCCTAGAATAATATATCCAGTGAAAATCTCCTTCAAACGTGAAGGAGAAATGAAGACTTTCACAGACAAACAAAAGCTGAGGAATTCTGTCAACACCAGACCTATTCTATAAGAAATGCTAAAGAGGGTTCTTCAGTCTGAAAGAAAGGACATGAATAAGCAATAAGAAATCATTTGATGGGGCCCAGTGGCTCACACCTATAATCCTAGCACTTTGGGAGGCTGAGGTGGGTGGGTCACAAGGTCAGGAGATCGAGACCATCCTGGACAACATGGTGAAACCCTGTCTCTACTAAAAATTTAAAAATTAGCTGGGAGTGGTGGTGGGCACCTCTAATCCCAGCTACTCAGGAGGCTGAGGAAGGAGAATTGCTTGAACCAGGGAAGCAGAGGTTGCAGTGAGCCAAGATTGTGCCACTGCACTCCAGCCTGGCAAGAGAGTGAGACTTCCTCTCCCCTCAAAAAAAAAAAAAAAAATCATTTGATGATACAAAATTCACTGGTACAGTAAGTACAAAAATAGATAATTACGTAATTACGGTGTGTATACTTTTCGTATCTTGAGTAGGAAGACTAAAAGATTAACCTAAAAAATGGTGGAATGAAGTTAAACTGTAGAGTTTTTGTTGGTTCTCTTTGCCTGTTTTTGCTATCAGAGTACAATTGTCATTAGTTCAAGATAATGAGTTATAAGATGTTATTTGCAAGTTTCATGGTAATCTCAAATAAAAAAAGCCTACAACAAATGCACAAAAATATAAAGAAAGAAATTAGAACATACCACAGAAAATCATTTTCACAAGGACAGGAAGAAAATGAAGAAAGGAGGAAAGGAGGAGGGGAGGGCAACGAAGGGAGCGGGAGGGGAGGGCAACGAAGGGGGGGGAGGGGAGGGCAACGAAGGGGGGAGGGGAGGGCAACGAAGGGAGGGGGAGGTAAACGAAGGGAGTGGGGAGGTAAACGAAGGGAGTGGGGAGGTAAACGAAGGGAGTGGGGAGGTAAACGAAGGGAGTGGGGAGGGCAACGAAAGGAGTGGGGAGGGCAACGAAAGGAGTGGGGAGGGCAACGAAAGGAGTGGGGAGGGCAACGAAGGGAGGGGAGGGCAATGAAGGAAGGGAGGGAATGAAGACCAAAAAACAACTAGAAAACGAATGGCAATATAGAAGAAATAAGTCCTTATTTATCAATAACATTAAATGTAAATGGACTAAACTTTTCAATCTGAAGGCATAGAGTGACTGAATGGATTAAGAAAACAAGACCCAATAACCTGTTGCCTACAAGAAAGAAACACTTTTCACCTGTGAAGATACACACAGGCTGAAAATTAAATGGAAAGAAATATTACATGGAAATGAAAACCAAGAAACAAGAGTAGCCATACTTATCGGATAAAATAGGTTCCAGTACAATAACTATAAAAAGAGACAAATCATTATAGAATGAAAAAGGGATCAATTTAGCAAAGGATATAGCAATTATAAATATATATGCACCCACCATTAGAGCATCCAGATACATAAAGCTAATATTATTAGAACTACAGAAAGAGATAGACTCCAATACAATAGTTAGCGATTTTAACAACTCACTTTCAACATTGAACAAATCATCCAGACAAAAGTATTAACATGGAAACATCTGGCCTACTCTATACTACAGACCAAATAGACCGAATAGATATTTACAGAACATTTCATCGAATGGTTGCAGAAAACACATTGTTCTCAGCACAAGGACCATTCTAAGACTAGACCAGATGTTAGGTCATAAAATATGACTTTAAAAATTCAAGAAATTTTTAGTTATATCAAGTATCTTTTCTGACTACAATGGAAAGAAAACTAAAAATTAATAACAAGAGGAACTTTGGAAACCATAAAAACACATGGAAATTAAACAATATGCTCCTGAATGACCAGTGGGTCAATGATGAAACTTAAAATGAAATTTAAAAATTCCTCGAAACAAATAAAAATGGAAACACAACATACGAAAGCTGGAGGGGGAGGGCAACGAAGGGAGGGGAAAAAGCAGTGTTAAGTGGAAAGTTTGTAGCAACAGGTGCCTACATGAAACATAGAAAATTTTCAAATAAATTATCTAACAATGCATCTTTAAGAACTAGGAAAGCAAGAGAATCAAACTCAAAATTAGTACAAGAAAAGAAAGATCAGAGCAGAAATAAATGAAATTGAAGTGAAAAAAGATACAAAAGAACAAAATGTAAAGTTTTTTTAAAAAAATAAGATAAAAGTGACAAATCTTTAGCCAGACTAAGAAAAAATGAAAGAACTCCATAGTAAAATCAGATTACAAGAGACATTACAATTGATATTACAGGAATTCAAAGGAACATTCGAGACTAATACGAGCAATTATATGCCAATAAATTGGAAAGTTTACAAGAAATTGATAAATTCCTATATACCCACAACCTACCAAAATTGAACCATGAAGAAATCTAAAACCTGAATAGACCAGTAAGATCAAATCTGCAATAAAAGGGCATCTAAGTAAAGTCAGTGACCCAATGGCTTCACTACTAAACTCTACTAAACATTTAAAGAAGAGCTAATACCAGTCCTACTCAAACTATTCCCAAACATAGAGGAGGGAATACTTCCAAACTCATTCTACAAACCCGGTTTTACTGATACCAGTATAAGACAATGACATGTCAAAAATATAAAACTACAGGCCAATATCCTTGATATACACTGATGCAAAAATCCTCAACAAAATACTAGCAAACCACATTCAACAATATGTTAAAAAGATCATTCATCATGACAAGAGGGATTTATCCCTGGATGCAAGAATGGTTCAACATATGCAAAATCAGTGTGAAACATCATATCAACAAAATGAAAGATAAAAACCATATTAACATTTTATTTGATGCTGAAAAAGCATTTGATAAAATTCAACATTCTTTCATTATAAAGAACCCTCAAAAACTGAAATAGAATGAACACACCTAAATAAAATAAAGTCTGTATATGATAGACCCATGGCTAATATACTAAATGGGGAAAGCTGAAAGCCTTTCTTCTAATATCTGGAACAAGACAAAAATGCCTGTTTTGATCACGGTTATAAAACATAGTATTGGAAGTCTAAGCCAGAGAAATCAGACAAGGGAAAGAAATAAAAGGCATCCAAATTGGAAAGGAAGAAGTTAAATTATCCTTGTTTGTGCACAATAGAATCTTATATTTGGAAAAAACTAAAGATTCCTCCAAAAGATTGTTGGAATTAATTTTTTAAAAATTCAGTAAAGTAACAGGATAAAAATTAACATAAAAAATTAGTAGCACTTTTATATGCCAACAGTGAACAGTGTGAAAAACAAATCAAGAAACTAATCTTACAGTACCTACAAATAAAATAAAATACCTAGGAATAAACTTAACCAAAGAAGTGAAATATCTCCACAATGAAAACTAAAACATTGATGCAAGAAATTGAAGAGAACACAAAAAATGGAAAGATATTCCATGTTCTTGGATGGAAGAATCAATATTGTAAAAATGTTCATACCACCCAAAGCAATTTGCAGATTCAATGCAATTCCTATCAAAATCCCAGTGATAATCTTCACCAAAACAGAAAAGGCAATACTAAAATTTATATGGAACCATGAAAGCCTGAGAATATCCAAAGCCACCCTGAAAAAAGAAAACAAAACTGGAGGAATCATAATACCTTCAAATTATACTACAGAGCTGTACCAACCAAAAAAACATGGTATTGGCATTAAAACAGACACATAGAGCAATGGAACAGAATAGAGAATCCAGAAATAAATCTGTAGATCTATAGTGAACTCATTTTCCACAAAGGTGCCAGAACATGCATTGAGGAAAGGACAGTCTCTTCAACAAAGGGTGCTGTTGAAACTAGATATCCACATACAGAACAAAGAAACTAGATCCCTATCTCTCATCAGATACAAAAATCAAATTAAAATGGATTAGATACTTAAATCGAATACCTCAAACTATGAAACTACTAAAGAACAACATTGTGGAAATTCTCTAGGATGTTGGTCTGGGTAAAGATTTTTTGAATACTACCCCAAAAGCACAGGCAGCCAAAGCAAAAAGGACAAATGGAATCACATCAAATTAAAAAGCTTCTGAACAGCAAAGAAAAAGAAAAGTGAAGAGACAATCTATAGAACAGGAAAAAATATTTGCAAACTATCCATCTGACAAAGGACAAAAAACTCAATAACTTGATTTTTAAAGTGGGCAAAAGATCTGAATAGACACTTTTTTCCTAAAGACAAATAAGCATATGAGAAGATACTCAACATCATTGATCAGAGAAATGCAAATCAAAACTACAAAGACCTATCATATTACCCCAATTAAAACAGCTTTTATGCAAATACTGGCAATAACAAATGCTGGCGAGGGATGTGGAGAAAGGGAATTTTGATACATTGTTCATGGGAATGCAAATTATTATAGCCACTATGGAAAACACCATCGAAGTTCCTCAAAAAATATTGAGAATAGAACTACCATATTATTCAGGAATCCCACAGCTAGATGTATACCCAAAGGAAAGGAATCAGTACATGGAAGAGATATCTGCAATTCCATGTTTATTGCAGCACTATTCATCATAGCCAAGATTTGAAAACAACTTAGTATATAAATGGATAAAGAAAGTGTGGTACATATACATGATGGAGTATTATTCAGCCATAAAAAGAGAATGAGATCCTGTCATTTGCAATAACATGGATGGAACTGGAGGCCATTACTTTAAGTGAAATAAGCCAATCACAGGAAAACAAACTTTGCATGTTCTCACCCAGTGGTGGAGAAGCTAAAAATTCAAACAATTGTACTCATGGAGAGTAGAATGATGGTTCCCAGGGATTTGGAAGGGTAGTGGAGAAAGAGGCCAAAATGAAGTGGTTAACATGTATAAAAATATATTTAGATACAATGAATAAGATCTAGTATTTGATAGCACAACAGGGTGACTGCAGCCAGAAATAATTTGCTGTACATTGTGGAATAACTGAGAAAATACAATTGGAATGTTAGTAACACAAAGAAATTATAAACCAAAATAGTTTAATTTGTAAAATCAAAGAGTGAAATGAGATAATGGAATTTAATATTTAATGGGCATAAAATTTCAGTCAAGCAAGATTAAAAAGTTCTAGAAATCTGCTGTAGTGACTACATATATATGATATATATATTTATATATATATAAAATACTGTACCTAGAAAAATGTTTTTTAAATTGAAGGCAAAATGAATACTTTTAAAGACAAACAAAAGAAAATAAAATTTATGGCTAAGAGCCCTACACCACATAAAATACTTAAGGAAGTTTTCTTCTTAAGAGATATATATATATCTGTAGAAACTCTACCAGAAAATTCTTACAATAACGAATTCAATAAAATTTCAGGATACAAAATCAACATACAAAAATCAATACTGTTCCTATGCATTAACAACTAATTATCCAAAAAATAAATTAAGAAAATAATCTCATCTACAATAGCATCAAAAACAATAAAATTCTTAGGAATAAATCTACCCAAGGAGGTGAAAGATCTGTATAGTGAAAACCATAAAATGTTAATGGAAGAAATTGAATGGGACATAAGTAAATGGAAAGATATCGCATGTTCATGGGTCAGAAGAATCATTGTCAGTCTTGCCATGACATGCAAGGCAACCAATAACTTCAATGAAATCTCTATAAAATTCCAATGGCAATTTTACAGAAATAGAAAAAACAATTCTAAAATTTCTGTAGAACCAGCAAAGACTGCAAATATCTAAAGCAATCTTGAGCAAGGAGACCATAACTGGAGGCACCCTACTTTCTGATTTAAATTTATATTAAAAAGCTATAGTAATCAGTATAGTATAAAGCTATCGGATGGTACTGGCATAAAAACAGATGCATAGAACAATGGAGCAGAATAGTAAACACAGAAATAAACCCATGCGTATATAGGAAATTAATCTCTAATCACAGCACCAAGAATGCACACAGTAAGGAAAGGATAATCTCTTCAACAGACGGTATTCAGAAAACTGAATGTCCACATGCAGAAAAAGGAAATTGATTCTTATCTTACACCATTCCCCCCAAATCAGCTGAAAATGTGTTAAAGACTTAAACATAAGACTCAAAACTGTAAAACTACTGGAAGAAAACAGAGGGCAAGCTCAATGGCATTGGTCTTGGCAAAAAAAAACTTTGGTATGATGACAAAGCACAAGCAACCAAAGCAAGAACTAAATAGGTGATACTACAGCAAACGAAAAGTTTCTGCACAGTAAAGGGAACAATCCACGAAATAGAAAGGTAACATACAGATTTGGAGAAAAAAATCTGTAAGCTATATTTGATAAAAGGTTAATATTAAAAATTTGTAAGGAACTCACACAACTCAATAGTTTTAAAAATCAGATTAAAAATGAGCAAAGGACCTGAATAGACATTTTTCTGAGGAATACTCACAAGTTAAAGATAGAATTACCGTGATGCCTCCAGCTTTGTTCTTTTGACTTAGGATTGTCTTGGAGATGCGGGCTCTTTTTTGGTTCCATATAAACTTTAAAGCAGTTCTTTCCAATTCTGTGAAGAAACTCATTGGTAGCTTGATGGGGATGGCATTGAATCTATAAATTACCTTGGGCAGTATGGCCATTTTCACGATATTGATTCTTCCTATCCATGAGCATGGTATGTTCTTCCATTTGTTTGTGTCCTCTTTTATTTCACTGAGCAGTGGTTTGTAGTTCTCCTTGAAGAGGTCCTTTACATCCCTTGTAAGTTGGATTCCTAGGTATTTTATTCTCTTTGAAGCAATTGTGAATGGAAGTTCATTCATGATTTGGCTCTCTGTTTGTCTGTTACTGGTGTATAAGAATGCTTGTGATTTTTGCACATTAATTTTGTATCCTGAGACTTTGCTGAAGTTGCTTAATCAGCTTAAGGAGATTTTGGGCTGAGACAATGGGATTTTCTAAATATACAATCATGTCATCTGCAAAGAGGGACAGTTTGACTTCTTCTTTTCCTAACTGAATACCCTTGATTTCTTTCTCTTGCCTGATTGCCCTAGCCAGAACTTCCAACACTATGTTGAATAGGAGTGGTGAGAGAGGGCATCCCTGTCTTGTGCCAGTTTTCAAAGGGAATTTTTCCAGTTTTTGCCCATTCAGGATGATATTGGCTGTGGGTTTGTCATAAATAGCTCTTATTATTTTGAGGTACGTTCCATCAATACCGAATTTATTGAGTGTTTTTAGCATGAAGGGCTGTTGAATTTTGTCAAAAGCCTTTTCTGCATCTATTGAGATAATCATGTGGTTCTTGTCTTTGGTTCTGTTTATATGCTGGATTATATTTATTGATTTGTGAATGTTGAACCAGCCTTGCATCCCAGGGATGAAGCCCACTTGATCACAGTGGATAAGCTTTTTGATGTGCTGCTGAATCCGGTTTGCCAGTATTTTACTGAGGCTTTTTGCATCGATGTTCATCAGGGATATTGGTCTGAAATTCTCTTTTTTTGTTGTGTCTCTGCCAGGCTTTGGTATCAGGATGATGCTGGCCTCATAAAATGACTTAGGGAGGATTCCCTCTTTTTCTACTGATTGAAATAGTTTCAGAAGGAATGGTACCAGCTCCTCCTTGTACCTCTGGTAGAATTCAGCTGTGAATCCATCGGGTCCTGGACTTTTTTCGGTTGGTAGGCTATTAATTATTGCCTCAATTTCAGAGCCTGCTATTGGTCTATTCAGGGATTCAACTTCTTCCTGGTTTAGTCTTGGAAGAGTGTAAGTGTCCAGGAAATTATCCATTTCTTCTAGATTTTCTAGTTTATTTGCATAGAGGTGTTTATAGTATCCTCTTCAAACTATACTACAAGGCTACAGTAACCAAAACACCATGGTACTGGTACCAAAACAGAGATATAGACCAATGGAACAGAACAGAGTCCTCAGAAATAATACCACACATCTACAGCCATCTGATCTTTGACAAACCTGACAAAAACAAGAAATGGGGAAAGGATTCCCTATTTAATAAATGGTGCTGGGAAAATTGGCTAGCCATAAGTAGAAAGCTGAAACTGGATCCTTTCCTTACTCCTTATATGAAAATTAATTCAAGATGGATTAGAGACTTAAATGTTAGACCTAATACCATAAAAATCCTAGAGGAAAACCTAGGTAGTACCATTCAGGACATAGGCATGGGCAAAGACTTCATGTCTAAAACACCAAAAGCAACGGCAGCAAAAGCCAAAATTGACAAATGGGATCTCATTAAACTAAAGAGCTTCTGCACCAGCAAAAGAAACTACCATCAGAGTGAACAGGCAACTTAAGAATGGGAGAAAAATTTTGCAATCTACTCATCTGACAAAGGGCTAATATCCAGAACCTACAAAGAACTCAAACAAATTTACGAGAAAAAAACAAACAACCCCTTCATAACATGGGCAAAGGATATGAACAGACACTTCTCAAAAGAAGACATGCATACAGCCAATAGACACATGAAAAAATGCTCGTCATCACTGGCCATCAGAGAAATGTAAATCAAAACCACAATGAGATACCATCTCACACCACTTAGAATGGCAATCATTAAAAAGTCAGGAAACAACAGGTGCTGGAGAGGATGTGGAGAAATAGGAACACTTTTACACTGTTGGTGGGATTGTAAACTAGTTCAACCATTATGGAAAACAGTATGGCGATTCCTCAAGGATCTAGAACTAGATGTACCATATGACCCAGCCATCCCATTACTGGGGATATACCCAAAGGATTATAAATCATGCTGCTATAAAGACACATGCACACATATGTTCATTGCGGCACTATTCACAATAGCAAAGACTTGGAATCAACCCAAATGTCCATCAGTGACAGACTGGACTAAGAAAATGTGGCACATATACACCATGGAATACTATGCAGCCATAAAAAAAGGATGAGTTTGTGTCCTTTGTAGGGACATGGATGCAGCTGGAAACCATCATTCTTAGCAAACTATCACAAGAACAGAAAACCAAACACCGCATGTTCTCACTCATAAGTGGGAGATCACTTGGACTCGGGAAGGGGGACATCACACACCGGGGCCTATTATGGGGAGGGGGGAGGGGGGAGGGACTGCATTGGGAGTTATACCTGATGTAAATGACGAGTTGATGGGTGCTGACGAGTTGATGGGTGCAGCACACCAACATGGCACAAGTATACATATGTAACAAACCTGCACGTTAGGCACATGTACCCTAGAGCTTAAAGTATAATTAAAAAAAAAAAAAAAAGAAACCAAAGTTTAATACCTAAAAAATAAATAAATAAATAAAAATAAAAAACAAGTCTTAAAAAAAATAAATAAATAAAGATAGAATTACCATATAATCCAGAAAGCCCACTTCTGGGTATATATATTACGTTGTTCACATTGAATATATACAATTTTCATTTGTCAATTCTACCTCAATAGAGCTGAAAAAGATAATTGGCAGCTTAAAGCAAGAATACTTACAGTATAGTGTGGGACTTATAGCATATGTAGAAGCAAAACGTGGCAACAATAGGACAAAGGATTTCAGGTGAGAAATTGAAGTATATTGTTGTAAGATACTTAAATATGATATGATTTGCCATTATTTAAAGGAGATTGTGATAAAATAAAAATGCACATTGTAGACCTTGGAAGAGTTTCTTAATGTGTGATTTAAGACCAAAAGCCAATAGCACAGATAAATTAGAATCACAAAATACTCAATTTATTCAAAATAAGGAACAAAAAGAATAAAGAGAAATAGAATAGAAATGAATTGGAAAAATGGTAGATTTCGAGTCAACCATGTTGATAATTACATTAAATGTAAATGATATAGTCTCTTCAATTGTCACTGGATAAAAGATGACACAATTATATGCTGTCTTTGAGAGATCATCTTAAACATAAGGATATGGATTGAAATTAAAAGAACGTACAAAAGCCTTATCATACAAACAGTAATTTTTGAAAAGTCACAGTGGCTATATTAATCCAGACAAAATAGATTACAGCATGAAGACTGTTTCCAGTGACTAATGGGATAAAGATGACTCAGTTATCTTAAATGTGCTTGTACATAACAAGACAGTTACAAAATATGTAATACAAAAAAAGAAAGGAAAGGGGAAAGAAACAAGTCTAACATTATAGTTGGAGATTAACATTTGTCTCTTATTAATTGCTAGAAAAGGCAGACAGAAAATCAGTAGAGTTGTAGACAACATAAATAGCCCAATCAACCAAATTATTGTAATAGACACTTAAAAGGACACTCAACCCCAAAACAGCAAAATATACATTATTTTCAAGTATGCCTAAAACATTCACCAATATAGACAGTATTGTAGGTCTTGAACTACTTTTTTACTAATTTTGAGAGAATTGAATTCATTAAAAGAAAATGTCATTTGACCAGAATATTAAAGTGGAAATCAATAGAATATAGAAAACCTGCAAAGATTTAGAAAATAAGTCATATTATTCTAAAAAATATATGGAGTGAAGAAAAAATAAAAAGTGGAAAATATTTTAATTGAATGATAATAAAAGCACAACATATCAGATTTGTGATAGGTAGTGACAGGAGAGAAATCCACAGCATTAAATGCTTATGTAGAAAAGAAGAAAAGTTTCAGAACAATGTTCTAAGATCCAACTATGAGAAACTAAAGGGCAGCAAATTAAACCTAGAGTAAGATTGAGGGAACAAATACAAATAAAAGATATCAGTGAACAACAACAACGACAACAACAAACAACACAGGAAAACAATATAAATAAAAGCTGGTTCCAGAAGTTTAATAAAATTAATCTAGCCACACCGATAAGGAAAAATATCAGAATGAACGAGGGGACACTGCTCCTGATACTACAGATAAAAAGACTATTTTGAAGAATTTCATGACAATAAATTTAACCATATAAATGGAATGGACAAATTCACTAAAAAGTACAACCACCAAACTCACTAAAAAGACACAGTTAATCTGAATAGTTTTATATGTATTTTTAAAGATTAAATATGTAATTTATAACTTTCTCACAAAGGAAACATCAGGTCCAGATGAGATCACTGCTAAATTCTTACAAACATTTCTGAAAGAAAGGAGATCAATTCTGAAAAGTCATCCAGAAAATAAAAGATGAGGGAGCACTTCTTAACTCATTATTTGAGACCAGCATCTCCCTGCTACCAAACCAGAAAAAGACATGAGAAAATTAGACTAATATTACTAAAGAACTAAGTATAAAACATTCCTATGAAAATATAAACTATTTTTAAAGGTTTGCATATCATAACAAGTGGGAAACCAAGATTACTTTAATATTCAAAGCTCCAACATTATTAACCATATTAAGAAACTGAAAAAGAAAAGCTATATGATCATATCAATAAATCCAGAAATAGCATATGATGAAATTCAATACTCATTCATGACAAACTTTTACCTTCTTTGGTATAGAAGTTTTCTATTTTAATAAAGGGCAACTACATAAACCTATAGCTAATAGTATACTCAATAGTGTAAGAATTGTTCCTTCCAAAATCAGGCACAAGGCAAGGATTTCTAAATACATCACCTCTATGTAAAAGTGTGTTGAAACTCCTGGCAATGATAATAAGCCAAGAAAAAAATAAAATAAACAGTAGAAAGGAAAAAGTTAAACTGGCTTTAATCAACAAGATACAGTTTTCACACAGAAATTACTAAAGTATGTACAAAAAAAGCATTCGTTCCAAACAGTGAATTTATCAAGTTTGCAAGATACAAATTTAATATACAAATCGGTTGTATTCACATCTATTAGCAAAATAAAAAGGGACTTAAAAAAATTTTAAACATAACTTAGATTATCAGAAGTATATAATATTTAAGGTTAAAGATAACAAAATATGTGAAAAACAATTACACACAGTATTTTAAAACATTGCTGAGTGAAATTAGAGAAGACCCAAAAAAATGCAAGGATATACCATGGTGAATTCCATGGTATTCTACGGTATATTCTATTTCATGATGAATTGGAAGGCTCTATAGGGGAGGCAAAATTTTACTTCCCCCCCTTTAGGACTTTTCAGATGGGCCTGAGGATTAAATTGACATAAGACAGATCAACAGGAGAAAAGCATACAAATCTGTTTAATACAAGTTTTACATGGCACGGGAGCCCTCATAAAGAAATGAAGACCCAAAGACACAGACATGAACACTTACATACTGAATTACAGTAGTAAATTATGAAAACGTGACAAGGCAAAGGGGTTTGGGCTAAGGTAGTTAATTGTGTAGAGAAGGGGCTAGGAAGATAAAGATTAGTCTAACAGTGTTTGTACAAATTTTCCTCATCCTTAATTTCCTGTCCTTAATGATGATCTTTTACATAGGAATTCCACCACCTGCTTTCAAGACACACAAAAAAAGGTATGAGTGATCTTCTTCCCCCTGCTGTTTTTCGATTGTCTTTAACTAGAAATAGTCAACATGCCAAAGAAGCATATTTTTAACCCCTTCAGCTCTATAGCGTTAAGCTGTCAATTTTCCCCAAATTGATATAGATTCAACAAAATGCCACTTAAAATCCCAGAAAGATTTTGTAAATAAATTGTTAAGCTGATTTTAAAACTCATATGAAATTGTAAGAACATAGAATAGGCAAAACAACTTTTAAGGAGAAGAAAAAAGTTGGAAGGACCCAAATTATGAGTTTAAGAATGACCAGAAGGCTACAGAAATCAAGGCAATGTTGTATTGAGACTCACACATATGTTGTCAATTGATTTTCAACAAAGGTCCCAAAACAAATCAGTGGAAAAAGGATAGTGTTTTCAACAGGTGATGCTAGAATAAATAAATATCTATATGTAAAAAGAGAAAACCCAGGCTGAGTGCAGTGGCTCACACCTGTAATCCCAGCACTTTGGGAGGCCAGGGCAGGTGGATCACCTGAGGTTAGGAGTTGGAGAACAGCCCAACCAACATGGAGAAACCCCCATCTGTACTGAAAGTACAAAATTAGCCAAGCGTGGTGGCGCATACCTGTAATCCCAGCTACTTGGGAGGCTAAGGCAGGAGAATTACTTGAACCCGGGAGATGGAGGTTGCAATAAGGTGATATCATGCCATTGCACTCTAGCCTGGGAAACAAGAGCAAAACTCCATCTCAAAAAAAAAAAAAAAAAGAGAGAGAGCCCATACTTAACTCATACTGTAATGAAAAATTAATCCTACTCCTAAATGTATGAACTAAAGGTATAAAACTTCCAGAAGAGAAAAAAAAATCATATCCTAAGATAAGGAAAGATTTATTAGATAGGACACAAGAAGAACCATTTAAGATAAGTTAAATATCAAAATTGAAAACATTTGCTCTTCAAAGGGCACAATTATGGAAATGAACAGTCAAACCGCAGACTTGGAAAAAACATTTACACTACATATAAGGATAAAAGTCCCTCATTATATATTGCATATGTATTATTTTATATATAAAAGAACTTGTGTCCTGAACTTGTGAAGAATTTTTACGATTTTTAAAAATCCAGCAAACGCAAAAAATTTGAATAGATACTTTCTTAAATAATGTATAATGAAATGTAAACACATTGTTATGGGCTAAATTGTGTCTCCTCACCACCATCACCCCCAAGTTTATATGTTGAAGTTTTTTGTTTTGTTTTGTTTTTTGAGATGGAGTCTCACTCTATCACCCAGGCTGGAATGCAGCTGCGCGGATCTCGGCTCACTGCAACCTCCATCTCCTGGGTTCAAGCAATTCTTTTGCCTCAGCCTCCTGAGTAGCTGGGATTACAGGCATGTGCCATCACACCCGGATAATTTTTGGTATTTTTCAGTAGAGACAGAGTTTCTCCATGTTGGCTAGGATGATCTCGAACTCCTGACCTCGTGATCCACCCGCCTTGGCCTGCCAAAGTACTGAGATTACAGGTGTGAGCCACCATCCCTGGCCTATATGTTGAAGTTTTAACCCATGCCATGCCTCAGAATGTGACTATATTTGGAGATAAGGTCTTTCTTTATAGAAATAATTAAGTTAAAATGAGGTTATTAGGATGGACCTAATCCACTGTGACATTATGTCTTTGTAAGAAAAACAGATTAGGAAACAGCTGCATACAGAGAGAAGATGACGTGAAGATACAGAGAAAGGTTAGCTATCTGCAAGCCAAGAAGAGAAACTTTGAGGTGGGGGAGGGAATAAACAAGGGGAAAAGAAAACCAAGTCTAAAATTGTAATATAGTCTTGGCTTCTTTGTCTTCTTAGTATCTTCATTTTATCTTTGCTATCTGTTCTTTACATCTCAAGATCAATATCTTAAAAGCAGGAATTAGAGAAGCCCAGCTAATTATCATTTGTTGTGATTCTAAAATTACATCCTAAAATGTATTGATACTTGTCTTTGAGAAGTGGAACTTAATTCAACACCCCTTGAATGTGGGCTGTAATTAGCAACTTGCTTCTAACAACTCAAATATGGCAGATGTGATGATCTGTGCTTCTAAGACTGAGTCTTAAAAGGCATCACAGCTTTCTCCTTGTTATCTTGCTCTTGGATCACCTGCCTTGAGAGAAATCCATCATCATGTCATAATACTCAAGCAGCCCTATGGAGAGGTCCATATGGAAGGGCACTAAGCTTCCTCCCAGTAGCCAGTGAGGAGCAGTTTTCCTGTCATTGGCCATGTGAGTGAACCATGATGCCCAGTTCCAGTTAAGCCTCAAATGACTTAAACAGCTCCAGTTAACATCCTGACTGCAGCCTCAAGCCAGTTAAGCTGCCCCTGAATTCTCAACCACCAAAAAGTATACGCTAATAAATATGTATTTTTTTTTAGATGGTAAGTGTTGGGGTAATTTGTTACATAGAAATACTGCCCCCATTGCAGGGGAGTTTTATCCTAAGCTTCCTCAGAGGTTGACTCTCTTATGGAACCCAGGCATACAAAACGACCCGAGTGTTCTCTGGGTTTGGAAATTTACTTCAGCGTGGAATTATAGAAAGGAGGAATTTCTTTATTGGGCTATGCGGTAGGAAAATAATATCTCAACAAAAGAAGGCATGACCTCTTGGGCTAATAGTCAACCTACTACTAGCATAAACAATCTGAAATAATTATTTTCCACATGAACAGGATTTCAAATGTAGATAAATTCCGTTAATAAGGAGTTTCACAGAAGCCTAAAGTTTCCGAGAGTTGGTTTCGAAGGTTACATTTCTTTGGAGTTCTAGATTTGCCACTGTTCACAGTATAAACCTAAATCACTTAGCTTTTTTGAGTCTTATATATAGTAATTATTCATCAGGTTTTGGTCAAAGAAACTTTTGAGAATGTAGAATCTTTCTCCTAATACAGAAAGCCACAGTAGGTTTAAGAATTACCTTTTTTTTCTTTTTTGAGGAAAATATTTTCTACCTGGAATTTATGCATGGTTAAACTTCAGTCATTCTAGTAGTTAGGGTCCAAGTAACTTATTGTTTTCTGGCATTTTATAATCTGAAGATGTTTAACTATACGGTTTACTACAAACTACTACTGAATATATTAACTACTGCTTTATGAATTTCTGTTTCAGTTATTATTTTTCTTTCTGTTCCTGAGGAAGCTGAGAATCCAGACTAATACAGGCATAGAGTTGTACGTACCTAGAGCAGCTGACTTATACAACCTGCCACAACACACCTGTTTATTTGATGTAATTTATTAATTACTGGTGTTAAATATTAATTCACAACTTCACCTAGGGAGGTTATATTTAAAGAAAATCCTCAAGATTAGTTCACTGCCTGGTTTCTGCACATTCAGCTTTTTTGTTTAATGAACCTCTTTTTATTGGAATATCAGAAAAGTGACTCAGGATGAAAGGGCACATTGATCACAGATCGGTAGCATCATATTCACAAATAGCCCTATTTTGTCATTTATGGAGTAACATACAGGGATCACAGGAGCACACATACAACTCCTGATTTTATTGTGTTAAATGGGTTGCATTGTCCGTTTCAACACTTCTAGCTAAGTATAACTACTAATAGCCACAAAGACACTTTTTCCGTAGATTAGCCTCTTTACAGATAAAAGATTGTTTGGAATAGAGGGCATGTGAAATCAATCTGTTAGATACTTAAGTTGGATTAATGCCTGTTCTATAAAGAATGAAAAAGAAGGTACTAAGACATTGCATTTGAAGATGGCCGAACAGGAACAGCTCTGGTCGGCAGCTCCCAGTGAGATCGATGCAGAAGGCAAGTGGTTTCTGCATTTCCAACTGAGGTACCAGCTTATCTCACTGAGACTAGTTAGACAGTGAGTGCAGCCCATGGAGGACAAGCCGAAGCAGGGTGGGGCGTCGCCTCACCTGGGAAATACAAGGGGTCAGGGAGCTCCCTCCCCTAGCTAAGAGAAGCCCTGAGGGACTGTGCCCCGAAGGATAGAGCTATCCAACCCAGATACTATGCATTTCCCACTGTCTTCACAACCCACAGACCAGGAGATTCCCTTGGGTGCCTACGCCACCAGAGCCCTGGGTTTCAAGCACAAAGCTGGGTGGCCATTTGGGCAGACACCAAGCTAGCTGCAGGAGGTTTTTTTGGTTTTGTTTTGTTTTTCCTTACCCCAGTGGAGCCTGGAATACCAGCAAGCCAGAACCATGCATTCTTCTGGAAAGGGGGCTGAAGCCAGGGAGCCGAGGGGTCTCACTCAGCGGATCCCATTGAAACTAGGCTGCATAAAACTTAGAAACTAGTCCTCATAAAAAAAGAACTTAAAAAAAAAATTAACACCAGGTGGCTCTGGATAGGGTCCCACCCTGCCTCAATAGGGTCCCACCCTGATAGGGTCCCACCCTGCCAATTCCGGGAAACAACCTCATGGGGTCCCACCCTGCCAATTCCGGGGGTCCCACCCTGCCTCGAAGTTCCCGGAATCAGCAACTCCAAGAAAAAACCTCATAAGGTCCTGCTCTAACCAATTAGCATAAGACACCTTGCTCAGGCCATAGACAGACCCAATTACCACGCGCCTAAAGCTTTGTTTGAATTTCGCGCCCTAAGCTGTGTTTGAACTTGTATTTGCCTATATAAACAGCCTGTAACAAGCAGTCGGGGTCCCAGGGCCAACTTAGAGCTTGGGACCCTAGCGCGCTAGTAATAAATAACTCTCTGCTGTGAATCTCGTGTCGGTGATCCTTCGCGGCGACCCCTGCCCAGGAGGGAATCGACAGTTCGGTTCCAACACCATCACAATGGAGCTCAGCAAGCTAAGACCCACTGACTTGAAATTCTCACTGCCAGGACAGCAATCTGAAGTCAACCTGGGATGCTTGAGCTTGGTGGGGGAAGGGGTGTCTGCCATTACTAATGCTTGAGTAGGCAGTTTTCCCCTTGCAGTGTGAACAAAGTCACTCGGAAGTTTGGACTAGGCAGAGCCCACCACAGCTTGGGAAAGCCACTGTAGCCAGACTGCCTCTCTAGGTTCCTTTTCTCTGGGCAGGGCATCTCTGCAAGAAAGGCAGCAACCCCAAGACAGGAGCTTATAGATAAAACTCCCATCTCTCTGGGACAGAGCACCTGGGGGAAGGGGCAGCTGTAGGCACAGCTTCAACAGACTTAAACATTCCTACCTGCCAGCTCTGAAGAGAGCAGTGGATCTCCCAGCACAGCGCTTGAACTCTGCTAAGGGACAGACTGCCTCCTCAAGTGGGTCCCTGACCCCCATGCTTCCTGATGGAAGCACTTCCCAGAAGGGGCTGACAGATACCTCACACAGGAGAGCTCTGGCTGGCATCTGGCAGGTTCCCCTCTGGGGCCAAGCTTCCAGAGGAAGCAGCAGGTAGAAATCTTTGCTGTTCTGCAGCCTCCACTGGTGATACCCAGGCAAACAGGCTCTGGAGTGGACCTCCAGCAAACTGCAGCAGACCTGCAGAACAGGGGCCTAACTGTTAGAAGGAAAACCAGCAAACAGAAAGCAATAGCATCAACATCAACAACAACAACAAAAGACCACTCAAAAACCCCATCTGGAGGTCACCAACATCAAAGACCAAAGGTAGACAAATCCACGAAGATCAGGGAAAACCAGAGCAAAAAGTTTGAAAATTCCAAAAACCAGGATGCCTCTTCTTTCCCAAAGGATCACAGCTCCTTGCCAGAAACGAAACAAAACTGGACAGAGAATGAGTTTGATAAATTGACAGAAGTAGGCTTCAGAAGGTGGGTAATAACAAATTCCTCCAAGCTAAAGAAGCATATTCTAACCCAATGCATGGAAGCTAAGAACCTTGATATAAGGTTACAGGAACTGCTAACTAGAATAACCAGTTTAGAGAAGAACATAAATGACCTGATGGAGCTGAAAAACACAGCACAAGAACTTCATAAAGCATACACAAGTATCAACAGCCAAATCGATCAAGCGGAAGAAAGGATGTCAGAGATTGAGTATCAACTTAATGAAATAAAGTGTGAAGACAAGTTAGAGAAAAAAAGACTGAAACGGAATGAACAAAGCCTCCAAGAAATATGGGAATATGTGAAGAGACCAAGCCTATGTTTGATTGGTGTACCTGAAAGTGATGGGGAGAATGGAACCAAGTTGGAAAACACTCTTCAGGATATTATCCAGGAGAACTTCCCCAACCTAGAAAGACAGCCCAACAATCAAATTCAGGAAATACGGAGAACACCACAAAGATATTCCTTGAGAAGAGCAACCCCAAGACACATAATCGTCAGATTCACCAAGGTTGAAATGCAGGAAAAAATGTTAAGGGCAGTCAGAGAGAAAGGTCAGGTTGCCCACAAAGGGAAGCCCATCACATTAACAGCAGATCTCTCTGCAGAAACCCTACAAGCCAGAAGAGAGTGTTGGCCCAACATTCAACATTCTTAAAGAAAATAATTTAACCCAGAATTTCATATCTAGCCAAACTAGGCTTCACAAGTGAGGGAGAAATAAAATCCTTTACAGACAGGCAAATGCTGCGGGATCTTGTCACCACCAGGCCTGCCTTACAAGAGCTCCTGAAGAAAGAAGCACTAAATATGGAAAGGAAAAACCAGTACCAGCCACTGCAAAAACATACCAAAATGTAAAGATCATCAACACTATGAAGAAACGGCACCAAGTAATAGGCAAAATAACCAGCTAGTGTCATAACAACTGGATCAAATACACGCAAAACAGTATTAACCTTAAATGTAAACTGGCTAAATGCCCCAATTAAGACACAGACTGGTACATTGGATAAAAAGTCAAAACCCATTGGTATGCTGTATTCAGGAGACGCATCTCACATCTCACAAGACACACATAGGCTCAAAATAAAGGTATGGAAGAAGATTTTATAAGCAAATGGAAAGGAAAAAAAAAAAAAGCAGCGGTTGCAATGCTAGTCTCTGATAAAACAGACTTTAAACCAACAAACATCAAAAAAGACAGAGAAGGGAATTACATAATGGCAAAGGGATCAATGCAACAAGAAAGTAACTATCCTAAATGTATATGCACCCGATACAGGAGCACCCAGATTTATAAAGCAAGTTCTTACAGACCTACAAAGAGACTTAGAGACCCACACAATAATAGCGGGAGAATTTAACACCCCACTGTCTGTATTAGACAGATTGATGGGACAGAAAACTAACAAGGATATTCAGGACTTGAACTCAGCTCTGGACCAGGCAGGCCTAATAGACATCTACAGAACTCTCTACCCCAAATCAACAGAATATACGTTCTTCTCAGTACCACATTGCACTTTTTCTAAAACTGACCACATAATTGGAAGTAAAAGACTCCTCAGTCCTCAGCAAATGCAAAAGAATGGAAATCATAACAGTCTCTCAAACCACAGTACAATCAAATGGATTAAGAAACTCACTCAAAACCACATAACTCCATGGAACCTGAACAACCTACTCCTGAATGACTACTGGGTAAATAACGAAATTAAGGCAGAAATAAATAAATTCTTTGAAACCAATGAGAACAAAAACACAATGTATGAGAATCTCTGGGACACATTTAAAGTAGTGTGTAGAGGGAAATTTATAACACTAAATGCCCACAGGAAAAGGTGAGAAAGATCTAAAATTGACAGCCTAACATTTAAAGAACTAGAGAAGCAACAGCAAACAAATTCAAAAGCTAGCAGAAGAAAAGAAATAACTAAGATCAGAGCAGAACTGAAGGAGATAAACACACGAAAAACCCTTTTAAAAAAATCAGTGAATCCAGGAGCTGGTTTTTTGAAAAGATTAACAAAATAGACTGCTAGCCAGACTAATAAAGAAGAAAAGAGAAGAATCAAATAGACACCATAAAAAAATGATAAAGGGGATATCACCACCGATACCACAGAAATATAAACTACCATCAGAGAATACTATAAACACATCTACACAAATAAACTAGAAAATCTAGAAGAAATGGATAAATCCTGGACACATACACCCTCCCAAGACTAAACCAGGAAGAAGGTGAATCCCTAAATAGAACAATAACAAGTTCTGAAATTGAGGCAGTAATTAATAGCCAAACAACCAAAAAAAGCCCAGGACCAGATGGATTCACAGCCAAATTCTACTAGAGGTAAAAAAAGGAGCTGTTACTATTCCTTCTAAAACTATCCCAAGCAATAGAAATAGAAGGAATCCTCCCTAACTCTTTTTATGTAGCTAGCAACATCCTGATACCAAAACCTGGCAGACACACACACACAAAAAAAGAAAATTTCAGGCCAGTATCCTTGATGAACACTGATGCGAAAATCCTCAATAAAATACTGGCCAACCGAATCCAGTGGCACATTAAAAAGCTTATCTGCCATGATTAAGTAGGCTTCATCGCTGGGATGCAAGGCTGGTTCAACATATGTGAATCGATAAACATAATCCTTCACATAAACAGAACCAATGACAAAAACCACATGATTATCTCAATAGATGCACAAAAGGATTTTGATAAAATTCAACACCGCATTCATGCTAAAAACTCCCAATAAACTGTATTGATGGAACACACTTCAAAATAATAAGAGCTATTTATGACAAACCCACAGCTAATACCATACTGAATGGGCAAAAGATGGAAGAATTCCCTTTGAAAACCATCAGAAGACAAAGAATGCCCTCTCTCGCCACTCCTATTCAACATAGCATTGGAAGTTCTGGCCGGGGCAATTAGGCAAGAGAAAGAAATACAGGGTATTCAAATAGGAAGAGAGGAAGTCAAATTACCTCTGTTTGCAGATGACATGATTGTATATTTAGAAAATCCCGTCATCTCAGTCCAAAAACTCCTTAAGTTGATAAGCAACTTCAGCAAAGTCTCAGGATACAAAATCAATGTGCAAACATCACAAGCATTCCTATACACCAACAATAGACAAAGAGAGCTAAATCATGAGTAAACTCCCATTTACAATTACTACAAAGAGAATAAAATACCTAGGAATAAAACTTACAAGGCATGTGAAGGACCTCTTCAAGGAGGACTGTGAACCACTGCTCAAGGAAATAAGAGAAGACACAAACAAATGGAAAAACATTCCATGCTCATAGTTGGGACGAATTAATATCATGAAGATAGTCATACTGCCCAAAGTAATTTATGGATTCAATACTATTCCCTTCAAGCTACCATTAACTCTCTTCACAGAACTAGTAAAAAACTACTTTAAATTTCATATGGAATCAAAAAAGAGCCTATATAGCCAAGACAATACTAAGCAGAAAGAACAAAGCTGGAGGCATCACACTACCTTACTTCAAACTATATTACAAGGCAACAGTAACCAAAGCAGCATGATACTGGTAACAAAACATATATAGACCAATGGAACAGAAGAGAGGCATCATTAATAACACCACACATCTCCATCTACCAGTTGATCTTTGACAAATATGACAAAAACAAGCAATGGGGAAAGGATTCCCTATTTAATAAATGGTGTTGGGAAAACTGGCTAGCCATATGCAGAAAACTGAAACTGGACCCTTTCCTTACACCTTATACAAAAATTAACTCAAGATGGATTAAAGATTTAAATGTAAGACCTAAAACCATAAAAAACAAAACCTTAGAAGAAAACCTAGGCAATACCATTCAGGACATAGGCACAGGCAAAGACTTCATGACTAAAACACCAAAAGCAATTGCAACCAAGGCCAAAATTGACAAATGGGATCTAATTAAAGTAAAGAGCTTCTGCAAAGCAAAATAACTGTCATCAGAGTGAACAGGCAACCTACAGAATGGAAGAAAATTTTTGCAATCTATCCAGCTGACAAAAGGCTAATATCCAGTATCTACAAGGAACTTAAACAAATTTCCAAGGAAAAAAAAAGCCCCATCGAAAATAGACATTTCTCAAAAGAAGACATTTATGTTGCCAATAAACATGAAAAAAAGCTCATCATCACTAGTCATTAGAGAAATGCAAATCAAAACCACAATGAGATACCATCTAACGCCAGTAAGAATGGAGATCAATAAAAAGTAAGGAAACAACAGATGTTGGAGAGGATATAGAGAAATAGGAACGCTTTTACACTGTTGGTGGGAGTGTAAATTAGTTCAACCATTGTGGAAGACAGTGTGGTGATTCCTCAAGGATCTACAACCAGAAATACCATTTGACCCAGCAATCCCATTACTGGGTATATACTCAAAGGATTATAAATCACTCTATTATAAAGACACATGCTCACATGTTTATTGCAGCACTATTCACAATAGCAAAGACTTGGAACCATCCCAAATTCCCACCAATGATAGACTGGATTAAGAAAATGTGGCACATATACACCATGGAACACTATGCAGCCATAAAAAAGGATGAGTTCACATCCTTTGCAGGAACACAGATGAAACCGAAAACCATCATTCTCAGCAAACTAACACAGGAACAGAAAACCAAACACCACATGTTCTCACTCATAAGCGGGAGTTGAACAATGAGAACATGTGGGCACAGGCAGGGGAACATCACACACTGGGGCCTGTCAGGGGGTTGGGGGCTGGGGGAGGGAGAGCATTAGGAGAAATACCTAATGTAGATGACAGGTTGAGGGGCGCAGCAAACCACCATGGCACATGTATACCTATGTCACAAACCTGCACGTTCTGCACAGGTATCCCAGAACTTAAGTATAATAAAAAATAAAAATAAAAATAAAACATTGCATTTGATTTCTATTGGAACAACATGGCAGCAGGAATCAGGTCAGTGGGCTCACTCCTCCATATGGACCTGTTATCGTATATTCCTAAAAATCCATAACTTACTTTCAAAAGAAAGCAAAAACAATGCTTTCCTATTTACTACATATTTCTCCCAGTTTAAGAGATGGATTTCCAGTGGAGCTACTCTGGTTTGAGCCCTTCTCACTGATTGGCTGCCAATGTGGATTTCATAAAATCTCACCTTTCAAATACGTACTAAGGAGAATGGTGTGATATTAAATAGCAACCAACTGCAATAAGCAGAGCAAAATAAACCCTTTTATAAGATTCTTATTTTCTAAAGACATATAATTTCCAAGTTTCAGTTCAAAAAAAAAAGCCTTATTTCTTTAACATTAAAAGAACACAAAACTAAAAGAAAACAGCTGTTACATGACAATTGATAGAGGATACTTAGGTAAGGAGCATAAGATAACTGAATGCCACCTCCAACTCTCTCCAACCACAACTCCATCCACGTTCTCCTCTTATGGTGAAAAAAAAAGAAAACAGAAGATGAGTCTACTACCATAATTCAAGTTAAAGAATGACAGCCTAAGATAATTAAAAGGACTCTTTAGCAATTTATGATAATGTACAATCATATTCTTTTCTCCTAAAAGACTTTTGCATTATTGTATTTATTTCTTATTAAGGTGAAATACCACTTGTCTTGCAAGAGATGTGAAATTATCCTTATTAGATACTTTTCTTTGACATTGGTATTTTAACACTGTGATTAAACCAGATGGAAGACAACTTTTTTTTTTTTTTTTTTTTTTTTTTTAAAGAATCGGGGAGGGAAGAGGAAAGAAAACACACACACAGCCAGGTACTTTAAGATCCTAGTTGCCATAACAACTCGAGTCCGCTTCCATCATTAAATTGTCTTTTAATCATGCTTATGGATTTTTTTGTATAAAAAACAGATTCATTAATTTCATTTACTTATGTTCTACTGAAAAAATTCTTCCCCTTTTGAAAACAGCTCATTGTCTATTTTATTAAACAGAAGCAGAAAAGTACTATAAACTCCCCCTCAAAACTGTAAAACACAAGGGCTCCCCAAAGAAAGATTGGAAGCATTATATAGCACCACCACAGCCTTCTAATGATATTTTTAAAGGGTATTTTGTTTCCATGAAAATTAAATACTTCTGGTAATTTTACAATGTGAGAATTATCTATATATTTTTCTCTGTTTCAATAGGCCAATTCAAAAATTGTTTATGATAACACCACCAAAACATATTGCAGTAAACTGTTTTCCTTCTGTCTTTTTTGTCTATTGTTTAATCTCTGGGTCTGAACACATCTGGAAAACAGTGAAGTCAGTGGGAAGAGTGAGAAGCTGGTATCCAAGCAAGTTGCTTCCTAGCAACAGCAGTCAGGAAAAACAGACTCATTTGTCAAGTGGCCCCAATGCAGGGAAGTCAGGGGGCCCTGGGGAATGATAATGGCATATTCAAAGTGCAAAATATGTTAACATTTACTTTCCCAAATTGGAATATTCAATGTCCTCTATAAACAAGGTGTCCACACTTGAAAAAGAGCCCAAAGAGCCACCATGGCCCAGTATAGAAGACTGCTTCTTACACTTCTGGGATAAAGCACTGATTTGTGTGAGTGTATGTGTCTGTGTGTTTGTGTACCTGCACCCAATTCATCACAAATTGTTACTTCGTAAAACACACTAAATAATTCAGGAAAATGAAATAAAGAAGACATACAAAATACAAACCCAAACTTTAAGTATTAGAGTCAACTAAAATAAAATCCTCTGATTCATGGCTTAAGTGATTCTAAACACTTACCCTCAATTTCTGTCCACACCTTCCTCACAAGCCAGAAACACTGGACCGACTGCTCCGGAGGGAAGACCTCCACACTTCAAGTAGCTCTGGTTTTGAGTGGAGCCTCTCAAACCTATGATGAGGATCACCTGGAGAGCTTGTTAAACACAAATCCCTGAGCTGAACCCTCAGAAAGTCTGATTGAGTCAACCTGGAGTAGGGATAGAGAATTTGCTTTTCTGACAAGCTCACAGGTGTTGCCAATGTATAGGTAAGTGGCAGCACTACAGAAGGCTTGATATACTATATGGTACCATTGCCTAATGCTCTCAGTGTGGACATCCTATTACACTAAACCATAAAAATCCTGAGAGCTGGGAAAGGATACCATTTTGCCCAGGAAGAAAGACAGGAAGCTAAGACTTCAATTCCTTCAGTGGTTCTTCATCATTATTAATACAAAAGGTAAATGTCATAGCTTACATCACAAAGTTATTCAAGATCTGCCTCATTCCCCCATTGTTGCCAGTTTTTTCTATTCTGCACACTTTCCCAATATGGAATTTATACTTCTGATACAAGGAATGACAGGTAGGTAGAATCCTGAAAGCACCAGTGTTCTCATTGTTCCCATGCTTTCCCGCTTTCATTCCCTCTTCCTAGAAAGGCTTCATTCCACAAATATTTTTGAGCTACCTAACTAATTTTTTAGAATTTTTATATGGGGTTTAAATGGGATAATGCATTTAAAGGACTTAGAATGGAATACAGCACACCGTAAGCACTTGATGATGATGATGGTGATGATGACAATGACCGTGCTGACAAGAACATTGAGGTTATATGATGATTAGAGGACCTTTTGTAACTACTGATTTTTTTTTTTTTTTTACTTTAAGTTCTGGGATACTTTTTTAACTACTGATTTTTTTTTTTTACTTTAAGTTCTGGGATAATTTTGTAACTACTGATTTTTTTTTTTACTTTAAGTTCTGGAATATATGTGCAGAACGTGCAGGTTTGTTACATAGGTATACATGTGCCATGGTGGTTTGCTGCACCTATCACCCTGTCATCTAGGTTTTAAGCCCTGCGTGCATTAGGTATTTCTCCTAATGTTCTCCCTCCCCTTGCCCCCTAGCCCCCAACAGGCCCCGGTGTGTGATGTTCCCTTCCCTGTGTCCATGTGTTCTCACTGTTCAACTCCCACCTATGAGTGAGACTATGCAGTGTTTGGTTTTCTGTTCCTGTGTTAGTTTGCTGAGAATGATGGCTTTTAAGTCACCTCAATTCAACTATGAAACTTCATTGTAGGAACTGTGATTTTTACAGCAATATTTCATTTCTTAATGAGGTTTCTAGGATACAGTTTGCTAAGACATTGGTAGGAACCAGAAGGGTCATAACATACAACTATATCTAACCCTATTCTTTTTCCACTATGCCATGCTGTATCTTTTTTTAAATGTCCGTTTCCAGTCTCCCTATCACAGAGTTAAGAAACACAAAGAAAGACTCCCTTTCTGTCATTTTAAATAACCCTTGGTCAAAGCAAAGCAATTACTTGTTAATTTACTTGTTGGATTATCTCAGACCTTGTAGAAATGGCTAACATTTATGAGTTGTGTAAATGGAAAATGGCAGAGGCAGTGTGGAGATGTGTTACTTAGGTCTCCCCTCAAGAAAGAATTTGACTTCAGCTTCAAGAAGTACCGATTCAGGATCTGTCTCGGCTTTCAAATCAAGGCTACGGTCTTCTCAAGCAGCCCCCAGTCAATGATGAAGAATGGCAGGGTAGCAAGGTTCGGCTATTTGTGCCTAGTTAGGATTCCGTTAATGGGAAGTCTTTACTACAGAGCTTCAATTGACATGTCTGAAATGTTTTCTGATCTGCATCATGGTAGAAGGCTCTTCCTCCCATCTTGCCTTTCACGGGTATTACTCCCATGTGTGCCTCTCAATTCATCTCTGTGTCTCTTACCTAGAGGACACAAATAACACAGGAACATAAAAAAGCAAAATGATGCTTTTAGCTTTCTCGATGGGAAATCAAACTACGGTTTAGGTAAAACAAAGCAAAGAAAAGAAAAACTGGAAAAAGATAGAAGCAAGACCTGCAAAGCACTTCCCCCATTTATCTGAGATTAGACACAAAGAGGAATAATTTTGTCTCCCACCTGCTGAGACACTCCATTCTTTAGCTCTCAACGTATTGTTGTCACTACTGCCATTTGAACTTCTTTGTTTCTATCACCATTTTTCTCTATTGTGTATGTTCCAGATGCTTTCAGACTTCAGGACTAATATTCACAAGTCACTTTTCATCTTGTTTGTATTCAGAGTCGTCATAGCTTCTGTGGGTGAATGAAGGCAATTTGAGGTGCCTTCTCGACTAGTTAACAGCAAAGAGCAGGAAGATAGAGCCAAATTTTGTTTTACATAGAATAAAGGTATAGCTATGTCAACATAGAAAAAGGTAAATTTATTCAAACACCTACTGATAAACTGTGAAGGAGGTTTATACTAAGTCAGGGGTTCTTAGTCTCTTTGGAGTGTGAAATACCTTTGAATATGACACAAAAGCTATGAACTCAGCCCCTAGATAAAAGAGGAATTTGAATGAGGACCTTAAGGTGTTTTGTTCTACTATCCTCCTTTCATTATAATCAATGTTTTCCTATTAATAATGAATGCATACTAGGATCATATTTTGCTATATTAATGAATGTTTTTCATTCACAGTAGTTAGTTTTATTTATTGCATTTCTGTAAATAAAATGACTTTGCAATTCTGCCTCAGGGAGGGGAAGCTTCAGCAAAATAAATTAATAAATATACTATTAAACAAAATTTTATTTGGCATTTGGTTTTTCAAAACTTATTTATTGACATAATTAATACATTTGGAAGAATACCTGCCTGTTCAAATTTTTTTCATCTTACAGCAGATAAAAATTCCTAGTGCAGAAATGGAGAAATGAGAGTAAGCGTGTTTTTCTAATAGTGATACGTCTCCTTCAAAAATAATAACAAAAAGGTAATTTGTGCACTTGAATACAAGATATAGAAATAAACAGAAATTTGAGTTAAATGTCAGAGATTCAGGGGCGCCAAAATCTCTGCAGATAATGAGAATGTGATTCTATTTTGAAAAGATGTGATTCCTAATGCATGAGTTAGCTTTTGCCACATAACAAGCTCCCCTCCCTCTTAAAATTGAATAGTTTAAAATAATTACTATTTACATAGTTCATGATTCTGTGGGTTAGAAATTTAGACTGGGTTATTTAGGTCTCAGTCAGCTCTCCCATGCATCTTCACTCAGCAGGACCAGGGAAAGCAATGGTAAGAGGTTTTGCTGATAGTTGCTACCACCTTCTCATACATGAGAACTTGGCTAGAAAAGCAGGGTTCACACAGTCCTGAAGCATGTAGTCTGTCATTTTCCAGCAAGCTAGCACTGATGTGCTCACAGGTGAACAGAATGGGACAGGAGGGGTCCCAAGAGAGATAACAAAAAATGTGGTATGCAAAGTGTCTTGGAAACTAGTATCGAAATGAAAATCTATTATTTTCACTGTGTCTGTTGGCCAAAACAAGTCACAAATCCAGTCCAGATTCAAGGGGATGGCAGGGTCTCTACCTTTTGATGACAGAGGCTGCAAAGTCACATTATTAAGGTTATGGCCAGAGAACAGTAAAGGATTGTGACCATTTTTGCAATATACGTATTTAAAAAATATTTGAACTAAAATCACCTTAATATCTCTGAATAAAATCTCAACACCATCAACCTCCATTTTACAGTGCTTCATATCACCATATTCACCCCAAACAGATAAATAGAAAAAGTTGCCTTTGGAGCCCAGTGAACACTATGGTTCCTGGAAGAAGTAACGACCTAACTATGGCATGAAGTGCCCTATTAAAGACTTGTGTGCTATGAGGTTGATTGTCAACTGACAGTTTATCTAATAGTTCCTCAAGTGCTGACTGCAAGGCCTTCCCTACCTAATATCTACAAGGCGCCTTCTATCAAAATGAAAATTCTATCCCTTCTCTGGCATTTACAGGACTTTGGTTTCATACTCTTTGGCATGACTCATACCTGCATTCATAGACTCCTGGACTCACGGTTCACTGTGATCCACTACAATAGCAGATGGGCCTCTCTATGCACAAGTACAAAGATTAGTGCAGCAATTTTAATATTTTGAGGGAGTCACAGGTACTTTTGAGAAGACAGAAACTATGAACCCTTGAAAACTGTACATCACACATTGATGCAAAATTTTGTACCTAATTTCAGGAGGTCCATAGACCTCCTAATGCTCATTCTTGGAGTATCTAAGAGTCTATGAACCCCATTTGGAGGATCCTGTTCCCGATTATGGAAATAAATGCTCTGATATTATGGCATTAAACTACTTCAATCAGAGGTAGCAAGAGAGCATAAAAGAGTAGCCAAAGGTATTTTGAAGGCATAGTCACCAAGTTCTGACTTCCCAAACCATTAATGTTCAGGCATTATTTATTCTGAGACAGGCATGTCTCCAGTCTCTCTTCCCAAATGTGAAAGAACAGAAACAAACTCCTAAGCATGAATCTCACAATCAGTTACAGAATCGCCATCTGTGGTTGTGACAGCAGAAACGTCCCTTAGGCCACCCCCCTCTCTCAATTGAGAAGGTAGAATTTGATGCTCTTTGAGTAAGTAAGACACTGCTTCTATTAAGAGACTTCATTGATACATTTACAGAATACATAAATGATGTCATAGGTTCAATTCAAAATAATCCAGGGTGGGAGGAGTATATGAATAAAACAAAATTGGTCACGAGCATGTAATTACTGAAGCTGAGTGATGAGAGAATAAATTCTCTCTACTTTGTTACATATTTGAATTTTCTGTAATGGAAAAATAAAGACAGAAAGGGACTTAAATGTTTATTTCAAAAGAAGTCAGTCCAGGTTAAAACAGAGGAGCAGAAATGTATGACCTTCTTCCCAACCACTCTAGAATGAAGGGGGTTTCTAAGTCCCTCTTTGTTCTTTTCTACATGACCACAATATCTCTTTGGTCCTCTTATTTCATTGTAAAAGTCCCTTTGGCCTGGTTTTTCACTTGTTCAAGGAGGTTATGAAAAATTATTTTAGAACAGTAAGACAAATGTTGACTTTTGGTTAAACCATAGCATATATCACCATCAGTCACTTGGGCTCCTCCACTCTTTGCTTTAGGGTTTCTTGACCAATCAGATGAGACTCCTAAGATACGTTGCTAGGAAGCAACTCGTTCTTTGATACCAACTTCTCACACTGCCTGCTGTCCTCCCTGTTTACTAGACCTACTCAACCTGAGCAATGAAGAACACAGATGCCAGCTGATGAACAGTGGCCAGACATCACTAACTTAGAGCCTCAGTTTTTTTAATTTTGAAATGAAGGAAAGTCCAAACTGATCTGCTCAACAGGATTATTTCAAACTACAAATTAAACAATTAAATGAGGCAGTGACTATGGCAGCTGTTTGTAAATTCTAAAGGGATTTGTTTCAGACTGTGTTTGATGGAGTTGCTCCAGTGGTCTCTGGGAGCATAGTGCTCCCTCTGGCCCACCCCAGCCTCCTCCAGAGCAGCTCTGTTTCAATTTGTTCTTGTATATGGGGTTCTGTGGAGAATTTCAATTGAAAAATCGTTCTGTTGCTAACAAAGATAAGTTTAAAAGTTGGGAGCTACTTCCAGCTAAATATTAGTTGTGAGAAAAAAAATCCCTGAAATCATGAATCTTGTCAATGGAAAAATACAATTTGATTGGATATATATGTTCTATTTGATATTTTACAGGTACATACATACATATATTTAACAAAAAAGCCTTTTAGGAATGCATCTATTAAAGAAAGCAGAGTAGGTTACAATGTCTTAGAAGAGGGCATGCATGCAATGAAAATAGCAGCATTCTGGAACCAGAATAAGAATCAGATAACCTGGGTTTGTATCCTGATACCACCTTTTAGTACTGGTATGATTTTGAATAAACTGTTTTATGGGTTTGTTCTCAGTTTCTTCAACTGCAACCTATTTAAAATAATGTTTGTCTTGTTGTGAAGGTTAAATAAAAATCTTAAATGCCTGGTACCCCCGTAAGAGACTCTAAGAAAAAATAATCTGTGCTAGGATAACTTTGCTTCCCCTGAGAAACTGTGATACTTCCTTTTTTAAAAGAAGAATTATGTAGCCATGCTTGTCTTCCATTTTGCTTCACCTGCTAAAAAATTCAGAGCCAATTTGGGGCTCAACTGTAAGAACTAGGCTGACCCTGATACACTGTGAATGTGTATTCTTCCTTTCCCTGGTATTGATTTTCTAGCTTTATTTAAAATTTCCCTGATCTTAATGTTTAATTACCTTTTAAACATGTGTGCCCTCATCTAAGCTGTTCTCAATTCTTTGTGGAGAGAAGTAGTAGAGTTCAGAGGATAAAGCAGGGAAGGGAGGAAGAGGAAGGAGAAGATTTGAGGAGAATGGATAAGAGAATGAATCTAATATTTTTTCCACAAATGCTCATAGGCACTTGTGAAAAGAAAAACATAATATGCTCTATCTAGTTGATCGTAGCTTCTGGGAACTGCTGTATTGGGACGTTTAATTAATAACACTTTATATCTGCAGTATACTATTGCTTTCCCAAGTCACTGTGTCTGTGATGTGAGAGCGTCACAGACAACACAGTCCCATTACAGAGTGTCTTTTCTGGCAATTTCAAGAAGGCACCAGCAAGGACTGAGAAGCGCACAGTCTCTCCTCTTCTCTCTCTCTCAATCTCTCTCTCTTTTTTATTACAGTTTGGGTTATTAAATATAATACACTAGAGCCTTGCTATAACAACCAATCTTTGCCACCAGCCACATAATTTATTTATGTACCTAGAAATATTCCTGTAAAACATCTATGTACTATAGATGGATAGATAAATGGTAAGTGATAGCCGAAAGAAAAATAGTCTAGACCTCAGAGGAATCTAATAATTCAAACTTACTACAGACAGCCTGAAGATAGTTAACATATATAGTATTGATTATGTCAAGATTTAGTACTCCGGAAAAACCTCATAAAAAACAACATTTTGCTATCACAGGGGTTTGAGAGAGAGGGGGGCAATTAAAATGCAAGAAACACCGGTCTTGTTCATATGGAATTTTACAAATATTTCCAGGAATAATATCGTTGTCTCCTAAGAATAGACGGTTGGGTACAAATTTATCTTCTGAAAAACCAAAGAACGCCTTTGTCCATTAAAAAACAAAACAAAACAAAACAAAAAAGGTGTCCTCTGAGAGTAGTATGCTCAGGGCTTACCCCCTCTGGTGTTTATGTTATAGCCCAAATGCATTCTTATTGAAGAAGGTGTCAGCTGTCATGCCACGTGACAACTCTAACCGGAGGGGTGCTTTGGCATTTCTGTAGACAAACTGTTCCTACACAGAAAGACGGGATGTTACTGTGAAGCATGATGATTATAAATGGACACCACACATTCTATCAGTGTTTCCCTGCTTATTTCTCCTTACTCTGTTCTGTACCTAGGTGATCTCACTTTTTTCCAAATCTTCAAATATTGCCGTTCTGCTACAGCTTCCAAAGTTACAGCTTTATCCTTGATTCTCTCTTGAGCCCCCTAGAATTTCAAGTCTTCCAGAGAATACTCCATTTGGGTGTCCTGATGGCGTGACAAATTAAATTTTTAGAAGGCATATTCCTCCTCCTCCTCCTTCCTGTACTCCATCCCCAGCTCCTCCATTAGCTAATTCATGTTCAGAAATGACTGCCTCATTGCTTTCAACGAATCAGCCTGGCTGCCCTGCAGACTTGTGTGTGCACGGAAGAAGTTGGTGGGATGGTCAGAATTGACTCAAGATATGAGATCTCACCCGACAGTTCTCAGATAGTTTTTCTTACAACCTCCTCTCTGCTTGAAAAGCCCTCTGTCCATGCCTCTATCACAGAACTTAGCTCATCGTTGTGTAACTAGTTGATTTATATCTCTCCATTTTCGGTATTTGAACACATCAAGGGTACAGAAAATGTAATGTAATCCAGATTTTTAGAGTATGTTTCTGAATAGGCTCCTCTTAATTCATTTGGAAAATAGTCATTAAGCATCTACTGTGTGCTGTGTGCTGAAGATACAATTGCCCAGATGACAGAACTTTGTTCACCCTCAAGCAGCTAGGGACCACAGACCAGAAGGGCAAAATGCTGTTATAGTGTAAGTTCAGACACCATATATAAAAGCACATGCGAAACTTCCTGGTTTAATCACCAGGAAGACAGAATGAAAAACGAGGCAGGGACTAAGGAGAAACAAGCTAAGTGCTTAGAGCACAACATTTAAGGAGACATGAACTCTTAGAGTCATGCAAGTGTAGGGTGAGCACCTGAGATGAGCACATCCTTAAATCTTGTTTCCTAGGCACCTCATCCTAGCCCTGGCCCTGATGGAAAATTATAAATTGCCCATATATACTAAGAGTCATTTGTGAAACGATCCCAGTGAAGATTGGTAGAGCCTTAGAGACCACGATCCTCTCTAATGGGAAATTAAATATTTTATATGATGTAAACAGACTCTCTTTTATTAAAGGGAGCACTTGGGAGATTAAGTATAATTACTTTAGATAGGTTGGTAAGTAAAACTACCACAAATACAAGAATGATAAAAATTAGAGTAAAACATGCGCTTACACAGTTTCAGTAAGGGTACACATTTGAAAGAGAGATGGCATAGAATAGTGGTTAGGGCAATGGCCTGGAGTGCTCTTT
This sequence comes from Macaca mulatta, assembly GCF_049350105.2. NCBI lineage: Eukaryota > Metazoa > Chordata > Mammalia > Primates > Cercopithecidae > Macaca > Macaca mulatta. Next base: position 69,730,232 of record NC_133422.1, read on the forward strand.
TACTAGCTACCTTTCTATTCCTTAGCAGTTTCCTCATCTGGAAAATGGCAATAATAACTCCCTATTTTATAGGATTGCTGCTAAGATCAATTAATTAAATTGTATAGGATTGTGGCAAAGAGTTAATCTATGTAAAGAGCTTAGAAAAGTGCCAGGCACACTGTGAACATCCAATGAATGTTAACTTGTCTTATTATTCTTTCATTCCTCTAACTCTTCTTAGTGTGTACTCCTATAGAGAACAATAGTTAGAATTTCAAAGACTCTTGATTTGCTATCTGAGAGCATCTTGAGGAATTAGGTGAGATATTTATACAACTGCCCTCAGGATATCCTGCAAAGACACCTTCAACTAGCAAGTTTCTCAGTTATCCTCTTCTCCTTTCTCAACCTTCTATTCTGGAGTTTCCTATCATAATGAATGACAATAAGATTTATTTTTTTTATTTACATTATCCAGTTTTAATCCTCTACTTTGCAAGTGGTATCTATGTATTATATGTGTGTGCATATGTATGTATGTATGAGTGTGTTTAGCAATTTGCATCTCAATGAAAATGTAAACTCCCATGAGGTCACAGTCTTGTTCATGCTGTATTGACCACACTTGGTACAACTGCAGGCACTCAAATATTTTTAAACAAATGATCAAATGAGTTGATGAATTTTCAACTTCTCTCATTCCTTGACTCTTACTCTACATTAACTGATATAAATCCTGTCAATTCAATCTCCTGAATATCATTCACAATTTGTTCTGTCCACACCACCACCCCCTTATCTCAAGCCATCATCATCTTTCACCTGGATTACTAGAACAATATATTGCCTGTTCCCCTTCCTCAAGTCTCCCATTTCTCCAAAACCGTCTTCTTAGTGCAATCTGAGTTCTGTAGTGGTCTTACTGAAATGAAAATCAACCACATTCCTCCACTGCTTACAGCGTTTCAAAGCAATCCAAAAAGGTTGTGTGCTGTATTATTCCATTTGTATGATATTCTAAAAATAAATTACAAAACAAAAAAGAATGAGAACAGATTTAGTGGATGCCAGAGGACAGAGATGGGGATGGTGAAGTAGGTGCAACTGAAAGGGAACAACTTGAAAAGATTTCCTTCATGGTAATGAAATAGTTCTGCATCTTGATTGATCAGTGGTCCCATGGATATATACATGGAATCAAATTTCATAGAACTGCCAACACACACACACACACACACACACACACAATTAGTGAATTTAAAAACAGGTCAAATAAAATCTATACTCTAGTTAACAGCATTGTATCAATGTCAGTTTCCTGGTTTTGATATTGTGCTATAGTTACATGAGATGTCAGCATTGGAGGAAGCTGGGTGAAAAGTTTATGGCCTCTGTGCACTATTTTTGCAACATCCTATAATTTTTTTAATTCCAAGGAAAAAAAACATTTCAAAGAATCGTCATTGCCCTAAAGGAAAAACAAATCCAACTGCATCATCATGATTCATAAGACTGAAGAGCCTGACCTCAGATTGCATCTCAAGTTTCACTGTTTGCCACTCAGGTGATTTGCCTGTAAGTGGGTCAGTGAATCCAAATTCATTTTTCTTGCTGTTTTATTCATTTAAAGCTCTAAAATAGTTTTAAATTAATATTTAAAACAAAAATAAATAATATGCCTTATATTCTTGGTGGTTGCATCATCAGTTAGCTGTCATTGCATAACAAACTACCCAAAACTCAGAATCTTAAAAGAATAGTCTTATATTATCACTCAGGTCATTGTGACACCTGGGCTCACTTATGCATCTATGGTCAGCTGTGGATCACTCTTTGCTAGGCAGCGTTCAGCTAGCTATAGGCGTTTCTAAAATGGCCTTAGCTGAAACAACTAAGCCCTTCCACACGGTGTCTAATCCTCCAGCAGACTATTCACACGGCTGTAGCAAGGTTCCAAGAGAAGAAGGAAGTGCTCGAAGCTAGAATGGTATGTGGTCGCTTTCACCAACTTCTTTGGCCAAAGTATGTTAAAAAGCCAATCTGTATTCAGGAGGTAGAAAAATGGAAGCCATCTCTTGCGAGGAACCACAAAATCACATTGCAAAAGATGTTGACACAGTGTGAAAACTTGGGGCAACAACTACTAAAATCCTCTAATATAAGCCATCAAAACATGAATAATGTATTTCTCACTATAATACAAAATGCTAAGGTTTTGAATGAAATCACAAACATGTTTCTAAGCTGAATTCAATGTACTGAAAGACTGCATGATAATTGCCATCGTTTACACACAAATTATCTTCATCCTGCTAAGCTTCTGCACTTGGCAAGTCTTTAAAAATTCGGTACTTTCTTCCTTCAGCCCTCTTCTAGATTTAATTTCTTTTTTATTTCTTGTTCAGTTTCAGTCTTATTGAAGCAGCTTAGCATTCAACCTGCAGCCACCTACTCCCAGGGAGAGCCATTGTTTAATATTAATGTTCACCTAAAATGAAGCAACGCCCTGCCGCCTTCACAGCCATTCAAGGAGAAATTCTCACCCTCAGAGAGAGGTAGGTAAGGATGACGTAGCTGCCCACATTTTGTCCTTAGGGTGCAGCAGACCGAAGAGGGAACTGCCAGATGGAGGTGGGAAATTTGATCCCACTGCCTGAGTCAATGTGAGCTGCAAAACTCTAATCATCTGAGTGGGCAGGAAGTCACCTACGCAATTCAGCTGGTGGGCGCCCATGTGAAAGGGAGATAATTATCAATGTCACTTCTAAGACAGGAAGGTCCTATGGAAAGAAATAGATTCTACCAGCACGTTGCACGGAGCCTATTGAAGTGTAGACAGTGATTTGTAAAATGTTATGGGAGCAGTAGAGCAGGCTTAAATCAAATTCAGCGGCAGGCAATTAGTTGATAAAATAACTATTTTCCTGTGCTTTAGACTCTCTGAAGTAACATGACTTTAAATTTTGGATGACAAGTCATTTCTGTGTATTAAAATGAAAATGCTGAAAATGCTACTTTTCCCAAGTAGCATTTACTCTGTGAACTTCTTTATATCAACGTTACAGGTAAGGAGAGAAAAAGAATGAAGTGTGCCTCCTAGCTTACCTGCCCGACACGATGTTCTGGGAAAGAAAACAATGTTCTCTCCCTAAAGATTCTCTTTCCAGGATCAACTTCAGCTGCAAATAAAGTAAAGAAAAACTGTGGGTTACATAAAGTCAAGTCTACTAGGACTAAAGTTTGTCTCTGTTCCCATCTATATTCTTTAGTGGTGATTTCTTTTTCATCTTGACTAAAGGTAGACCTGTGGCAACTAGCGCAGTTTTCATTATCTATACAATCCTCAAAGTTATCAACACTGCACGTGGAAATTTTATGTATGTGGAAAACAGAAGCCATATTTTATCTTGGTACCTAGATCTCTTTTGGCAGAGGAAGAATGTGCATTTTTTTCATATCTTAATAAGATTTCAATACTCAAATCTTGATAAAACCTCAACTACTACTCTTATACTTCCAAGTGTTAGTACATAGGTATTATACAAAATGCCAGGAACTCAGTAAATGGAGACATTACACAAATAAATGGATTTAGGATTATGGACTGCTTCTCAGTGTTTTCTTAGGCTCGACACATGACAGACACACTGGATTGTTCAGAGAAGGGCAGGATGTGATTTATGGGCCAGCCCATGTTCTGGCATATGGACATGTTGTTCCTGTTAAATGAGTCAGGTTAGAGACAAAAATCTCTTGTAAATATGCATGGCTGATGCAGCTCCTGATAAATAGTCCAACAGGATCTGAGGCAGTTTATTAGCCTAAACTGCCTCAGATCCTGTTCGACTATTTATAGGGAGCTACGGTAATACAATCACACAAAAACAACTCTACATATCATAGCAAATATCAGTAGTTTGTGATTTTCAAAGCATTTTTAATTAAGGTAGTAAATCTTTATAATAGCCTAGTGAGGTAGATGATGAGTTAATTGTAGGTACCTGAGGTTCAAAAGATTGAGGTTCCCCCCGCCAGACCGCTCAGTTTATAAATAAATGGTTAAGCTATGATCCCAAACTTGGTTTTCTTTCCAAATTTAGTTTTCTTTCTACTGTTATCATCCTGGTAAAATAAGAAAAACAAAAATCAACCCTTCCCTGCCCACCCACAACCCTCTGAGAAGTGACTGAAAATTTAAAATGGTATTAAAATTAAATGGAATTGAGTGGGATAAAAGGCAAAGTTAATTGTATCAGAAATGTTTGTCTAGTTATTTTTAATTGTCACTAACATCCTTTGAGGCAAGGAGGATAAGGAATATGTCCCACATGGCAAGTGAGGAAACAGTCCTGCTGGTGAAGCACTGTGACACTTTGGTGACTTCGAGGCCACTCTGCTCTTCTTGCCAATTCAGAACTAGGAGGCATCCTATCTTGCCTTTCACCATAGAGCAAACCCCAGAGAGTGCTGGGGTGAGTTTCTCTGGAAATGAGATACCAGGACTGGGTTGTGTAGGTTGTAATTCTGAAAGTGATATGTGCTGCCTAATAGAGCCAGCTTTCAACTCTCCACTTCTAAAAATACTTCTCCTAATACAGAAATTTAACTGAGGTCCAAACCTTCCATTCCACAATGAAAGAACCTGGAGCTAATGCCTCTCTGGAGTTCATTTACCCATTGAGATTGAGTTTCTGGCACTTTCTAGAGCTCTTTGGGTATAGGCATCTCTCCCATGTCTCACAGATTTGGGTGGAGATAAAGTGAAATAGTCAAGTGCCTGACTTTATATACTAAGATTAGGTGCCCCGTAAGTGTTTACTCCTTCTCTTCCAATTCAATTCAACTGTTCCTTGCTACTCCTCTCTTGAAAATACTCTCTAGCCTGGGGCCCACTCACTGATATCTAAACTCTTCAGGAACATACCTCATAGCCTTTGCCCATGCTGGTCCATACATCTGCAATGTCCTTCTTCCTGCCCCTGCTTGGAAATGTAAGTCCTGTCTCTCACATTCTCTATGAAGTTTTTAGAAGCTTCTCTCATTATAAGCACAAACCCCCAGCCCCCAGCCTTCCTCCACTGGTCACATTCTGAGAGAGTGCATTGTGTTGGTTAATCACATATCTGCCTGTAAAGAAGTTCTGAGCTCAATAAGTGTTTATTGGATTAAATTTAGGGGAAGTCATCAAGTAGGCTAAGAGTCACCTGAGGAGAAAAAGACAAAAAAAAAAAAAAAAGAAAAGAAAAAAAAAGGAATGGTGGAAATAACAAAAAAAATTTTGATCTACTTAAACTATTGTCTTGAGCCATGCCTAAATGCATATTTAGACCCATTTTCATAAATTTCTATAACGTCCTTGTTTCCATGACAGAGGAAAATAACCACAGCACAGTAAGAAATATGGCTTCTGTTAAGTATGTGCACATAAGTGCATTGACTAGGATGCTTAAAGTTATCTGGGTGGCCCAGGAAATACATTTTTATTTGATTTTGAGAAAAAATAATTTTAGGAGGGTCAATGTGTTTTATTTTGCTTTGTTTCATCTGTTGGATGTTTAGTTTTGCATTTGGTTTTTCTAGGCAAAGAATGGCAAACACAAATACTTCTTAGACCAACTATTCTGGATTATATTATCTCTGCTGTTCTCTAAGTACTGTCATAACTACTGGCTATCAGGGACACAGAATTGAGGCAAAGCTCCTGAAAAATAGTCCATCAGGATCTGAGGCAGCTTAGGGTAATGTTTAAATATATGGGCTTTGGAGCTCATACCATCCGGTTCAAAACTTGGCACAATATTTATAAAGTGTTTCACCTTGAGTCTCTTTATGCCTCGATTTTCTCATATGTAAAATGAGATGATAATGGTACCTAATTCACAAGCCCATTGTGAGGATTAAAAGAGTTATTACATGTAAAGCATACAAAACAATGTTTGGCATATAATAAGTACTGTATAATTATTCACTATTATTAGAAAAGTATAATGGTTTAAATCAGATGTCCTAGATAATGCAATACATATGGTAACAAAATCAGTCATCCATTGCTATGTAACAAACCACCCCACACTAATGACTTAAAACAATTATTTGTTTTATTTGTATGGTTCTGGAGCTGACTGGGCTTAGCTAGGTTGCTCTTGCTAAAGGTCTCCCATGTGCTTGCAGTCAGACACTGGATGATGCTGGAGTCATCTCAACGGTTTCCTCACTAACAGGTTATGCAGACAATCCATGTCAGCTAAGACTTCTGCTGGGGCTGAACACCTATGTGTGGCTTTTCCATGTGGCCTGAGCCACCTCATAATATGGTGGCCAGATTCCAAGGGCAAGCCTCCTGAGAGAGCCAGAGGAATGCCATCTTGCCTTTCATGATGTAGTCTCAGAAAGTCAGATGGTGTTACTTCCACCAGATTCTATTGATGATCCAGGCAGTCCCATCTTAAGGTGAGGTGGCATAGACTCCAGCTGTTAATAGGAGACGGCAAGGTCACATTGTAAGAAGACTGGGTGGGATGGAAAGTATTGCTTGGCCTTCTTTTGGAACTACAACCTGCCATAGTCAACTATGCACATAGTAAGCATTCATTAAGCACTACGGAATGGCAAAGACTACACAGTCTTTAGCAAGACTTTTTTACTGTAAGACAAAGAAAACAGCTCAAACTAGTTAAACAAACCGAAAAGAAATTTTTAGAAACTTTTCTGTATCTTCTCACAGAACCCTGGGGAAGTTAGGTCTCTTGAGGGACAATTTCCAGGAACTGTATCTCACCACTGCCACAACTATCATTCTCATCCTAGCCACCATCATCTTTTACCTGGGTTGTTGCCATGTCCAAACAACTCTCCCCATTTCTTCCCTCTGGTCCCTACTGTTTATTCTCCACATGGCTACTTGGGATCCCTTCAACTTGTAAGTTGGATTTTATCACCCATTTGCTCCAAACCTTGCAGAATGCTCCCATCAAATTCAGACAAACCTCCAAAGACCTTACCTTGGCCCACAAGGCCCTCTATGATCTTTCCCTTGCCACCATCACCTGCCATGCTTGCCTTTGTATGCCCTACTCTCACCTCTCCCTTGAACATCCAAGCATGTCCCACCTTGGGGCTTTGCTGTTGCTGTTCACTCTGCCTGGATCACCTTTTTTTCCCTGATGTCAGCATGGGTCTCTGTTTTAGTCCATTCTCACACTGCTATAAAGAAATACCTGAGACTAATTTACAAAAAAAAAAATGTTTAATTGGCTCATAGTTCTGTGACTGTACATGAAACATGATGCTGGCATCTGCTCAACTTTAGGCGAAGCCTCAGGAAAACTTACAACCATGGCTAAAGGCAAAGAGAGAGCCAGCACTTCACAGGCTGGTCCAAGGAGGAAGTGAGAGAAGAGGGGAGGTGTTACACACTTTCCAACAACCAGATCTCATGAGAACTCACTATCACAAGGACAGTACCAAGAGGGCTGGAGCTAAACCATTCATAAGAAATCTTCTCCTATAATCTAGTCATCTCCTACCAGATCCCATCTCCAGCCCTGGAGATTTCAATGCAACAAGAGATTTGGTAGGAACACAGATCCAAACCATAAGAGTTCCCCACTTTATTCTTTCTGGACTTTATTCAGGTATCTCCTACCAGGGAGATTTTCTCTGACCAATCATTTCCAAAGTAGCATGTATCTCAACACCTCCTGGAAGACAGACTTGTTTTATAGCCCCAATAGTGACTTCCAAAAGGAAGGAATCTGACTGGCCCATCAGAGCTTGAGTGTCCATCACGGTCTATCCATTACATCTTGGTTGGGAGTGTTAGGGTTGTCACACAGTAAAAGGACAGAGCTGCTAAAACTAAGTCTTACACAGGGAACAGTTCTCAAGGACAAGGGGCATTGGGAACTGTGAAATTATGCCAGCAAGTCTAATGGAGTTAAGAAAGAGGCGATCGTAGCTCTGCTACTAACTTCTTGGGTGACCTTAGGCAAATTAAAAGTATGGAACTCAGCTTCTTTTCCTATCAAATGATGATAGTATTATCTGTTACAATTACTTGCAAGGAGATCACTAAAATGAAAAGATAAGTCAGGATAAGGTCTTAGATGTGCTTTAAAATATTTCAGTCCCAAACAAAAGATAGATGATGTAAGTGTGAAAAATCTGGATTACCTGGGTGATAGGTATATGCTATTCATTATACTGTTTTCTGAACTTTTGTGTTTGTTCAAAAACTTGCATAATAAAAAATATGAACTACATCATAAAGATAAGGAATAAAGACCACAGTAATAAGTAGAATCTATATACTGATGGTCCCATGATTTAGCCTTTTTATTTGCTTTTGTTTATTGGGATTATATTATAGTTGTCGTCTTTTAATCTGTTTCTAAAATAATCCAAATTTGAAAATTACTTGCCACCATTATCATGAAAACAATAGTGCTTTTGAAATGTAAATTCTGTGGGTTTTTTTTTTTTTTTTTTTTAAGATTTTAGTATGATTGGAAACTTCACAACATTCTTAAAATAACTTTAAGTAAAATCTTAAGGAATAGGGACACGATTTATGGGCATTTCCAAGGTAAAGGTCCAGGCCACATCTCAGGTCTCATTTCTACTTCATGTCACATTACTTTGGTGGCTGTCATGTCACCCATTCTATCATCAAGAGTGGCTCTGAAAAAAAAAAATAAACAAATAACTCTTTTCATCACTCCTCCTCAAAACTAATATATCCAGACCTTTACATTCCAATGATTGCACCGCTGATCATCATAGGAAATATATAAGATGACAAACATAACCAAAATAAATTACAAACATTACAGTATCTTACTAATTCATGGTCCAAAGACTAATTGCTGAGATGATTAATAAGATCTCCATTGAATTTCCACCCACAGCTTTCATGCCTGACAATGAAACTCACAAAACCTGCCTTTTCCTCTTCCTCTCGACTTCCAGGCCAAAGATTCTGCTCCCAGGAGACCTGGAAGAACCCAGTGCATTAGTCTTAATGTTTCTTTGCATCTCTCAAGACCTCTAGATCTACTTAGAGCAACTTCCCTGGGCTTTTGCCCTACAAAGCAACCCCTTTAAAGAATTTTCAAAACAGATTATATAATTATCAAAATCTGTCCTGGACACTTTACACATCTATCTAAACCCCTTGATTCCGACCAATTTAAGTACAGAAATTTCCATTTTAAAGTGCCTAAAAAGTGCTATTATTTTCAGTTTTAAACCAGTAAGTATTATCCAAATTTGAGAATTCAGGATATCATCAAGTATAAACATAAGAAAGCTTGCACATGAGTGATGTTCAACAAACTCTTGGAGAAGACAGGATTGGGGACAAGATTCTGCTATAGGATTTCCAGGGCTGACTAACAAGTCACCTCAAATAACTGGCTGTAAACAGTATGCCTTGTTGCTGGTCAATAGAAAGTACTTGTTGCACTGCAGAACACTGAAAATATACGACTTGTTCAATGACAATTCCTCAAAGGATAACATTGTTAAAAACCAGGATGTGGTCCCAAATCAGGTTTTACAGGCGTCCCCCTGGAGTTTTCATGAACCACACTAACCCATTAAACCTTGGAAGTCAATAGGCCACTTGGATCTGGTTTAATTATATAGTAACAGATTGTAAAAGTAAGTGTTCTACTCCCAGCACTTTACCATTTATTGTAAATGAATTCCTCAGGGAGGGGGGAACAAAGACCTATAAATGGAATGGAAGTGGGGGATTTGTAAAATCATTTTATAGCTTGAGAGAAATACCAACTCCGATAATCCCTCCACATATTCAGTCACAGTTGACACGTATTGAAAAGCAAAGGGCAGAATTCTGTATCTTTTCACCTGAGTAAATCTACCTTTTTAGAATATGGAGAGTAATTACTGTAGCTCCTCTGATGATTTACAATCATCTGATGATTACAACAATAACTTGAATTTTGTTCAATTCTACTTTTTCTGTTTGCTACCACTGAAGTGGGGGTTCTCTGCCTTACCTGTGGTAGAAATGAATAATGTCAGTGGCTACTATAGAAATGCTGAGTGGTAGATTTTTAAATGGCATAAATTAATACTAAGCTTCTATTTGTTAATCTGATTTAGAAAACTCTCAAATCCAGAAGTGCTGTTTTTCCCTATTGTTTTACAAGTCTGTACCCAGGTGTTTGGAAGAGATCATGATGTCACATCACTCAAGAGAACTGACTGGCACTGCCATCTGGCTGCTCCTGGATTAGTCATGTCTCACCAAGCAGGCCACAATTTCATTTGTTTTATAACTGAAATAAATGTCATTAACACTTGAGAAGAACATGTATATATGTATATATATAATGTATATATATTTCTGCATTTTATATATATAATTATATGTCTTATATATTTTTATATATATACACATAAATATAAGTATATATACACATAAATATAAGTATATATACACTTATATTTATAAGTGTATATATAAAAATATAAGTGTATATATAAAATATATAATATATACATATATAAGTATATAAGTATATATACTTATATATAAACACATATATACTTTATAAGTATATATATTTCTATATAAATACTTATAAATATATACATATATAAGTATACTTATAAGTATATATACACATATATAAGTACATATGTATATATACTTACATATTAAAAATGCAGAAATATATGTACATAATGTCTATATATGTATATATACATAAAATGCAGAATATATAGGTATACACGTAGCCTGTAATGTATCCATCTGAACCCAAGGAAAGCTTTCATTGAGAAAAAGATATGAAAGATAATTAGTTACAATTGGACACACTTCAATTTATTTCTCTTAGAAATATGTGTTCCTTGTTTTTTTTAATCTTACTTCCAATGTGTTTTACTCTCCTAAAAATCTAACTATCTAACGTGTTTCACTTTCACAGAAAAAAAGCAAATATTCTGACCCCCCATCTCAGGAAGCAAGAGCAGGGGCTGGTGGTTTCAGGCTTTTTTACTCCCTTGAGTTTACAAGAAAGGATAATGAAGACATAACGCACGTAAGGCAGGCCTCAGGGAGGCTCTGCAATAACACCGAACTTGCCACTGAAATCTTTAAAAGTTTGTGGCCAGTATCAGATACCCAAGATGAAATTAACAAAGAGTATTTTATTCCCTTCCATCCTGTAAAATTTATTAAGCATCTAGATCTAATATGTGCCAGGCACTCTGCCAGGCTCTGTCACATAAAATAGCTCATTTAATCTTCACAACATATTATGAGTGGTTATTATTAACGTTACAAGGTGAGCAAAGAGATTCTTCAAGGTTAGGAGACTTGCCCAAAATCACACAGTAATGGTGCAGGCATTTACCTCAAGGCTACTCTTAACAAAAGCCAGTGTTCTTTCCTTTCTTTTAGAATTGATTGACCATAGAATAATCTAACAGCATCAGGGTTGATACAAAAAGAATGGCCTATCCATGGACTGGAAGAAGATATTTGCAATAAGCATATCTAGCAAAGAACTCATATGGAGAATATATAAAGAGCCTCTATAAATCAATTAATTCATATGGAGAATATATAAAGACCGTCTACAAATCAATAAGACAAAGATACACAAGAAAATAGAAGAATGGATAAAAGATTTGAACAAGTACTTGAAATGTTTAATAAGCATATATAAAAGCATTCATTCACTAGTCATCATAGAAATGCAAATGAAGACTATGATGAAATAATATACATACACCAGAGTAGCTAATATAAAGAAGACTAAGTGGGTGAGGGTACACAGCAGTAACTCACTGCTGGTAGAGTGTAAATTGGTATAACACCTATGGAAAACCATTTGGCAGTAGCTACTAAAAGTGAACATGTAAAAGGCCTATGACTTAGCAAATCTATGCCTAAGTATAAAACCAAACGTGTAGATATGTGTACTAAAAGATATGTTCAAGTGCATTCACAGCAGCACTATTTGTAATAGCCAAAAAATTAAAAACTATCTAAAAGCCCAGAACGTTTGGTCCATTGAATTAAGTGGTGTGCTTTACTGAATATTATCTACACATACATTAACTAAAACATTTCTTTAGTTGATGTATCCTGAATAATTAATCTGCCTACAATTTATTTTCAAATGATATAAAATTCACTTCCCTAAAACAGAGGTTTGTTGTGTCTAAGTTTTAATATTTGTGTGTATAATACATACGTGTATATGCATATGTTCAATTACACACACTCAGGTACACACATTATACATACACATGTGTATGTATGTCTGTGTGTGTGTAATTGAACACACACATATATACATATATGTATGTCCCACAAATATTACATTGAACATACACACATATATACACATATGTATTATACACAGAGACGTGTGTGTGTGCATGTGTGTATGTAATTGAACATAAGTATGTATATACACACAACTCAGGAAATAAGAAGAATTTAATTTTGTGCAGCAAAATTTTGTGCAAGATTCTGTGCAAAAAAATTAATTCAAAAATTCACATTTTATATAATAAAGATCTAAAAAGAAATCACAGTGCTTATATTTTTAAACCAAGGGGGCTACTGACTTGATGTTTTTAAAATAAAGGAGCAGTTGTACCAGATTGGAATTTTCATAGTTAATATGTAGGCAGTTAATATGTAGGCGAAAAAAAATCTTTTTAGAAATTCCATTCCTGTCGATTCCACTAAGACGAAGGAAGAAACTGTTTTCTATCATTTCTTTTTGAAAAAAAATGAAAAGAACAGTTTATTTTCTTCTGTAATCTCTAGAGAAGGCTTGCATAGAACAGGCATTAATTAAACCATGATAGTGTGGTTCAAACCAAAATGCTTGCTATTTAATGGTAAGAGCTGTTTTCACAATTACATATGTGAACTAGTTTACCTATATCCTCATTACCTCACAGTTAGTTAATTTTAGCTTGATTGGAGTGTCAGGTAAAGTGGTTCACAGTTCTGAATACTAAAGAAGTACCAGAACACATTATTTTCCAATCATCACAGTGAGCATCAGACATTACAATTTTAATACTACTTTCAAGTAACCAAAAAGACTAAGATTTGTGAATAAATAATTCCTAATTGATCTGTCTAGTCTGGGTCTGTGGTATATTATACCAGAAAGAATATTGATCTAAAATTCAGGTGGGGCGAGGTGGCTCATGCCTGTAATCCCAGAACTTTGGGAGGCCAAGTTGGTTGACTCACCTGAGGTCAGGAGTTCGAGACCAGCCTGACCAACATGGCGGAACCTCCCCCCCCCAGGCCAACTCCGCTAAAAATACAAAAACTAGCCATGTGTGGTGGTGCACGCCTGTAGTCCCAGCTACTCAGGGGGCTGAGGCAGGAGAATCACTCAGGAGGCAGAGGTTGAAGTGATCCCAGATGGCGCCACTGCACTCCAGCCTGGGTGAAAGAGTGGGACTTTGTCTTAAAAAAAAAAAAAAAAACAGAAACCTGATTTTAACACTGGCTGTGGCCAAGACAATTTATCTGAGTCTCCATTTCCTTACCTATCAATAAAGGACCTGGAAGACATTGGGTCTCTGGAAGCAATACAATTATGTTTAGATTTTCTGACCAGTTCAGCACTGGTCAAACAAGAATAAAGCCTTAGGTACCCTTGATTTCTTTCATCTGCATAGATCTAGCAGCCCTGAGTCCTCTACTTATCTAGCTCAGTGGATTAAGCTTTTGTATTGTCAAACACAGTGATGTCTGCAGCTGCTAAATGATTGCCCCTTGTAGGCTACTACACACCTGGAGACTTCTACTCATCCAGTGGGTTTACACTTACTTGTGTTTGTTCCCAAACTTAATTATGCAAGTTTTATATATAATTGTAATTATGTCATTGAATTAAATAGTATGTAAACAAATAATATGAGCATGTAAGGAAAATAATTGTTACTATGACTAAGTTGAATGATCTGAGGGAAATTAGTAAAAGTGAGTCTCTAACTAAAATTGCTCTTTAATTAGATGTGGCAACACAAGTGTAAAATAGTGTTTAAAATCTGAAAACACTGCACTCAGCCTCACATTCTATCTTTAGGTTCTTAATCTATTTAAAGAAACTCAAGAATCTCAAGGTTTGAGAGGTTGTGCAGTACTCAATGGGCATACACATTCCAATTAATACAACTGTAGAATATATTTAATAATTGTACAATGTATTAATAAAAATATTTTTCTTTCCATGTATGTGTATGATTTTTTTATCAAGAAGGTACTCAGTTGCTAGAACATATATCTTTATTCAGTTTGGGAGTCAAACTACCTAATCAACAGTGCTGTTAGCTATTTCTTTTGGCTTAGGAGCACTGTGAAAAAAAATACTAGGGGCGACAAGGATTCTGTGAACTGAGAAAGTTTGGGAACTTCTCCACTGCAGGATGGCAGAGGTACAAGACAGAAGGAACCCATCTAACACCTGTATTAGTGGTTCTGGAAATTTTTTATTATAGCAGCTAATGTTACCTTAGCAGCTAATGTTGCCTACAGCAGCTAATGTTACCTGTAGCAGCTAATGTCACTAATACTATGATTTAAATTAATACAATAAATTGAATTTCTATTCGAAGGCAATCCTTGGGATGGCGCTGTGATTAAAGATGATCAATTAGGAATTATAATTTATTCACAAATCTTAGTCTTTTTGGTTACTTGAAAGTAGTATTAAAATTGTAATTTCTGATGCTTGCTAGGATATTTGGAAAATAATGTGTGACACAGTGCAGAACCAGAGGATGGGGAGCTCAGGATTAGGAAGCAGATGCTCCAAGGATGTGAGTAAGTCTCAAGCCTGTCTCTCACAAGCTCTAAAATCCATACAGATAACTTTGCACTACTGAGCACTGATTTACATATCTGCAAAAGAGGGCATTCATCTATTGCTAGAGTATCTTCCAGGCCTAACACTCTATGTATCTAAACATAAATTGAGCCTGCACACCGCTTCCCAAGGCTCTCACATGACTTCTTCCTAATCTGGCTCCCAATTTTTTCCCCCTCACTTCTTCACAAGAGTGAGCTTGCTTTTCTTTTCCTTACAGCTGGTACAACTACTGTATTTCTTAAGTTTCTGTCCAACCAAAACTAGGTATAGAATAGGAAGCCACCCCTAGTACTCTACTTTTATGTGATCCAGGAAACTAAGTATACATTTTGAGAGATTTTGTACTAACATTATTGGAATTTAAATCAGGGATAACCAAAAGCAACAAGGAAAATTCACGTTTTCAAACACTATATTACAAATTGTAAAACAATATGTTTTTTGTTACTTTGCCATAAATCCCATTCCTTGCTGGTCATTCTTCACTATTACCCTGGAGAAGGGAACAGTGAGAAAAGTAGATGTCGCATCTGGAGAAAAGAAGACATAATGTGGAAAAGTTCTTGAAGAAAGTTATCTGAAGAAGAAAGTCCATACTTCTGACCCCCAGAGAAGCATAGAGGGGAGGAGAAAAGTCAGAGGAAGGCAAAGATGAGCAGATATGTGTGTTTTAACCTTCCCTCTCTGGGCTAAGGACTGAGTGAAAGGAGAGAGCATGTGGGATAGGGACAAAACAGAAATAGGAGGAGATTTTGCTCTACTTTACGGGGCTCTGAACGGAGACTGCATCATGTATTGACATCAACCAGGGTGACTGTAGCAGAGCACCATAGGTGAAGTGGCAAGGGTGGGCAAAGGACGATCTTACAGCCTTCATTGGTGCTCAAGCATCCTGAAAGAGATGCAAAACATCCTACATATCTCTTGAACAATGTGGAAAGGAGTTTATAGGACTAGCTTTCCAGATGTTCTCCAGGTGAGAAGATGCTGTAACCCCAGGCTGATGGGAGGCATCAAAGCCAGGCCTCAGAGCTGACGTGGGCTTAGTTAGTGGTGGTGAAGCCTCAGCTCTGATGCCTAAAGAACAACAAATGAGTTCACCAGTCACAGACATGAACATCAGAAAAAGATTATCTCTACAGAGGCCAGAGAAGTCAGAGGACATTACAAAATAATAGCTCCTTTCCCTACTACCTGAAGTCTTACAAGCCATTCGCTCCCAGTAAGATGTTCCCTTGGAAAAATGCAAAGGGAGGAGAAAATCCTTTTAAAATGAGGTTTTATTTAAAAAGTGACAGAAAGAGAAATATTTAACAAGATTATTTAAGTAAACAAATCAGATTCGATGTATTGGATTTGACCAATACTTTTTCTCCATTACTACCTCCATAAGTAACATTAGACCAGTTATGAAAAATAAAGATGGTGGTTTTTTGCACATCTGAATATAGCATACAAAATTTTGATTATTCTACACTGACACTAATCAACATGTATGGTGTGCCAGATACTATGCTAAGTACTTTGATTACAGTCCTTTTCTTTTCTCTTTTTTTTTTTTTTTTTTTTTTTTTTGAGACAGAGTCTCGCTCTGTCACCCAGGCTGGAGTCCAATGGTGCAATCTCGGCTCACTGCAACCTCTGCCTCCCAGGTTCAAGCAATTCTTCTGCCTCAGCCTCCCAAGTAGCTGGGACTACAGACACATGCCACCACTCCCGGCTAATTTTTGTATTTTTACTAGGGACGGGGTTTCACCATATTGGGCAGGCAGGTCTCGAACTCCTGACCTCGTGATCCACCCGCCTCGGTCTCCCAAAGTGCTGGGATTACAGGTGTGAGCCACCTCGCCCGGCCTATTAGGGTCCTTTTCTTAACCAATGGAAGTCCAATGGCCTTTAATCTCCTCTTCCTTGAAATCAAGCCTCCTCTTTCCCCATCTTCTGGTTCTGCACTATGTCATACAGGAACCCTCTTCCATGGAGATTCCATTCTCTAATACAATGTTTTCCCAACTTCAATGGTGATAAAAAGTCTTCTCTGATGCTTCTTAAAACTAGGACTTCTTAGACCACTCAGTGAGAAACTCTGGCTCAGAGTGCCTGGAATAGGGTCCAGGTATTTTTAACAAGTACCCCAAGTGACCCATCACCAGAGAAATTTAGAAAAACCTTGCTGTATCATCTAATCCATAAATTGCAATCTGCCCTTACAGTCATCTACATTTCAGT
This sequence comes from Macaca mulatta, assembly GCF_049350105.2. Taxonomy (NCBI): domain Eukaryota; kingdom Metazoa; phylum Chordata; class Mammalia; order Primates; family Cercopithecidae; genus Macaca; species Macaca mulatta. Next base: position 69,747,328 of record NC_133422.1, read on the forward strand.
AAGATGGTGCCACCATTGATCCTGATGCATAAGCCAAAGTCTTAGAAATGCTGCATTCTCCCTCGCTCCTGTATACAATGCACTACCCACACCTTTGATCCCATCATCAATTTATATCTCAAATAATCAATCTCTTGCCTTCTACTCTGTTAACACCATCATCTTCTAGCCAACATTTCTACAACTCTTGACAATGCGTATGCTTCTACTCTTCCGCTCTTTCACTATATTCCATATTAAGTAGCCAGAGTCATCTTCTTAAAACATAAATTTTGTCAAGCTCATGTTACACTTCTGATTAAATCTTTTAAGGGATTATACTTAAGGTAGAACTCAAACTTCTTTTTCGTGTTCTGGCCTTGACTGCCTCACCAGCTTCCCTCAAGCCCTTTATCTTCCCCACTCATCATCCCATTCACACTGGTTTTCTTTGAGGTTTGCCAACACAACAGGCTCTTGCTTGACTCGTGGCTTTTTGCACAAACTCCTTTTTCTCCTACATGTGGCATTGTTTGGATGACTAGCTCCTGCTCATCCTTTGCCTCTCATCTTTAATTTCACTTCCTGGGGGAAGACTGCCCTGCCACCCTATAAAAAGTAAACTGTTATCTATCACCCTATAAATAGTAGAATTGTCTTCTCTTCTTAATCTCAGGCTATTGTTCTTGTTTTTCTTAACTCTTATCACAATTTGTAAATATTTATGTTTGTTTAGTCTTATGTGCATTCATTTATTCACTTTTTGCTTTCCAACTAAAATGGGAACTCCATGAGTATAAAGCATGCATCATTTGTGCTCAATATAGCACATGGCTCTTAGCAAATATCTGATGAATGAATGAATAAATAAAACCTGGAATCATTAGATCTTTGAGCTGTCTTTATGTTTGTGAGAAATGGAATCCCTTTCAAACTTCTCCCTGGAAAACACAATTTGTAGAATTTTCTCACAGATATGATAGAAAAAAATATGCATATATCAATTTTCCAAAGTGAATAAAATCAGAATAAAGGGGAGGTAGGCAGAACAAAAGGAATCTAGGTAACTTTCTAGAGAAAGCAATATTCTGGCTCCTTAAAAACTTGCAAGATAATCCACATTCTGTTCTCAAAATATAATTACCACAATACATGAAGATTCTAATCCATAGAATGACATGTCTATAGGTCTATTTCATAACAATTGAGTTAAAATACACAAACAACAATTAGCATGTAGACAGCTAATGCAGTAGCAAAAAAGTTGGTAGACTTTTACCACCATTTGCTATTCTTTTCCTCCGTTCTTTGAGAGACACACCATAAAAGGAATTGTTTTATGTTCTTATCTATGTGTCGATAATTTTATGGTAAGTTGCTTCATCTGGAATTTTGAAAAGTCATGTCTATTGCCCCCTTAGGTGAAGCGTCATATTGAACATCACTCTCAGGAGTTTGTGACCATCCATGATCTTTATACTCAGACTTGATTTTTACTGTTTCTGAGCACATATCAAGGTTGGTCTTCTCAGTTCCAAAAGATTTTTTTCTGCCACCATTTAAATTCACTACCGTAAGGTTTTTTACTAATTTTTTGTGGCTTTGTCTTTTTCATGCTTCTTAAAATTAAATTGTTTAGTACCATGTTACATGCAACTTGAAAACTCAAGTGAATTACTTTCAAAGAGTTCATGGGCTTTTTGAAACACTTGGACTATACGAGGAACAATCCTATTTCACACATTTAAAGGGTCATATTCAAGACAGAGTAAATTACATCCTCTCTTAGTGTCAACAGATAATTGGAAAAATCTCTTCATTTCCATTTTTTTGATCATGAATTTTCTCTTTCCCTGCCAATGAAGAATTCGGAAATGGTCCTATCACCACAATGGTTGGTTGATGGCTATTTCCAAATTCCTTATTTGACATTAATGAATGTGCCGTAGTTCTTCAAAATGCTGTTATTTATAGTTTATTGTGTGGTGTTAAATCCTTTCTAACCTGACACTTCTAGGGTATATATTATTCCTCCAGCTGTATTTACTTTCTAAAATGAGATTTGGGATGAGTTACTGATCTTCACAATCCAGTGAAATGACTTCATCTACTGAAATTTTATTCACCCGAACTCACAAAGGAGTCGGGCTTTCACTGACTAAAGAGTGGTCTTTAAATGACACTAGTATCTAATGGCACTAGTGGTATCCACTGACAATTGACATTCAAAAGAGGATCATTTCAATAGCTTTCACAATTTACAAATTTGAGGATATGATTCATTTCATAAAATGTACACTTGAGAAAAATAAAACCTCATTAAGGAGTAAATACTGATCAATTAGCCTTACTACCTAGATTTTTCCCCATACCTAGATTCAAAGACCTGCAAGTCAGGAAAAGTGGAAAATAGTCATTTTCATATATTTATAGAAGCCAAAGTAAAATATTTAAATACATTTGGTGACTTTTTTGATAACAGGTATTAAAAATGATATATTTGTGCTTACTCTGCACACCAACAATTCCAAAGATGTCCAAGTGGACTTCTAAGAAAAGATTTCAATACGTGAATGTTTACTCCCACTTAAAATAGTGAAAAATCAGTAACCTCTTTGCTAAGCAAAAAACAGGAATTTAGCTAAATAAATCACAATACATCCATGGGATGGAAAACTATGAAGTCATCAAAAAGATGCAGTGGAATATGCAATGATACAGAAAGATCTTAACATAGTTATTCAGGAAGTATCTTATGTTCTAGACACTGCTTAGTATGGTCTAGACACTGTGCTGTGCTGGGTCCTAGATTCTCGATGATGATGAAGATAGAACTCCTGACCTGGAGAGAAAAAAAATACAAGAAATACAAGAAAAAGGCATCTGTTTCGTAAATTTTAATTTTTTATATCATTTTATATAAATACACACTGTTAACAATGGGAGGCCATTGTTTTGGACAGAGCTCCTACACTAGGCCCTTACAGATCAGACCAAACCAAAATGGAATACTCATGCTAAATGCCACATAATCAAACTGAAACTTTAAGAAAGCAGATAGATTTCCAAACAGCACAGGTTTTCTGGATAAACAGGAGATTCCAGTCTACCTGGGTCAGTGTAATAAGAAAGTCCTCTCTGCTTTAACCCTTATTTTAAAAAAAAAAAAAAAAAAAAAAAAGCACCTGAAGTAACCCAACATTAACCAATTAGCTTTTCTTCTACTGCTCTGTTTCCTTGCTTCCACCTTACAAAACCCACGGTTCTGCATTGCCCAGTCAGAACTCTCATTCAATTTTGTAGAATGAAGTTTGCTCCAATTCATGAATCACAAATTAGATTTAAAACTAAATTTGTTGTAATTTTGTCTTTTGACAACACATAAAAACACATTACTCTTGATAATAGAACTGCAAAACTTTTTCTTCCTTTTGCTACATTTGCTAAAATAATGATGCTTGACATTTATTCATTTATTTATTTATTTATTTATTTATTTATTTATTTATTTTGAAATGGAGTTTCACTCTTGTTGCCCAGGCTGGAGTGCAATGGCACGATCTCGGTTCACCGCAACCTCCACCTCCCAGATTCAAACGATTCTCCTGCCTCAGCCTCCCGAGTAGCTAGGATTACTGGCATGCCCCACCACACCTGGCTAATTTTGTATTTTTAGTAGAGACAGGGTTTATCCATGTTGGTCAGGCTGGTGTTGAACTCCTGACCTCAGATGATTCACCCGCCGTGGTCTCCCAAAGTGCTGGGATTACAAGCATGAGCCACCGGCCTGGCCACTTTATTTTTATTAAAAAGACACAATTTTCAGCAAAATGTAACAAGTGTATATATCATGGTCATTGTATTACTTGAGAATGTTGAAACCATAAATGCTAAATAAGTAGATGCCAAGATATTCACAGCATCTAAGGTATAATGTGATTAAAAACAAGAAAACTATTCACTTCTCTTCAGCCAGTCATCTACCTTCATTTATTTGTATGCAAAGCATCAAATAAAATACTATCATTTACTTTCTAGCTTATTTTCCCTTTTATAAAATGCTTTGAATGTGAAGCAAAAATTGGGAGATGGTGCATGATCATAACTTAAATTGAAGGGCATATACAAGCAGTAATTTTAATCATTATCTTCTAATGATGAATACACTTGCTCACACCCCATAAAAATATTTGACCACCAACCGATGTGACTTCAGGGTAAGTTGATGTTCGCTTCACTCCCACATGGATTTTATTAAGATTCATTAAGGTATCTTGTTAACTACACCTTTTCATTTATTGTGAGATCTCTTATTTTCCTTTCATAAATCTGAAGTGAATTCAAATGAATAAAATAATGTAAATTAAAGAGCTTGGGTGTTTAGTAAAACCTAAGGGAGATTATATTTATTGTGTGGCATAACGCTGAGTATAATGAAGACAAGACTTTCTCCCTAGTGTTCATTTTGTGTGTTAAATGCTTTAATCATTTTGAGCATAAGGGTTTTCCTTCATTATTATTGCAATGCAGGGAAGGTCTAAGGTTGCGTTTCTTATATAATCGATGATAAGAGCAACCTACATTTAGAAAATGATTTGTATTCAGATGTTTCCAAAGCTCTTTGTATGCAATTTTTGGTTGCTCTTGCCTGTTTATTATAAGCTTCTTCCTCCTGACAATTTAAATAAAGGTCACAGTTTTATGAACCCCACTGGCTGGCTGTATTAGATTTTTAAATATCAGGACTCAGTGTGTAGGCTGGGATGAGGCTGGGAGTTTGGGAAAAGTATGCTTAAGTTGTAGTTTAATGTTGCATTTTTGGTTTTTATTCTTTTGTGTTACAAGAAATATTTATGAAGTTTTTTGCTTCAGTAAAGATTACTGTTTAAAGCTTTTTAATTCTTCATTTATTTGTTTAAATCCACTCTAACTTTGGGGGCACAGTAGTTTTAAAAAGCCTGAAGGCACATTGAGTTTGGTTTAAATCCTAACTCTCTGATCTTGAGCAAGTTATATAATCTGGGTCTAGATTTTTCATGGCTAACAGAGGAACTGAATACCTACTTCATAGGCTTGTCATTTGGAACAAATGAGATGATGCACGGAAAGTGTCTGGTGTTTAATAAATGATAGTTATTGGAAGCATCACCCATTGCTTAGAGTGAAATCACGCTATTATAGAAATAAACAAAGACAATGGCAGACAGCATTAATCTATTTTCAATTATTATTTTATTACATCACTGAATCTGAATTTCACCCCAAAACTTAAAAAAATACATTCTCCAGAGAGAAATAATAAACTTAGTAATTTCAGCCTGTGCTTGCTTTGGGGACAACCAATAATGGGGTAGCAATTAAGTGATTCTTGGTGATCATTCCTTATGAAACTTCATGCCAACCAAAAATGATATGCTAGGCAAGGAAGTCTAGCCAGCCTGCACCATCTCACCCAGTATGACTCCCACTCTGCCCAGGGATGGAGGATTAGAAAATACAAAACAGAATATTCTGAGATTTCTTCCAGTGATGAACATATATTGCTCTTGAAATAAGAAAACAGTGGTTTTTAAAAACTAAGATAATCTTCCAAAACAAAAGTAGATAACTAGAGCCCCAGCTATGCAAGCTCTTATCCAAGCAGAAAATTAACTATGAATCAAAGTAGCAAAACAATAATAGCTGTCAATTTAATAGAACACAACCGTATGTCAGGCATGTTTGATGTGCTCAATTCCTGACCTAGATGATCTCAACTGACCTTCACTGTAAGTGTGAGTTAGAGACCATACTTATACCCATGTTACAGATGGAAAAACAGAATTTGAGAAGTAGAGAAAGCACCCAAGTCTTCTTATTACAGAACCCCTGTCTCTTTCATATAGACCCTCAGCTGTCTTGGCAGAGCCAATGTGTTGAGGATAAAGCACTCAACTTCACAAATGCCCCAGTACCAGATTCAGAGGAGCACAATGAAGCCCATGCTCTTCTCATCTCATCTGGAAGGATAGGGATTCTAATGTGAAGTCCTGTCTAGGATCATCTGCTGACCCATAACGAGTAGCACCTCCAGAAAAAGGAATTTAGTATTTATGACCTAGCTGAATATTCATTCTCTTAAGCAGTTTACTTGCCTTGTGTCCTGTATTTCTAAAAACAAATCTATAAAACATGAATTATTATTATCCTCACTGGAGGAAACTAAGATTTAGAAACATTAAGTAACTCGCCCAAGGTGACATAGCTAATGAGAGATGCAATGGAGCTGGCTCTCAAATCCAACCCCTCATGCCAAAGCCAGTGCTTCAGAAAAGCACATCCTGCAAATACCTGTATATTGGTGATACTTAAGGGCAAGACCTGTTTTATTTTGTTTTGTTTTGTTTTGTTTTGAGATGGAGTCTCGTTCTGTTGCCAGGCTGGAGTGGAGTGGTGCAATCTCGGCTCACTGCCACCTCCGCCTCTCAGGTTCAAGCGATTCTCCTGCCTCAACCTCCCAAGTAGCTACAGGTGCACACCACCAAGCCCAGCTAATTTTTGTATTTTTAGTAGAGACGGAGTTTCACCATGTTGGCCAGGATGGTCTCGATCTCTTGACCTCGTGATCCTCCCACTTCGGCCTTCCAAGGGACCTGTGTTTTTAATGTTTGTATCCCTAGCTCCTATAACAGGGCCAGACATACAGTCAGTATCAATAATAATTGTAGACACCTAAAAAATGCTTACTTTGGGCCAGGCACTCAAAGCACGTCATACATATATAAAGTACTGTCAACTTATTTAATCCAGGCAATAACCCTATAAGGAAGATACTGTTATTATCTCTCACTTTCAGATGACAAAACCTGATACATGAGTGAGAAATGGAAGAAGTGAAGGGAGAAAGGGAAGGAGGGAGGGGAGAGAAAGAGGAAATAAAGAATATTTCAGAATATGGAAGTTGGCCTCTCTGAAAAGATTCCTTTTGTGACCCTTCTTGTCTGTGAAGCCCAAACATGTGCCATACAAAATAGATCCCACTGCTTCAGCTCTGCCTGGTGCAGAGACAATTAAATTAATGATTTTGTATGATTCAGAGTTTACATCCCACTTGCATCATTAGTCACTGCTCTGATTTAAAATGTCACCAAAACTCGATGGCTTCTCTGGGCATAGAGGCACAGCTGTGCCATTCTGTTTCTGTGATTTTTGAGGTTGTTTATATGACATGCTGCACAATCACTCTGTAGGTAAAATTTCAACAAAGCTGTCTGAATGTCATCTCTAACAAAGACCAAAGTTGGCAGCTGTAATGACACAAGGGACAGCATCCTAGAGACAAGCAGGCAACAAGTATTGGAAGCAACAGAGCAGAGACAACCAGGGAGCAGAATCCATCCAGGTGGAAGCTTGGGTTCCAGCAGGTCAGAGAACCTTGAAAAGGGATTAGAAAGGAAGGTTGAGATTTTGGGCTGAGACAATGGGGTTTTCTAAATATACAATCATGTCATCTGCAAAGAGGGACAATTTGACTTCTTCTTTTCCTAACTGAATACCCTTGATTTCTTTCTCTTGCCTAATTGCCCTAGCCAGAACTTCCAACACTATGTTGAATAGGAGTGGTGGGAGAGGGCATCCCTGTCTTGTGCCAGTTTACAAAGGGAATTTTTCCAGTTTTTGCCCATTCAGGATGATATTGGCTGTGGGTTTGTCATAAATAGCTCTTATTATTTTGAGGTACGTTCCATCAATACCGAATTTATTGAGCGTTTTTAGCATGAAGGGCTGTTGAATTTTGTCAAAAGCCTTTTCTGCATCTATTGAGATAATCATGTGATTCTTGTCTTTGGTTCTGTTTATATGCTGGATTATGTTTATTGATTTGCGAATGTTGAACCAGCCTTGCATCCCAGGGATGAAGCCCACTTGATCATGGTGGATAAGCTTTTTGATGTGTTGTTGAATCCGGTTTGCCAGTATTTTATTGAGGATTTTTGCATCGATGTTCATCAGGGATATTGGTCTAAAATTCTCTTTTTTTGTTGTGTCTCTGCCAGGCTTTGGTATCAGGATGATGTTGGCCTCATAAAATGAGTTAGGGAGGATTCCCTCTTTTTCTATTGATTGGAATAGTTTCAGAAGGAATGGTACCAACTCCTCCTTGTACCTCTGGTGGAATTCAGCTGTGAATCCATCTGGTCCTGGACTTTTTTTGGTTGGTAGGCTATTAATTATTGCCTCAATTTCAGAGCCTGCTATTGGTCTATTCAGGGATTCAACTTCTTCCTGGTTTAGTCTTGGAAGAGTGTACGTGTCCAAGAAATTATCCATTTCTTCTAGATTTTCCAGTTTATTTGCGTAGAGGTGTTTATAGTATTCTCTGATGGTAGTTTGTATTTCTGTGGGGTCGGTGGTGATATCCCCTTTATCATTTTATTGCATCAATTTGATTCTTCTCTCTTTTCTTCTTTAATAGTCTTGCTAGTGGTCTGTCAATTTTGTTGATCTTTTCAAAAAACCAACTCCTGGATTCATTGATTTTTTGGAGGGTTTTTTGTGTCTCTATCTCCTTCAGTTCTGCTCTGATCTTAGTTATTTCTTGTCTTCTGCTAGCTTTCGAATGTGTTTGCTCTTGCTTCTCTAGTTCTTTTAATTGCGATGTTAGAGTGTCAATTTTAGATCTTTCCTGCTTTCTCTTGTGGGCATTTAGTGCTATAAATTTCCCTCTACACACTGCTTTAAATGTGTCCCAGAGATTCTGGTATGTTGTATCTTTGTTCTCATTGGTTTCAAAGAACATCTTTATTTCTGCCTTCATTTCGTTATGTACCCAGTAGTCATTCAGGAGCAAGTTGTTCAGTTTCCATGTAGTTGAGCGGTTTTGATTGAGTTTCTTAGTCCTGAGTTCTAGTTTGATTGCACTGTGGTCTGAGAGACAGTTTGTTATAATTTCTGTTCTTGTACATTTGCTGAGGAGTGCTTTACTTCCAATTACGTGGTCAATTTTGGAGTAAGTACGATGTGGTGCTGAGAAGAATGTATATTCTGTGGATTTGGGGTGGAGAATTCTATAGATGTCTAATAGGTCTGCTTCCTGCAGAGATGAGTTCAATTCCTGGATATCCTTGTTAACTTTCTGTCTCGTTGATCTGTCTAATGTTGACAGTGGAGTGTTGAAGTCTCCCATTATTATTGTATGGGAGTCTAAGTCTCTTTGTAAGTCCTTAAGCTGATAAGCAACTTCAGCAAAGTCTCAGGATACAAAATTAATGTGCAAAAATCACAAGCATTCTTATACACCAGTAACAGACAGAGAGCCAAATCAGGAATGAACTTCCATTCACAATTGCTTCAAAGAGAATAAAATACCTAGGAATCCAACTTACAAGGGATGTAAAGGACCTCTTCAAGGAGAACTACAAACCACTGCTCAGTGAAATCAAAGAGGACACAAACAAATGGAAGAACATACCATGCTCATGGATAGGAAGAATCAATATCATGAAAATGGCCATACTGCCCAAGGTAATTTGTAGATTCAATGCCATCCCCATCAAGCTACCAATGAGTTTCTTCACAGAATTGGAAAGAACTGCTTTAAAGTTCATATGGAACCAAAAAAGAGCCCGCATCTCCAAGACAATCCTAAGTCAAAAGAACAAAGCTGGAGGCATCACGCTACCTGACTTCAAACTATACTACAAGGCTACAGTAACCAAAACAGCATGGTACTGGTACCAAAACAGAGATATAGACCAATGGAACAGAACAGAGTCCTCAGAAATAATACCACACATCTACAGCCAACTGATCTTTGACAAACCTGAGAGAAACAAGAAATGGGGAAAGGATTCCCTATTTAATAAATGGTGCTGGGAAAATTGGCTAGCCATAAGTAGAAAGCTGAAACTGGATCCTTTCCTTACTCCTTATACGAAAATTAATTCCAGATGGATTAGAGACTTAAATGTTAGACCTAATACCATAAAAATCCTAGAGGAAAACCTAGGTAGTACCATTCAGGACATAGACATGGGCAAAGACTTCATGTCTAAAACACCAAAAGCAACGGCAGCAAAAGCCAAAATTGACAAATGGGATCTCATTAAACTAAAGAGCTTCTGCACAGCAAAAGAAACTACCATCAGAGTGAACAGGCAACCTACAGAATGGGAGAAAATTTTTGCAATCTACTCATCTGACAAAGGGCTAATATCCAGAACCTACAAAGAACTCAAACAAATTTACAAGAAAAAAACAAACAACCCCATCAAAAAGTGGGCAAAGGATATGAACAGACACTTCTCAAAAGAAGACATTCATACAGCCAACAGACACATGAAAAAATGCTCATCATCACTGGCCATCAGAGAAATGCAAATCAAAACCACAATGAGATACCATCTCACACCAGTTAGAATGGCGATCATTAAAAAGTCAGGAAACAACAGGTGCTGGAGAGGATGTGGAGAAATAGGAACACTTTTACACTGTTGGTGGGATTGTAAACTAGTTCAACCATTATGGAAAACAGTATGGCGATTCCTCAAGGATCTAGAACTAGATGTACCATATGACCCAGCCATCCCATTACTGGGTATATACCCAAAGGATTATAAATTATGCTGCTATAAAGACACATGCACACGTATGTTTATTGCAGCACTATTCACAATAGCAAAGACTTGGAATCAACCCAAATGTCCATCAGTGACAGATTGGATTAAGAAAATGTGGCACATATACACCATGGAATACTATGCAGCCATAAAAAAGGATGAGTTCGTGTCCTTTGTAGGGACATGGATGCAGCTGGAAACCATCATTCTTAGCAAACTATCACAAGAACAGAAAACCAAACACCGCATGTTCTCACTCATAGGTGGGAACTGAACAATGAGATCACTTGGACTCAGGAAGGGGAACATCACACACCGGGGCCTATCATGGGGAGGGGGTAGGGGGGAGGGATTGCATTGGGAGTTATACCTGATGTAAATGACGAGTTGATGGGTGCAGCACACCAACATGGCACAAGTATACATATGTAACAAACCTGCACGTTATGCACATGTACCCTACAACTTAAAGTATAATAATAATAAATAAATTTAAAAAAAAAAAAGAAAGGAAGGTTGAACTAAAAAGTTTGCCAAGCAGGCTGTGGTTCCCCAGTCATAGAGCTGCTGTTGAGGGTTAGATCTGCAGTCTCTGGGAGTCAGGAAAAACTGGAAGGCAAAGTGGGAAGTTGGCCCCAAGTACAGGCAGGAACCCAGCTCCTCATTTTGGAGTACAAATCAAGCCAAAATTGTCCATAATCTCCATTTGATCTTAGTCACTTAAATTAATGAGCTAAGTGGGGCTCCTCGAATTCTTCTAACTGTGAGATTAGTCCCAGAAGGTAGTGTAGGCTGGCTTTTTGATATGTATGCTTATTTTGGGTTCAGGTATCTCATTTATGTCTACTTGCTTTTCAGTTGATTCTCATGGCTTTTTCAGTTAGCATATGGCATCACTCACAAATGATCATCATGCTGTCTCCACTTTCCCAATTATTATAACTTCTTTTCCTCATCTTCTTTGCATTGAATAGAGCTTCAAGAACAGACAGAGCCACATTCCCTCATTCAAAACTCTTGGGACCAGATATGTTTTTAGAATTAAGAATTTTAAAAATTTTAAATGTAGTAATACTATTCTCATATAAGGTATAAAGCAGGGCTCCTTAAACAAACATATTAACATTTCTTTAACAAAAATAAAATGAATGTTCTAGGGATGAATAAATACTCTCTACCACCTCATACCAATTTAGGGCAGGTTTTGCTGCAAAATCAGCTATTAAAACAAAACAAAAAAAAACTTCTGATTTTCAGACCATTGAGATTTCATAATTGCAGATAGGCAACTGTGAATACAACAAAGGAAGAAACAGAGGCTATATAATGGTCATCTTTTTTGAAAAGAGAAAAATAGATGATACTGGAGACTGTTTACATGTAGAGGAGGGAAACGCTAAAGGAGAATGAAATTGTATGGACAAGGGAGAAGGGAAGACTGAGGCGGTGTTCCCCAAAAGGGTGAAAACACACAGACCCCCAGAACCCACATATTCTGGACAAATGAAAGAAGAGTAATAGTTTTTTGTTTAAAAGACAAATTATAGGTGTATATATGTATGAGGTACATATGTTACGATTTTTTATTACAATCTTCAATGGTTAAATCAAGCTAATGAACATATTCTCCACCTCAAATATTTCACATTTTTATACCAACATTGAAATTATTCTTTTAGTGAAATTTAAATGTACAGTGCTTAATTGTTAACTATATTCATCATGCTGTATATTAATCTCAAAAAAGGAAAAATGTAAAAATCAAACTTATTTTGAACCCGAGGCTTTGTACACTTTGGCCATCATGCCCCCATTTTCCCCACCCCCAGCCTCTGATAATAACTTTTCTACTCTCTGTTTTTGTGAATACCATTGTTTTAGATTCCACATACAAATGAGAACACAAAGTGTTTGTCATTGTGTGTTTGGCTTATTTCACTTCGTATGATGTTTGCCAATTCCATCCATGTTGTCACACATGACAGAATTCCATCATTTTTAAAGATGGAATAGTATTTCATTGTGTATATCTACATTTTCTTTATTCATTCATCCCTTTAAGGATACTTACGTTACTTTTACATCTTGGCTATTGTGCATGGTGCTGCAATGAACACGGGAGTGTAGATATCTGTTGACATACTGATTTCAAACCTTTTGGGTAAATACCCAGAAGTAGGATTGCTGGGCCATACAGTAATTCTATTTTTAGTTGTCTGGGGAACCTCCATACTGTTTTCCATAATGACTGTACAAATTTACATTCCCACTATGGTCTTTTCTTACATCCAAGCCAACGTTTGTTTTCTTTTGTATTTTTGATAACTATTCTAACATATATGAGGTGATATCTCACAGTGGTTTTAATTTGCATCACCCTAATCATTAGTAGTGTTTAATTTTTTTTCACATTTATATGTCTTCTTTTGAGAAATGGCTATTCAGATCCCTTGCCCATTTCTTATTTTTGTATTTCTTTTATTTTAGATCCAAGAGGTATATTTTTAGTTTTGTTACATGGGTATATTGCATGACACTGAGATTTGGGCTTCTAATGATCCCATAGCCCAAGTAGTGAAAATAGCACCCAATAGGTAGTTTTTCAACCCTTCCCCCCTCATTTTCCCCTTTTGGAGTCCCCAGTGTCTATTTTCCCCATATTTTTGTCTGTGTGTACTCATTGTTTAGCTCACACTTATAAGTGAGAACCTGCAGTATTTGGTTTTCTATTTTGGTGTTAATTCACCCAGGATACTGTCTTGCCTATCTCTTAATCAGGTTGTTTTCTTTCTATAGAGTTGTTTGAGTTCTATATATGTTTGGATGTTAGTCTCTTACACTAATTGGGAAGTATGAGTTGCAAACATCTTCTCCCAATTGGTAGGTTGTCTCTCCACTCCGTTAATTGTTTTCTTTGATGTAGAGAAGCATTTTATTTTTATGTAATCCCATTTGTCTAGCTTTGCTTTTGTTGCTTACATTTTTGTGGCTGAAGCTAAAAAATCATTGCCCAAACCAATGTTGTGTAGGTTTTTCCTTGTTTTCTCCTAGTAGGTTTACAGTTTCAGGTGTTACGTTGAAGTTTTTTACTCATTTTGAACTGACGTTTATACATGTAGTGTGAGATAAGAGTGCACTTTCATTCTTTTGCATATGGATATTGAGTTGTCCCAACACCATTCATTCAAGAGACTGTCCTTCTTCCATTATATATTCTTTGCCCCTTTGATCAATCGACTGTAGACATTTGGGTTCTTTTCTGAGTTTTCTATTCTGTCCCATTGGTTGATGTGTCCATTTTTATGTCAGTACCATGCTGCTTTAATCAATTCTTCACAAACTATTCCAAAATATCTAAGAGAGTGAAACACTTCCAAACTTTTTATCAGGCCAGAATTACCAAAGCCAGATAAGAACATCACAAAAAAATAAAACTATGGACCAATATCCTTAATGAACATAGATGCAAACATTCTCAACAAAATACTAGCGAACGGAATTTAACAATACATTAAAAGGATCATTTACCATGATCAAGTGGGATTTACCCCTAGGATACAAGGCTGGTTCAACGTTCATAAATTAATAAACATGATATTCTATATTAACACAATGAAGGACAAAAATTATATTCTTATACTATTAGATGCAGAAAAATCATTTGACAGAATATTAAAAGTATATGGCAGAAACAACAATTACTTTTGCACCAACCTAATATAATATACTTTCATGATAAACACTCTCTCAACAAATTATAGAATAAATGTACCTCAAACAATAAAGGCTATTTATGAAAAATCCACAGCCAACATCATACTTAACAGGGAAAAGTTGAAAGCTTTTCCTCTAAGATCTGGAACAAGACAACAATGCCCACTCTCACCACTCCTATTCAAGACTGCGCTACAGGTCCTAGCCAGAGCATTAGGCAGGAGACAGAAACAAGAGTCATTCCAATAGAAAAGGTATAAGTTAAATGTCCCTGTTTGCTGATGACATGAGCTTATATATACAAAACCCTAAAGATTCCACCAAAAGACTGTTAGAACTGATAAATTCAGTAAAGTTGCAGGATACAAAATCAACACACAAAAATCAATCAATGTTTTTCTAAACTAACAACAAACTTTCTAAAAAGAAATCAAGAGAACAATTCCATTTATAGTAGCTACAAAAAAATACTTGGGAATAAATTTAACCAAGGAAGTGAAAGACCTGTACACTGAAAACTATAAAACATTTATGAAAGAAATTGAAGAAGGCACAAATAAATGAAATGATATTTTATGTTCATGGATTGGAAGAAGTAGTATTAATAACATGTCCATTCTACCCACAGAAATCTACAGATTCAATGCAATCCCTGTCAAAATTTCAATGTCATTTTTCACAGATATCAGAAAAAAAATCATAAAATTCATATAGAACCTTAAAAAACTTGAATACCTAGGAAAATTAGCAAAAGGAACATGAGATGGAGGCATCACACTATCTGATTTCAACTATACTACAAAGAGCCCTATCATTAGATGTATTTGTAAGCCTTTAATTCCTATGACCAGAGAACACTGAGGTAAACCATACTGTAGTACTTATCACACCTATCTGATTTTCATCCTAGGCATAAACTCCACCAGGCCTATATTATAGCTTTATTATATTTGCATCCATGAAAACCCCTAGCATATGATCTATATTTACACCTGTTTAATAAATCAACTTTCGTGGAATTTTTTTGCATATGCAAAAGATATTGAGCAGAGAAAGGAGAAAATATTTTCCAGAAGGCAGCAACTTTCTTCATATCATACGCAGCATGGGTCAACAATTTCTATGATAGCATTAACTAACAGCGATATCTGAAGAGTCAAGGCAGCCTGGGAAGAGTCTATAAAAGATGGAGTATGCCTCTGTTAGTCAACCTAACTGCTGAAAGAGAATAAACACTCGATCTCACTAGTTTATAGGGCCACCACAGAGACTGCTCCTGGAGTAAGTGGGCTTTCCCATAAAATAGCACCAGCAACTGAATTCCCTGTTTAAACACCATTGTAAAATCGCTCCTGGGCAACCTGCTCAACAGCAATCCCATAACAACACTTAGCCCTTTATTCTTCTCCAGGTTTCCCTCTCCAGCTCAACAATATGCTCACAATCATCCCTTTCTTCTTCTCCTTTTATTTTACCAATCCTCACTCCTGCTCAGCTTCCACTGCTAGTATCCTTGTATCTTCACAGGCAACTTCTCTCCTGCTGGATATACACATCTAGCTTACGTCTAATTAATCCTCACATTCAATGCGCCCCAAACCAAACTCACGGCATTATTCCAATCCCACTCCTCTTCCTGATTTCTGATGTTTATAAACTATATCACTATTTTTCCAGGGACAAACATAAAAATTATCATATTTTCAAACAAACTCAGATTATAAATACCTCTTCATTTCCATTTATGTTCTCCGAATCCTCTACCTAGACTATTTTAATAGTTTCTGCACGATTGCCTTTTCTCCAATTCATCTAGCACATCAATAACAATCTTAATCAGTTAGGAATTGCATTCAGCTGTAAGTAATAAACCTCTGAAAAATAGTGGTTGAAATAAGATTGGTGTTTATTTTTCTCTCTCTTTGGCTCAGGTTCCTTCTAACTTTGTTCTCTACCATATTTGTACAGGGGCTCATCTCCTTAAACTTTAAAGTTGTCTTCTGGAATTCAAACCATTATGTTCATTTCTAGGAAGTAAGAGGAAACATCTAAGGAAAACAAGGACAAAGAGCTCTCTTTTTAGGGAGCTTCCCTAGAAAACCCTCAAGTTACTTCTGTTTAGAATATAGTCTCATGACCCCTTCACCCACAGGGTAAACGAGAAAATATAGTTTTTAACTATCATTTGCATTCCCCTACAATTAAGATTGAGGTAGTAAGAAAGGTGAGAAGAATGTTAAGTAGGCAATAGTAGATGACTAGTCCAGTATTTCTGAAATAAATTTGTGATGGAAAAAAAACATTCAATACAGCCTCATTTTCTATCAAATTAACTTCAAATGTGTAGCAAAACATTCAAATCTTTCTATAATCTAACCCCAACTATAATTACAAGCCCTTCTACTACTGTTCCTCAGAGTAACAGTTCTCAGATTTTTAACATGCATGTGAGTCCCTAGAGTAGCAAGGTTCTTGAGCAGTGGTTCTAAAATAGGGCCCATTTTGCCCCTCACGATACATTTGATAATGTCTGGAGAATTTTTATCTATTATAACATGGGCAGTGGAGGAGCTGGAAGGCAGGTGCTTCTGGCATCTAGTGGGTAGAGGCCCACGATGCTGCTTAATGTCCTACAACGTACAGAATAGCCTCCTACATCAAAGAATTATCCAAGTCAAAATATCAGTATGATGAGGTGGAGAAATCTTGTTCAAGCGGTAGCCTATGCTCCAGAAAAACTGGATTACGTGTTATTCCAGTATGCCCTTCATTTTCCTATCTTTGCTGTGGTACAATTAGTTCTGATCCTCCCTCTTTGGTCAGCTCTATCGACTGGCTTCTCAGGCATGTATCAAAGTTCTGATGATGCACCAGCTGCCATGAATGCAGCCTAGATCCCCTTCCCATAGGCTCTATCCCTCCTCCAAATTGCCCTATATGCACTTCTCTTCCCATACACCCTGCCTCCATTTATATTCCAGAAATAGACTGTTAACTGACCAAGGTGGATACCATTACTTCATCACCTTAGTCATCTCCATGGTAGCTAACATAGTTGCTGCACACTATTGAATGGGCTCTCTTTTCTATTTCTATAGCATATATAGATATTTAAATTATTGAAAACATATATATAATATGATAACATATATAAATTCATATTGGGCCTTTTAAAAGTTGCCCTAGTGCAATTAACCGTGGCTCTCTCTTTCCTAGTCTCTTCCTTTGGAGTCCAAACTCCAAAGCAGATTATAACACCTTCCAGTCCTCATAAAACCCAAATGTGATTTCCACAGGCAGATTTTAAATGCAGAAAAAAAGAAAGCTTGAAACATCTCATTTAGGGCCACCGTCTGGCTTTCATTAAGACTTCTCTCCTTTTTTTCATAGCCGGGGTTCATGGACCAGTGCCGATCTACCTGGTTGGCTGAGATTAAAATGAGTAATAGATGCTCCTTGCCATCAGAACGGCTCCTAATGCATTTTTCATTAAATTGAACTCCCACTTGGGTCCTCTTTCTGAGGTTCAGAGAGAGGTAAGAGAGGTATGTGCTTGCTTGTTTACTAGCATTTAAACAGGGTTTCTCTTTTCTCATAAACTATAACAATTTTGTGCTTAAGATGATTTCTGGGAAGGTAGAAACATTGTGTTTATTTGACCATCTGTTACAAGAGTACTGGTTCATTACAATAGACTCGCAACTGATTATTTCAGAACCGTAATAAAATATTTTAGGCAAAGGTCAGATAGATAACTTACTTTCCATAAAAAATATACATATACATACATACCCATCGCCCATTCACATACATATATACATGCATATACTTACACATATGCATATTTATATACCAACACATACCCATAATGCAGAAACACATGCATGTATATACATGTATATATACACATCCATACCCCCACACACACGCATATACACATGCATATATATACACACATGCATATATATACACCCATGGCCCACATGTGTGCACATACACTCATCACACATATGCACATACACACCTACACTCACATGTTTACACTCACACACGCATACAAACACATACCAATTACACATATACCCGTACATACTCATCTATGTACACATCCATATGCCCCCATACATACATATGCACATACACATAGACACCTACAGTGGGCTGAAAAATGCACCCCGCTCCCAAAATATCAGGTCCTAACCCCTGGTACCTGTTACCTTACTTGGAAAAGGGGTCTTTGCTAACATTACTAATAATCTAATGATGGGGAAATTATCCTGGATTATCCAGATAGGCCGTAAATGGCATCACAAGTCAACTGTCTTCAGAAGAGAGAAACAGGAAGAGATTTCACACATACACACAGAAAAGACAAGGCCGTGTGAAGACAGAGGCAGAGATAGGAGTGATGTGGCCACAACCCAAGGACTGCCCACAGTCCCCGGAAGCTGGAAGAGGCAAGGATTAGATTCTGCCCTGGAGCCTCTCCATGGAGTGCTGCCCTGCCAACACCTTCATTGCAACCCAGTGACACTGATCTCAGGCTTCGGCCTCCAGCGTTGTGAGAAAAAAAAAATTTCTGCTGTTTTAAGCCACCAACTTTGTGGTAATTTGTTACAGCAGTCTCAGGAAACTTATACAACATCTATCAATATATACACACAGGTTCATACACTCACAGATTTACACACTCATCCAACCATGCACACACACCCAGAGCCATCACTCATTTACACAATCATGAACATGCAGTCACACTTACACACACAAGATTCCATTTATGCACTAGCAGTTAAGTTGGTTATCACCAAAGTATCTTTAAGGAAACAAAAATCTTGAATCACACCCTTCTCAAATAAATATATAAGAAAATAAAGCTGTCAACATATTAATAACAATTAGAAGAGAAGAGTATAAGTGAATTTTCTCCCTATTTAGTTTCACACATAAATAATTATAACTAACATTAGATGAAAGTCTTTTTTGTGCCAAGCCACTGTGCCAATTGTTTTCTAGGTATAATCACACCACTAGTATACACATGAGAAACTGAGGAGCAGTCAGGATGCATAACATGCCCAAGGTCAGAGTGATAAAGCTGAGATGTGAACTTGGGCATTGAGTGGGATTCTGGAGGCTACATTTTAATCAATAAGGAAGAAAGACTTTTGGAAAAGCCTCACACCATTGGGGCAAGCCTTAAAAGCCTTTTTAAAAGTCTTTTAAAATCTCAACATTTTTCTTCAATAAAAACCTATGTATTTCATTACGCAACATTTCACCAGCACCACTTCCTACTTTATTTCAGTCATAGCATCTGTGCACATGCTGGAATCAAGGCTAATTGGGTCATCTTCATCTGAAATCCACGCTCCATCTGGTAAGAGGCTTTTCTTTACCCTGTGGAGCTCCCCCTGCTCCCTATGTGCCCCCCACACAGTATGAGGCCTTCTGCCTCTGGAGGCAAGACATGGCCATGTGCACTGTGCACACAAGGCGTGAGCCCACACCAACAGCATCGTGACTCGGCTTTCCAAGTGCCACATTGAGTCTTGAAGCTCTTTTTTGAGGGTGTGATTCTGGAAATACTATTATTATCTTTTATGCTCCATATATAGGTCACATATTCTGATGCACCAAATCAAAAACCATGCTAGATAAACATGTTTTCTTTTTTGGGACAGAATATTACAAATTGAGGCTTCCTGAAAATAAAAAATGGTCATTATACCTACATCCCATCTCACAATGTAGCCATGAAGAGCAAACTATTTTCAGGCCAGATATTCTGATTATAGCACAAATTGTTTCACCCAGAGGCATGGGGAAAATATAGCACATTTTTATACAAAAATAGGCCATTCTAAGAGAGTAATTAAAATACTGCTTTATTCATCAGAGTCCTCACTTAGGGACTCCTTATTTTAGGTCACTCTGGATAATCACCTGATTCAGTCTGTTTCTACAGTAGTTCTGTAAGTCCCCAAATCATCTCTTTTCAGCCATCAGTCCTGGCTGAGTGTCCACTCAATAATCTTGGCATTCACAGTATCATTTGCCCATATTCCCTCTCCCACCTTCTCCCAGGTTGAACTGCTTCCTTCCTTGCCTAGGGAACCCTGTGAGCTGTTTTTGTCCTGGTTTGTGTGTGTACACTCCATTCTGTATGGGTACATGGATAGCTATTTTAAGGCAGCCTTTTATACTCGCCAAAATACCTGGATCCTGCCTTTTCCCCACTGTTGTTCTTACAATCGTGTTTCTTCCTTGAGCCTGTGAGTTTATCCTCACCATGAAGACACTTGCTTGTAAGGCACCTCTCTCCACACCACACGCAGGAGGACAGGAAGGTGGCTTCTTTCTCTAACTTCCCTGACAAGAGAAGAACTGGCCAGCATGGGCCAGGAGGCTCGTGACAGGTAGGGCACTGAAACAGATGGGACACCTGAGAGGAGGCAGGAGCCCATCACTTGAGGAGTCACAAGCGAGGTGAGAAAAGTCCAGCCTCGCCTGTGACTAAGAGGAAGGACTAGAGCAGCCTCAGGAGCAGTGAACCCATTTCCTCTGTCTTTTCTGGGCATCGAGAGACCAACAAAGACAACATCCATGCTCAGAGGCAGTAAGTAGCTCTGGCACAGGGCTTCAGAGCAGTTATATTAGCGGAGACAATCAAAGGTTTAATTTTTTTAAATATCATATAAATAAATGAGGAATCTGGCCTTCTCCTCCAACATCTTCCTCGGTGTCCCCCCTTACATGCTCTCATTTGTTCTGGGAAGGACATCAAGCACAGGTGACAACCCTTATCAGGGACAGGGTAGGGGTCATATCAGCAAATCGAAATGCCACATTTACCCAGACCTTGGAGGAGAAAATAGAATTGCTGCCTCTCACAGGAGGAAAGTACCAGTTCCCTGAGACAGAAGCAAAAAGCCTTCCCTGTCTTAAAGTCCCTATGAATCCTCCTGAATTTCCCCATTCCCAGAGGGCAATATAATGACAGTAAAACTAAAAGAAGAGAAAATGGAGAAGGGATTGGCTAAGGGGGTGATAGTGTCCTGTGTGGGGAGGAGGTGTGGCTCCCATCTTCACAGACTCACATTAATATCCAGTGTCAGGCTTCCGTATATGGACAATTGGAAAATATTGACATTCTGTTGTGGCTACAATCATGGCATGTGCTTCTGTACACTTTTCCCCTTTTCCTAAAGCAGAATGATGTATAGCACTTGGATGAAATTTCCCTGTAGATAAAATGACACCCAGTGGTCCTGTTGGAATGCTGTCTGCTATCTCTCAGATTTAAAGCAAGGTCCTCTGCTCTCCATGCTTTTTACTTCTCTTGATTTGAAATAGTTACAGTGCTGGGCTGCAGGTGTTTGATCTCATGATATTTTGACTCTGTAAACACTTCTTGAATTTGAAGAGAAAAAATCTGCACAATATCTACCTAATATTTAAAATGAGAAGTGAATAAAAATTAAAATAATTTGAGGTGGGAGCCCAGTAGAAAGCTTTCCTTCGTTTTATGTCTATTCTTTCTCCCTCCTTCCTTCCTTTGTTCCTTCGTTACTTTATTTCTTCCTTAATTGTTTATTAGCTGAACAACAACAATTTGTGGACTGGAGTTGTTCCTCCTGTTTTAGAAGAGTCCTCAAGACGAGCCTCTTGGCTCAAATGAAAGACAAATTCTCACCCTTTGGACTCAGAGAAAACTAAACACAGGGGCCACAGACTGAGATACTAAGGTGAATCATTTTGTCTTTTGCCAGACTGTCCCCTAGAAGAAGCAGAAATGTTTTTTCTAAATGTGAATGTGGACTGTAATGCTGATAACAGTTAAACAGTGCTGAATAATTGATACTGTGGGACATTAACCACTGACCATTAGGATTGTCCTAGCTGGATTATTGGGGTGAGCCTTCACTGTATCCTTCCATTGCATTGTATTGCTTTATTTTTTACTTCTCTCTGCAGTTTCTGTCAAGAATCACTTCTCGTCAGCCTACAGAACTCCTGCTAATATTGTTTGCACTGTAGACATGCCGGTGTAAAATTATTTAATATTTTATTTGTCTGAAAAAAATTTTTTTTTCCACCTTCAGTTTTGAAGGATATTTTCACAACATTTATAACTCCAGGTTGGCAGTTCTGTCCTCTCAGCTCTTTCAAAATGACAATTCATTGTCTCCTGGATTTTTTGTTGTTGTTGTTGTTGTTGTTGTTGTTGTTGTTGTTGTTTTGTTGTTGTTGTTTTTGAGACGGAGTCTCTCCCAGGCTGGAGTGCAGTGTCGTAATCTTGGCTCACTGCAACCTCTGCCTCCCAGGTTCAAGCAATTCTCCTGCCTCAGCCTCCTGAGTAGCTAGGATTACAGGCGCCCGCCACCACACCCAGCTAATTTTTGTATTTTTAGTAGAGATGGGGTTTCACCATGTTGGTCAGGCTGGTCTCGAACTCCTGACCTTGTGACCCGCCTGCCTCGGCCTCCCAAAGTGCTGGGATTACAGGCGGGAGCCACTGCGCCAGGCCTGTCTTCTGGATTTTATAGTTTCTGTTGAAAAGCTGACCATCAGGTTTATTATTGCCGCTTTTTAGGAAATGTGTCTTTTTTTTTCCTGCCTACTTTTAAGATTTGTCTTTGGTCTTCAGTAGTTTTACTAATTTTGCTTTTATAACAGGTCTTTAAACAGAGATGTTTCAAGCCTTTCTTATAAAGGTTTATATAATTGTAATACCTGTAATCCTCACTGTTCCCAAGAGCTAAAGAAATGGAAAATTGTAGACTTCAAACCCAGTTAATACCATTAACCTTTTTCAGCAAGAGAGTTCTTAGCCATTAGAACAATCCTTAATCTCATCTTTAAAAGATGATCTAAAAGCATTGCGACTTCCGAGAAATAATCTCGAAATATGAGAAAATACTAGAGATTTCTAAATCCTGTCAGTTATCAATGTCATCTTGAAGTCTATCCTCAATTGATACCCTCAAAAAATTTGCAATTCTTGGATTTTAATCAAATACAAAGGCAAGTATATATAGTTGGTCCTCGTTATTCACAGATTTTGCATTTGGGGATTTACCTACTTGCTAAAATTTATTTATAACCCAAAAATCAACACTCATGGCTCTTTCAAGGTCATTAGTGGACATGCACAAATAGCCAAAAACTTGAGTTACCCAATGAGCAGCACATTTTCAGCTGAAGTCCAACAAAGTGAAACTTTGCCTTCTTGTTTTAGTTCTCATACTGTAAACAAGTATCATTTTTCACAACCTATTTACTGCTAGATATTTTTCATTTTTGTGCATTTTCTTGTGATTTTACTGTTTTAAATGGCCCTCAAGTCTAATGCTAAGGTGCTGTCTAGTTCCCCTAAGCCCAAGAAGGCTATAATGTGCCTCATGGAAGAAATATGTGCGTTAGACAAGCTTCATTCAGGCATGAGTTACAGTGCTACTGACAGTGAGTTCATTGTTAATGAATCAATATACATTAAATAAGGTGTCTTTAAACAGAAATGCACATAAAAGAAGGTTTCATGTTAATTGTTTGGCAAAAATGTCATGCCCAGAGACCAACAGGAACCTAACCCTATTTTCCCCTTGGAGCAAAGCTTCAGTATTCACTAATTCAGTGTTGGTGACAACTTTATAGAACATAACTACCATAAATAATGAGAATTGACTATAAATGGACAAGTATTAAAATCAAACATCAAGCAGAATACCGATATTTTCAGATTTAAAACTCTAGCTATGAAGTGGTAATTGTATTAAATACAATGTAAATTAGATTTAAAAACAGTTTCAACTGTTTTTAAAACAGACAACTCTGAGTTGCTGAAACAAAACAGACAACTCTGAGTTTGCTGAAAAAGAAAAGCAAATAAAATCCCACTTTTAATTTGTTTTTGGTAAAAGAAGAACTTTCTTTACCTATTTAATATGTTTCTTAATTGAAACATATTTACTCTCAAAACAGCAGCAAGCTATCCAGGTTGCTATTCTAGACTTGTTATTTCTATCTTTCGGTCATTATTCCCATGTAATGAGGTTGCTCACAAGTAATACAAACATCTATGACAACAGGCCGTGAAGTAGGGGTTACTTTCTATGAGATTAAGTTAGATGATATTTATTCTACATTGTCCTGGCTCTACTGAAATAGCATAATGAAGAAGTTCCAAACAGACACACTGGAGTCAAACCTCTGAGCTGCAGTGCAGCTCTGCCACTTACTAGTTGTAAGATGTTGAACACCTTATTTAAATTCTCTGCTCCTGACATTGTCATTTTAAAATGATGATGAAAATAATACTATCTCAAAGAGTGAAGGAGCAAATCAGTTAACATTGATAGAGTGTGTAGAAGAGTGTCCACCATTTTTATCATTTATGATGTGCAATCAGTCATTGTTTTTATGAGCAGCCCTATGTACAAGACAAAGATACACGAGGTGAGAGTGAGTGGCTGAATGATCATACTTTTATTAAGAAGGTTTAAGTGACTTGGAAGGGAGAGCTTGGTGGACCATGCAGGACTCTATCTTCCTCCTGTTCCTGCTCAACAAGTGTATATAATATGTCATAGATGTAAGACATTGATTGCTTATTGATCAAACCTATAAACAATATAAAAGTAGAATAAGTTCAGTCCAAAATTGTTATTTTCCCTTTGTAATATAGATATTTTACTGCTACCAAAGTTTCTTTTCTAACAGATGCACCTGATATTATAATTTCCTCCTAAAACCTCTCATGATTCCCATTGCACATGTAAAATTTGAAACTCTTTATTATAGTTTGTCTCCAACCAGAGATTTCCTGATTCAACCTTCCCCATATCAAGAAACAACTTCAAAAACTATGAGAGTCACTAGTTCTACCATATTTCATACAAGGACACACTTAGAGTATTGGTTTTGGTTTTGGTTTTGGTTCTAGATCACTTATTACCAAAACGTCACCAATTTATGTTTAACTAAAAGAAAGCAGAAAAAAGAATGTAACGTCATGTCCTTATGAACAATTCAAAGATCAGCCTTTAAAAAG
This sequence comes from Macaca mulatta, assembly GCF_049350105.2. Classification (NCBI taxonomy): domain Eukaryota; kingdom Metazoa; phylum Chordata; class Mammalia; order Primates; family Cercopithecidae; genus Macaca; species Macaca mulatta. Next base: position 69,772,672 of record NC_133422.1, read on the forward strand.
ATTGTTTAAGTAGGAAAGGAGGGCTGAGACAGTCATCCATCTGTGCCTGCTTTCAAGGAAGGAATAAAGAGAATTGTTCTAGATTGCCTCTGTGTGAAGATGGAAGAGACTGAGAACTACAAAGGGTGAATTTCTATTCAATAGAAAATAACTTTATCATGATTATGCCTGTCTTAAAATATGATAGGCTACCTCAACAGAAAGTCTATGATTCTTAAAATGTTTTCACCTCTGAATAGTTCTGATGACTAACGTAGCAGCTGGGAGTATATGTGAAGTAGGGGCAATCGTTTAAAACCAAATTCTGAATAATATCCATTATGGATAATCAATAATATGCAGTGTTCATGGGCATAGTCTCCAAATGCTTTCTAGATAGTAAAAAGGAAATTGAAGTACATAAAGAATTTTATTTATTTTATACACCTTACTTTCACAAACTAAAAACATTTCTTCTAAGCTTTCCAAATAACACAAATGAGTTGTTACATCTAAATTTAAAACTCATGCGAACATAGTAATAGTCTTTCATCAAGAATTGAAGGTCAATTTTAACCCCATTCTTTACAAAAGACCAAATTTTTAAAATTCCAATAGATGGAATAGTATAGCCTTTACAATTCCATTTTTTCATGTAAACTTCCTGATTGATTTTTAGGCCAGTGCTTTTTAAGAGGCCAAGTGCAAACAGCTAATTATCAAAGTAAACCAGGAATTTGCAATAGAGCATCACTGCTGTAATTAAACAGTTCTGACTCCTTGGGGCTTGTGGCTAACACTTAGCCATGGAGCAAGACAAAAATCCAACCTAGACCCCAAGAAAGTGAATATGTGCATATTAGAAACAGCATATTCTCCAAGATATAAAGATGATTATTCAAGCACTTATGTTCCTCCATTGTGAGTTTGGATACAGCTACCTGCCAACTAGTGTTGCGGGAAGTCAGGGACCCTGAATGGATGGACCTGCTGGAGCCACGGCAAAGGAACATATATTGTGAAGATTTCATTTTAATATGGACATATATCAGTTCCCAAATAATACTTTTATAATTTCTTACTCCTGTCTTTACTTCAATCTCTAAACATAAATTGTGAAAATTTCATTTTAATATGCACATTTATCAGTTCCCAAAATTAATACTTTTATAATTTCTTATGCCTGTCTTTACTTTAATCTCTTAATCCTGTTATCTTCATAAGCTCAGAATGTACATCACCTCAGGACCACAATTGTGTTAACTGTACAAATTGATTGTAAAACTTGTGTCTTTGAACAATATGAAATCAGTGCAGCTTGAAAAAGAACATAATAACAGCAATTTTCAAGAAACAAGGGAAGACAACCTTAAGGCCTGACTGCCTGTGGGGTTGGGCAGAATACAGCCACATTTTTCTTCTTGCAGAGAGCTTATAAACAGATGTGCAAGTAGGGAAGATATCGCTAAATTCTTTTCCTAGCAAGGAATATCAATAATTAAGACCCTGGGAAAGGAATGCATTCCTGGGGGGAGGTCTATAAATGACCGTTCTGGGAGTGTCTTACGCGGTTGAGATAAGGACTGAAATATGCCCTGGTCTCCTGCAGTACCCTCAGGCTTATTAGGGTGGGAAAAAAAACCCTGCCCTGGTAAATTCGAGGTCAGACTGGTTTTCTGCTCTCAAACTCTGTTTTCTGCTGTTTAAGATGTTTATCAAGACAATACGTGCACAGCTGAACATAGACCCTTATCAGTAGTTCTGAATTTGCCCTTGTGCTGTTTCCTCAGAAGCATGTGATCTTTGTTCTTCTTTTTGCCCTTTGAAGCATGTGGTCTTGTGACACACTCCCTGTTCTTGCACCACCTTCCCTTTTGAAATCTTTAATAAAACTTGCTGACTTTAAGGCTCAGATGGTCTCGATCTCTTGACCTCTTGATCCACCTGCCTCGGCCTCCCAAAGTGCTGGGATTACAGGTGTGAGCCACCACGCCCAGCCTATTTCTTTTCCTTTTCAGTCTTATATACATAATTGTATTTCAAGACTCAAATTTTCTGCCTGTCAGTGTGTACTCATTTTCAGCACTTTTCTCTCAGCTAAGAAATGATCTAGAACTCCGTCTCTGCCGATAATAACTGGCAACATCAAAACTGTCTACCAGCTTGCTCACTTTCATTGTGAGCTAACATACCTTTCTTTCTATCCTAAAGTCCTTTCCCTCCTTCAAAGTCAGGCCCTCTTTCTCTTGAATAAAGATGCAAGCACTTAACATGATTTAAAATTCACCTCTTCCATAGAGCCTTTCCTGATAAATTGCATCTCACTCAAGATCTCATAATAATTTCAACAATTGTTTGGTGGAGGACACAACCCCCAAATTATTGTGTGTACATTTTTCTGGTGATATGCTTATGTATATGTTCCTATTAGAAAAATATCTCCAGATAAGGAACTTCTTTATTTATTTTGCTATTGGTACCACACACAATGTTCTCTTTGATTCTATTTTTTGAGAAAGGGTCTCACTTTGTTGCCCAGGCTGGAGGGCAGTGGTGTAATAATAACTTACTGCACCCAAGGGTGCACCTCCAGGGCACAAGCAATCCTCTTGCCTCAGCCTCCCAAGGAGCTGTGACTATAGCTATGCACCCACCATGCCCGATTTTTTAATTTTTTGTAGAGATGGGGTCTTCCTATGTTGCCTAGTGTAGTCTTGAACTCCTGGGCTTAAGCAATTCTCCCACCTGAGCCCCCCAAATTTCTGGGATTACACTGCACCCAGCCCCCTAAAACTGCTAAAAGAAGATTAGCAGTATCCTCTTTTTAGAGATGAAATAACGTGACACAAACACTTTGTGCAGGAGTAGCAAGTGGTTACTACGTTCTGTCCAACCTCCTCAGCCACTTTGGCCTATGTGATGCTGGTGCTCTATTCCTGTATTAATGGGAACATTATCTTAATGAGAAAGTACCATTTACCTGCATCTGTAGTACAAATTACCTTGGGTTGAGAATCATTAGAGTATATAATTATTAAGACAATTTATGTAAACTTGATAAAAATTCATGGTTTAAATAAACATGGATGTATAATCTATCATTTTTAGATAATAGATACATGACAGGAAGAAAGGTAGGTGAGTATATACAGACAGAAAGATACACAGACAGACAGAGGGGCAGACAATCCTACTGAATTTTAAGAAAAAGGAAGTAAAATATGGATATATAAAATAACCCTAGAAAAAGGTATATTGCATTTCTGTCACCATCTAAGCCAAGGAAATATAAATTTAGTTTTGTAAGCTTAAGTGAAGAATGAATAAGGCTTCATCATACAATGTTTGTTGATTTTCTTAAGTACACATTTTGTGCCAGATACTACATATGCTGAGAGACAGTCCTCCCTCTAAGGCACACACTGTCTAGGAGGGGATAAAATAAACTATAATACAATGTGTCAAGTACTTTAAGTCATAGAGTCAGAAACTGGAGTGCAGGAGGTTAATGGCTGATTGGGAAGAGACAAAGTGAGTCTAGACTATTTTTTTCAATGTGTTTGGTGAAGACTAAAAGGTGTCAAATGAAGTAGTAGAATAGAGAGAAAGGAATGTTATTTTTTTCTTGATTTTCAAGTGAGGTAAACGAGATGGTTTGTAGGCTGCCTGGGAGGAGGTAGTGAAAGAAGGGATGGAGAAGTTATAGGAATGGAGACATGGGTGGAGAGTGATACAGTTGGAGAAAGGAACGAACAAAGCAATGAGCTAACTGAATGGAGAGGGGAAGGAAAATGCATCTAATCTGTATCTCTGAATATCAGCAAAAACAAAACACAAATCAACATTTCAAAACATTATTCTGCTTTACATGGAAGCAGAAGACCTCATTTCTTCCCGCTATTTGCTTCTTAATTCATATTCACAAAACAACAAACTGCTTTAACTGCCAAGGCACATCCTGCTGCTCCTTGCTTTTGTGCCTTTCTCACCACTACTTTCCTTGCCTGAATATTCTCCCATCTACCCTTCAAGCATGCATGCGCACTTCTCAGGTAATCTTCACAAAGGCAGAAGAAATGAGCACGGATATCTAATCACCACACCCTCCCCAAGAGAACCAAACATATAAAATAAAGAAAAACTTCTATCAAGCCTTCAGACTACACTGTTTTAGTTGTAAGTAACAAAATTATATCTCAAGAAATTACGTCAAGAAAATAAATGAACAAATGTGTAAGTAAAGTAAATAAATTAAAAATAAATGTTTATATTAAGCATTTTCATAGTGTTGGACTGTAATGACACCAGTAACTGAGACGCTATTAACCTTACTTGTTCTACCTTCAACACAGGCGGCAAGTTCTGTCTCCTGCAGTATGACCCTTAGTTACCAATTGGTGTCCTCTACTTACTCTTAGATCATGTTCCCTCTTTACTTAGTCTGTAAGGTACCACATCAAAAGTGATAGGGCTTTGATTCTTCTTTATGAATTTTTCAACCAACAATTGCAAGGCTATCTGGATTATTTACTTAGATTTTCTTAGTTCAAACTTGCAAAAGAGATAAATTGGCTCAACTAATTTTATTTTTCATGCCACCACATAGACTGGTATTCAGTCTGTAAATTTATAAGTTAGTTTCAGATACCTCTAGTCCAAACAGTTATGGCAATGGGACCAAAGTCATATGATAAAAAATACAATCACATGTAGATTGCTAAAAGAAAAAAAAATAATCAATGCTATTCCCATTGAGCTACCATTGAATTTCGTCACAGAACTAGAAAAAACTACTTTAAATTTCATATGGAGCCAAAAAAGAGCCCATATAGCCAAGAAAATCCTAAGCAGAAAGAACCAAGCTAGATGTATCACACTATCTGACTTCATACTATACTACAAGGCTACAGTAACCAAAACAGCATGGTACTGGTACCAAAACAGATATATAGACCAATGGAACAGAACAGAGGCCTCAAAAATAACACCACACATCTACAACCATCTGATCTTTGACAAACCTGACAAAAACAAGCAAGAATTCCCAATTTAACAAATAGTGCTGGGAAAACTGGCTAGCCATATGCAGAAAACTGAAACTGGACTCCTTCTTTACACCTTATACAAAAATTAACTCAAGGTAGATTAAAAACTTAAACATAAAACCTAAAACCATAAAAACCCTAGAAGAAAACTTAGGAAATACCATTCAGAACACAGGCATGGGAAAAACTTCATGACTAAAACACCAAAAGCAATTGCAACCAAAGCCAAAATTGACAAACGGGATCTAATTGAACTAAAGAGCTTCTCCACAGCAAAAGAAACTATCATCAGAGTGAACAGGCAACCTACATAATGGGAGAAAATTCTTGCAATCTATTCATCTGACAAACGGCTAATATCCAGAATCTACAAGAAACTTAAACAAATTTACAAGAAAAAAACAACCCCATCAAAAAGTGGGCAAAGCATATGAACAGATATTTCTCAAAGGAAAACATTTATACGGCCAACAAACATATGAAAAAAAGCTCATCATCACTGGTCATTACAGAAATGCAAATCAAAACCACAATGGGATACCATCTCACGCCAGTCAGAATGGCAATCGTTAAAAAGTCAGTAAGCAACAGATGCTGGAGAAGATGTGGAGAAATAGGAATACTTTTACACTGTTGGTGGGAGTGTAATTAGTTCAACCATTATGGAAGACAGTGTGGCCATTCCCAATGATCTAGAACCAGAAATAGCATTTGACCCCACAATCCCATTCCTGGGTATCTATCCAAAGGATTATAAATCATTCTACTATAAAGACACATGCACATGTATGTTTATTGCAGCACTATTCACAATAGCAAAGACTTGGAACCAACCCAAATGCTCATAATGATAGACTGAATAAAGATAATGTGGCACATATACACTATGGAATACTATGCAGCCATAAAAAAGGATGAGTTCACATCCTTTTCAGGGACATGGATGAAGCTGGAAACCATCATTCTCAGCAAACTAACACAGGAACAGAAAACCAAACACCTCATGTTCTCACAAATACGTGGGAGTTAAACAATGGCAATACATAGACACAGGGAAGGGAACATCACACACCAGGGCCTGTTGGGGGTAGGGGGCAAGGGGAGGGAGAGCATTAGAACAAATACCTAATGCATGTGGGGTTTAAAACTTAGAAGACAGGTTGATGGGTGCAGCAAACTACCATGGCACAAGTATATCTATGTAACAAACCTGCACGTTGTGCACATGTATCCCAGAACTTAAAGTTTAATAATTTTTTTAAAAAAAGAAAAACTTTTGAAGTATAAATTTTGAAACCCAATCAAAAATTTTAGAAAACAAAACCACACTGTACTAAATAATTCCTAGGGCAAAGAAGAAAACAAAACTAAAATTCCAAACTATTTAGAAAAATAAGGATAATGGGTAACCTCTGGTTCTCGACAGGTAGAGAACTAGCTTGGACTGTTGAATTCCTAGGAAAATGCTTTAATTATGAATCAAATAGTAATGAAAGGAGAAACCTTGAATCCAAAGTACTAATCTATTAAAATCTCTTATAGGAAAACAAAAGAGTAATCTTCTGGAAACTTCCACCTGTACAAAAAGAAAGAGTGCATCTCTGGTTTTTTGTTTTTTTTTTTTTTTTGCCTTAAACTCACCAAAAGATGCACAAGCTAGCACTTAGGTTCCCCACGCCTCCTCATATATTACAGAAAGTATAGTTACAGCCTCAGGGGAAGCTGAGCTCATAGGCAAAAATAGCTAGACAATAAGGAATATGTGAACAATCGTGTTTCACAAAGATGCCCACACCTATATATTTATGCATTCCCACATGCTCATCTTACAATGTAATTGACATTCCTCCCACCAAGATATGTGGTCTATGTTCTTTCCTCTTGAATTGGGCAGAGACTCCTGCCTACATCAAACAATGAAGTAGAACAAAAGTGATGTTATGTGACTTCCAAGGCTAGGTCAAGAAAAGAATACAGGTACATGTCTATAGACTACAATCCCAGCTACTTGGGGGTGGGGGGGACATAATGGGAGGATCGGTTGAGGACAGTAGTTCCAGACCAGCCTGGGCAACATAGCATAGCAATAGCCTGCTTCTTTAAAAAAAAAAAAATTAAAGAAAAAAAAGAAATACAATTCTGCCAGGTTCTCTCTCTCTCTCTCTCTCTCTCTCTCTCCCCCCCAACCCCCAACAAATCGCACCATATGCCCATGCATGGAGTTCAGCTACCATGTTGTGAGGAATCTCAAGCCACATAGAGAGGTCACACGTGGATTCTTGTAAATAGCCCCAGTTAGTCCTCCAGGTAACACCTGTGCCAACCACCAGAAATGCAAGTGAGTGCAAGTCACATGATTTTAGTCCCCAAGCTTCTAGCCTTCCAGCTGGGGTCTCCAACAAGGTGGAGTAGAAACAAGTCATATCCCTGTACAGTGTCTGAATTCCTGACCCACAGAAATCATGAAAGGCAAAAAAAAAAAAAAAAATTACTGTTTCTTAAACCACTATATTTTAAGATAATTTGTCATTAATTTTTTTGTAGTGATGTATAACTAATTCCAAGTGCATTTACTACAAAGAAGAGCTTTATTACACAATGTAAGATTAAGAATAAGAATTAAATTCTCAAACTAATAGGACAGGTTAGTGCTCATATGAAACAGGAACTCAAAGTCAAAAAGAAAAGCCAAGTAGAAATACTGAATATTGAATATTCATCTCTTATCCCTTCTTAGACTCAATATGATAGTTGAAAACAGAACGTAATAAATGAATAAATTGCAGAATCTATAAACTCTAAGAAGGAATAAGAGATGAAAATTAAGAGATACAAAGAACAGAATTTGATGCCAACATATACATAATAGAAATTCCAGAAATAACAAAGAAATAGATGAGAGAAATACTTGAAGGTAATTATGACATATTTCCCTGAATTACAGAGTGATTAAAGATCTTAAATTCAAAAATCTATACAATTCAAAATGGAATATTTAAGAAAAGAAAATTTACTCTATATATGTAATAGCAAAATTTAAGAATATCAAAACTGTAAATAATGGATGACTTTTGCTTCTCATGTTCTTCATTGGTTTACTGCATTAGGTTTGTGATTAGAAAAAATATTTGGAAAGGTTAGGAGTCACCTTCCCCAGAATCCATCCTTACTCAGCTCCCTCTGAGGACACATGAAATGTCCCTACTTGGCTTTCCCTAATATCCTGTCCACATCTCAGAAATTGTTTTTACCATGCTGTGTCTGTCCCCACCTATTAGTGGTGATGATTGGTGATTATTAACCAGAGTGACACATCAAAATCTCAGGGAAGCTGTTTCTATTATGAGCGATGTGTTTCTTACTCTACTTTCCCAGTTTGCACTGCAGGCTACTGAATCTGAATCCTAGAATTGTATACAATTTTTTAAACACACTCCATGATTTACCTTGGTTAAAACTACCAAAATAGAGGGACGGTACTATGTATTCCTCTGTATCCCTAGGACTTAACACAACGCTGGCCATATAGAACGTGATCAGAAAAATATTTGTTGAATGAAAGCATGGTATATAGATGCACATAATTTCTAACATGTACAAGCTAATAACATTTGTGTCTCCAAAAATCACAGCAATTTGTTTTGCAGTCTGATAATTCAACACCATTTATTAATCCTAACATAGTCATCTGTGTGTTCTAACACTGTTATACATTATTCAGTTAAGAATCAAGCTTTATATTTTTAGTAGAAAATGGCTGGATGTGGTGGCATGTGCCTGTAGTCCCAGCTACTTGGGAGGCTGAGGCAGGAGAATCGCTTGAACCCGGGAGGCAGAGGTTGCAATGAGCCAAGATCGCACCACTGCACTCCAGCCTGGGTAACAGAGTGAGACTCTGTCTCAAAAAAAAAAAAAAAAAAGGAACCAAGCTTTATTCATTATTGACATACTGTCTAGTAATTTGGTCTAAATTTTTACTTTCTAATGCTAGGTATTGGGCAACTGAAACTGCAATGTCTCCTGTACATTTGTATTCAGAGTTAGCTAAAATTACAACTGTTCTAAATCTATGAACTAGATTTCTCACTTTTCCCAGTAATATGCTAGAAGTTTCTGGTTTAAAAGGTCACTAAAGTTGGGATCTCATAAAGTGAAAACAGATTAAAATTGTTTAATGTATCAAGAAACTAATAACTTGTTTTGTAAAATTTCAAATGACAGTAGTGAATAATGTCATCATATGTGGAAGATTCTCTAAAACAACCACTTCCTTTTGACTACGTTTTTTTAGGAAGAATCTACTTATGAGTCTCCACCCACAGTGATGCTTTTACTTTTAAAATGGTTAGAGTTTTCAGAGTACTTTCCCATATATTATCTCATTGGGACATTACAGCAACCTCATGAGGTTTATACAGCAAGTATTACCATTTTTTCTACCTTACAGATAAAGAGCTTCAAATTCTAACCTGATAAGTGTTTGTCTCAGAGACTTCCTGATGAGCTGGGATGGAGAGCAGGTCATCTGACTCCCCAGATGGTGTTTTCTCCATCACTCCATAGTGTTTCCCAAGGATTCTGCTCAAAGTAGCAATGGAACATGGGCAGTTACATATCTCATTGTCCTATACTCTCAAGTTCACTACACACTCCTTTCAATTGAAATTTTTGGAAGTCACTGATCGTGTGAAATGCTGAAAGACAATAGACAAATAATATAATATAATATTAAGAAAAGAGATGGCCGGGCACAGTGACTCACACTCGTAATCCCAGAGCACTTTGGGAGGCCGAGGCAGGTGGATCACAAGGTCAGGTGTTCCAGACCAGCCTTGCCAATATGGTGAAACCCCATCTCTACTAATAATACAAAAATTAGCCACGCATGGTGGTGCACGCCTGTAGTCCCAGCTACTCGGGAGGCTGAGGCAGAAGAATTGCTTGAACCCGGGAGTTGGAGGTTGCAGTGAGCCAAGATTGCACCACTGCACTCCAGCCTGGGCAACAGAGTGAGACTCCATCTCAAAAAAAAAAAAAGACTATTCATATTCTATTGCAATGTGTTTTCTGTGTATTATATTCAAATGAAGAAATTTATCCTTTTCACATGAACTGAATATGTCCCTTCAAAATACATACATTGAAATCCAAATCTTCAATGTGATGGTAATTTGGAGGTGGGGCCTTTAGTGGGTACACAGGTCATCAGGGTAGAACTCTCATGAATGGGACTAATGCCCCTAGAAAAAGATACTTGAGAGCTTCCTCTAGCTCTCTGCTCTCTACTCTGTAAGGATACAAGAAATCAGCCATCTGCACACCAGGATACCAGATCTTCTGGCACCTTGATCTTGGACTTCCCAGCCTTCAGAACCATGAAAAATAAATTTCTTTTGCTGAAGCCATCCACTCCATGGTATTAGGTTATAGCAGCCTGAACTAAGACATTATAATATTAAAAATACTTACAACTTAAAAACCCAATTAACATCTTTAGAAAGTACAGCCAGCTCTAGACCATTAGTATTGGGATTTCTGATGAACATTCATATGAAACACTTAGCGTGTGCCAGGAACTTTGATGTTTTCTATAAATCCCACTTAATCTTCATATCAGTCTTATGATTATATGTCATTTACATTATTCCACCTTTTGTAAGAGGTAAATGCAGTGCACATGTCTAACCATCATGCTCTGTGCCAGCAACAATCATGCAAATACGTTAATCATGACCCCATGCCAAAACCAGTTTTTCATAAAAAGTGAACTGTCTCTGATTCAGGTAGAGAGATGAAGAGGGAGGTGGAGTGCACAGCTAATGGATACTTAGCTTCTATGCCCAGAGGGTGAATGTGGAAATTAATAGAGGAGTTCACCATAGGACTTTGTGTTGTACAAGTGGAAGGAAAACATTTTCCACTTACCTAATTCACAGGATGTAACAGAGATTAATGAGTGTCAATGAAACATTGAACCATTTAGATGAGAACAATAGATCTCTTCAAAAAAGAACAACTGTAAGTTAAAGATTCATCTATATTCCAAATTCTTTCATAAAATCTACGTAACTAACTAGATACGCAAGAGGGACAGATTAACGATCCTTTAAAAGCTTTTCTATTTCTTGCTTTGAGTTTTTAAATTATATGCATTCAGGCTTAATTTCCATTTTTAAGATAAATTCCAATAGAGGAGGAATGAACAGCTGATTCATTCTGGTTCAGTGGGTTACTTTTCCATTAGATTTTGTATTTTTCTGGCAGCCATTAGGAGTGTTCCAGGACTGTGATGTCAGATAACATATGCCACACAGATTCAATACCACATCAGTGGGCCAGCAATTCTTACTGTTCCCTATTTTCATACAGCTGAGCCCAAAATGTAGCTTCTATCAACCTCAAAACCTCCCACTGGCTCATTCTTGGATTTTCTCTATGAAACTACACAGCAGAACAAGGAATGCCTGGGGCTCAGAAATCTGCACACTCATTTCAAACCAACTCAAACACCTGGGTCTCCATAGACTCTAGGCCTATGCACAGAAGAGAAAAGCTCCTTTGAGAATCAGCAGAACTCCCACATTAAACTACTTTCCCCTCCTTCTATATCCAAGATGAATCCAATAACAATATCAAGGGTTTCTACCTTAGCCTGCTGCTTTGACTTCACTTAGCGCTCTTTGACAAATATACTGTGAAGATCCTGATTGAAAATGCCTCTCCCCACCCTAACCTCCAGAGCAGTGAGTCTCAGTGGAATTTACATGCAATTTCAATATTGGAAACAGAATTAAAGAAGTAGGGCACATTCACTGAATATTCATTTCTTGAGTACATACCATGGGCCAGGCACTTGGCTCATGTTAAGTGTTTTATAGATTTCCATCAATAACTTGAAGGTTAAACTGCTTCAACCGCAGGAGATACATTAAATCATGCACGTGTAGTTGACGTGCAACAAGAGTGAGTCAGCATACTTAAAACACTGCCATTCCAGGCCACATGCAGTGACTTACACCTGTAATACCAGCACTTTGGGAGGCCGAGGCAAGGAATTGCTTGAGCTCAGGAGTCCAAGACTGGCCTGGGAAACATGATGAAACCCCATATCTATTACATATATATATATATACACACACACACACACACACACACATACACATACACACACACACACACACACAAATTAGCCAGGCATGGTGGTGCCAGCCTGTAGTACCAGCTAGTAGGAAGGCTGAGGTGGGAGGATAACTTGAGCCTAGGAGTTCAAGGCTGCAGCGTGTCATGATCAAACCACCACATTCCAACCTTAGTGACAGAGACTATGTCTCAAAAAACAAACAAAAAAAATTGCCATTTTGAAAATGACCATCTAATTGTAAATGGTATGGCTGTTATATCATTAAATAGAGGGAATAAAGCAAGAGGAGGCATGCTCTTTGCTGCCGCTGTTAATTCATTCAAATTCTCTGTCATCAAAGGGTAATCATTCGCAATTTGATATTTCAAACAAGTTAAAACTTTATAAAGTAATGGATAATCTCTAAATGCTGAGACATTAAATTCCTCATCCAAGACTTACACAAACTTATTTTTTTCCCAGCATGCTGCCAGATGGTAAATTAACAGAAGCCATGACTCCTAACCATGGAAGAGTTAAGGTAATATATTTTTGTTTGTTAAAACCGGGCTGACTTAAAAGAAGATAGGACTTCCCCAGTTAAACCAAAAAAACCATAAACTAGAAAATATAGTTATGAAAAAATATAGAGATTAAGAAGTGAGCAAGTCTAAGATCTTCATCTATCATACATCTTCCTCCAGCATGAGTGATTTCATTTGCTTCTTAAACAGATAAATACAAAAACAGCATTTTCCCTTGGCAAGAAAGTAACTGTTTTGTATTATTTACCTACAATGCATCTGTGTTTCTAAAAAGAACAGTAAATACATTTCTGGAGCAAGACATGTTTCTGTGATAATGTGAGTAATGCTTCTTAAACACTTTGGAGATTATTAGAATGCTTTCCAGAAGCTGATACTGAACTCAGTCAGTTTAGCAAGAACACAAGATAAAGATAAAGAGACACTCTCGGCATTTTTCACTAAACTATTTGTAGAGTGCTGCAATTGGATGTCTTTCAGAACAGTAACCACCAGAAGCAGAAGGGCCAGGACTCGTTCCAATCCAGTCTGAAAGATATCCAGGCCAGACTGCTTTCTTCAGGAGGGTCCTTTAAATAAACAACCCAGTTTGAGTGACATCTGCCACCCCAAATACTGGGTTAATTTTCAGACCGCACTGAGAAATTCACAATATGGCTGTTGCAGCATCTTCTAATTGGTGTTTAAACCTTAACTGGGCAAGCACTTCACAACAATGACAGAAATAAAATAGCTAATGATTAGGCCTTGTACATACCTTCTTCTAAGCCAAGCCAGATCTGAGATAATCATGGCTTAAAGCAACAGTCTTCTCAGGTCTCTCAGATCACCTAGAAGGAGACTATGTGGGGTGGTGGTAGCATATATGTATTCATCTTTCTAAATCATGATTCATTCATTCATTCATTCAATAAATATTTGTTAAGCTACCATAGCATGCTTTCATGGAACTGATATTCTTATGTAGGGAGGCGAGGGAAACAGTCCGATAAGTGACAAATTAATTAACAATCAAATATGGTAACTTGGTTGATTTAATATAAGTGCTATAAATGTTATGAAGAGAATAAGAGAGTGGAACTAATTTGAATGTGGTGGTCAGAGATCTTGCTAAACAAGCACCACTCAAGAGGAGACCTGCATAAACAGAAAGAATAACACATAGCAAAGAACGGTGGGGAGAAGAGAGAATGAGCTTGACATTTTCAAAAAGTAGAAAGCAGGTGTTGTGTTAGCTTAGAATGCAATAATGAAGTACCAGAAAATGGTATGGCTTAAATAACAAGAATCTATTTCTCACCATTCTGGAGGCTGGAAAGTCCAAGATCAAGGTACCAGCCAGCCTTTTGGTTCCCCCTTGAGGGCTCTCTTCTTGGCTTGCTCATGGTTGCCTTCTTGCTGTGTACCCACTTGACAGAGAGAAAGAGAGGAAGTAAGCTTTCTGGTGTCCCTTCTTATAAGGGCACTAATCCCATCATGAGCACCCCAGCCTGGTAACTTCATCCAAGTCTAATCCTTCCCAATGGCCGCATCTCCAAGTACCATCACATTAAAGGTTAGGGCTTCTACATGTAAATTTTGAGGGTGACACAATTGAGTTTATAGCAGTGAGTATGTCTAGAACCTGGGAATCCAGGGAGATAGTGGCAGGAGATGAAGCTAAGAAGTAGGGTGAAAACTGTACGTTCCCTGGAAAGAGTTTTGTTGAGCTTTGTTTTTTGTTTTTGTTTGTTTTGTTTTAAGACAGTCTTACTTTGTCACCCAGGCTGCAATTCAGTGTGCTACAACCTCTACCTTCCAGATTCAAGTGATTCTCATGCCTCAGCTTCCCAAGTAGCTGGGACTACAGGCATGTCCCATCACCCCAGCTAATTTTTGTACTTTTAGTAGAGACAGATATTTGCCATGTTGGCCAGGCAGGTCTCAACTTCCTGGCCATAATTGATCCACTAGCCTTGGCCTCCCAAAGTGTTGGGATTCCAGGTGTGAGCCACCGCACCCAGCAAAGTTTTGACTTTTTTTCTAAGTGCCATAGAAAGTTGTTATATTTTGAATTTTCCAGGAAGTAGATTCCAAGATAAAGTTCAGTATATAAGAGGATTATTAGGAAATGTCCTTGGGATTAATACTGGTGGGAAGTAGGGAGGGAGGCAAAATTGGGCTAAGTGAGAAGTTGGACTGCAAGATCTAACATCTTCAGCCAAACCCACAGGGAGCTAACATGGCCAATAAGAGTGGTCACATGCTGAGCAGATATAGCTAGGCCTTTATACTCCTATCTCCATCAGTCAGTGGATGTGGGCCACTCTGAAAGGGGAATTATCTTGGCACATGGGGTCTCTTTGCAACTGTGAAGTCCCCAGATGGATGGACAGCTGCCGACTGTCCTCTGAGCACTCCCACGAGCTTGGCAGCAAAGACTTCCTTTACAGAAGATCTCACTGGGAAATCACAGTGCTCAGCACACAATCAACTGGGGAGGTGATTTGATTTGGCTGTGTCCCCACCGAAATCTCATCTTGAATTCCCGTCTGTTGCGGGAGGGATCCAGTGAGAGATAATTGAATCATGGGGGCAGGTCTTCCCCATTCTGTTCTCATGATAGTAAATAAGTCTCATGACATCTGATGGTTTTTAAAATGAGAGTTCCTCTTCACAAGTTCTCTCTCTCTTTGCCTGCCGCCATCCATGTAAGACGTGACTTGCTCCTCCCCAGCCTTCTACCATGATTGTGAGGCCTCCCCAGCCACATGGAACTATAAGTCCATCAAACCTCTTTCTTTTGTAAATTGCCCAGTCTTAGGTATGTCTTTATCAGCAGCCTGAAAACAGACTAATAGAGTAAATTGGTAAAAACAGAGTGAGGCACTGCTGAAAAGACATCCAAAAATGTGGAAGCAACTTTGGAACTGGGTATCAGGCAGAGGTTGGAACAGTTTGGAGGGCTCAGAAGAAGAAACAAAAATGTGGGAAAGTTTGGAACTCCCTAGAGACTTGTTGAATGGCTTCGACCAAAATGCTGGTAATCATATGGACAATTAAATCCAGGTTGATATGGTCTCAGATGGAGATGAAGAACTTGTTGGGAAATGGAGCAAAGGTAACTCTTGTTATGTTTTAGCAAACAGACTGGTGGCATTTTGCCCCTACTAGAGAGATTTGTGGAACTTTGACCTTGAGAGAGATGATTTAGGGTATATTGCAGAAGAAATTTCTAAGCAACAAAGCATTCAAGAGGTGACTTGGGTGCTGTTAAAGGAATTAAGTTTTAAAAGGCAAATAATAATGTTTGGAAATAATGTTTGGAAAATTTGCAGCCTGACAATGCAATAGAAAATAAAATCCCATTTTCTGAGGAGAAATTCAAGCTGGCTGCAGAAATTTGCATAAGTAATGAGAAGCCAAATGTTAATCACCAAGACAAGGAACAAAATGTCTTCAGAGCATGTCAGAGGTCTTCACAGCAGCCCCTCCCATTACAGGCTTGGAGGCCTAGGAGGAAAAGATGGTTTTGTGTGCCAGGCCCAGGGTCCCTCTGCTGTGTGCAGCCTAGGGACTTGGTGCCCTTTGTCCCAGCCACTCCAGCCATGACTAAAAGGGGCCAAGGTACTGCTCAGGGTGCGGCTTCAGAGGGTGCAAGCCCCAAGCTTTGGCAGCTCCCACGTGGTGTTGAGCTTGCACATGCACAGAAGTCAAGAACTGAGGTTTGGGAACCTCTGCCTAGGTTTCAGAGGATGTATGGAAATGCCTAGATATCCAAGTAGAAGTTTACTGTAGGTGGGGGGCACTCACGGAGAACCTCTGCTAGAGCAATACAGAAGAGAAATGTGGGGTTGGAGCCCCCACACAGAGTCCCCACTGCGCTGCTGCCTAGTGGAGCTGCAAGAGAAGAAGGCTACCATCCCGCAGACCCCAGAATGGTAGATCCATGAACAGCTTGCACTGTGTGCCTGGAAAAGCTGAAGACACTCAATGCTAGCTTGTGAGAGCAGCTAGGAGTGGGGCTGTACCCTGCAAAGCCACGGGGGTGGAGCTGCCCAAGACCATGGGAATCCACTTTTTGCATCAGTGTGACCTGGATATGACATGGAGTCAAAGGAGATTACTTTGGAGCTTTAACATTTGATTGCCTCACTGGATTTTGGACTTGCATGGGGCCTGTAGCCCTTTGTTTTGGACAATGTCTCCCCTTCAGAATGGCTATATTTACCCAATGCCTGTACCCTCATTGTATCTAGGAAGTAACTAACTTGTTTTTGATTTTACAGGCTCAAACGTGGAAGGAATTTGCCTTGTCTCTGATGAGACTTTGGACTGTGGACTTTTGAATTAATGCCCAAATAATTTAAGACTTTGTTGGACTGTGGGAAGGCATGATTGGTTTTTAAATATGAGGACATGAGATTTGGGAGAGGAAAGGGGCAGAATGATACGGTTTGGCTGTGTCACCACCAAAATCTCATCTTGAATTCCCAGGTGTTGTGGGAGGGACCAGTTGTGGGTAATTGAATCATGGGGACCGGTCTTTCCCATGCTCTTCTCATGATAGTAAGTAAGTATCAAGAGATCTGATGGTTTTATAAGGAGGGGTTTCCCTGCACAAGCTCTCTCTTTGCCTGCTGTCATCCATGTACAATGTTACTTGCTCCTCCTTGCCTTCCACCATGATTGTGAGGCATCTCCAGCCACATGGAACTGTAAGTCCATTAAACTCTTTCTTTTGTAAATTGCCCAGTCTTGGGTATCTCTTTATCAGCAGCAAGAAAACAGATTAATACAGGAGGTTTAAGCACAAGAGTCATCCAAATAATTTACTTTGTTTCATCAATTCTGCAGTGAACTCTTTTTTCTAAATTTTAATATTTCTAAAATTAGATTGTATCTTATAATTATTGGTATCATGTGAGGATCAAGCCGTCATCATTGCCTCTGTATGTGCAAATATTAATAGTGCATGAATTAAAACTTATAGAATAGGTTTCAGCAGTATAAAAGCAAAACCTGAGCACAATAAAAGCACCAGTCCTTTTATACCCAAGAACCAAATGGATGTGGGAAGGAGTTAGAAGGTGGTGCATCAGACAAATTTAGCAGAATTCCAGAATTCCTAAAGGAAGAGTCCAAGGTAGATTAACTACATATAGTAATTCCAAAGCCATGTTAAATGCCAGCACAATTTGGTTTTAGTTCTATGACTTCCTTTAAGATACATTGCATCACCATATTATTGATAACTGGAAGGACAATACTGTGTATATAAGAGACTGAATTGAAAAGTGATCGGGAGACTTGGCCTTGAATATGAAGAAGGTGTAGAAATACCTTATTTTGCCTTTTTTAAAACAATAGATAATTGATATTACACAGATTATAAAATAATTTTCACAATCGAAGTCTATTTTCAAATACCAGTATACTGCTTCATGGGTAGTAAGAGTATCTTATAATAAAGTATTCCCAATTCTCCCTCCCATCCCTTAGAACACTGGTGTCGTTCATTTCACTTACCCATAAGCTATATATTGTTGTTATTGTTTGAAACAAATGTTATTGGTTAGATCAATTCTAAAAAATACAAGATTCTATTTCACTTTAATTTATTCCTTTTGTAACACTCTTTCTTTATGTAGATAAAATATTCTGACCTGTGTTATTTTCCTTTCTCTAAAAAAACTAATATATCTTGTAAGGCACGTCTATTAGTAAAAATTTCCCCAATTTTGGTTTGATTGAGAAAATTTTTATTTTACCTTTACCTTTGCTGAAGTCAGAATTCTAGGTTGTCTTTTTTTCTTTCAACACTTTAAATATTTCACTCTACTCTCTTCTTGCTTAAATGGTTTCTGAAGAGAAGTCTGATAAAAGTTTTACCCTTGTTCCTCTCTAGGTAAGATGTTTTCTGCTTTTTATCAGATTTTCTTCAGTTTGAATATGATATGCCTAATATCTTAGGTTTACTTCAGTTTGAATATGATATGCCTAATATCCTAGATTTTCTTCAGTTCGAATATTATATG
This sequence comes from Macaca mulatta, assembly GCF_049350105.2. NCBI lineage: Eukaryota > Metazoa > Chordata > Mammalia > Primates > Cercopithecidae > Macaca > Macaca mulatta. The sequence goes on from NC_133422.1 coordinate 69,791,378, forward strand.
CCTAAATATAGGGATTTTTGTATTTATGCTGCTTGATGTTCATGATTTGAGCTTCATGAGCTTAAATTTCATGGATCTGTGGTTTGCTGTCTGTCATTAAGTTTGGAAAATTCTCAGTCATTACTATTTCAAATATTTATTCTTCTTTCTCATTCTTCCTTCTCCTCTGGTAATGCCATTACTTATATGTTACACCTCTTGTAGTTGTCTCACACTTCTTGAATATTCTCTTCCATCATTTTCCTTATTTTTTTCTCATTGCATTTCAGTTATGAAAATTTCTATGAGCATATTTTCAAGCTCACTGATTATTCTTCTATATAAATGTGAATTTCTACTCATGAGCCCATTAAATGCATTCTTCATTTCTGCTAGTGTTGTTTATTGCTAGCATTTTCTTTCTATTATTTCTTAGAGTTTCTATTTCTCAGCTTATGTTACCCATCTGTTCTGACATGTTGTCCATATTTTCCATTTTGATTTTCCAGTATAATTCCAAAATCTCCACCATATCTAAATTGGGTTCTGTTGTTTGGTTTGTCTGTTTGGACTGTGTTTTGTTTGTTGTTGTTTTTGTTTTGCTTTGTTTTTGCCTTTTAGTATACCTTGTAATTATTTTTAACAGCTAGACATTTTATCAGATTGAAGGAACTGAGGCATATGGCCTTTTAGAGTGAGGTTTTATGTTTATCTGTATAGGAATTAGACTGTGTTTACTATTTGCTGTACCTATAGGTATCAGAGACTAACATTTCCTCTAGTGTCTTTGTTTCTCTTTTCCTTGTTTCCTTTGGGCTTCTCTAGAGACTCCTTCTTAAATAGAGTTTGTGCTCTGAAATTGCTCTCAGCTATAATCTCGGGTTATACAGGAGCCCTATTGATATGGTGGGGGTGGAGGGAAGAAAGTACTCTACAATCTTATTACCATGTCTTAGTCTTTTAGTGAGACTATGCCCCTAGACTGTGATCTTTGCACATACTTTCTAGTTTTTTCTGCCTCACGTGAGAAAGAAGACCAGAGGGTGCAGGAGTTGGGTATTTACTTTCCCTCATAGGCTTATTAAGCTCTGGTAAAACTCACATTGGTTAGAAGCTGATAAAATAGTTTCCTTCAAGGGCACAGAACACTCTAGGTATATTTCAAAATAGTTACTCTTCTCTTCTTGGTATTAGAAGCATGAGGTAATTTTCCTCTGACCTTGACCCTGAGAGCTTGATAAAGCTCCTGGAGGTAAAACTCATAAAAGTATGGGTATTGCCTTCCAAAACCTGGGCTCCCAGGGTTTTAATCTTTCAGACTTCAGCAATTATTTAATCATCTTTTAAGTGTTTAAATTTAAGTCTCCAGATATGGCTTCTGCTCCCAGTAAGCTCTCTGATCTCTGTATCTGCCAATCTCTCTAGTTTTTAGGGTAGCAGTTTGACCTCTGTCAATAATTTTATGAGGGATTTAAAAACAGTTGTTGAGGGGGGGGGGGGGGGCGGAGCAAGATGGCCGAATAGGAACAGCTCCAGTCTCCAACTCCCAGCACGAGCGACACAGAAGACCGGTGATTTCTGCATTTTCAACTGAGGTACTGGGTTCATCTCACTGGGGAGTGCCGGACGATCGGTGCTGGTCAGCTGCTGCAGCCCGACCAGCGAGAGCTGAAGCAGGGCGAGGCACTGCCTCACCTGGGAAGCGCAAGGGGGAAGGGAATCCCTTTTCCTAGCCAGGGGAACTGAGACACACAACACCTGGAAAATCGGGTAACTCCCACCCCAATACTGCGCTTTAAGCAAACAGGCACACCAGGAGATCGTATCCCACACCTGGCCGGGAGGGTCCCGCACCCACGGAGCCTCCCTCATTGCTAGCACAGCAGTCTGTGATCTACCCGCAAGGCAGCAGCGAGGCTGGGGGAGGGGCGCCCGCCATTGCTGAGGATTAAGTAGGTAAACAAAGCTGCTGGGAAGCTGGAACTGGGTGGAGCTCACAGCAGCTCAAGGAAACCTGCCTGTCTCTGTAGACTCCACCTCTGGGGACAGGGCAATAACAAACGCACCCGAAACCTCTGCAGACGCAAACGACTCTGACAGCTTTGAAGAGAGCAGTGGATCTCCCAACACGGAGGTTGAGATCTGAGAAGGGACAGACTCCCTGCTCAAGTGGGTCCCTGACCCCTGAGTAGCCTAACTGGGAGACATCTCCCACTAGAGGCAGTCTGACACCCCACACCTCACAGGGTGGAGTACACCCCTGAGAGGAAGCTTCCAAAGCAAGAATCAGACAGGTACACTCGCTGTTCAGAAATATTCTATCTTCTGCAACCTCTGCTGCTGATACCCAGGCAAACAGGGTCTGGAGTGGACCTCAAGCAATCTCCAACAGACCTACAGCTGAGGGTCCTGACTGTTAGAAGGAAAACTATCAAACAGGAAGGACACCAACACCAAAACCCCATCAGTACATCATCATCATCAAAGACCAGAGGCAGATAAAACCACAAAGATGGGGAAAAAGCAGGGCAGAAAAGCTGGAAATTCAAAAAATAAGAGCGCATCTCCCCCGGCAAAGAAGCGCAGCTCATCGCCAGCAACGGATCAAAGCTGGACGGAGAATGACTTTGACGAGATGAGAGAAGAAGGCTTCAGTCCATCAAATTTCTCAGAGCTAAAGGAGGAATTACGTACCCAGCACAAAGAAACTAAAAATCTTGAAAAAAAAGTGGAAGAATTGATGGCTAGAGTAATTAATGCAGAGAAGGCCATAAATGAAATGAAAGAGATGAAAACCATGACACGAGAAATACGTGACAAATGCACAAGCTTCAGTAACCGACTCGATCAACTGGAAGAAAGAGTATCTGCGATTGAGGATCAAATGAATGAAATGAAGCGAGAAGAGAAACCAAAAGAAAAAAGAAGAAAAAGAAATGAACAAAGCCTGCAAGAAGTATGGGATTATGTAAAAAGACCAAATCTACGTCTGATTGGGGTGCCTGAAAGTGAGGAGGAAAATGGAACCAAGTTGGAAAACACTCTTCAGGATATCATCCAGGAGAACTTCCCCAACCTAGTAGGGCAGGCCAACATTCAAATCCAGGAAATACAGAGAACGCCACAAAGATACTCCTCGAGACGAGCAACTCCAAGACACACACATAATTGCCAGATTCACCAAAGTTGAAATGAAGGAAAAAATCTTAAGGGCAGCCAGAGAGAAAGGTCGGGTTACCCACAAAGGGAAGCCCATCAGACTAACAGCAGATCTCTCGGCAGAAACTCTACAAGCCAGAAGAGAGTGGGGGCCAATATTCAACATTCTTAAAGAAAAGAATTTTAAACCCAGAATTTCATATCCAGCCAAACTAAGTTTCATAAGTGAAGGAGAAATAAAATCCTTTACAGATAAGCAAATGCTTAGAGATTTTGTCACCACAAGGCCTGCCTTACAAGAGACCCTGAAGGAAGCACTAAACATGGAAAGGAACAACCGGTACCAGCCATTGCAAAAACATGCCAAAATGTAAAGACCATCGAGGCTAGGAAGAAACTGCATCAACTAACGAGCAAAATAACCAGTTAATATCATAATGGCAGGATCAAGTTCACACATAACAATCTTAACCTTTAATGTAAATGGACTAAATGCTCCAATTAAAAGACACAGACTGGCAAACTGGATAAAGAGTCAAGACCCATCAGTCTGCTGTATTCAGGAGACCCATCTCACACGCAGAGACATACATAGGCTCAAAATAAAGGGACGGAGGAAGATTTACCAAGCAAATGGAGAACAAAAAAAAGCGGGGGTTGCAATACTAGTCTCTGATAAAACAGACTTTAAACCATCAAAGATCAAAAGAGACAAAGAAGGCCATTGCATAATGGTAAAGGGATCAATTCAACAGGAAGAGCTAACTATCCTAAATATATATGCACCCAATACAGGAGCACCCAGATTCATAAAGCAAGTCCTTAGAGACTTATAAAGAGACTTAGACTCCCATACAATAATAATGGGAGACTTCAACACTCCACTGTCAACATTAGACAGATCAACGAGACAGAAAGTTAACAAGGATATCCAGGAATTGAACTCATCTCTGCAGCAAGCAGACCTAATAGACATCTATAGAACTCTCCACCCCAAGTCAACAGAATATACATTCTTCTCAGCACCACATCGTACTTACTCCAAAATCGACCACGTAATTGGAAGTAAGCACTCCTCAGCAAATGTACAAGAACAGAAATTATAACAAACTGTCTCTCAGACCACAGTGCAATCAAACTAGAACTCAGGACTAAGAAACTCAATCCAAACCACTCAACTACATGGAAGCTGAACAACCTGCTCCTGAATGACTACTGGGTACATTAACGAAATGAAGGCAGAAATAAAGATGTTCTTTGAAACCAATGAGAACAAAGATACAACATACCAGAATCTCTGGGACACATTTAAAGCAGTGTGTAGAGGGAAATTTATAGCACTAAATGCCCACAAGAGAAAGCAGGAAAGATCTAAAATTAACACTCTAACATCGCAATTAAAAGAACTAGAGAAGCAAGAGCAAACACATTCGAAAGCTAGCAGAAGGCAAGAAATAACTAAGATCAGAGCAGAACTGAAGGAGATAGAGACACAAAAAACTCTCCAAAAAATCAATGAATCCAGGAGTTGGTTTTTTGAAAACATCAACAAAATTGACAGAGCACTAGCAAGACTAATACAGAAGAAAAGAGAGAAGAATCAAATCGACGCAATTAAAAATGATAAAGGGGATATCACCACCGACCCCACAGAAATACAAACTACCATCAGAGAATACTATAAACACCTCTATGCAAATAAACTGGAAAATCTAGAAGAAATGGATAATTTCCTGGACACTTACACTCTTCCAAGACTAAACCAGGAAGAAGTTGAATCCCTGAATAGACCAATAGCAGGCTCTGAAATTGAGGCAATAATTAATAGCCTACCAACCAAAAAAAGTCCACGACCAGATGGATTCACAGCTGAATTCTACCAGAGGTACGAGGAGGAGTTGGTACCATTCCTTCTGAAACTATTCCAATCAATAGAAAAAGAGGGAATCCTCCCTAACTCATTTTATGAGGCCAACATCATCCTGATACCAAAGCCTGGTAGAGACAAAACAAAAAAAGAGAATTTTAGACCAATATCTCTGATGAACATCGATGCAAAAATCCTCAATAAAATACTGGCAAACCGGATTCAGCAACACATCAAAAAGCTTATCCACCATGATCAAGTGGGCTTCATCCCTGGGATGCAAGGCTGGTTCAACATTCGCAAATCAATAAACATAATCCAGCATATAAACAGAACCAAAGACAAGAACCACATGATTATCTCAATTGATGCAGAAAAGGCTTTTGACAAAATTCAACAGCCCTTCATGCTAAAAACGCTCAATAAATTCGGTATTGATGGAACGTACCTCAAAATAATAAGAGCTACTTATGAAAAACCCACAGCCAATATCATACTGAATGGGCAAAAACTGGAAAAATTCCCTTTGAAAACTGGCAAAAGACAGGGATGCCCTCTCCCACCACTCCTATTCAACATAGTGTTGGAAGTTCTGGCTAGGGCAATTAGGCAAGAGAAAGAAATCAAGGGTATTCAGTTAGGAAAAGAAGAAGTCAAATTGTCCCTCTTTGCAGATGACATGATTGTATATTTAGAAAACCCCATTGTCTCAGCCCAAAATCTCCTTAAGCTGATAAGCAACTTCAGCAAAGTCTCAGGATACAAAATTAATGTGCAAAAATCACAAGCATTCTTGTACACCAGTAACAGACAAACAGAGAGCCAAATCAGGAATGAACTTCCATTCACAATTGCTTCAAAGAGAATAAAATACCTAGGAATCCAGCTTACAAGGGATGTAAAGGACCTCTTCAAGGAGAACTACAAACCACTGCTCAGTGAAATAAAAGAGGACACAAACAAATGGAAGAACATACCATGCTCATAGATAGGAAGAATCAATATCATGAAAATGGCCATACTGCCCAAGGTAATTTATAGATTCAATGCCATCCCCATCAAGCTACCAATGAGTTTCTTCACAGAATTGGAAAAAACTGCTTTAAAGTTCATATGGAACCAAAAAAGAGCCCGCATCTCCAAGGCAATCCCAAGTCAAAAGAACAAAGCTGGAGGCATCACGCTACCTGACTTCAAACTATACTACAAGGCTACAGTCACCAAAACAGCATGGTACTGGTACCAAAACAGAGATATAGACCAATGGAACAGAACAGAGTCCTCAGAAATAATACCACACATCTACAGCCATCTGATCTTTGACAAACCTGACAGAAACAAGAAATGGGGAAAGGATTCCCTATTTAATAAATGGTGCTGGGAAAATTGGCTAGCCATAAGTAGAAAGCTGAAACTGGATCCTTTCCTTACTCCTTATACGAAAATTAATTCAAGATGGATTAGAGACTTAAATGTTAGTCCTAATACCATAAAAATCCTAGAGGAAAACCTAGGTAGTACCATTCAGGACATAGGCATGGGCAAAGACTTCATGTCTAAAACACCAAAAGCAACGGCAGCAAAAGCCAAAATTGACAAATGGGATCTCATTAAACTAAAGAGCTTCTGCACAGCAAAAGAAACTACCATCAGAGTGAACAGGCAACCTACAGAATGGGAGAAAATTTTTGCAATCTACTCATCTGACAAAGGGCTAATATCCAGAACCTACAAAGAACTCAAACAAATTTACAAGAAAAAAACAAACAACCCCATCAAAAAGTGGGCAAAGGATATGAACAGACATTTCTCAAAAGAAGACATTCATACAGCCAAGAGACACATGAAAAAATGCTCATCATCACTGGCCATCAGAGAAATGCAAATCAAAACCACAATGAGATACCATTTCACACCAGTTAGAATGGCAATCATTAAAAAGTCAGGAAACAACAGGTGCTGGAGAGGATGTGGAGAAATAGGAACACTTTTACACTGTTGGTGGGATTGTAAACTAGTTCAACCATTATGGAAAACAGTATGGCGATTCCTCAAGGATCTAGAACTAGATGTACCATATGACCCAGCCATCCCATTACTGGGTATATACCCAAAGGATTATAAATTATGCTGCTATAAAGACACATGCACACGTATGTTTATTGCAGCACTATTCACAATAGCAAAGACTTGGAATCAACCCAAATGTCCATCAGTGACAGATTGGATTAAGAAAATGTGGCACATATACACCATGGAATACTATGCAGCCATCAAAAAGGATGAGTTTGTGTCCTTTGTAGGGACATGGATGCAGCTGGAAACCATCATTCTTAGCAAACTATCACAAGAACAGAAAACCAAACACCGCATGTTCTCACTCATAGGTGGGAACTGAACAATGAGATCACTTGGACTCGGGAAGGGGAACATCACACACCGGGGCCTATCATGGGGAGGGGGGAAGGGGGAGGGATTGCATTGGGAGTTATACCTGATGTAAATGACGAGTTGATGGGTGCAGCACACCAACATGGCACAAGTATACATATGTAACAAACCTGCACGTTATGCACATGTACCCTACAACTTAAAGTATAATAATAATAAATAAATTTTTAAAAAAAAAAAGTGAAAAAAAAAACAAAACAGTTGTTGATTTTCAGTTTGTTGAGCTTTTTCTTTTTTTCTTTTCTTTCTTTCTTTCTTTTTTTTTTGTTTTTGTTTTTGTTTTTGTTCAAGACAGAGTCTCACTCTGTTGCCAATCTTGGCTCACTGCCAAGATTCCTCTGCTTCCTGAGTTCAAGCAATTCTCCTGCCTTAGCCTCCCAAGTAGCTGGGATTACAGGCATGCACCGCCATGTCTCACCAATTTTTTGTATTTAGTAGAGATGGGGTTTCACCATGTTGGTCAGGCTGGTCTTGAACTCCTGACCTCAGGTGACCTACCCACATTAGCATCCCAAAGTCCTGGGATTACAGGCATGAGCCATTGTGCCCAGCCTGTTCAAATTTTTCTTGTTAGAATATGACTAACAACTTCCAAACTGTTTACATGTCAGACCAGAAACCTTCCAAACTGTTTACATGTCAGACCAGAAACCAAACTTTAATCTTATGACTCTATAGTGATATATGATATAACCCTATGTCTCATTAAATTTAAAAGATATTTTCATAGAAAATAGAAATTTAAGTGCTAAAAATTGGGTCATTATTTTAATGGCTAAACTTCTTTCTTAGTAGTGAATAAAATAATTGTACCACCTAAAAATCAACCCTGTCTCTGATTTGTATAAATACAATAGGACGATTAACTCACTGTTATTAAAAATAATCTTGTCTACAGAGACAAGACTGGAAACAGGCAAACCAATCTCCTGATTGCTTTGATATTTTAGAAATGAAAGGGTAATGAGTAGATTCAGTGCAGTTAAGTTTAGGAGCCTTGATTCACAATTGAAATTAGTTGAATGAAGCTTTTCTTAGCCTGCCGACCATGTTCCTACAAGGAAAACATCTTGGATAAGATCTTAGAAGGTAAGACCTGCATGTTTGCGGCTAGAATGGTCAGCCTGTGGAGCCATCAAGAGCTCCAGAATGAGGCATCCTGAGACTCAAAAAGATACTTAAGAGAATTTAGAATTCATGACTGAAGAAAAGTTTATTAAGACTGAAAGTATAAGAATGCAAAGTTGATTCAACATACTCTAATAGATAAATCTGATTTATTACATAAACAGAACTAAAGACAAAAATCACATGATTATTTCAATAGGTGCAGAAAAATTTTTTAACAAAATTTAACATCCACTCATGTTAAAAATTCAATAAACTAGGTATTTAAGGAACATACCCCAAAATAATAAGAGCCACAAATGACAAACTCACAGCCAACATCGTACTGAATAGGCAAAAGCTGGAAGCATTCCCCTTGAAAACTTACACAAAACAAGGATGCCCTCTTTCACCAGTCCTATTCAACATAGTACTGGAAGTTCTGGCCAGAGCAATTAAGAAAGAGAAACAAATAAAGCACAGCCAAATAAGAGAGGAAGTCAAACTATCCCTGTTTTCAGACTATACGATCCTGTATCTAGAAAACCCGATAGTCTCAGCCCAAAAGCTTCTTAAACTGATAAACAACTTCTGCAAAGTCTCAGGATACAAAATCAATCTGCAGTAATCATTAGCATTCCTATACACCAACGACTAGCAAGCAGAGAGCCAAATCATGAACAAACTCCCATTTGCAATTGCTACAAAAAAAAAATAAGATACTTAGGAATACAGCTAACAAGGGAAGTGAAGGACCTCTTCAAGGAGAACTACAAACCACTGCTCAAATAAATCAGAGATGACACAAACAAATGGAAAAACACTCCATGCTCATGGATAGGAGAATCAATATTGTTAAAATGGCCATACTGCTCAAAGCAATTTATAGATTCAATGCTGTTTCTAACATGCTATCATTGACCTTCTACTCAGAACTAGAGAGAACTATTTTAAAATTCACATGGAACCAGAAAGAGCCTGAATAGCCAAGGCAATACTAAGCAAAAGAACAACGCTGGCAGCATCATACTACCTGACTTCAAATTATACTACAGGACTACAGTAACCAAAACAGCATGGTACTGGTACAAAAACAGACACATAGACCAATGGAACAGAATAGAGAACCCAGAAGTAAGACCACACCCCTACAACAACCATCTGATCTTCAACAAACCTGACAAAGACAAGCAATGAGGAAAGAATTCTCTATTGAATAAATGGTGCTGGGATAACTGGCAAGCCATATGCAGAAGATTGAAATTGAAACGCTTCCTTACACTATATACAAAAATTAACTCAAGATGGATTAAAGACTTAAATGTACAACCCCAAACTATAAAAACCCTAGAAGAAAATCTAGGCAATACCATTCAGGACATAGGTACAGTCAAAGATTTCGTGACAAGGATGCCAAAAGTAATTGCGACAAAAGCAAAAATTGACAAATGGTATCTAATTAAACTAAAGAGCTTCTGCACAGCAAAAGAAACCATCAACAGAGTAAACAAACAACCTACAGATGGGAGAAAATGTTTGCAAACTACACATCTGAAAAGGTCTAATATCTAGCATCTATATGAAACACTTAAAAATTTGCAAGAAAAAAGCAAACAACCCCATAAAAAAGTGGGCAAAGGACATGAACAGACAGTTTTCAAAAGAAAACATACATGCAGTCAACAATCACAGGAAAAAAACACTCAGCATTGCTGATCACTGGAGAAATACAAATCAAAAACACAAGACACCATCTAACACTGGTCAAATGGCTATTAATAGAAAGTCAAAAATAGCACATACTGGCAAGTTTATGGAGAAAAAGAAATGCTTATACACTGTTGGTGGCAGCGTAAATTAGTTCAGCCATTGTGGAAGACAGTGTGGCAATTCCTCAAAGACCTAAAGACAGAAATATCACTCTGCCAGCAATCTCATTACTGGTTATATACCCAAAGGAATATAAATCATTCTGTTATAAAGACACATGCACACATATGCTTATTGCAGCACTATTCACAATAGAAAAAGCACAAAATCAACTTAAATATCAATCAATGATAGACTGGATAAAAAGAATGTGGTACATATATACCATGGAATACCATGCAGCCATAAAGAAAAATGAGATTATGTCCTTTGCAGAGACATGGTTGGAGCTGGAGGCCATTATCCTTAGCAAACTAATGCAAGAACAGAAAACTAAAAACTACATGTTCTCACTTATAAGTGGGAGCTAAATGATGAGAACACATGGACTCATAGAGAGGAATAACACTCACTGGGTATTGGAGGGTGGAGTGTGGGAGGAGGGAGAGGATCAGGAAAAATAACTAATGGGTACTAGGCTTAATACGTGAGTAATGAAATAATCTATACAACGACCCCTCATGACACAAGTTTCCCTATGTAACAAACCTGCACATGTACCCATGAACTTAAAATTTAAAAAATTAAAAATAAATAATCAAAAAAGAGACAAAGATGCAAACATAAAATAAAAGATTTTACGAGTGAAACCTTATAACATTAAATTTAAACTTAAAATGGAAATATCAACATAAATTCATAATTTTTAAGATTATATTTTCTAATGTCATTAATAATAAGGCCTAGAAATACCTAGAGCTTAGATCTTAATTTCTAAATACTAATTCCCATTCAAGGAACCAAGGCTCTTTGAAGAAAACTTTTTATTTATTTTATGTATTTTGAATAAATAAAAATCAGGGAGCCTACAGTGACATAAAAAAGAAAATTTTAAGAGAGGAAAACAAGAGGCTTCTCTTTATAGAAGAATGAATGTCAACTAAAAATGCAGAAGCAATAATTTTAAAATTTCATCATAGGGAAAAATTGATAGTGAGTATAATTGCAGTCAAGAACTGTGAAGTATCTGAGATATTATGCTGCTTGCAGGCTGTTAACCTGCCAATTTAGTGGGTACTGGAAAAGACACAACACTCCTAGGTCAGAGTGAAATGACTATTATTCAGCACAGCAGGAAACATTAGCTTACTGTTTGCATTTATTTTCCTTTGTTCCTTATGGTGTTCAGATTAATCCAGGTGCATGCTATACACACAGTGGGTTTGATTCTTGGGCTAGGAAAAAGGGACTCCTAGCAAACCTACTCAACTTTTGCCTTAGAAGGAGATTTTATCTTTATTATCTTGGACAGGAAATAAATCTGCCTTTTGTTTCAGAAGGGGATATTGTCTCAATCTTCCAAGGCAGTTTGCTATACAAATATATTTGAAAAGACAGCCCAGAGTGAAAACAATCAATCCTCTGCTTGCATAAGGGTCAGAAAGAGAAGAGTCCTATGAAGAATAGTCTCCTAACATGTATCACTCCACAGATTGCTTAATGATTGCTCAAAGAAAATACCAACTTTACAATGGAATGGCCTAATGCTCGGCCCCTTAACTGAGTGACAGAAATTCGCATCATGAATAGAGAGACAACTTGATACTATATCCCTCCAGATGTGTTACACAATATGAAGTATTCTACATCAACTATGAAGTGTCATAATTTTTAACCTGAACCTCATCAAGCTTCTAGACTTAGTGAGCTACCTTCCAGTTTGTTAATAGTCAGTATAGAGATAGAGGAACTAAAAGACATCATGAAGAAAGCATCAGAAAAATTCTGAAAAATTCTACAAGTTTTAAATTACTCAAAAAAGATTAAGACCATTGAAACAACAAAGCAAGTGAAAGAACTGTTCCAGACTAAAAGTTATGAAAAAGCACAAAAAAAAAATGTAATATATAAAATTAAATTGAGTCCTTGCTTTAGAAAAGAAAATAGCCATGAAAAAATTCCTGGGACAAATGGGAAGATTTAGGTACAAACTGTGTATGAGATGACACTATGCATCTCAATTTTCTACTCTTCTTCATACTTTTCCTAGGAAATCCTCTGCAATGTACCTTACCTTGCTGCGATACTTTCTGAGTTAACTCTTGTCCCTTCTTTATGACTTATATCAGGCCTCATGTTCTACAAAAGAGCTTTCCCATTCATACTTCCCCTACAGACTGTGTGATTTGCTCCTTTTCCTCAATAGCCCACACACATATTTATCATGATGTTTATCACATTTTAATTAACAATTTGTATGTCTTTCCTTGCCATGAGACTAAATCCAATGAGAACAGGGACTATGCCCTATTCATCTATGTATCTTTATTATCTATTATTTAATATCTACTTGTGAGCTGGGTATCTAGATGGATAGATGGATTCATAGAAGATCCTAGGGCCAATATAAGGACTTAATGGCCTTTAGATAGAAACCTAAAAGAAAAGATAGCACTCCTAAGCTTTAGGGACAAAAGAGCACCCCAGAGGAAGGAGATAACCAAAAAGACATTAACTTGGTGATAAAACCTAGACTGTTTGAGTGTGATTTTATTCAGCAAGAAAGTCTGTACTTTGATGTCCTTTCTCTTTATAAACACTTACTGTTGATCTTCCCCATGCTGGCTTCAACCAGCATATCTCAACTGATGATTTCTACTTCTCCAATTCTAGCTTTAAGCTTTTTCTGAAAATTCAAACCAAAAATGCCATCTGCTTATTGGTAATCATCAAGGGAATTTCCTGCTCTTATTCTAAAATCAGTTTCTAAAACTGAGTATCCTGTCTCTGCTTCCTAAACCCACCTTCCTTTCTCCTTCAGTCTGTGCCATTATTAATGGAGCCACTCGCTTGGGCTAGCATCTTCAGTAATATCTGAGTTCCATTTCCTGAACTCTATCAAGTCCACCATCAATTCCCTCAGGCATCCATTGGCTCCTTATCCATCCTCACAGCCAAAGTCTACATTCGGCATCAGTTTATAAGAATGAATATAGAAAAGTGAGGTAGAGGCGCCATTCTATTAAACATAGTTTAAACTTGTTACTTATCTGTTTCACAATCTATCTAATTAAAGATTAAGATGAAAGAATACAACCTGTATTCGCTACCTACTTCGCTAACATTATCTTCCAACAAAATGTTAATATATTACAATTAGCTTATAATGAGTAGTGAGGACAACCAGAAGTTACCTTCACTGCCATCTTGAATGTGGTGGGTTTTGACCAGTTTCTATACTGCACCCTGTTTTATCAGCAGGGTCTTTATGCTCTGTATCTTGTTATACCAGTCCTGCCAACCACCTATCTCATCCTGTGACTAAGAACATCTGACCTCCTGAGAATGCAACCCAGTAGGTCTTAGCCGTATTTTACCCAGTCCTTGTTCAAGACAGAATTGCTCCAGTTTGAATGCCTCTGACAGTTGACTCCGAAGCAGGAATATTTTTCTGTATACTGTACTGCTCCAAACTCTCATCCATGTTTCCGTTGGAATTATCAAACTCAATTTGGAGTTATATTGAGCTTGAGCTGAGGGTCATGCCCTCTTTACCTTTGTAACTGTCATCTGTCTTGGTATAAAGTAGTCAAAGCTGGGATTTAATTAATACTGGCATTGAATTCAGTACTGACAGAAATAAATAACCAAAAGAATAGCAATTAAAAGAGGAAAACTAGATGAGAAAAAGAGAGGAATTTATAAGCCTAATTTTTTAAAATTTCAGTATATAGAATAATTTCATACACTATTAGTTACTGAATCAGATATGATCAATTGCTACCTAAATCTCACCTATAAAATAAAATATTGTGCATCTTGTACTTTTGCAAACATTTTTAAATTTCATAACTCAATACTGCATGCTGCCCATATCCACCTCCAAATCTCTTCATTCACCCATTCATTTGTCAAAAGAAAGGACTACGAAATAGAGGTTTTCAAATGTTTGGAATGTTAGCATTTGTGAGTTCCAGTAATTGAGGTCTTCAAATAATTTTTTACAAGTCACCACATCATAAGAGATATATCTTAAAACTTCGACATTGCACACACTTAGGAATTTCATTCTTGTTTTTCTTCAGTTGTTGTTAAAAGAACTGTTAAAATATTAAAAATGAGCCCTTCCACTCATTGAGCCCTTCCACAATGCCTTCCAGATTGTCCACTGGAAGACTTTTCTAAGAACCTTTTTTTAGTCCACTTTACATGTCAATTTGACTGGGCCATGGGATACCTCAATATCTGATTACACATTATCTCTGGGTGTGTCTGCGAGGGTGTTTCTGGAAGATATTAGCACTTGCATTGGTGGGCTGAGTAAAGCGGATGGCCCTCCTCAGCATGAAGGCCTGCATAAAACAAAAAGGCAGAGGAAAGTTGGATTCCCTCTTCCTCTACCTGACTGCTTACGCTGAACATCAATCTGCTACTGTGCTCACCATTCCTGGACCTCAGCCCTTAAGACTAGAACTGCAATCTACACCAACAGTTCTCTCAGGCCTTCAAATTATACCGCTGGCTTTCCTGGGTCTCCAGCTTGCAAATGGCAGATCATGGGACTTCTCAGCCTCCACAATCACTTGAGCCAATTCCTTATTTTATAGACACACACACACACACACACACACACACACACACACACACACACGTATATTTCCTATGGTGTTCTGTTTCTCTGGAGAGCACTAATAGAAAACTCTATGTATATTTGACGAAATTTGCCTGCCTTGCTTTATTTTATTTAAATTTTTTTCTAAGGAAACCTTTATAGATTCTCTTTGACGCTGTTACCTGTTGGTTATTGGTAAATTTCCTCCATACCAAATACTCCTGCTTTATTTTACTATCTATTAAGGGTATCACCATTATCTCTTTTATTTAAATTTAGAACTTCAGTATCATCTTTGAGAAAATGGTTTTTTGCTTTGTTTGGTTTTTTTAAAGTTATTCCATTAAAAACACATTAATATTTACTTATAAAGATGTATGCTTAGAGGAATGCTTTTAAGTAACATTCAAACATTAAAAGAATTTTCAGATCTCATCTATCAGTTGCGTAGTTCTAACTAGATAAGTAAAATTATATTCAGCAAGTCAATTTTTCAGAAGATGGCCGAGCAGATTCAGCCTCCTATGACAAACACAGCTTACTCCTCTAAGACAGCAAACACAATTCTCTAGAGTAAACACTCTAGAAAATGTAGTTGTTTGGGTTTCTTTTTTTAAAAAATCCATCTTAAGTTTATAAAACATCAATCCTTAAACCTAGTAAAACAAACCTTAGACTGTTATAGGAAAGCCTTATATCCTTTTCAGTAAACAGATTGACAGGAATTCAACATTAAGATGACAAGATACAAAACAATTAAATTTAGCTTAAAATTTGAGGTGCATATTTAGCTTCTAACACCATATGAGTACATGTGGATATTAACTATTCAGTTATTAGTTTAAAAAAAAAACTGATTTTGATAATTTCACTACTTGTTCAAATGACTTAGTAGAAACTTGATCAAATTGCTACATTGACCATGGACCTTTTCATCATAGATTTGCTGACTAATGAAAAAGCTGCATTCAAGCTAACTAAATTCAAGATGTAAACATAGATGCTTGAAAGTGTTTCTATTCCTTCCTTTTGCACCCAGGTGTCACTTCTCCCACCCACATCCATACGGCTATGATCTAAATGTTGTCCTCTCAAACAATGTAGGAGTCAATGGAGGATTTAAATGCCCTTTTGGTTTTTTTCCTTTCAACTTAACTTGTTTTTTTAACCACCCAGGAAATTTCCCAATTCTCTTTCTCTCTCTCACACACACACACACACACACACACACACACACACACACATTTCCAGTAAAAACTAATTTCAGAGAAGTTACATGTTAAATCTTTCTCTTGGAGATTGTTAAGGGAGTTCTTAACCTGGAAACGGAAGAATGATACCTAATACCAAAAAAGGAACAGACCCGCTAAAGTAACCACACAATAGAAAGTACAAAGCAACCAAGTAACCTCACAATAGGATCAACACATCACATATCAATATTGACCTTGAATGTAAACTGCCTCAGTGCACCCCTGTAAAAGGCACAAAGTAGCAAGTTAGATAAAAAGATAAGAGCCATCTGTCTGCTGTCTTTAAGAGACCCATATCACATGTAATTACTCAGAGAATATTATAAACAACTCTATGCAATCAAACTAGAAAATCTGGAATAAATGTAAAATTTCAGGAAACAATCTCCCAAGATTGAATCAGGAAGAAATTGAAATCCTGAACAGAACAATATCAAATTCCAAAATTGAATCAGTAATCAAAAACTCACCAACCACAAAAAGTCCCAGACCTCATGGATTTACAGCCAAATTCTACAAGATATATGAATAAGAGCTTATATTAGTTCTGAAACTATTCCAAAAAAATTGAGAAGGAGGGATTCCTCCCCAATTTATTCTACAGCCAGCATTGCCCTCACACAAAAACCTGGCAAAGACACAATGAAAAATGAAAATTACAGACAAATATCCCTGATGAACACAGACATAAGCGTCTTCCAAAAAAAAATACTAGCAAACTGAATCCAGCAGCACATGAGAAAGTTAATTCACCATGATCAAGTAGGCTTCATTCCTGACATGCAAGTTTGGTTCAACACAGGCAAATCAATGAATGTGATTTACCACATAAACAGAATTAAAAACAAAAACCATATCATTATATCAATACAGGAAGAAAAATCTTACTGTAAAATCCAATCCTCTTTCATGATAAAAACCCTCAACAAACGAGGCATTGAAGGAACATGCCTCAAAATAATAAGGATAATAAATTGAAGGAACATCTATGACAAACCTAGAGCCAGCATCATTCTGAACAGGCAAAAGCTAGAACCATGCTCTCTGAGAACTGAAACAAGACACGAATGCCCACTTTCACCACTCTTATTCAACATAATACTGGAATTCTTAGTGATATGGTTTGGATCTGTGTCCCCACCAAAATTTCATGTCAAATTCTAAGCCCCATTGAGATTCTGCACAGCAAAAGATACTATCAACAGAGTAAACAGACAATCTACAGAACGGGAGAACATATTCACAAACTATGCATCTAACAAAGGTCTAATCTGCAGAATCTACAAGGAACTTAAATAATTCAACAAGCAAAAAACAAATAACCCCATCAAAAAGTGTGCAAAAGACATGAACAGAGACTTCTCAAAAGAAGGCATTTAATGGTTAACATGCGTATGAAAAAAAAGTTTAACATCCCTAATTATCACAGAAATCTAAATCAAAACCACAATGAGACACCATCTCACACCAGTCAGAATGGCTATTATTAAAAAAACAAAAAACAAAAAACAACAACAACAACAACAAAAAAAAAACACACACACACAGAAAGATGCTGGTGAGGCTGCAGGGAAAAGGGAATACTTATACACTCTTGGTGGGAATGTAAATTAGTGCAGCTGCTATGGAAAGAAGTTTGGAGATTCCTCAAAGAACTTAAAAGAGAACTACCATTTGAAAAAGCAATCCCATTACTGGGTATATATCCAAAAGAAAATAAATTGTTCTGCCAAAAAAAACACATGTACTCATATGTTCATCACAGCACTATTCACAATAGCAAAGTCATAGTATCAACCTAGAACCATCAACGGTGACTGGATACAGAAAATGTGGCACATATACACCATGGAATACTATGCAGTGATTTAAAAAAAGAACAAAATGATGTCCTTTGCAGCAACATAGATGCAGCTGGAGGCCATTATCCTAAGTAAATTACTGCAGGAACAGAAAACTAAATACCAAATATTCTCACTTATGAGTGTGAGCTAAACATTGGGTATTCATGGACATAAAGATAGCAACAATAGAAACTAGGGGCTACTAGAGAGGGGAAGGCTTTAGTAGCCCCTAGCTTTTACTGTTGCTATCTTTATGTCCATGAATACCCAATGTTTAGTTCACAGTTATTAGTGAGAATATTTGTTATTTGGTTTTCTCTTCCTGCAGCAATAGTAATGGAGGGGGACAGGTGTTGAAAAACTCACTGTTGAGTACTGTGCTCACTACCTGGGTGACAGGATCAATTGTACCCCAAACCTCGTCATCACACAATATACACAAACCTGCACATGTACCTCCTGAATCTAAAATAAAAGTTGAAATTATTTTTTAAAATTTTCCTCTTGGATGCAAACAATGCTCATTAGCATATTAAGAGTTTGAAAGGTACATTTTGAAGGAAATCTGTTTAATGTCACTTCAACTCCTTAGACAATAGAATTTTTAATTCATTATAACATCTTTAAGATATATTTTTTAAAAATAAGTCCTATGGAAACCCTTTGGCAAATCCTTTCATCAATGGCAGAATTCTTTTACTTTCTTACTCTTTCTTCCTAGACTCTTCCCTCATACCTTTCTACCAGGGCCCATCACTCTGCCGTGGCCCAGAAATACATCTCTTACTTAGTTCCCCTTATTAAGATGTTCGCCATCTTTCCACAACAGCTAATGTTTCAGGCAAAGTTAAGAAAAGAGAATTAAGAAAAACATGGTGCCCTAATATCAATGGCATGAGATTCCTAGAAAACCAAAGACATCAAGGTATCTTTCATGCAATGTACCTCACAGGGTATAATACTTACATAATTTTGATGGCAGTATTATATTCATACTACAAATTTAAGTGTTTAATGCTTTCAGGCTCTAAAATGTGTATTTAATGAGTGATAATAATATAATATTAAATGTTGATTTTTTCCTAATTAGCTAGTATGCAAAGTAGGTTACAAACATTGCTCTTGCCTTTTAAAAGTTTATAATCTGTTAAACACAGAAAAACATAGACTCTACAGAAAAACATAGCATCCAGTGATGAATTCAACTTATATGTTATTTAACCCACATATACTTTGCACCAAACAGTGCAGGCATGATAAGGCACAAATAGGCTATCATTGAATCTAGGTAGCTAAAACATCTAATAAACAGAAAATCATGTCATTAAAAGGTAAGAGAGACATAAAAATAGTGAAGAGAAGAAGAAAATATAGAGTGCGGCAGACCAATTCTAAGGAGGTCCCCATGATTCTTAATGTGTTGACACCCTTGTGTAATTTCTTCTCCTTGAGTGTTGGTAAGATCTGTGACCTGCATCTAACCAATGAAACATGGCAGAGGGGATTGATTACATATACAGTATTACATGAACGTATACAGCTCATCCTACTGAAGTCTCTCCTGCTCTACTGCTGGCTTTGAAGAAGTGAGCTGCCATGAATCTTACAGCTTTAAGAAAATGAATTTTGCCAACAACCTGAGGAAGCTTGGAAGTAGATCCATTCTCTGTTAAGCCTTCAGATGAGAACCCAACTCATCCTGACTGATACCTTAATTTCAGACTTATGAAACCCTAATCAGAGGACCCAGTTAAGCTGTACCTGAACTCCTGGCCTACATAAACCATAAGATAATGTATGTGTGTTATTTCAAGTCACTACATTTGAGGTATTTGTTATGCAAAAGATAATTTATGCATAGAGTTTCAAAGGAAAGAATATCTAATAATGAGCAATAGGACAGCTTTTATTGCAGAGGTTGCCTAGTTATAGATGTTATGGATTTTTAAGGAATGGTTGTGATTGGAACCCTAAGTTATTAAAGCAACAACTATCTCTTAATTTTGGGAGATGTAAATTCAAATTTAAAACTTTGAAATTACTAAAATAAAGACATGTGAATAAGAAACATTTATATAGCTTGAGACATCACATTGCTGACTTCAAATTATACTACAAGGCTATATTAACCAAAACAGCATAGTACTGGCATGAAAATAGACACATACATTAATGGAACAGAATAGAGAACACAGAAATAAAGCAACGTACATGTAGCCAATGGATCTTTGACAAAGTTGACAAAAACAAACACTTGGAAAGGAATACCGTATTCATTAAAAGGTGCTGGGAAAATTGAATTGCTACATGCAGAAGAATGAAACTGTGCCACTACCTTTTTCCATATAAAAATATTAACTCAGGACATATTAAGAGACTTAACTGTAAGACCTGAAACTATGAAAATACTAGAAGAAAACCTAGAAAAAATTTTTCTGGATGTTAGCCTGGGTAAAAAATCCATAACTAAGACCACAAACGCAAATGCAGCAAAACCAAAAATAGACAATTGGGACTTGATTAAACCATAAATCTTCTACACAGCAAGAGATAATCAACAGAGTAAACAGACAACTTTTAGAATGGGAGAAAATATTTGCAAATTCTGCATCTGGCAAAGGACTAATATCCAGAATTTACAAGGATCTCAAACAAGTCAACAAGAAAAAAACAAATAACCCCATTAAAAAGTAAGCAAAGGACATAAACATATTTTTCAAAAGAAGACATCAAATGGTTAACAAGCATATGAAAACAATGCTTAACATCACTAATCATCAGAGAAATCCAAATTAAAACCACAATGGGATACCATCTTACAATATTCAGAATGGCTATTGTTAAAAATTTTTAAAATAACGAATGTTGGTGAGGATGCAGAGAAAAGGAAACACTGATACACTGTTGGTAGGCATGGAAATTAGTACAACCTCTATCAAAAACGGTATGGAGACTTCTCAAAGAACTAAAAATAAAACTGCCATTCAATCCAGCAATCCCACTACTGGGCATCTACCCAAAGGAAAAGAATCCACTGTATAAAAAAGAAACCTGCACTCATATGTTTATCACAGCACTGTTCACAGCTGCAAAGATATGGAATCAACCTAAGTGTCCATCAGAAGATGACTGGAGAAAGAAAATGTGGTATGTGTGTGTGCACATATAAAATGGACTATTACTCAGCCATAAAAAAAAAAAAAATAAAGCCATGTCTTTTGCATTAACATGGATAGAACTGGAGGCCATTATCTTATGTTAAAAAAACTGAAACAGAAAGTCAAATATTGCATATTCTCACTTACAGGTGGGAGCTAAATAACGTGTACACAAGGACATATAGTGTGGAATAGTAGACTTTGGAGACTTGGAAGTGTGGGAGAGTGGGAGGGGGATGAGGAATGAGCAAGCATTTAATGGATACAATGTACACTATTCAGGTGATGGTTACACTAAAAGCCCAGACTTCACCACTATGCAATATATCCATGTAACATAACTGCACTTATACTTACCCCTTAAATATCTATCAGTAAAAGAGAAGGAGACAGCTATAGCCCAGGCAGCCTATAGCATAAGGTGTAACCAGGAAGAAGTAACCAATCTGGCTACATTTTGCAGGATAACCCTAATTAGTACACAAAGGAGTTTGTACTTTATTTGGGTATCAACTAGAAGTAACTTAAGTTTGGCAGTGATGTGATGGAAGAAGTGTTCAGAGATTAGTCTGGTAAGGTCAGGCCTATGCATTGTGTTGGAGAAAGGAGAAAGACCACAGGAATCAAGAGCAACTGAGGTAAGAAGAGACTAGATTAGGGGATCAGGGGGGAAGAATTGAAGTGTGTGATGATTCATTCTATGTGTCAACCTGACTGGGTGAAGGAATGCTCAGATAGCTGGTAAAACATTATTTCTGGGTATATCTGTGAGGGTGTCTTCAGGAGATCTTAAAATTTGAGTCCTTACACTTACTGAAGAAGATAACCCTCAACAATGCAAGTAGGCATCACCCAATCCTTTGAGGGCCTGAATAATACAAAAAGACAGAGTGTATTAGTGTGTTCTCATGCAGCTATAAAGAAATGCCTGAGACTGGCTAATTTATAAAGAAAAGAGGTTTAATTTGCTCACAGTTCCACAGGCTTAACAGGAAGCATGGCTGAGGAGGCCTCAGGAAATTTACCATCATGGCAGAAGGCAAAGGGGAAGCAGGCTTGTCTTACATGGCTGGA